>NC_046380.1:29161794-29830176 GCF_011125445.2 Fundulus heteroclitus | reverse complement strand
GGATTTCAAATTTAGTGGAGGGGACGCAGCCAAGTTAATCAAGACGCAAGCTCAGACCGGCTAAGTCGGAGGGAGTGCAACCTATTGATTTGTTTTTGTCAGCATGGATTATGGGAGAGGTAATTTGTGAAGCATACAATGGAACAGTATTTACAGCATGCCTCAGCGGTAGCGGATACCAGCACCATTTCCTCTCAAACTGACATCTTGCCCTGTCCCCTTTGTGCAGTTTGTTGAACCAGTGCAAGGCAGGAAGTTCATTTTTAACTGACTACTCCTGGGGCTCAGACTATAAAGGGTGACAGACAAAAACACATTCAGAGGGCCTCAGAGTACATGCAGAAAAAATTATCTTGAAAGAAGAATAGAAAAGAAATATTCACTAGAGTATCTCGCAAAGCTTAAAACAAGTAATCACAGCTGGTAATGAGTGTGTTACTCAATATCAGAGCATGTAAAGTACAACTCGCACTGTGTACTGTGTGTGATTTCGGCGAACTGGAATTGAAGTGCTATATATATCACCATGCCAACACCCTCCAAATGTGATACAAATTTCTGCTCATTTTTTAATTATCACCTCGGATGTAGTGTTTTGGGGGAAAATGGATAACATATCAGAACATTCTTGGTTTGGGGCCCTTATTCATTGACATATCTATCTATGCAGAATTACCTTATTTGGACAATTATGAGTATGAACACATCAAGGTATTTAGGATTCTTACTGTTCTTGGTTTGAGCATGTAAAGAGAGTAAACTTTTTTATGATAGAGGAGCTGTAGCCTACTCTTAACACATTAAAATAAACATTTCAAGGAATCTTTTAGTCTTAGTTTTTTTTTGGAGGAGAGTGTTTCTGCGTTTGCTTCAGTTTATTTCACTGTGGCCTTTTCACAAATCTGCCTTTTCTGATCGTCTTTCACTTGTTTTCTGTAATCTCTTCCCTTAGTATATGTTCTGCTAAGGTAATTTTGTGCTTTCCTAGGTAATTTATGTCTTTATATCTGTTGTGTTCTGTTGATCTTATCTTGGGCACTCTTTTGATTTAATATTCTTTATGACAATATTGATTCAATATTGTTCAGTTGTGCAGCGATTTGTTAATACAACTTTTATGTTACTTTTCACCTACCTGCTTTCTGCTTCCTGGTCTTTCTTTTTAGGTTCAAGTCTCTCACTTTTTGATGGTTACAGATAGTCGGATGTTGGCCTGTAAAAAGACAGAGAACGGATCTAACGTACAAATTACTTCCTAAATGCTTCTTGTTTAAAACTGTGTAAAGCATTGATCGATGACCACTGGAACTTTATGAGAAAGACCAACACAAAGTAGAATATAGCTTGGAAGTGAAAAGGAAAGGATGCATGGTTTGTGTAACTAGCATTTTAATCCATGTTTCTTTATTCTGAAACCCCAAAGGTCTAGTACAGTTTCACCAAGTTACAAATAGAGTTCACAAGTATGTATCTTCTCAGTACAGATAAATCCAGCTGTTTTGTGAAGATCTCAGAAGTTTGCAAGATAATTGGTCTTCTACCCCTGGCATCATTTGGTACCAGACCACATAGAAAGAAAATAATCACTTGTCTTATTTACATTTTACTGGATATCTGAGTCTGAATAATATTTTCTCTTGAAAAATGTTTTATTTTTTTAAAAATGGACATTTGCTGTGAAATTTTTGGAGGCTGTGCAATGATGCCGACCTTAAAAGTACGTAAGGATTGTTGCTATGAAAAAACTCCCCAGTAATTATGGCGTATACTGGACATGAGCAACGCGCACAGTTTGGAAAGAGAAAATCTGTTTAATCTGTCATCTTAGGGCTTTTATGTTACTAATGTACTCTCTGATCTCTTTCATATTTCAGAGGAAGGTTACATTGGAACTGGTAATAAACAAACAGGCCTGGGAGTTGTTTAGAGGTCCAGTTTTTATTAAGAAAACATGGATAGTAAATGAATCATAACATTGATTGGCAGCCTGTTTTATCTTTTGTCCAAAAGTGACATAAAATATGCAATGTTAAATAAAATAACGAATAAACTGAACCCAGAACCAGACCCAGATTTCTCAAATTAACATATGCAAACCTTATGGATACAGTGCTTACTTTAATGGAAGCTTACAAAGGATGACAGGGAGATTCCAGGAAAGGGCCAGGATGTGGCTTTGTGTTAAAATATTTTAAGCACCATTATGCACCCTTTCTCTATAAACTGTCTAATAGTAAAAACTGCACCAAGTAATAACAATGCCTGTGAATATCAACAAACTATTATTTTTTGGCTGGCCATGTGAAGCAAATTGCTTCACAAGTAGAAAAAGAGCTAGAACGACTCAAGAAAAAACTATAGGCTTGTGAAGGAGGAAACATGCAAAGGTTGTATGCTAAAAAAAGGCAACGTGATATGCTGATGTTATGATCATTAACTCTGAATATCATGGCAACCCATTTAATGGTCTCCGCAATATTTTATTTGGACAACAGCTGTGGATTGACTGATCCACTAATACACCACTCGCCAGGCAGGCTTCACTACTGAGAAAGACAAGCGTACGTCCTTCACAACCGTCTGTTTTTGACATGCCAGAAATCTCCCTGGGATTCACATGATCAGCGTGTGTGCCTTTGAAGATACGTCGCTGTTGTTGGACATTCTGTCCCCAGAAAATGATTTATTCAAGCTGTGCCGTTCAAACGGAGTTCAAACGGAGCCACTCACAGGAAGAGTAATTTGAACAGCAAACACACAAAATCCTTAATAACCTATGCATTAGCCTAATTATTTAATTCCAGCTTCATGGTTTTCCTGAGCGCCAGGTTGTAACAGTGGCTAAGCCTTTCAGAGCTCAGAATTTGACCGCCGTGATCAGGAGGACAGTGTGCAATGCAGGTTATTGCCAGGTTTCCTTCTATCTTCCTGCTCTTTAGAGCAAGCATCATAAATTGTGATTTAAAGCTTGCTGAAGGAACATGAAGGAGTTTATGGGCTCAAGGGAGAAACCAACGATTGATTTTTGACCAACAGAGCAAGCTCCCTCAGATAAAGCCAGGCCCTGGCTTTTAGCAATCAAAACAGCATTGTGGTGAGGGATTTTTTTTTATGACAAAGCAAGGTGAACTTTTGTCTGCAATCAGGTGAAGTTGTCCAGGAACCATTTTAAAAACATTTTTATCTTTCTGTTGACAAGTGTCTGATTACTGGCTGTTATGGACCGGGTCAGATTTTTACTTATTTTTTAAATGAATGTCTGTTGCACATCATTTCTCTGCTTCTGAGCTGTTCGATTTTCTCGTAGAACTCAAATGAAAAGGAAACAATACTAATTTAAAAGCATTTTGCTTATTGCCCATGGACTCTGAAATTAGACAAAATTTAAAGAAACATTTTGTATCTTTTCTTGGTAAAGATTTTTTGTGGTATCAGGCTTTAACCCTTGGTTCCGCTTGGTTTCTGATTCCTAATGCAAAACTTGCTATGCCACCGAATAAGTATTGACTGCTTAAACTAGGACAGCCACAGACTTCAGTGTATTTTACTGAGACTAAATGTGATTTACCAGCACAAAATAATACAGTCAACAAAAATATAAACCCAACACTTTTAGTTTTGCTCCCATTTTTTTTATGAGATGAACTCAAAGATCTAAAACTTTTTCCACATACACAATATCACAATTTCCCTCAAATATTGTTCACAAACCAGTCTAAATCTCTGACAGTGAGCACTTCTCCTTTGCTGAGATAATCCATCCCACCTCACAGGTGTGCCATATCAAGATGCTGATTAGACACCATGATTAGTGCACAGGTGTGCCTTAGACTGCCCACATAAACGGCCACTCTGAAAGGTGCAGTTTTATCACACAGCACAACGATTTGAGGGAATTGGCATGCTGACAGGAGGAATGTCAACCAGGAATGTTACCTCTGGACGGATTTCACATTAATAGTTATCATGATGCCAGATTATCCCACCTGAGTTATGGAAATCTGCAGCTCCTCAGAGGTACAATGAGATGTTTTGCTTTTTCCTTTCCTTTGATTACGCTCTTCTTGCCCCGCTTTTAAAACTCTTAGTAGCTCCACAGTTGGGCTGAAGTGTGAGATATTTAGAGCTTTGAATTACCATATTTTGAACCTTTCCACAACTTTATCGATATGCGTCTGCTGTGTTATTTAATGGTGGAGCTTGTTGACTATTGCTATCTAACAAACCCGAGACCTTCAAAGAATTTACAAAGGCCTGCTGCACTTCACAATCAGGCTTTTCATTTTGTTGGAATGCTGGTGATTGCATAAACCCTCCTGAAGTGAATCCACTGCTTTGATGCAGTAACTTTGCTTACAAAATTTTCCACTAAATGTTCCACCTGCACAACTACCTGTCCTCCTGACCTTTCCGTCTGTCAAACTGTAACAAGATAACTCTGACAGGGAAAACACACACAGTTGATTTGTGTTAGGCCTCCAGAGGTCACACCAATTACCTCCAAACCAAAAAAAGATCAATTACTAAAGTCCATCATGAGATGTGAAGCCAAATTGTTGCACAGTTTTTTCCCCCTGCAGTCTTTTCCTCCCTCTGTTTTCTTTTTCAGTCTGAAAATGTCACAGGAAGACGAGTCACAGAAATGTGCTCCTGCCTCTCACTCATCAAACCCGACTGGTTTATTTCCTTTTACACTTCTTCACTTCCAGCTTGCATCTTCCACTCTGTTCTGTTCTGCACACCAGCCACGTCAGCATCTGTTGAGTCACATGATGTGTGACTCAAGCAGATACAGACATTGACATTCACAAGATTTGACATGCATGCTCTCTGATCAGCCACAACATTAACACTCGTTCCCACTTCCTGTGTAGGCCTTTTCCATGAACCGAAACACAAAAACCATCTGCCCGTGGACACAGGACTCATTAGAGGTGTTTCGAGGTTTGTAAACAGAATCTTTTCACTCAAACTTGAATTTGGGGGTGGGGGGATCTGTAAGATTAGAGCCTGTATATTGTTAATTTGGACAAGACTATGTTGGATCACCATAGGAACCCCTTCTCTCGCAAGATGGAAAAATAATTTCAGTTTGAGGATAAATTTGGATATGTCTTGGTGCATTGCAAGTTAGACACATGATAAACAAAGGATCTTAACATATGAGTCATGGCGATGCAGAAAAATGGCACCATGCTCAAATATTTTTTTAGAATGTGATATTTGTTTTGTAAATCTATCATCTAGAACAACTGAATCTGTGCAGGGTTGCAGGGGGTTGGTGCCTATGTCCAGCAGTCAGCAGGTGAGAGGTGGTGTACACCCTGGACACGTCCATCATAGGGCACGGATTCAGACCAAATGGAAATTTTGAGAGCGGCCAATGTTGTTGGTTATGTTTTTGCACGGTGGGAGGAACCAGGAGTAGCTACTATAAACATATGCATAGAGAGGATATATAAACTCCATGCATGAGAAGTTCCTTGCCAAGATTTAAACCCATGAGCTTTTTGATGCAAGTCATCAATGCTGACAACTTCAGCGTCATGAAGACACCATCTCATACAGATCAACAAAAAGCGCTAATTTATTAGGGAAAATGTAAAAAAAAAACAAAAAAAACAAAAAACTGAGCAATAATCTAACTGTACAACCTTTAACTGAAACACTTTCATTTTAGCATTATCTACAAACAGCGTCTCACAAGTTGATTAGTTAATATTTACCCACCCTGCCAAAAAAAGATTTCACAAATCTGTTAGATTGTGGGGACATCTCATATAAACACACAATTTATTCTACATTTAGGTGTAGAATAGGGCTACAATTGTCAAGTCAAAAGTACTGGTGGCCAAAAAGCATAACTACATACTAGACAGAATTACTCAAAAATTGTGTTGTAAATTTGTCTTTACCTGCTCCAAAAAAAAAAAAAAAAAAAAAAAAAACAAGTGTACAGAATTTTAATTAAACAAATTAGTCCCAGTTTCTGTAGCAAAGGGATGTGTAAATCATTGTAGATCCAAAACTTAGAAAGGGTTTTGCACATTTGCCTTATTAAAATATGGTAATCAAGCTTACAAATTCTTCTGGAGTCAATTGAAATAATTGGGCTGTCAGTCTTCTATCAGATACCTAAATGTGACTGATATTTGGAACCTTCCACCCACCCCATGATGCTGCCACAACCATGTTTCACTGTGGGCATGGTGGCGTTTGGTGATGTCCAATGTTTTTGCTGGGCCCAATGTACCTCTTGGAATTTAACTGCATCTAAAAGTTCACGTTTGTCTTCATCAGACCATCATGCATTCTCCTTGACGGTTTTGGAGGATTTAAGATAGGTCTGAATGTCTTGGTTTAAACTCAAAAGACCTCTATCTCCAAATGGCACACTTTAGTCTGCAGACATATAGACTTAAGGAGATCCTGTCACACAGGTTTGGAATAATTTATAGTCTAATTGTTGTATCACAACAACCTGAAAGTTTTACAGGGGTTTGTACCCTTTTTTAGGATGTACTTCACGTCTTTGAGACATAAAGAGCCAATAGGAGGATAACCATCATGGGTAAGACAGAATTTTCCTCAAATGAGTTTTCATCGGCGTATGTCAAACAGCAGTGTGTTCTGCTGCTTCACGATTTCCGGGCTGCTCTTGCTTTCTTTCTGCTCTTCGAGACTAGTTTCTCCAACAGATAATCCCTCTCTCACACAGATGCAACCATCCATTTTATACTTTAAGCTTTTTTTCTCTTTTAGGCATCAGTGAGTGCCTCTCCTGTCTCATTGTCCTAAGATCCTCTAATGTACAAAATGCAGCATCAGATTAATTTTTAAAAATGATCCAGGATCCTGGTGCTTTTTACAATGTTCTTCTCGCGGATATTTGAATCTATCCCTTAAAATCTCTCAATATCGAGCAACAGAGGATAAAATCATAGTGAAAAGCTACAGGATGGATTGTGCCCTGACTGTAATAAAACTACAGGCAACAATAACCATTTGGAGAAGTAGTTTTTGCAGCAGAAATGTTTACCTGATGTGAATGGCAATCAGATACTGATAAACTGGGTTATCGCAGTTAAACAAATGACTATGACTGTAGCCTCCACACTAGAAACTCTCATCATCTCTCTCTTTCTTTTTTAGTCTTTATTGATTATAATATTCACGTAATAACAAATCTAATTTATAAAGTTTACAAAAGTATACACACGCACTTACATTTCCAACGCAGGGTCATGAACCATTAGGGGCTGATTCCTCCATTGCTTCTATTTAAAAACCAGAGCCTTGAGCCAGTGGCCAATGAAACACTACCCCAGATGGCTCCTTAATGCTAGCATGGACATTTAGAGATGGATGGAAAAGAATGAAATCAGCCAAATGGGAGCAGAAGCAGCTTTCCGCCAAAGGTAGAGACAGAGGGATTACATACAAAGTTAATACGGTTAGAATTATTTTTTTCAAGCCCCAATTTAACACGGTTCCACGTTGTTGTTTGCACAATTAGCTCGTGGAGGACAGATTATGTAAGGATTTAGGTTATTTGCTAATCAAAGCAGTAATTTTGTTGGTCCAGATGTTGACTTCAGAGGTGTTTTCAAGATTTCTATTCCTATTGAAGGCTTAGCTGATCCCAGGTGTCTTTGAATTGATGTGTAGTAGCTATGTTCGTTCCTATTTAACATGAATGAAATCTTTAATCAAATTATCTGAATAATCGACTGTCACAGGATAAATTAAAGTCAAACGAATTTCTAATCAGAAGGATTGTGTCCCTGGATCCTGATGATAGTCGTAAATGGAAATTTTCAGGGCTCCTGTTTTATTTCGTTTGTTCACCTGTCCAGACCTCGAGGTGTCCAATCTCTCTCTTCCTCTCTCTCACTCTGGTTCTCCTCCATACAGTTTCCTCATGGAATGCATTTAAATTAACACATATTTTAAAAAGGTCAAAGCTTATTTGTATAGCACCCTGTAAAATTCAACATTACAATTAGAAATCACAGTCAATTAAACAGGAACTAATTAAAATAGATTGGTGTTTGGACCCTGGACCTGACTTCTCTCTCTCCAGAAGCACAGAGGATCATGTTCTTCTCCATAGCCACAATATTCAGCTCATTCTGAGGGATCCAAAGGCGTTCCTAGACTAGAAGGGATTTATAGTTCCTTCATCAAGGTCTGGGTCTGCCTCCTGGTCTTCCATCAGTAGGATAAGTTCATCAAACCTGGAGGGATCCTGATCATAGTAGAAAGTATGGGTATGTTTGAAAAAATAGTATCATAATCATTATTTCGGATATAATTGTTTATTAACTATGTCTTTATGTTGTTAGGATTTTAGTCATTTCTTAATCATACGTAGCATTTTTATACTTATTTCCATTTCTTGAATTTCTCAATATTTTTGAAGTTCTTTGGGTAAAAACTGCTGAAAAATATGTCAGAACTTGCTGTGAGTGTGGGTAGACTGCAGCCCCTTCCAAATTCTTCCATATACTCACATCTATCTGTTATACTGTACATTAAAGTACCAATGTATCGTTTATGACTGAAAGCCTTCAGGAAACACCAGGTGCATTCAAACACAAGATTTTTTTTGTTAAATGTACAGAGAAGATGGGGGAAATGGAGATAAGGACAATATGAATTAACTGTCAAATTTTCTGCTGCCTTTTGCAGCTATGTATCTGGTTTAAACCGAGTTATTTGCTAATGCAATGTTACATGAACGGTTATTTTTTAGTGTTAAATTTTTAATACATTTGTACTTTTTTATCAGCAAGCTTAAAAAAATACACAACAACAGTAAAGGGCAAGTATTGAGTGGATGCTTGTTGCCATGCCAGTAACACCATGTATGACCTTGTATGTAGTAATAAGTTCAGACTTATATTATGTTTCACGAGCCTTTATTGTGTTCCCTGGTCACACTCAGAGTGTTACACTGCTCTGCTTCCAAGGGCTTCCATGTGTCTGTCAGAAGTTTGTGATTGCTATAGCTGTGCCAATGTTGTGTCCATTAATAAATCCAGGCTTGTTATAATGATGCTATGTGAATAATACTTACAGTAAGCCAGAACAGCACCCTCCTCATCTTATCATTTTTCTTCAGAGCTCTTTATCCATGTTTTTAGCGAGTGCTGAAAACTGCTGCCTCCCTGACGGCTTCCCAACTCTGCATCTCACACAGCTGAGCCGTATCCAGTCAATGTGAAACCACATAAGAACCCAAAACTCTGCATTCCCTTGTTGCACGAGCAAACAGCTGGAATACTTTGAGCATCTCGCAAATATTGAAAAGTCTTAGAATAGATTTAGCTCTTATTGCATTATCATGATATCATGCTAAAAAAATATTGAAAAATCCAACTAATAATTTGAGTGAAATAAATCCCATGTTAAGAAACAGTTTGTAGCAAAATTACTGGTACCATAATAATTTCAGTCGAAATAAATGTTTCTGGAGTATTTTGTAGCTTTTATTTCCTTTTAAATTGATCAAATGTTAGTAGAATTTAAAATTAGTAATCTATGACTACTTATTTGTGCATCTTCTAAGAAAACATCATTTTAACAGAGAACATAGAGTATTTCCATGTCCTATATTTAACTTGTTTATATCGACACTAAGCAGATTTTGAACAAGTTTTTTGGTGGGAAACATAAAGCTAGTAATCAATTTTTTTCTACTGTATTAACAATTTAAATGTGACTTATTATGAAAAATTTGCTTTTTGCATGTTTTTTGTACTTCCATTTGGGTCTTTACTGTTTCTAGAAACAGTCCAAGTCCTTTTTGGCAATAAGTAAATGTTTTGTTGGTGTCTGTAAAATAAACCGTTTCAATAACCTCCTGATTATTATGTCACAATCGGCACTGCCCTTCGCCTAGCAACCAAAGCGGAGTTTTTCCCTCTTCATTTTTGGTCAACTGGTTTTTCCAGTGTACGTGCTGCACAATGGCTGCAGGAAAGGACAAATGTTTTGTTGTTGGCTGCAATATACAACATGTGTCTGTGCACGTTCTCCCAGTCATGGCAAACATTATTTTTGACGGCATTGTTAAAGGCCACATTGCCAAAGAAAATTGGAGTCTGTGCAAATAACTTCATGAAGGTCTTTTTTATATAAAATTATAGACAGCACATGGCAGGATTTACCAAAAATACTTATACTGAAGGAAAATTCTATCACTACTGTTCACTGAAAACCTGCAGATGTAAATATTTAATGATTTTTCCTGTGTTTTGCATTGCTGTCTAGCATTAACAAATTTGTCACTTAGCACAAGCTAAGGCTAATGCTACTGATAGCCTAGGTCAGGCGGAGTCAAACTCATTTCTATATTGGGCCACTTTGGCATCATGAAGTCATTAAAAGGGCAGATTGCACCTGTATGGATGAGACATTTGATTTCAGAATTTCATTCCAGGTAACAGTATTTGCAAAGAAAGTTGATATTGGGGTGAGTTACACTTTAAACTTGTCATTCTGCAACACTTTTTCTCTCTTTGGCCGTTTCAAGGTTGTTTAAATGTGTTGTAGAAAAGCTGACATCTAGTGGCAAGATGCTGTTACTACACAAACAATTCAACATTCGATACAGGAGGCACAGCTTTAGCCACTTTATACACTTTAAAATATATATGCCTCTATTTTATGACATTATATGCGTTTTTTGGCTATTGGGGCCAGATAAATTGCCTTGACGGGCTGGATTTGGCCCCAGTTTGACACTTGTGGCCTAGGGTAACCAGACATCCCTGATTTCCGGGGAAAGTCTTCCATTTGGCTCTTTACTGTTTTTAAAAATAGTCTAAGTGCTTTTTGGCAATAAGTAAATATTTTGTTTGCTTTTTTGGCTCTTGAGGGCCAGATAAATTACCTTGACGGGCTGGATTCGGCCCCGGGGCCATGAGTTTGACACATGTGGCCTAGGGTAACCAGACATCCCTGATTTTTGGGAAAAGTCTCAGTTTTGAACGACCTGTCCCTGATTTTAGCGTTCCATGAATGATTAAAAATGGTTGTGTGTTGAGTGTTGTTACAGCATGACAAAAGCTGTTGGGGTAGCTGGCCGCAGGTTGTGCTCTCGTTGAAGGAGGGCCAACTGTCGGCCACCTGTAAAAAGCATTAACTAAAAGAAAAGAGTGTGAACTTGTCCCTACAGATGGGAAAATGTCCTGTGATATTATGGTATGTGTGACTTGATTTATTTATTTTTTGTCTGGGCTGATCCTTGTTGATTGTGCAGGAGGCTACAATTCTGCTTCAGGGTCTGACTCAGGGTCAAGGATGTACCGTTGTGCATCTGCTGGCAGCAGTTATCGTGTGTGTGTGTGTGTGTGTGTGTGTGTGTGTGTGTGTGTGTGTGTGTGTGTGTGTGTGTGTGTGTGTGTGTGTGTGTGTGTGCGTGCGTGCACAAGCATAAACATTGAGATGGGGAACACGGCCAGCTGCAGTTTATTTGCATAAAATAAAAACAGCTCATTCTGAAAGGAGCTTAAAATAGGCAACACAAGGTGATTTGAGCAAAAATGTAATGAACATGTTTTGTATAGCCCATAGACCTATCCTTAATGTTTAAAAGAAAAAGCATAATAGGTCACCTGTGAAATGCATACTTGATCTCAGTCATGAACTTTAATGATGATCATAAGTATGAAGGTAATTTTGTTCCAAGATGGGCGGCTGAGATTTCGCGAGAGCTGTGTGTAAGTAAAATGGATGGTATACTGGTAAAACAAATTCAATATAGTCAGGTAAAAGCAAGCCAATAAATACAAGTAAAACATTGTAACATTTAAATATTAACAGTTGTGTTATATTTCCCAATAAAACACACTGGACGAGACCTTAACGAGCCTGGAGAGTTACTTGGACGAGTGTTTTGACAATATCGTAGTGAGGAGGCTGAATAGCTCCACCATCACATCATCAAAGCATTCCTGTTCAAGCTTGACCAGCGTTTCCACTATATCTCCAGAGAGAAGCTACAGCGATGTCCTGTAACCTGTAGACAAGAAGCTAACTAGCATGGATGCCTGTCTTGTCTCCGTAGAAGTCATACACAGGGATTTCAAGCGCTGAGGGAGTCGCTGGATTTCAGCCAGAAACAACTAGCTTTACTCACAGTCGAGAACCAAACGGCGAGTTAAGAAGTCAGGAAACTCACTGAGGGAATGACGCAGCTGTCCAAAGAAAATAGGAAGATGAGGGAGACTATTCTGGATTTACAAGGTTGAGGTGTGAGGCAAGGCTAGGCAAATTTATTTGTATAGCACATTTCAGTACAAAGACAATGCAAAGTGCTTTACATGATTAAAACATAGGAAAGTAAAACAGAATAAAAGTATGTTAGAATAAAATGTAGAAACAAAATAAAACATGGGAAATAGAAATTAAAAGCAAATATTAAAAACAGTTTGACTACAAAGTTAGACTAATGCTGGTTCAGTAATGTAAAACTTCAGTCACTGTTCTGTATTTGTGATCCTATTTTGTTTGCTTTAAGGATTGCATATAATTCATTATTTCTATAGGCTTTTATTTATTAAAACAGTTTAACTACAACAGTCGAAGGGAATTGTGTGTGTTTTTATTCTTGATTTGAAAGAACTCAGGCATTCAGCACTTTTACAGATAAGTGGAGCATAGCAACTGAGATATACCAAAAACTTCAAATAAAAGCTTCGGTTGTATTCTAGTCATAATGAGTGGGCTGGATAATGTAAACATTAATGTCCCATCAATGTATGAAACCCTTGTGGAGATAACATTTGTTAAAACCATAAAAACACACTTGACAATGACATGGGACCGAATGCTAGCATGAGCTAATTCCATTAGCTCATGATGACCAATGTGGACTGAACTCACACGAAACATTAAATAACTTCAAACAGTGTATAATTCCACAACACTTGGGTTTATGTATATCTATATCTATTTAGATAGGGTCATGCGGTTTCCAACTTCAGCTTCCCACTCACATCTATAGTGAACTTAAGGTTGGTAAAATGGAATGTGGATGGAGCTGGCACCAGAGAGAAAAAGTTGAATATTTTTAACCAGCTTAAAAGATTAAAGGCAGAAGTTACAAGAAATGTATAAATCAGCTACAACTGTTTATTTATATATATATATATATATATATATAGTTTGAAAGAGTTAATTGGAAAACATTTTTGTAACTCTAAATAAATTTGGTTTTACCACTTTTTTAATAAATTGGTTAAAAATATTATAGAGTTTCCCAACAGCATGTTTCAGGACAAATAACCAAACATCTTCCAGCTTTTGTCTCCAGAGGGGGACCAGGCAATAATGCCTGCGTTTCCCCTCACTGTTTGCTATCTTTATTGAGCTACTAGCAGCAACCATTGGACAAACTAAAGATATTAAAGGTATAAAATGCAAAAAATTAAAGATGCAGAAAATTAGTTTTCATGGGGAAGATGTATTACTTTATTTTCTACACTCAAACATCTCTCTCTCTCTCTCTCTCTCTCTCTCTCTCTCTCTCTCTCTCTCTCTCTCTCTCTCTGGTAGTATGATTAATATAATTGTTCTCAAGAGTTTAAGATAATTCTATAAATTGGTCAAGATCTACATTACTGGCAACAAACTGCTCTTTACAAACCCCCTAAATGTACAACTACATTCAGGGAGTATTACATATTTGGGTATTAATGTGTAGTGGAAATTGGCAGATTTAACGAAACTTAACCACATCCCCCTTTTAAAGAAGATAGAAGATGATCTTTTTGTCTGCTGGTGGTGGTCAGAGGGCCTGGTGGTGCCATTGTATGGCAGCCTCATCCCTGACATTCTACATCTCTGGCTACCAACATGGCTCACCACCATCAGGATGTGAACGTGTGTGTGAATGACTGATTGTACTGTAAAGTGTTTTGGGGTCGTCATACTAGTTAAAGCGCTATACAAATACAAGCCATTCACCTTTTACCATCTTGCCAGATGTAATTCTCTACCAATTTCACTTATGGGAAGGGTTGCTTAAATTAAAATTATGGTTTTACCAAGAATTAATTACTTATTCTCAATTATCCCAAATAAACCGTCATTTGACTGGTTTCACTCTCTGGACTCTTCCATCTCTAAATTTCTTTGGAAAGATAAACACTCTCTGTATTAGCTTAAAAATGCTACACAAGACCAAATATAAAGGAGACCTAGATCTGCCTAACTTCCATCACTACCTCTTAGCAAATAGGCTACAATACATCTCAAAATGGTTAAAACACAATCCCTTAGATGAGCCCTGGCTAGATACCGAACAGAAAATATGTGTTGATATCAAGATTTCTGATTTGTCATTTATTAACTCTCTCCCATTCTTTCTCTTTTACTTTTCTGTTTTCGTGTCCATTGAATGTGAATTAGTCCCAGAATAATATCTAATAAATCTTTTTGCATATATATATATATATATATATATATATATATATATATATATATATACTGCGACAGACTGGCGACCTGTCCAGGGTCTACCCCGCCTCTCGCCCATTGAACGTTGGAGATAGGCACCAGCACCCCCGCGACCCCATGAGGGATTAAGCGGTTTGGAAAATGGATGGATGGGATATATATATATATATATATATATATATATATATATATATATATATATATATATATATATATATAATATATATCAAGTGGAGCACTATGGTGAAAGCAGTAACGCATAAATCTGTTGGGCTCTAAGACAGCAATTCTTAATGTTACACTGCCAGACAAGGCATGCTAAAAAATGCCCATGGTTGATATATTACTATCATTACAAATTATTTGAATTTGGCTATCGAGGATATTTTTCTAAAATCGTCATTTAACCTGTTTTTTTTTAGTACACTGAAAGCTTCTAATTGCAGCATTCACATGTTTTTAGGACTAACATCGAAACACCCATAAACACTGAACTCTGTTTTCAGAACCAGTTTAATGTAAACTTCATCTGCTGGCTCATAATCTTCCTTATCAAGATTGTACTTTATCACACAGCATAAACCAAAGCAATTTTTGTGGCTTTCAGCATGTATCGGAAATAGTAGTGCTTCTCCCCACACTGTTAGCTGTGTGTGACTATCTGTGAAGATCTTTGTGTAGAATTAGCTTTTGATCATGCCTGGTTTCGTCTAATTAAGGAGGCCAAATATTGATGGCTCTGTGTCTGTATTTAGCCCCATGCTGCCCAGGGGTTCCATTATTCATGACACTCAATCTGTATTTTCTTTTCATTAGGTTATCCTCAGTACTTTATTTTAAGCTGACATGTGGTGATTAGAACCAGATGAAAAAGAAATTACACACTCCTACATTAATCTTTGTAATCTTGTGATATGATCACACAGAAATGTTATATATTTAAGCTGGTAACAGTCTACACTTGGGTTTAAATGGCCCTACTGCGGCATTACTGCTTACACAACGCATAAGTATTAACACCCTCTAAGTTTCACCACATTTTGTCACATAACAACCCACAAACATCAATGTATTTTACTCAGAGTTTAAGTTCTAGACCAAGCCAAAGTAGCCCACAACAGTGATGTAAAGGAAACATGATTCATGGCTTTCCAAAGACTTTCCAGTTTAAAATGTATAAAAATGTAGAATGCAAAATTAAATCCAGTTGTGCTGGTCTTCTCACTCTTTTCTGCCTTTTTCTCCATTTTATGTTGGCCGTTTTACCAAAATAGACTGCTTGCTACAAGCAATCCAAGTAAAATGCTGACAGGTGAGTGTGCATTAATATCAAATAGAGGAAGTAGTTAAATTCAATAAAATGTTATTTATATAGCACCAATTCATAACACATGTCATCTCAAGGCACTTTACAAAGTTAAATTCAATCAAATCATACAAATTGCTCAAAATGTTTCCTGTCTAAGGAAACCCAGCAGATTGCATCAAGTGTTTACAAGCAGCGTTCACTCCTCATGAAAGAGCATAGAGCCGTAGTGGACAGTTGTCTGCATTGTCAATTGCTTTGAGCAATCACTCATACTGAGCATGCATGAAGCGACAGTGGAGAGAAAAACTCCCTTTTAACGGGAAGGAAAACCTCCAGCAGAACCAGGCTCAGTGTGAACAGTCAGCTGCTCGACCGAATGGGGGTTAGAGAAGACAGAGTAGAGACTAAAAAAACCACTGAAGTACACATTGATACAGGAGCCCTTTCTATGTTCTATGGTACAGGCAGATGATCTGCCTCCCCTGGCTGATGCCACAGCTAACAGAACTCCAGACCAAGTGTTCTTACAATGAAGAAAAAATGACAGAGAACAAAAAGTTAAAGTTGATATAACAACAATGTAAATTGAACAGTAGGATAACTTTTACATAATGCCTGGTTTCGTCTAATTAAGGAGGCCAAATATTGATGGCTGTGTCTGTATTTAGCTACTTTAAAAGCCTGTGGTACGTATCCATTTACCAAAGATAGATACAGGATATTAATTTAGATCAATACAAAAAACAGATTTCCAGAAATGTTGGCCAACTGAAAGGTATGGACATGAAAAGTATGAGCAGAAACAGGTCTCAGTACTAAGTTGGGGCCCATTTTCCCTGGATTACTGGAGCAATGCAGCGTGGCATGGAGCCGATCAGTCTGTGGCACTGCTCAGGTGTTATGAAAGCCCAGGTTGCTCTGATAGTGGCCTTCAGCTCTTCTGCATGGCATATTGAATCTTCCTCTTTACAATACCCTGTAGATTTTCTATGGAGTTAAGTTCAGGCGAGTTTGCTGGCCAGTTAAGAACATGGTCCTCAAACCAGTTACTGATAGCGTTGGCACTGTGTGTACCTACCAAGTTCTGATGGAAAAAGAAATCTGCATCTCCATAAGGTTGGTCAGCAGCAGAGAGCATGGAGTGCTCTAAAACTTCCTGGTAGACAGCTGTATTGACCTTTGACCTCAGAAAACACAGTGGACAAACACCAGCAGATGACATGACACCCCAAACCATCACTGAATGTGGAAACTTCACACTGGACCTCAAGCAATGTGGGTTCTGTGCCTCTCCTCTCTTCCTCCAGACTCTGGGACCTTGATCTCCAGAGGAAATGCAAAATGTACTTTGATCAGAGAACATAACTTTGGACCACTCAGCAGCAGTCCAGTCCTTATTGTCTTTAGACAATAAGTTGTTTCTAACACCTTCTCTTGTTCAAGAGTGGTTCAACACCAGGAATGCGACAGCTGACACCATGTCTTGCATACGTCTGTGCGCAGAGGATCTTGAAGCCCTGATTCCAGCTACAGTCCACTCTTTGTGAATCTCTTCCACATTTTTAATGGGTTTAGTCTCACAAGGGTGTGGTCATCCCTATTGCTTGTACGAATTTTTGTTTCCTCCCCTTCGCCTTGTGCTTGGACACAGAGCTTCTGTGAACAGCCAGTCTCTTTAGCGATGACCTTTTGTGTCCTGCCCTCCTTGTGCAAGGTGTCAAAGGTCGACTTTTGGACAACTGTCAAGTCAGCAGTCTTCCCCGTGATTGTGTCGCCTACAGAACTAGACTGAGAGACAATTTAAATGCCTTTGCAGGTGTTTTGAGTTAATTAGCTGATTAGTGCAGCACCAGGTGTCTTCAATATTGGACATTTTCACAATATTCTGATTTTCTGATTTGGGGATTTTAATAGCTGACAGTTATAATCATCAAAATTAAAAGAAATAAACACTTGAAATGTATCAGTCTGTGTGTAAGGAATGAATATAATATTTACGTTTCACTTTATGAATGGAATTACTGAAAGCAATAAACTTTTTCATGATATTCAAATTATATGACCAGCTCCTGTGAAATGGGGGAAGTGATCAAAAGGAATACTTCATTTGGTTGGGATTTCGTCTAACATACAGGTTGAAGGTTTAGATGAAGCTAACATTATAGATAACCCAGAAAGCTCAGCTGGATCTAAACAGTCCAAACACAGATCAAGTTCTAAAAATACCTCCTACTGAGGACAAAGTAATCGTGTTTGGCAGGATGCCAATGGTTTTATTTTTAATCTAATTTTTTTCATTTATAAAGAATCCCATTAAGTCATTATTGCTGAGAGTGAGGGGAATGTTCAATGTGCTGCACAGACCAAGCACCACAGTAGCATGTTGGTTCTTTTTAAATAGGCTGCATGGCTGATAAGAAGCCACATTTGATATTAATATGGACTTAATACATGACTGGAATGCAATAGTCATCGGTTCCAATATGCATATGTTTGAATATCTTGTTGAAATAAACAACACATTGTTTGTTTTACTATATCACAAAGTAAAGGCATGCAAGTATACATTAGATGGATGGTTTTATTGAATTATTTTCTTGGAGAAATTAAGCATTATCTCTATGAGCTTTTAGAATACTAACAATTCTGTCCTCATCTGGATATCCTAAAGACTTAACACAGTGGTTTGGCTTAAGTTTTTCAATCTTAAAATAAGAACATTTGGTTGAGATTTTTTTTTTATATACAAGGTCATAATGAAAGAAACATCTTCAGTCACATCTGACACATATCTAATATTGCTTTAGCATCTCTCTCCTTACACCTGTCACCCCTTTCTAAGCTTCCCGAGGAAGATTAAATAAAAGATGAAAAAAGGAAGCCGACTTCTGATGGGAGTGAAACCTCAGGGTGTCATTCATAACTCCACAGAGCGTCACAGCTGGCAGTCTATGTAGATGGTATCGTTCAGTACTCAGCACACTCTGCTGCCGAGGTGTAATGCTCAAACACAGAAAGTTCATCATCTTCCTTAGACGCCAGCATGTGAAAAAAAAAAAAAAACAGAAACAGAAATACCACAGACTAAGATATTTTGGAAAAAAAAAGGATTTTGGATCACACCTGTGAGACTTGGCAGGTGATGCTCTGATGCTTTGTAACTGTCATTAAGCACCCTCCTCTGTGACACGGTACAAATTCAGGGCTACACTTTGCTACCATTAAACAGTAACGTCCTCTTGTGGATGAGTTTAATTGGAAGCCATTCATCATCCTTTATTTCTATCCAGTCTCAAAGCAGTTCCCCTATTTTGAACTCACACACAGAGGACACCTTTTCACCTGCAGCATTATATCTGTGCAAGCAACTTTGTGAGAACTGCAGACACGTAGTTTGACTGTGTGGGCGGACTTCACAGCATCGATGCCTGTCAGATATACATTTGCATACCCTGACAAAAGGTGCAGCTCAGGAAGGTTTCTGAGAAAAATGACATGGAAACATCTACTTTGCAGACATAACAGGTGCTAGTTGAAAACTTTAAATATTTCATCAACAGAATCATTGGAGCCTTGGTTATGTCCTTTAAAAAATAGTTATTAGAATCACTTGCACCATTAACACTTATAGAAGTCCTGGATTGTTTTCACAAAAGTTGTATCTTGTAAAATGTAGCTAATAAACGTGTAGACTAGAAGATTAGTCTAATTCTACTCTCACAAAGTTTGGCTGCAAAAGTTGTTATACCACTTTAAATTGTTTACATATTTGCATGTCTCAACCACATATTTCAATGCTATATCAATGCTTTCAATTGCTATGATCCTTAGGTGGTAGGTTTTGGTTCTCATTTGTGTTTGACTTCATATTTTCCCTGTTGTTTACTATGTTCTACCTTCTTGCTCTATTAGTTATTCCTTGTGTTTAGTTTCTGTGTTCCATTTCCTGTGAATCGTAGTTTATTCCCCTTAGAATGGAAGATGTCTTTTTCTGTTGATTCAGTGTTTATTTGTGTTTCTGTTTGGTTCATCTATATTAATAATGTTGCATTCCATTTGCCTGGAAGAATGAAAATAGGAGCTGGGAATGGGGGAAACCAGAGTGAAAAGCAGTCCACTTAACACAGTCGAAGACATCGCAATTCCAAAATAAAAACAAAAAAAAAACCAAAAGGCTAGGATTCTGATATGGCGACAGCCAGGAAATTCTGATGACAATGTTGCCCTTTTGCCTGGCGTCACAGACTGGGGGACAAGCCAGAAATGCAGTAGTACAATGGCGTTATCTAGTGACGCTTTCACTTCCCTGCCTCTCCAGTTTCGTCATTCAATCTTTTCCAGGCTTTGTCCTTTCTGGACTTGTCTCAGTAGTAATAATTGGTAGAGTCATACAACTCACAGCCGACCACAGACCTATACTATCAGCTTGTCTTCCAGTGGGATGAAAACAGCTTTATCTCCGCTGCAGTCCTTCACCCCACATCACAGCCACATCCAGTTCCTGATTGGTTGTTGTGATGCGACAATACACAGAGGTTCAGATTTTTCAACTCCAGCCACGGTCGGTTCCCATGCAATGCTGGTGTTGTGTTGCTCTGGCTTCACTTTAGTCACCAAAATGCGCCTGTCGCACTTCTAGAAATGCATCTGTGTCCTCACTTTGCGTCGCATCGCTCCTGTGCTGCAACTGTACATAGGGATAACATGTAAATCTGTCGCCCGGGCCACCACATTCGCGTTCGGTGTGAACGCCCCTTGAGGGTTTAAGCAGACAGAGCATACACACAGAAATCTGTACTTTGACTAGACTCTTGTAACATGCAAATATGCTTTGACCTAAACTATGACAGTGTAGCTCTGGTTGTGTGTTATGAGTGGTTTTCCTCTTAGAAGGTGAACTTCAAGCCTCTGGCAACTTTTCTCCATAAATTGTCCTGATGAAGTTGAAAACCATGTATCCTCATCCTTCTTTTTCATATTCACAATTATGTGCCACTTTGTGTTTGTCCATCACATCCCAAAAATGAATTGTGTAGCTGTGGTGTGAGAAAAGGTGAAAAACATTTCAAGGGGCACGTATGCTTCCTTTTGAAGGCAATGAGGGAAATAATTATTTGATCCTTTTTAACCCAGCCACAATTTTGGCATGCAGAGATCGGTTAATTGCCTTTGTGACATGCTAATCAATCAAAAGTACAGGTAAAAACACTCTCGTTCACACTGCGAACAAAGGCGGCAGGTGCTCAGCCACGATATGAGCAAAAAGCATCCAAATGAATAGAAAAGGCTCGGACACAATCAATGAGCCAGTGGTGGAGTCCTGCAGCATGAGAGCCTTTTCTGATCATTTGGATGCTTTTCACTCAAATTACTCAATTAACCACAGATCCATTCCACCCGATCTCAATGGCTTACGTGTAGAAGGCACACCTGTCCACATAATCACATTTCACTTTCAACCTGTCCACCAAAGGCGAGACCACAGTTAAAGGACTTAAGGGACAAAAGTTTCATCTGCTCAAGGTTAGTATTGTTGCATTTGCTATGTGCTGAAATGACTTACAAGACCTTCAGCAGCAAGCTTGGGGTGAAGACGGGAATTGAGAGTGGGATTATGTGGCAACCTATAGAGGACCTGCACAAGTTTGAACTGTTTGCCCAATTAGAAACCCTCAGCACACATGAAACTAAACACACACCTCAATTTTGTGCACAATCCTTTCTTTGACATAAATGGCTTGCTCGGGTAAATTATATTTTCTTATGGAAATGGTCAACACTTACAGGCATGCCATGCTGTTCTGTTCTCATACCCTGCACACGCTGGAGTGTGCAGGGTATGAGCTCCACACCTCAGTTTGACATTGGCAGAGAACGTCTTCCCGGGTGGTCCCCAGTTTGCTGCTTATTCCTACTAAAACAAAGTCAGGACTCGCTCGATCACGCAATAAGTCAATTGTTGTAACCTATAATACATTGCGCAAAAGCATTTTTCTTAACTAGACTAAACTAAATTAAAGTATTGTTCCTTTAAATATAAAATAACTATCAATTATCCTCAGTTACGAGCTCCACATGATCATGAGAAAGTTGAGGGCTACATGAGGAGGAGCTTGTTAAGCACCTGAGGACCAGTCACATGGAAAGACGTGAACTGATATTTTGCATATCTGTGCTGAAGAAAAAAAGAACTGTCCAGGCCCATCTAGCCATGTTCACTACTCAACATTTAAATGATCCATAGCAGGCTTGGAGGAAATTAATGTGATTGAATGAGCCCAAAACTGATCTGCCATGCTTTGAGAAAGAGAGATACTAATTGTGATCTGAAAAACACCCCAGTAGTCGAGCACAGAGGTGAAACTATTATGCTTTGCAATGGATCTTCTTATGAGCTAACAGAACATCTAGGCCACCTTTTCTAACATTTAACCACACATTCACCTCGAAAGGTTGTTGTGTCTTCATTACACACCCAATGACACAGATCCGTCATTTATACTCCTGAAATGGTAAACATGAACAGCTGGCTTAAGCTATAGTTAATGTAAGATCGCAGACAGAGTTGCATTGCAGAGTCAGAAAGAGAACTGGCAGGCAGATGTATGCAGGTATTCATCCATTTGTTGACTTTGTAGTCAGGACACCTTGGGTTTACATTAGAATGCTACAGTATTGTTATGTGTAATGTTAAGGGTGACATTTTTAGCAAATGGCTAAATCACATTTGTGCTTAAATAGCTTTGTAGATTTGTTTTGCGGTATCAAGGCTGATTATGCAGCTCTCCATGTTCTCCTTGTTAAGTCATTAAAAGTGGCACAACAAACACGCAAACTGTCTCTATTTTTACCTTAAATGGTGTTTAAATATCATTCTGATTTTGGTTGCAAAGGCTGATTTCCTAAATGTAATAATTTGTTTCATTAGACAACCTTTGTGTGTTAAGCTGCAGCTTTAGAGGAAGGTTCTGATATTCTGTTGTAGATTGTGTGAGTCTTATTCAGGGGTCATCACGGCAAGTTATTGCCATTCCTGACGGAACCAGGATTCAAACCTGGGTCCTCCGTATCAAAGACGCAGACTCGACCTCAAATCACTTGTTGCTTTCCTTTTTATAGTGCAGATGCAATACAAATACATAATTTAATCAGAGTGTTTAGAATATTCAGAGTAATTGTTAATTTATTTTCCTCGCAATGTTATGCCCAGGAGGGCATTTTATTTCATACAGAAGTATATGTTCTCTAAACAACATGTTTGTGTGAAAGTATGCTCCAGCATTGGCAGGAGGAAATGAGTCATATTTGCCAAAAATACACATCTTTGAAGTCAGAGTTAGCCTAAGGAGCAGTAGTTTTCCTTCAGACGAGTGCAGTCATCTGTGGGTGAGCAACAACTGCATGTCTCATTGATATGATCTCAGAGGCAACACAAACAAACTCTGCATTCCCAATATTTCACTTTCGTCGCCGGCCTGCGGATCTGATGGCAGATCAAACCGCGGCTCATTAGACTTTCTGTTTCTGTTGTGCTCAGTCCTGAAACACCCTGTCTGTTGCCTGGATCTGGATATCAAGTGTTTTCTTTATTAGCACTTTTGATGCAGAAATCAGGATTGCCAGGAGCAAGTACTCCCAAATATAGAAGGCAAAGGAGGACAATTTGCTCTGATCGGCTGCCAGGATAAATATAGTAATACTTTGAAAGCCTTGCAAAAGAAACCATGCTATATCCAGAAAATCAATTTTATTAGATTTTGATGTGATGGATCATGGACCACAACAAAAGGCAATGAATGATTTTTAGTAGAAGAAAATGGATAAGTGTACTTCTAAAAATCTTTAAAAAATGAAAAATCTCAAAAATGTGGCAGTCATTTGTGTTTCAACCCCCTTTACTCTGAGACCACACCCCTAAGTAAAACCCAGTCAACCAATTTAAGTCACCCTTTAATAAATTGAGTCCAGCAGTGTTTAACTTATTTTAGGTATACCTACAGCTGTTCTGTGAAGACCTCAGAGGTTTATTAGAGAACATTAGAGCTTCATCAACACCAGGACACACAGCTGATAGGTCAGGAATAAAGTTATGGAGAGGTTTAAAGCAGGTTTTGATTATAAAAAAAACACCCCAAACTTCGAAAATGTAGCTGATCCATCACATGAAAAAAAAAAAAAAAAAAAAAAAAAACTGTGACATAATTGCAAACCTACTATTTCATTACCATCAATCAGAACTGACATTCTGGAGGAGAGGAGAGCATTTCTCAGAAAAGGACACCCATAGTAAATTGGTACAGAATAGTAACCAGAATACAACTTACCGACCAAAAATCATTGGGGAGCATAATGCTGTGGAGACAGATTGGCTTCTGTAGGGACAGGCTTGGTGGTCAAACTTAAAGGAATGATGGACTGAGCCGAATATAAGGGAATCCTAGTAGAAAACCTATTGGAATCTACAACAGACAAAGAAAAGAGACAATAATGGAGGTAATAATGGAGGTGCACTTTGCACCAGCACAACGACCCTAAGAGCATGGCCAGAGGAAAAAGGAAATCGTTTGAAACAACACCTATTGTGATTATGGAACTTCAAACCTAAATCTATCTGAGGGACAGATAACACTTGGAAGATGATATTCACAGGCAGCTGCCCTCTTTCCAAAGAAGAATGGTCAAAAATATCAGTCACTAGATGTGCAAAACAGTTGAAGCTCAAAATATAATAGCTCAGATAGCTCAAAGCCTTCAAGTAAAACGTGTTGCTTTTGAGGTGCTTGCTCAACATTATGCTACAGTTTGCTAAATGCTGATTGTTTCAGGTGCTCTTTATTCAGCTCTCTTGAGTTTTTTTCTTCTTTTTCTGTCTTTGCCAGAAATACCGCCCCCTGTCTCACATTGCTAGATAGCAAGAAATGATTTTGGCAATTAATTTTACGTCCTCTGTGCTTTCCTTAAAGCTTAAAGCTACTGGATTTTAGTCAAATATTGTTGTTTGTCTTGTTTTTAGGGCTTTTGAAAATGAGGAGGATTTCAAATATGTAATATTATGTACTATATATATATATATATATATATATATATATATATATTTTAAGGCCTTGGCAAAATGTACGATTTTTTTTGGATTGATAAACACTCTCTGGTTGGGAGATCATGGACTGGGACCCCCAACCCTCAGTAGTGCACAGTTTAATCAGAAAAAGAAAATGTTGCTGTACATTCATTTAGTGTCTTATTTGCAGCTTATGATTTGCCATTAAAGTAAAGGGCTATTTTGATAATTTTCAAGGAACCTGGACTGTGTTGGACCATTTGTAGTTCAAAAACGTAACTATTTGCACAGGTTAAAATCTCAGCTTGGAAATTCTACATACCATTTAGGGAACCTGTACTATATGTAAAGCACAGTTTTCAGTGTTGGCCGTTTTTATTTCTCTCTGAAGCAGCAGAATGATGAAGGGCCTCATGCAGTAATATTCACTTCTGCATGAGATCTGGAACTGATACTTGCATGTAAAGAAATGTGCTCTGCTTCTTACACTTTCAGAAAGCCTGTCTGACACACTTTAAGTTACTTTATTAAGCGTATTAACCCACCTTAGCTCTCTTTGGTCCACACTGTCATAGCTTCTGATTTCAGATATATCAAAGTATGTCACTGCCAAGCTTGTTCCTGTTATAGATGTGCAGATCCACATGCTGAAGTGTGATTCACTAAATGATGGTGCAGTCTGAACGAGGCGACCTTGCAACTCCCGGGGCTGCTTGACCCAAATACAGAGCTCCAATTTTCTGTGAAGGGTACCAGTCAGGCACACTGTGCACAGTAAGAACGGGGTCCCACTGAGTGCACCCTCCTTCATGTAAAATAAGTTACTTCTACAAAGAAATCCCACAAACTGATCTCTAATGCAGGGTCAATCTGTTCCTCTTGGAGGGTTAAGAGCAGTTCTTGATTGCTCTTCTCCCTGGAACTCTACCCAAATGGTGATAGATAGTTTTCTGCTGATTCAAATCAAATGTAGGTTGCTGTGGTTTTGATTCCCAGACCCTTTGCAAACTGTGGTAAAAAGAATAAAACATAGCTGACAAAGGGATCAGAAAAACTGGGCTTGTCATAGCATGATCTCAGTTTCTCACAAAGGTTTCATCTCTCCTCTCATTCACAGTTAACCCCTCCTCCTTTTCTTTTCCCTCCACCCTTCCTCCAGGGATACACCTGTCGCTGGGGTCAGGTCAGCTCACTCTCCAAATCTTGGGGGATTTCCAACGACAAGCAGCAAAAATGATTCTCTTCTGGTAACTGATCACCAAACACAACAAAGTAAGTTCAAATTACTCCTTGTCTTTATTATTGGCCTTAGTGTATTTTGTAGATAGTGGTACTTAAATAACATTATCAAGCTCAAATGATCATTTGATTTGGTGAGACACTGAAATCGGGTGGTAACTGGACCTTTCAGGTTTGGTTTACCTCAGCTAGGTTTGTTTTACGTGAGGCAATACAAACTGCTCTTTCTCATGGTATTTTAACTCTCAACACTTTAATTTTATTTTATTTTATGAACACTCATATTTCAAAAAAAGAAGTTACAATTTCTTTGTAGCGATCATACTGATAATGTATCAACAGCTTTCAGTTGATACATTATCAATTTTTAAGATACCGTTTTTTAATATTTATGTTAAAACTTAATGATTAAATGATAAAACATTTACATATATAAGCATAAGATACGCAGCATCTCAGATTAAGGCCGTGTTTAGTGACTCCATTGATCTTTAAGTTTTTCATGCACCTACAGGTGTGAGAACTGATTTTACTTGTATGCCTCTCTTTGTTGAAATGTAGCAAGTTTCTTTTTAGCTGTCAAAGCCAAGCTTTAGCAAAGTCCTGCAGATAAACTTGGACGTCCAATAATAACTAATAAGAAGTTTTTGATAAAATGTCTCTAAAGTATGACTTTTTGCAACAATACTTATTGTCAACCAGTCATCGGATCCTCTGCTCCATGAAAACCATGTTGAAGCAGTATTACATCTATATGGTCTTTTAATATATTTGCATTGCATTAAATGGTTCATATTCAATGGACATATATGTGGATGAAACAGCATATATATGTATTTCAACATTAACATCATAATATACTATTAGTGATAACTGCCTTTAGAAATATGTCTTTTGGGAGGAGGGTAGTGCATTATAGACCTCTGTGGTGTGGGAGGTCTTCTTAAGGTCTCTGAGGTGTTCTTAATGGCATTTTTTAGCTTAAATTACTGTAACTTTAATACTTTATGTAGTTTTGAAACTGGTTCTTTCATACTTTTACTTGAGTGAAAAGTTTGAGTTGATACTTCTACTTCTGCAGAAGTATTTTTAAACCCTAGTACCTATACTTCTGCTTGAGTAATATAAATGAATACATCCGACATCTCTGTTTATTTTGCTTTATTTATTCACCTGCATCTGTAAGGGACTTTAATGCATTCACATTTAGAAGCAGAAAATGTATGTGTCATTTTAAGATTTTAAATGTCAGACATTGCATGGAAAACAAGATGACACAGGATAACAGTTAATAAGCCAGGCATTAGAGTTGTTTATGATGGTAGGAATGTTGTGTGTATATTTGAAGATGATAAAAGTGGTACACATAATGCTGAAGGATCATTACGAACCTTTGCAAAAATGTTCCAGTTTCACCTACTGTTCAGTTCAACGGTCCCCTTAGCAAATCCCACCTGTTGGTCAGGGACATTGACATATGGTTGTGCTGTTTTCTTTCTAGACTTGCATGTTGAGTCATGAAGTCTAGAGGTCATGACCTTTCTGTTTCCTCTGTGCTTTTTCCAGGATCAGCTGCCTCTCTTGCTTGTAACGACGCCAAGATCTTAATTTAACTCTTTTGAGAAAAGCTGAGCTTTTCTTCTTCTCTTTCAGACTAACCAAGAAGTAGCACATTAGAATCACAAAGGAGACGTTTTTATAATCCGGTGTTTCTGTGCCCAAATGGGAAGTGTTTAGCTCTAGTTGTTATGTGTATTTAACAAAATGTTTCTCTTTTCCCTATAAGTGTACAATTTTTATCTACAATTTACCCAGTCAAACTAAAGTCAGGAGATGTCAAATCTTGACTGCTATTATTTCTTTTAATGTACTGTACACGACTTGCACGACACAGTTTCCTTTTTAATATTCTTTTTTTTTTCACTACCAGCAGATGCACTGAACTAAACCCCTGCCATAACAAAATGCTTTTAACTCCTGAGGATAGGAAATCCTCAGAGTCCTGAGTAAACACAGTCACAGACAGGTGTGTCAGTAAGCCCTCTGAAACACGGGTACAAGCTGAAATGCACATGGTTCTTCAAAACTGGCTGTGTCCATCCTTCTTATTAGAATTTTTAAAGACGGAGAGGTATTAATTTTAAATAAAAATACCCTTATTGTCCCACAATGGGGAAATGATAGTGTCAAAAAAACAAAACAAAACACATAGACAGAGTTATACAATGAATAACAAGCTAATTTAAAATCAAGTTCTAAAACAAAAGAGAATTAACTTATCACAATGACAAAAAAGAAAATATTGCACAAAACTATTGATAATATGGAATATTATAAAGAAAATGCACATGCCATATCATCCATAATTGTGCAATAATTTAATTTTGTCCAATGTCCTTAATTTCAGTTTCACACCTGGCAGTGTCAGTGTCTCAGGTATTAATGTAGCACATTTAAAAACAACAAAATAGCTTCACAATTTAGCAAACTATAAAAAATACAGAATAAAGAAATAAGTAAAACACAATGAAAGACAAAAAACACAAAATAAATTAAATAAAACTTTTAAAGACTATTGAGATGACACACTGCTTAAGTCAAAAGCAAAGTCAATAGAATATAAATAATAGAAATACCTTTAATAATAGAAATACCTTTAATGTCACACCCACAATGTGGAAATTAGGAAAGTCCCGCAATGAATATGTAGCCCAGTGAAAATGACGAGCAGTATGGTTTGCCTCCACTGGAGTGCGCTGTTTCCCCAGCTTGCAACATCTGAAATTGGCAGGAAGTTAAGAGAAACCGGAAGTAGGATTTCATGCGTTTCACCAGCTCTTCTGTGGAGAGTGGTTTAATCTCACAAACGATTTTTTTGTGAACAGTTACCAGTGTACCTGCCAGGTAGAACATTCTAGATAAGACTGGAGTTCATGGAGCAAATGTGGGTCATTTCACTACATCAATGGACAGATGGTTTTACCTGCCATTTCTGACCTGAGGCTGTATTTATAGCTGGTCACTGCAGTTTATGCTCTTTCTGTTCTTGTTTGATTTATGCACTTTAAATGAAAGCACCCCAAAGCCTAAGAGTTTAGGCCTTGGGATTTTGTACACCTTGAGTTTATCTGCTCAGGTTTTTGGTTCATTCATTCTATTACTATTCAGTGGTTGCTACCATCCAGTGTTTCCTTTGGGTTGAAAGCATACCTCTCAACTATTGACGACAGTTGAGAGTGAGATTGTTGACGGGGGGGGGGGGGGGTTGTGCTGTTGGTCGATTGAAGACAGTCCAACGGGGGGGGGGGGGGGGGGGGGGGGGGGGGGGCTGTTGGGGGGGTACTTTTGGTCGATTGAAGACGGTCCAACGGGGGGGGGGGGGGGTGGGGGGGTGCTGTTGTTCAATAGAAACGGTCCAACGGTGGGGGGGGGGGGGCTGTTGTTCGATTCAAGACTGTCACTATTTTAGACGGACTTTGCTTTCATGTTACAGTTTGTAATAACACATGCCGACTTACCATTTAATTCGCACGCAACACGGACCGTAGCAGTGTTTCACTTTGGGTGAGGGAAACTTGTTTGCGCGACGGCGGTACTTGCAGCTGTGTTACCTCTACTACTGGACGTGCGGAAACCATTTTACCGCAAATTGGTTCCGCCATGACGCGAAGCGTCCGTACGCGTGCGTTTCAAGAGTGAGATTTTCATTGTAAGATTGAGATTTTCAAAGTAATGCGTGTGAGCGTGTGCAATTGATGAAATGCGTGTGTCACACGGTCAATGCGTGAGAGTTGAGAGCTATGGTTGAAAGTCTTTTTTTATTTGTTTTGTATGCACTCCAAATTTATTTAATGCTTTTTCACCTTTGTGGAGCAGTCTGGGAATAAAGACCCGGAAATATATTGTGTCTGGGTCACACATAGATGAGGGTTTTATGCAGATCTAATAAATAGAATACATCTGTGCTCTAAGCGGTGCAGTTATACAGTGGTTAGCTGAGGAGATCACATAAAAGGCCAGACCATTCAAGACTTTCAACATGAGCTATGAATTTTTTTAATCAATTTAAAAATAGAAAGAAAGTCAGTGAAGACATTTAAGGACAGGGTCTATGCCTTTGTGTTTTTTCACTACCAGGTAAAAGTAAAGCTGCAGCCAAGGAAACTTTGTGTCATAATCCTTGGGTTTTGAGTTTCTGATATATTTAGTTTTCATAATTTTTCAGTTGTTTATGTTCTCAAGGTGATGCTTTATCACTTCATTCTTTTAGGTTTAGTTTCTTACTTTTTTTCCTGTATTCTGTTCCCTGTGTATTCTAAATAGTTTGTCTGTTAGATCTCTGTTAAAGTCATTCTCCACTGCTCCCTCAGTATATTTGCTCACTTGTTCCCATTGTTATTCTGGATTTATCCATGATCTGCCATTTACTCCGTCACTCTGTTTCTTTGCCCATTTCTCCCATGCCAGTCATGGGTCCTGGTCCATTCATGTCAACATAGTAACTCCTGTTTATTTGATTATTAAATAATATTTACTTCATCTCTTAGGCTCTAGTTGAACCTGCGTTTGGATCAATTTAAAACCAAACATAACAGAACGGTTTCAAATTTGTCCAAAATGCTTCAGCTTCTCTTTTCGGTCAAAGCTTGTTGTTGAGTCAACTTCTAACATTGCCTACAAGATGTATTCTCGCGGTGTTTGTGCATTCACACTCACACACACACGCGAGAATCCATCTTGTACCGCTCCTGCTTCAACCGTTTGTATCCAAACCAAAACGGATTGGACCAATCACATTGCAGTACTGTCGTTTATCGCGGGACATACTGGTGCAACGAAAGCAAGAGCTGCTGAGCCCACAGCCGAACCAACAAAACATGGCAGCACAGGAGGTGGCACGCCTAGCCGCTGCTATCACGTCTCTTTTTAAGAATCCACAATTTCGTCTTTGAATGAGTGCCTTGACTAGCTACTTTCTTTTCATTTCTCATAACACCTGCTGCTTATGTTTTAATTTATTACCATGATTGGCTAAAAACAACCTCTGGTAGGTGGACAATAGGTGTCGCTTGGCCCAATCAGCTCAGGGAGTTCTGATGAAAATCACTCTTTTTCCCAAACAGATTCAAATGGAGTAGTGCCAGATTGATAACGTGCAGAACCAGAGTGCTACACATTATTGATCTTGCTGGTCAGGTTAGTTAACTTCTATTTAGAGGGAGAATCCTGTTTAGAAACAACCTCTAGTTTAGAGATGTAGCTTTCCATTTTGTCGGAAGAAATTTAAATGAGTGTATCGTTAGACTTGTCGGTGCAACACCCGCACCCAGTGTGTAGAGGAAGAGCACTCTGCAACATCCAGCTGTTACTGTTGTGTCTATGGGGTTCAGCACTGCCCCTATCAGTGTGGCATGGTAATTTTAATCGTGCATGTATGGCCAATTACAAAGACTGAATACTGAATATGAATATGAATATGTCTCACACATTCACTATATATTTTAGACTGTGGCACGTCAGCATTAAACTGGAAAAAGAACAGTGATGCTGTTGTTAAAAAGGCTCAGACCAGATGGTCTTCTTGATGGTTTTCTTAGGAAGCTGAGGTCTTTTGACATAAGCAGGAGACTCCTGAATGTGTTTTACCAGGGGATTACGGCCTATGTGTTTACTTATGCTGTACTGTGTTGGGGCAGGAGCATCACTGTTCAGGACAAAAACGGACTGAACAAACTGATCAAAAAGGCCAGCTCAGTGGTTGGATTAAATCTCGACTTAGTGGAAATTATCATGGCCAAAAGGATGATGAATAAACCTAAGACTGTTCTGTCTCTCAAGGACCACCCTCTCCACAGGGTCTTCAACTCAGAACTCAGCAGTTCTTTTAGTGGGTGAATGGTAATGCTTTGTTGTTCAACTGATCGCTTCAGAAACTCTTTTATTCCTGCTGCAGTGCGCTTTTATAATGAGCATCTTGTATGATCTTATTCTTGATAATGATATTGACTCTGATGTTGTCATATTATAATGGTGTGACATTTCTGATGTGGTCTATAGCAGAGTCCAGTGTGAGTATGTTTTTTGCCTGTATATATTTTTAGTGTTTGACATGTCAATGGGGATTGATAAAGTAAACCTTAACGTTAAATATGTATATTGGCGTTATAAAGAGAGACCATGTGCCAACTGCCTGCATCAGTCAGTGTATGCGGCATGGCGCCATCAGAGAGGAGGCACAGCTCCCCACTGCCACACCTCGCCCTTCTCACATGGAATTTGAACAAATTTGGTTGATCTGCTCTAAAGTTCAAATTAGGTTTCACAGCTGCTCAAATGAAGCACATCATGATTTTGTTTTTTTGTGTTTTTTATTTTTTTATTTTTGGTCTGACTCATTCATTCAACAGTCTTTTAAAAATATTTTCCCCAAAGAAGATGCTGTGTGTGTGTTTTTTTATGCTTAAGGCCTAAAGCCTCAGAGCTGCAGATGTTATTGTCAGATTAATTGCACACACAGCCCCATACTTGTTTATTCACACCCACACACATTCTCTACCCTTTCTTCCTCATTTTCTCTCTTTTGAATCCAAAACATGTGCAAAAGGCTGTTGGAATAATCCTATTTTTTTTAAAACTGTTGTTTTGTCTATCCAACCTAATCTTAATTTATTAATCCAATTGCTTGAAAGCAGTAGCAAACAGTATTATCTTTAGTTCACATCAAATTTGTTGAGCTTCCCTTTTGTCCTCTTTTACTTCAGAGGTTTCCATAGCCACATATGATCTTCTCAAACCTTGTAAGTATTTATGTAGGGAAAGTAGCTACATGGGTAGCTTTAACTATGCCTGGATGAACACCTCAAGAATGTATCCAGACTCAGGTTTCTGCTCCATTGGAAATATTACCTTACAAGGAGGCAGGTGAGAAGAAGGACATGATATTGCTGCGGCTGAGTCATGAAGCCGTTACAACTCTCAGATGGCAGCGTTATCATTACACCTTGTTTAGGTCTGACTTGTTCCAGTTGTTTATTGTATCCTGATTAGGAGAGATTCTTGTGATGTATGCACAAGGTCAATTCTTGCTGACTTGATTTGCTTAGACGTTAAGAAAAGAAAGGTGGATGCTATGCCAAGCATCAAGTGAATATTCACCTTTCCTTCTTTTTGTGGTCTTGTTGAGATGTAGGTTTTCTCAATCAGTCTGCTTGCTTTTCCACTCAAGTAGCTGTTAGAGTTGATAAAACGTGACACCTAGTGGTTCTGAGTGTAAACTGCAGGAACTCATTTTAAGAGGCTAATGTATACAAGCATTTTGATCTATTTCTAAATGTTCTGCTACATAATGCACACTTTTGAAATGTGTACATCATATTCACTTCATGTGAGAGACAAACACTAAGGAAGACTGAATTACGAAATGGACATTGTTTTATTTATTTTTGTCTTACAAATAAGAATCTGAAAAGTGCCAATCGCCTTCAGACTTCTACTGGTAATAGAGTCCAGACAAGTCAAGAAATTAAACGCAGGGTTAAAACTGTGTGCTCATTATTGTTCACTGTATCATTTAAAAATATGAAGAGTTTGGCACAATTTCAGGTCTTCCATGGCTCACTGCTCTAAAGGAGTAGCAGAGATTTACAGCTCAGGCAGGAGAATCTGTTGATCTGTTGGGGTCATATGGTAGGGGGAGTGGTGCCCTAGTGGTGAGAGCAGCGCGCTTGAACTCTGAGAAGGTTGCAAGTATCTGTTTCGATCCATGCAGGCTGCCCCTGTGTATCCCTGAGCAAGACCCTTCGCCCCAGATTGCTCCCCGGGCAATTTAATAGCTGCCCACTGCTCCCTATAGGATGGGTTAAATGCAGAAGACAAATTGCATCTGAATGTACAATTGCAATGACAAATAAAGATTTATTTCTTTCAAACTTTAACTTTAACTTTGGCAGAAAACTAGCAAAGCCTCAAAAAACAATCCCCAAAGAACCAAAAACAAACATGCTATAATGAAATTGTTTCAGTCATAAATATATTAATGTGTAAGAATGGCCTGGGACTTAAATCCAACATAGATCCACTAACACAAAATGCTGACAACCTCTTAACATTTTCACTTCCACCTTGTGTCACTACTTTTTTTTTCTTTGGTCTATCCTGTGTAGTCTCAATGAAATAGAAAGAAATCTACAGCTGTAAAGAGACAACATGTGAAAAAGATAAAGGGTTGGGATTATTTTTGCAAGTCTCTAATTTTACCAGTATGGCATAAATTTTGCTCCAGCTTTTCTAAGCAGTGATTCACTTCACTCTCAACCCACTGCTGTGGCTTTATGGTTAGTTACATGTCCTGCAGCCATAGCCACAAACCAAAGAAAGCAGAAACACAGGGACGCTGAAATCAAGGCAATAACTCCTTTATATGAGCATGTCTGCGAAGGAATGCAGAAAATACATAGACAGATAGACAGTTGCTAATTTAGGATGACAAGAGATCTCAAACCAGGGCCATAGAAGATACAGCTTTGTGTCTAAGTGGTGCAGAAGTCAGCAGCAAGGAGGTGAAAAACCTGGTTGTGACAACGGTGCACACTGTCTATCAACTTTGTCCAGTTAAAGGTACAATTACCAAGCTATTAATCAAACTAAATCCTGTAAATTAGCTCTGCCTACTGGAGGCCACTCACAAACAGCTGCTTCAGGACACTGACCCAGATATGCTTTTGTTTTCACTTCCATCGGTTTATATTAAGGTTTGGCACTGTTAATTGTACTCTCATGCTCCTGCAGATTTGTATGACTTTCTCTGTCTGTGTGCATGTGTTGACTGGGAAAGTACTTTGAGCATAGCAACAAAAAGTGCCATTAAAATTGTCACGGCTTACGCCCTTCACCAAAAGGCTTTTGAAAGAAACAAATCGGAGCCAAATCTTCATATTGAGTTGAGAGTTGAAACAGGATCAATTTTAGGGAAAGCAAGTCCCGTCTCAGAAGGAACTAATTAGGCAAAATGAAGTATGTCAGAAGACAGACAAGAAGAAAACAGTTGGGGAACTGCCAAATCAGAACAGCTCCCAGTGATAGGCGATGGGAGAGCAGTTAGACGCGATCACAAGGATAGGATCCCAAGAGACGAGGAGGAGGCGGCTTATGAGATGAATACAAGCAAGGACGGGGAAAACCAGGGGTGTGGATAACTGACACTTAGGATTTACTCATTTGTGGTGACTCTGTGGTCTTTTAATAAAACATGAACATTGTCCCATTGTTTTTGTCTCTCAACGACATTAACGCCACTGTTTCCTCACACATCAAGTTCTTTAAATTAGCTATTGAACTCATTACTGCTGAGCCCAGTTACATTCCACTTTATTAAAAATGTCTTCTGTAAATAAACTCTCCAGCTGCCTCCTACTGGCCGGTTTGCTCCTCTCCTTTCGCATCTGGCAGCAACCCATCACCCCAACCCCGGTGAACCACAATGTGTTTACTCTTGACCGATCACGTGTGACAAAGAAGCATGGAGATATTCCTTCCAGGCTGCCTCTTTCTCTCACACACACCTGTTGTCCTCAGAATAACCTGAAACAACACTGTGTGTGTATGCAGCAGTGTGTCTCAGCTGCATGCAAGCTTTTCTTTGTTTCCCATGGCCTGTGGCAACAGGCGGTGTTTTCAGATACAGCGCTCCCCAAACAACCCTGGGTCAGCAGCATGCGTGGCCTCAACATTTAAAAGTTGAAGAGTAACCATTAAATGCTGTCATAGTGTAGTATTTATGTGCATTCTTTGCACTGCTTTAGTCCAGTGACTTTGTGAAAAAACTCTATAGTGTGTTCTTGATAAAACAATAGTAGCACCAACTGTGGTACAGATGTACGGTAATGTAATTTTTTATGTTTAGTTCAATTCGCCTTAATGACAAAGACGATCATAATATTTTAAAACCTCCAACAGTCAATTTATACACTGCAAAAAGGGAGCCAAAATCTTCTTGAAATTAGTGTATTTGTCCTTGATTTGAGCAGGCAATTTAGAAGCTAATATTTAACTCTGGATAGAAAAGGGAAAAAGGGAGGAGGGATTTAGAGTTTCAGAAACACATTTTCTCTGTTAGCTTCTCAAATCAGACCAAGCCACAACAGAATTATGAGGAGTTCTTTGTGGACTGCCTTGTCGTTGGTCCACACAAAAGCCTCTTTTCTCTCTCCCGTGTTTGTTGTTCTCATCCTGCTCTTCTTCCTTTTTTTACGTCTGCAGCAGCATTACCGTGCCACTCACTAGTGTGGCATTAGAGCACCTATTGTGGCCCCTCTGGCCTGGTGTGGTTTAATCTTCACGCTGAAGCTTTTCTGTGCGGATACAGCATTATGTTAAATGCTTTATATCTTAATGTTTATTCAGTGTTCTGAAAACATCTTTTACTAAGACCTGATTAGTTACTTACCTGTAACATAATGAAACATAGCCCTGAAATGGTTAGAACTTTGTGAAACCACATTGTTAGGTTTTAAATTAAGGACAAGGTACAACAGTGTTAAAGCTAAAAGTGATCTCAGTGAAACCCAATTTTAGAGGAATGAAAGATGTTTGTAACTCAGTTAGTTTTCTTTCTTTTAGGTAAGACTGCAAGCAGCACTGAAACCTAGAACTCTAGAAAATATTTTGTTATAACAAGCAAATAAAGGGAGAAAGCCATTTGGTCTAATTTATCTTGTGTCATCCCAGTTTTAATCATTTATATTTATGCCTTAATTTTCCTTTTTCTACTTCTGCTTACCATTCTTCTAGTGCCGTTCTGAAAGTAGTGCTTGTTTTCTACTCTGAACAATCACCAGCTGTGACCAGCTTGGGCTGAAGCCTTGCTCTGCTGCTGACAAAAAAGGAATCAACCAAAAACATGTGTAACTGGCTAGCCTCGATGCTTTACATCACTGCCTAGTGGATTTCTCACATGGCAGTCATCTTTTTGTTTCAAAAACCACACTCCTATAGCAAAAACATTCTACAGTGACGAAACCGTATTGTCTCTAGATAAAAACGTTATTTATTTAATACATTTTTATGTACCATTTCTCTGCTGCAGTGTCCTGAGTTCACTTAATGTTAAGCTGTGACATAGACAGACTGAGCCCAATCAAGTGTCATTGGTAATAAAACAAATTGTTTTCCAAATGTGATTTTTTTTTTGGAAAGCCTCAGTTTTCCTGTAAAATACGTTTATCAATGTCCCAGTATAGAGTTCTCATAGTGAAATGTGGTGTTTCATTGTCAAATCCCAGCAGAAACAATTTTCTGAAAATGTGACAGCAGTTTAAAAGGGTCTCTGTCCTGTCTTTTATTAGCCATGGTGATTGAGTTGGATATGTCGAGCACGAATGACAGAAGAGATAATAAACAAACAGCAACACAAAGTGACCCTTGAATGCAAATGTGAGTCAAGTACAGACAACAACAGACATGCCCAGAATCCCACTGACATCTGGAATGCAGCTAACAGTGCATTCTTTTCACAAAACACTCATGTTTTCTCAAGTAGCCCACAGTGTAGCACATTGCTCTGAACATGCTTCTAATCCACCTTTTGAAAACACATACATATCTCACAAAAAACACATCCATGAAGTGGACAAAGGTGAAATCCAAGACATCTATTCCTTATGTTTAGCAAAAAAGAACACATGTCAACTACTAAGCCTTAGTTCCCTGCAATCCTGACATGAAAAGGTCAAACAGGAAATCATGTCACAGTCACAGCCACAGATCGCCAGACGCTGATAAGGTTGCTCTTCCTGGGAAAGAGAAACATGCGAGAGAAAGATCCCTCTTTTGTTCATTGCTTCATCCTTTCATCTTGTCCCATCAAGATATGTAACGAGACATCTAGATAATCCACACTGAGGCAGGAAACTTCATATCAGTGCCAGACACTCCTATACAGCAGCTCATTTGAGGTTTTCCAAGGTTAAGATGCTTTACTTCCAAAAGGATTGAACCCCCAAAACTAGAAAAACTCCATTATTAGCATGGTTATTGAAACTCTGGTATTACCGTTGATGCCCCGCTCCCTCATGGATTGTCTCCACCTCGTAAATGCTACAGCAATGTAGACTCTCATTTTCTCACGGTTATTATTTCTGTCTCTTTACTTGGTTACTTCCCTCTCACTGCGTAAAGAGTATTGATGGTCCTTAATTTCAGCAGCAAATAAAATGATCTACGGTCATCTTTGCTTGTTTTATACTCCTCCTCCACCGACACGACATGTTCACATACAGGTAAAATGCCTAAGGCTAACAAGTTTGACCCCTTTCAGCTACTATCATCAAAAATAGTGACGCAACATGGCATCCTCCATTGGGTGCACCGCCACCTAAACTACTCATTCTAAGCAATGAGAACACTTTGAGAACATGCAACCATGCAAATATCATCAGACTTTAGCAGAATAATTATTTATGATAGCAATACTTGATTTTTGCTTATAAAAATCACAATTAGTTACACACTGTCCCTTTAAGAAAATTGTGTATTATTCTTATTCTTATTCTTAACTGGACCAAGTGTCCTTTTTTTGCATCTCAAAACATAGTCACCTTCTTAAAACTAGCATAACCCATAAAACTCATCATAAACCCCATACCATATTAACTTCATTATTTGAATGCCCCCCAAGAGCACACATTTTCTAAGATGTAAACAATTTGTAGCACCTTAAATTAATTAACATAGGCCTAAAGACTTGTTGTGGTCAGATAATTGATCTATAAATTAATTCTGGGGGTAGATTGCCAGGAGGCAACTTAGAGCCTCCCCAGACTTTTAATAGACACTGCTATGAGTATGCCCGGTATGAGTCATTCTTAATAGACTGTCAGGAAATTCATTGCTGTGTCTTATTCTGCATGGGAGCTCGTGTGGGCAAAGGCTGGTTTGAAGTAAGAGGTACCGTTTCCCCAGGGATCTCTTTCCCATCAGAAAGGAATTCAACGTGGAGCAAGGAAGTGTAGCTGGAGCACTCAGGTTCTCAGCTCTCTGTGTATGTGCACAGAAGTGTTTATGAAGGGTTGATGTGTTTATGTCTTTCATAAATTGCAGAACATGCACAAACCGGCAAGGGTGTTTGCGGCAGATTTCCTGTCTGGCCTTATATCCGGTACTCTTGATGCCTAATCTTTGTGTACAGTTCCCTGTCTCAGTTTAGTCTGATGCACAGTGTTTGTGTTATGTATGTGTTCTCCAATTCCCAAATTCGCTGACACATAAAATAAAGATCTACCCCTGCTGGCTTAGACGGACTGACCATCTGGATTTCATGTACGCAGGCAGAAGTAGCGGCGGTCAAAGGTGATGGTCAAATCTGCTGTGACTCGCTTTCATCCTAGAAGGAAGACAGTCTCCATTGTGCTAATCGTGGATGAATAATATTCCATCGTCAAATGCCTCATACAATTAAACAGGACTACTCACCTGAGAGCCATTTAATCATTCAGCCCAACTTATTTGAGGAGCTGAAAGAGGGAGCTTGGTTTGCCCAACCGATTTCACTGAGTCAGGTACACACCAGATAATGCTCAGTTGGATGGTTTATGGATTAACTGTCAGAAAGCAAAAAGAAGCAAACAGATTGTGCCTCAAGAAGGATCAGCTGCACAGTGTTGCATCACTCTCGCTCAGGAGGAGGAATTACTGCAATATAAATGCGTCATTACCTTCGGCTGGACTTCAAAAAATAGAAAGCATTTTACCAGTTGGCATTATAAAGCCATTTTGACTGCATTGCATTATAACTGAGCTACAGTATAACATATTATGGAATATCAATATGTCTATATGATTGGATTTCCTTAGTTTGATGTATTTCTGTAAATAATTGGATCTGCTTTTCTTCTAAAGTGCCTTGAGATGGCATTTGTTGGAAATTGGTGCTAAAGAATGAACTGATGTAAAATAACTTGCTGATTTTACCTTATCTTAGTTTATCTTAAGTTTTATGTTTTATACCAACACTGGTCTCACCGCTGCTTTATGTACCCCAGTTATTGTATTTATTCATTTATTTTGGTATAATGTTCTTTAATTGAAATCCTCTGTTAGTTTTACACCAGATGTAACGAGACAGACAAGTTCAACTTTTGTCTTGTTAGTTCAAATACTATTTTCACAAAAATCTTAGGAATCATCAAGGGTGTTTTTTGGAAAATATGAGATGGGATTTTGTGTTGTTGTTTTTTGTCATGTTTTGTTTTAGTTTTTTTGGCCTTAGGCATTGCTTAGGGTTATTTTGTGATGACTTGGATGAATTGTTGTATTATTGGAGTAGTTTTGTTGGACCAAGCACTTCTGGGAAGGTTCATCACTGTTCCAGGTTTTTCCATTTGTGGCAGTCGGCTCTTATTGTGGTTCGCTGGATTCGTAAAGCCTTAGAATTGGCTTTGTAAACCTTTCCAGACTGATAAACATCACTAACTGTATCTGTCTGCTCCTAAACTTCTTTAGATTGTAACATGTTGCATTACTTTTTTATTTTTTAGATCGTTAAGCCCACTTCGTGTTGTCAGACGGGTTCTCTTTAAGGGATTTCTTCATTCTACAGTTGTGACAGTAATTAGGCTTTGGTGTGTCTTTGAAAGTTAACAAGAAAATGCAACTGATCATAGTTAATTCATGATTTGATTAATGGTCAGTCATATTTTTACAAAGGGCCATATTGATTTGGATAGCTTTGTACCTAACTGTATGGAAATATTACTGTTTTTTGTATTTACTCAGCATAACAGTGTCTGACAGTGTCTGATAGTAAAGTCTGTTCGATGATATCAAAGTGTGACAAAAAAGCAAAACCAGAAAGACTCTTCTAGAATCACACCACCGTGCTGCACAGTCGTAGGTTGCTGATGACTCATGGAGGATAATGTGATGCATGACACTGGATTCCCGTTTATAACGCTCAAGGACTGGGGCAGTTTATTGCAACTCTTGATGACGTGACGGAAGGAAGAAAGGAGATACTAAAGGGAATTTCAGTGACATATAAATACAATTGTGTAGCCCACATTAAAGAATGCCAGTTTTACAGTTTAGAGTAAGAGACAATTTAGCATGGCTTTCTCAATGTAAAAACAAAAATTTAGTAGTAAGGAATGTACCATAGTTTCTGCAGAGTGTGAAACCACTCAGAGATTTGGGGTGAAACTTTTTTTCTTAATTATTTTTCCAGCTGAAATTGTACCTGAACATTTGATTAAAGTAAATCTGTTATGTTTCTTTTGAGTGAAAGATATTCATGGATTTCCATGTAATTTCTGGAATTCCAATGGATGAACAGTCAGAGGTGGAGGCCAACTGTTAACTAACCACAAGAAACAATCACATGCCTTCTCTGGGCTTCAGCCCAAATAAATAAATGTTGGCCTGCCAATCTTTTTCCACATGGCATGCCTTAATAAGGAATTCCTCTTCCTGCAACGACAACAGGCCCTACCTGGGTTTCATTCCCTGCAACCACCTCTGCTTTCATTTTCAATTCCAATGTAATCTGCAGCCCATAGGGGTGTACGCTTTCCTCTGATCTTATGTAGAGGTATGATGGCAATGCTGCTTGGCTTGGACCTCTGCAGGGAACCCCTCTGTTGTCTCTCCCTTTGACGCGAGGCTAAAGCAGGGCAGTCTGCCGGAGGACACAATTGCTGAAGAGAGGAAATGAGAGAGCCCCGAGCAGACAGTGGAAGTCCATGGAGTAAAAGAGAGAGAAGAAAGACTGACTTAGCCTTGCAAAAGCTCGCTGTGAGTAAAATAGAAAGAAAAGGGGCCAAAAATGAGGGGCTTGATTTTTTGCATATCTGGTCCAAAAGGAGTTTCCTTCCTTCATCGTGTGTTCGTGGATGTTTGAGGACATGGCAGAATAGGATGTGGAAATGTTTTGATTGTTACTTGAACTGCAGTAACAGACAGAGTACAGTCTTTAGTGTATGGGATGCGACATATTGCGTCTGTGGGTGTTTGATAAAGCCTGTGTGTGCGTGCGTGCGTGCGTGCGCGTGTGTGTGTAAGAGAGAGAGAGAGAGAGAGAGAGAGAGAGAGAGAGAGAGAGAGAGAGAGAGAGAGAGAGAGAAAAGAAACTGAAAAGCCTGGAGGGGGATTTTCCTCTCAAAGGGAGCGCTTTTCTCCTCCCCCTCCCCGGGCTCCTTTCCTCCTTCACCCTCCTCTCACCCTCGACTCTCAGAGGAGCCGTGGAAGCGAAATAGAAGCAGAAAGAGGAGCTGCAGGATCAACAGGCAGCACAGCAATGCGCGTCTCTCTGCCACAAACTCCAAGTGCGTAAGAAATGGGGCTGACTTTTCTCATTGTCTGACCAAGAGGACTCACTGTCATGTGGATTTTCTTCAGGCAGCCTCTGCTGGTGAAATACTAAACATGGCAGGTCTCAAGCACAGAGCCGAGTGGAGCTGTGTGAGGAGGATTATCAAGATTCAGAAATGAAGAATTGTTCTGCCTGATAGAGGGGAAACTCCAACAATCATGGTAAAGTAGCATGTAACTTTGCCTCCTGTCTGTCCTTTCCTGACCATTGTTGTTTCCCGGCTAGAGTGTCCAAGTGCTCCACTGACCCATTAACTCGGAGCTTGTGTTTTTGTTGGGCAAGTCTGCGGCTTTATGGACCATTTGTGGGAAGGTTTTGCAACCATGAGTTGTTTACATACACCCCCCCCCCCTCCCCTCCTTCATAATAAATAACTTTACTCTGTACTTATTGTTTTTACTAGCTTCCGGTATCATCCACTGCAGTGTACAACATCTGCTCTGTGGGTATTAAACCTTCTCCTTACGACACACAAGTCAGCACAGTGTTACCCACACTTGGTGAAGTTTTTTTTTTTTTTTTTTTTTTTATGCGCACAGTTGGTGGGACAGCTCGCAGCATCTGAGGCTTTGGTTTTGTTAATAACTGATTTGACTGCTTTGCGTGTGTGCAAAGGGATTGTGCAGTTCAGTGTGTGGCTCTTGAAAAATGTTCAAAGCTCTCAAGGCTTTTTATGACTGGTTAGGACTGGTTTAATTCACCTCACAGTTAATTTAACAATAACAGGCGATCCACATGATGGGATCATTTTTTTCATTACCCTTTGGTGTTTGCAAAGTAAATGGAACATTTTGTAAAATATAATAGAATGTCTCACAAAGGTATTCATACATTTTGAACTTTTTCTTTTTTTCTACTTTTTTTTTTTACATTAAGCAAAAACTTTAATGTCATTCTTGGGCTTTAACACAAAATCCAGTGCAACTGACTGCCTTCATAGTCTGCCTGTGTGTAATTGAATCTAATTAGAGCAGCAGCCAAGAGTCTCTAAGGAACTTTGGAAGAGTTGCTGAGATCTCAAACTTAGGTAGGAGCAACTTTTTACAGGACAGCTATTGGTAATGGATTTCACAAACATGACCTGTATGAAAGAGTTGGGGAGGGGGGGGGGGGATGTTCAAAGAAATCCACAACAAGTCTTGTTTGTAATTGTACACAAGGCATGAAGCGAAGGCAGCAAAATGTGGGAAAAAAGGTGTTTCGGTCAGATGAGAGAAAATAAATTGGTTTTCTGGCCGACATACAAAACGCTTTGTGGAGAGCAAACACATACAAATCACCCTTAACATGTATTGTGGAATACGGTGGTGGCAGTATCATGCTATGGGGATAGTTTTTTGTTTTCTTTCGACCGGGAAGTTAAATGCAGGGAACTTCTGGAGGAACGTATGTCAAAAGGCTTCGCAAGACAACATCCAACAGGACAGAGAAATCTGTGGAAAAACTTATAACAATGCTGTTCAGAATCAGCTTTTTTGGCCATGATTGTGTGCACAGATAAGGAATTTGACTTTGGTTACAGCGCTAATGACATACAGACATTTGGTTTGAATATGTAAGTAGCAGTATATCAGAGGTTTTTTTTTAAACAAAAAAAGGTTGTGATAGTGCAAATATGCACATTTTGTTCCAAAGCAGCGTAGCTGACTACTCAGGCTGCAGAGGTGTTGTGTTTGGTCATGAACTTGTCCCATCTGGTCTGACTATATTGAGCTATTTTGCAAGAAAAATGGGCGACTTTCAGTATCTAGATGTACAAGTTGGATTGAGACACACGCCAAAAGTGTTTTGATTGTAACTTAAGTTATAGGTAGCTCCAGAATGAGTCAGGAGGGTTGAAAACAAATGGACAGCACACTTTTCAGAGTTTTATTTATAAGAATAGATGAAAACCATGCATCATTTTCCTTTAACAACACAGATATGCCCTACTTGGAGCTGATTTACGACCTGAAGTCCTGCAAAAACTCATTAATCTTTGTGTTTTTAAGGTGACAAAATGTAAAAAGGTTAAAGATATATTAATATTTTTGCATTTTTGCACGTTTAACTATGATTTCTGTAACATTCCTTACTGAACGTGACAGTTCTGTTGATGTATCTCTTCCATCAGAATCTCTATCTAGAGAATCAGTAAAAGCCTAGACTGTAGTTCACCTTCCTTCCTATCCATAGTGGCATACTTGTATAACCAGCTTTCTCAACCATCGATGTTTGTTTTACTTCAAACATGAGTGATGTTTTCCGTCGTGACCACCCTGTATTACAGTCATTTGAACCTGCAGAATCTAAATCATCTGATTACTGCACTGTGCATGAGCAGGAGTTTCTATGTTGAGCAAACACTTAGCAGCGTAACAAAACCCAGATCCCCGTCTCGCTGGTGTGCAATGTATTTGCATTTAGTTACAGTTTGACATCTATAAACAAGAGTCATTCATTCACGAGTACTAGTAAGGTCAAGAACATTTTTTTTTCAGCAGGCCTTAGAGTAACATGTTTCTTTCTAATAAATAAAGGTTAGTTGCAGTTCAGACAATATTTTCTATTGCTGAACTCAGAGTTGTTTTGGCTGATTCCATACAGCTAAATATGCTTTGCTTTACAGTTACAAAGTTAATAAATGGAGAAAAATACATCATTATCAGCCATTTGTATTGGGTTTTTCAACTTGGAAAAAGAAGTCCCTAAATTCATGTATGATGTCATCACACATGATTCAAACTGCAGATTAAAACTACAGCTCTCAAGATAAATGGAGCACACCCTAAAAATGGTGCTCACCAACTCTACAACAAAGCCCAAATATAACTGAATAAATGATCTACCAGGATAGTGTTCATTTATTAGCTTAAGCTATCTGATGTTGGTTTACTTCGATTATTTTTCTCTAATAATTTACTATTGGTCATAAGACAGTGACAGTTAATAAAAAGTTCCAGCATTCATCAAAAACATTTTAAAATCTATCAATGATAAAAATCTGTCCATGATATAAGAGATATAGGATATTTCCACACATTGCCATATTTTACTGGTAGGGTTTTCAATCCAGTAAGAGTTGATTATTCATTATTCCTTCATGTTAGACCATCATTTGCGGGAGGAAAATATCCAAAATGACTTAGGGTATATATTCTAACTTGGCTTTACACAGTCACAGCTGTGTAATCCACATCAGGTAGAAGCTACATGTGTCTGAGACAGCAACAGGATTTTACTCAAATAAAAACTGAACTGTATTTTGCATTTTATATTAGTGCCTTGTATAGCTAGTATTGCTAGCATTACTAACATAGCAGCCAATGTGTGTATTCTCAAGAGAATGTAGATTCTTAGCAATGAGATTTTCCAAAAGGCTGCCAACATTATTTAATCTAGCATGATCCATGACAGAGAGAGGTTGAAATCTCAACAGGATAAAACAGAACAGCTTTGGTTTACTCATCCATCATCCTTCCTGGTGTTCACAGAAAATCTTGCTCTCTCTCTCTCTCTCTCTCTCTCTCTCTCTCTCTCTCTCTCTCTCTCTCTCTCTCTCTCTCTCTTATTTCATCAAGACAAAACTGTTTAAACTTGTTTGATCAATATCTTATTTATATAATTAAAAATTATGGACAGAACTGTATCACACACATTTTAAGTACATTTTATTTTCTATATTTTGTTTGTCTGTTTGAAAATTTCAAGTCATCAAGCAAATCTTTTTGAAAAATGACTACAAAAATTTGAGGCTCCACTGTAATACTGAGGCAGTTTTCTTTATGTGTACACTTTAAAGCAGTGGTCTCTCTCTCTCTCTCTCTCTCTCTCTCTCTCTCTCTCTCTCTCTCTCTCTCTCTCTGCCTCACAGCCTAAATTAACCACAGACATATTAAACAAGTTTCTTTTTTGATAGCAACGACTTAAGTTTTAATTACCTCACCGATTCTAAAAATAGCTCACATTAATGATAATCTCCACACCCAAGAGTCTTGTGGTTCCTAGAACCCTGTAGTGCTTAGGTGTGATGCATTTACTGATAAGGGAAAGATCAGTAGTTTCATTTTCCAACTGGCTGGTTACTGGAAAAAATGTTCAACGTTTCAGTGACGTTTATTGTGACAGTCAGTGGTTAAGGCTGGACCATTTGTTTAATCCAAACAGAACACCTGCTTGGTGCCTTTGCCCCTAATTTACGTAGCTTGTAATTGACACAGTCCTATAAAATGTTTAAATGATAACTTGTGAAAGCTTTGAGTCAAAAATCTTTTCATGAATTTGTTTATTATGAAGGGAACAAAATGTAACCTGTTGTTTTATAATAAGCCTTATTCTAGACAGAGAACTTGTAAAATGTTTTCTACTCACCGACAACCCCTAGACCGAATTCCCAACAGTGATATTTGGGGTTTATGGAAAGCAGGTTTTGTGGAGATTTTATTAATGGTCAGCATATTGCAGGTTTTACTTGGAGTATTGTCATTCTGAGGTCAGTTCCCAGGCACATTTCTGTGATTCAAATCTAGTGTCAATGTTTCATTGTGATTCAAAGAGTGCCAAACTTTACACTACTGTCACACTTACTTCAGACGCTTCACTTATGTTGAAATTGATGTTGGTTTACACTGATTATCATGCTGGTCTTCGGCCTGTTCAACTGTTGGTTTCACGGGAGACACATATTGACAAACCTAAACAGCCTAAAAAAATACATAAGGCAAGCTAGCTTGAAAATGTTTAGAAATAATTACTTAAAATACTTTACCACTTTAATAATTTTGAGATTGAACTAAATCTAAGAGTGCATAAATCTATGAATGTAGTTTCTGTATGTACACAGGAAATTTGTCTGAGTGAAATTTACTCAAATTGAAGCATTTGTTTTTAGGGCGACCAAATGCTGGGACCTGTATTTTACAGTTTTGTTTTATCAGTGTGAGAAAAGTGGGTTGAGCTCAGCAGCACACACTTGGCAGCATATTTTCAAGACAGATGCAGACCAATGTGTTCGTGGGAAACAGTTTATGCTCGGTATACAGCATGTAGGAATCAAACACACACAAAACAAGGTAAGAGCTATTGGCCTTTCTTTTCCCATAAACATTTTTCTTTTTTGTAATACATTTATAGAGAAATATCTAATGTTTGATGAAAGTTTGATCTTAGTGTTTGCCTGAAAATTAGAATTTTATGCTGAGGTGGCATGATGCAGGTTTTCACCAAAGCACCTTGGCTGGCTCATTTATTCATTAGCTAATTTTTTTCTTCGTCGGATGATGTGATTGAGTAACAGATGATATGAAACTAGTTTACTGAGTATTTCATAACATTTTGTAGCCATCTGCACAATGGATGCATTCTTGAAACACTTTTCAGACTTCATACTTGTTCAGAATTGCAGCTGTGAGTCAGAGACTGCTTTCTCTAAAGATATGACAGCAGAGATTTGAGCTGGATTCTGACACATTGAGTTCATTGTTCTGAGACACTTTCAGGATGACTGTCTGCTGAAGTATTGTTCAGACACACAAAGTTTCTTGGCCGCATGCTAAACTAGTATGAACTGAAACAGCTATATAATATGTTTTTTATGGTTTACTAGCTTACTTAATGTTTTGTTTGTTTTGAGTTTCTGGTGACAAGAACTTCTCAAATATTTAGCAGTTGTTTTTTTTTTGCTATATGCTTTACCAACAGCACTAGATTTCCAATGAAAACTAAATGAGTTATGTATTCAGTCCTGGCAAATGAAAAAGAGATTATATATTATATTTTCACCCTGATCATTTCTTTCGGTTGACACGATTCCAGATGGATGGCAGTTCATGCTGCTGTGTTAAACTGGAGACAGAGCTATCTCCTCACCAGACAGAACACGATGAATGTGGGAGAAGAGATACTGGTCTGATGTTTCTGATTATGATATGATTAAAACTATGACTAATCCTGTCATTTTGATTACAAACACTGTTGATGTGAGACAGAACCTCATTTCCAACTTGGTTTCCCTGCGAAACCAGTTCTAGCTTTGAATGACTCATTTTCACGTCTGTACTGATTTTACTGGTAATATTTCCTCTTATTGCAGTTGTAGGCGTCATAATACAATCTACCATCTGGTAAACTATGTCATTCTATACTTTATAGGCTTGGGGTCATAGCCTTTGTGATCAATGTATAAAGTGTATAGGGCAGCATATGAATACTATTTCTAATACCTTAGAAATATTTTAGCCAAAAAAAAAAAAACAACTTTCAACTTTGGACTCCAGGGCAAAAATCTAGCTTCCAAATCTGCATATGTTTATTGGCTGACAGGTTATGCGAGTTAAAACGTGCCCTTAAACAGACAAAGTCTGTAGAGCATAAGCGTCTGTGACTCTGAAACCTTGAATGTCTTTACCATAAATAGCCTATGTCAGTAACCTCAACTTTTTTTTTTTTTTTGTTCTAATGCTGATCTGGTTGGCTCTTGGATAGATCAACTAAACCAGACAGGCAGAAACCAGGCAGTGTCAAGTATTTAATGGCACATCTCAGCTTGAATGTCACTTCTGCCTGGAGGTGGACTTAGAGTGCACTTCTTTCTCAGGAATTTTAAGAGCCAATCAGGACAGACACAAAACAAAAATGCTTTCAATACATCCCATCAAGAGCCGTTTTGATTTAATCGTAGTCAATCCTCATTACAATCTCAGTCTAGCTGTCTTACCTTCACTAATCTGGAATCACTGTGGCCAGTAACGCAACAATTCACTGCAATTAATGCATGCTTGACAGGTTGTTTATACTGTGGCTTAAATATGAGGGGAAACTTTCTTTAGCCCTAGCCTGGGGCGGTCTGCTCCGACCTTCAATTATTTGCTCACTAGCAAAGGTAGCGAAACAAAGCTAGGGGGGGAGCTAAACGGGGGAAAAGACAAAGAGAGAGCCAACTCTTAAAACAAATGCCTCTTGTCCATACTAGCATGCCCATTTAGGTCAAGCCATGACCTTTGCTGTAGGCTGAAGCTCCTTCTAAGAATTAAATCACTGGCTGTTCTGGACAATAGCAAGAGTAAAGGAAATCCCCGTGTCGTGAATGTGAAGCGGAGGTCAGCAGGACATTGATCAAAATCAACAGCCTCTGCAGAATTAGATAAAAGTTTAGGATTTATGGTTGACTGACTGCTTTCCAGTGGCTGAATGTGGGAGTAAAATACTTTAGAAGATAGTCACTCTTTGTATGAGCTTGTTGCCAATACTAACGCGCCGGACAGTGGAGTAGGGTAGCGCAACATCATTTGATCTTGATTAGGACTGATGCTAGAATATATCAACTCTAATACACTGTATTAGGCATGCCTCATAACACGTGCATATTCATAAATGATGCATGGTGATGGGCAATGGGAATTTTTTTTTTTATCTACTTCAGATGTTTGCCCACAGACAGCAGTTAAGTGTGTGGGCTGATGAAATTACATCAGTCCACCACCATCTGGAGTAAATACTCCTAATGGCAGCTACTATTTATGCTTCTTAATTTTATGCTTCTAAATGCAAACCCAGTATGCTAAGAAAGGGTGTCTTTTGTTTGACTTGATGTATACATTTCAGATCCATAAAAGCTTCCTAGCTCAATTCTTAACTCTAAAACCATGATGCTAAGATTTCTCATTTTGCTATAATGAGGACAATCATTGTGGTCATTGTTCTCAAGCATATTTTGTGCTTGCTTTTTGCAAGTAATTTTATTTAATGTTTGTTACATATTCCTTGATGGTTACAGTGCATGTTATATCATGGGGAGTGTTTTAATGAGATACATGAGAATAGTCAGCCTCCCTCCTTTCGTTTGGCTGACTGGACTTTCTGAAGTGGATCCAGCTGAGCTTTGCTCAGTAAATCTCAGGAGGTTCTACCTCATATAATACAAGCCAAACCACCCACATTCATGACTTCCAGTCACAGAAAAATGTTGCTATCTTAGCCAGGGTAACAAAACACGGGTATATATTTCACGTCACGAGAAGTGCAAGCAACCAACCTAGAAAACCTAAAACAAATCTTGTCTGGAGAGATTAGACAGTCTAGACCACATTCATATTCAAATTATTTTAATTACATTGAGCTAGTTCTATATTACCAAGGGTGTAACAATATATTCTGCTTGTGAGACTGAGACCTGCTTATTGTGGTTCAAATAGCCAGTGGCAGTTTTCAAATGTGATTAGTGAAAATATGTGGTTGTCCCTATGCCAAAAAAAAGAAAACATTTAAAACAACTGTTTAATCAGTCACACAATGTATTTTAAATACTCTCTGATTAGTGTAGAATTATGCAGTTCAGACCTGGTCAAAGTATTTTAGATTTTGGACGAGAGCTGATCAAATGGACTTCAGAGTTTTTGAAAAGGCAAAAAACTATTTAGTTTAGTGGCGATAAAGAACTTCAAATTAGATGCTAATTTCAGTCGTCAGGCAGCTGCAGAGTAAATTATTTTCTTACGTCATGCAAATCATTTGTGTCTCATTTGTTTCTCCATCACATTTTATTTTTTCCTACTAGATGCCCAAAATGTTGCCCCACAAATGATTCTAAAGTGGTGGGGTTGATTTTAAAACGCTGACATGTTTAATCATCAACTCATTCAAAACAACGGCGTAACTCAAGAGGTGCTTTCTTTATTGATTCAAAATAAAAGTGTAAAATATAAACACACAAAGTCAAGCTTAAATTAATTGCCTGCATTTCCAGGTCTTATAATTTCACCTGTTTTATCAGCTGAAGTAAGGTAAACGCAGCAACTAGAAAGCTCTGTCCAAGAAAGACTGAAATCAGACAAAAAAATATTGTCACGTTATAATGTTGCTAGAGCTTTTGCCACAAGATCTAATTACACACCCATGCATAACTTTATACCAGTGGAACAATGATTTCATATAACATGGCTATCATTTCTAGGTGTAGTGCACTAAAGCATCATAAAATATGTTTTTGTTTATCTGGCAGCACAATGCAACAGTCCGATAGTATTCTGTGAAACTGTCATGACATGCAATGTATTTAAGACATTTTACACAAGTATCTGTTTGTAATCTACGGAGCCCTCTAGGGGACATGGGGAATAATTTTTTTTTGTGTTACCTCGCAATACTTTTGCGTTACCTCGCAAAGGTTTTTGCGCTCCCTTGAGGTACGGCTGATTTATTTGTTGTGGTCTCTTGTCATTCACACACAACAATAAACCTTGAGAGCCGACGTGAGTTTTGAAACTGCAAAGCTTTCAAGAAGATCAAACGTGCATCTATACAGCACAGCGTTCACAGACCAGTGTGACGCATTCGGGAGCGTCAGAAAGCTATGGTGCATTCATGAGCATGGGACATTTCAAATTTACAAGGAAAGAGGCATAAAATAGAACAGAACTTAACTCATACAATAATGTGTTTATCCAGAAATAGTGTGGGCTTTCTTACAACACTGAATGCTCTATAATTGTATTTCTGTTAATTTTTGATTATGCACATCTTATTCTGAAAAATCTAATGTCCCATGCTCCTGAATGCATTCGTGAGCGTCAGAAAGCTTTGGTGGCAGGCATGTACTTTTCGGAAACATGCACTTTGCCAGGGAACGCAAAAGTATTGCGAGGTAACACAAAAAGAAAAAAAAATCCCCATGTCCCCTAGAGGGCTCCGTAGTAATCTACGTGGAAAAGAAGATAACAGGGCTTGACTATCATTCTCAAGACCAGAGCCCATTGTTCATCAAAAACAGTTCTTTAAAAACCTCTTGTAATTTTAAAATTCACTGTCTATTTTTAGTTGTTACTTTGTGCGTTTTGATCACCTAAAGTTAAACCTAAGTTTAAAATGTGAAAATAATCCTTGACTGGGGTTCCAAAAATCGATCGTCTACCATGTTTTGGTTTCTTCTGAAGCGCTCTGGCCCTGACTGTTCAACAAACGGGATGTCACAGATTCTGAAACACATCACGTTGGAAAAAGGAGTTCTAGAAAACCAAAAAATTCCTTAGTGTAAAAATCCTTAGATAAATGGACAGATTGTATGTCCCTTTTTAAAACTTGCAACTAGTTTCTAAAAATGTTTGTTTTGTTTTGTACATACGTACTACAAGGGGATCTTCAGAGATCAAGACTCGAGTCTGAGACTTGGACATCACCAATCAGTCATGAAAGCAAGACGCTAAGATAATCCCCGACCCCAGGTCTGACAGGGATGCACATATTCTCCAGTGAAAGGGTGCATTTAATTTATTAGCCAGCAACATATCATGTGGTTTATAATAATCCATTTATGTTTGATGCAGCATCACAATAATGACCATATGGATTTCTCTAAGACTAGACTCAAGAACTTTAGATATTTTAAAGCTTGTTTATAACAAAAACAAGCTTTAAGACATCCAACCTATTATGCTGATCTTATCAACTAGTGTCATTAGTAAGACACTTCTGCTTTTTTAAACAATAGCACTATTTGCTACGTTCATTCAGACATAAACATCCAATTTTTTTCCCTCACAAAATTGCATCCCAGTTTTTTATTTGTAGCTTATAGCAAATCTTGGAACATGCTTACTGTTTAAGCTTGACAACAAAGGCTTTAAATGTAGATTTAGTTTTACTATTATTCTTGCAAGTCCTTCTACTCAGATTAAGGAGAGATAGTTCAATATTGATGGGTGTAAAGGTAGGGGTGTTGTCTTCCATTAGCACATATGTAAATTTGATTGTATTGTATATCTATTACCCCTAGAACATTTTAAAATAATTTACAGTAGTTAATAGCAGCTTATTTTCTGAATAAAGTAAAATTTAAATCAGGCCAAAGGATAAAACAATTCAAGATTTGAATTCATAACTTCTAGTAATATTGTGTTATAGACAGAGGACGGCCTGCATCCCTACAGAGAATCCAGTCTTCACAGACTTGAAACTTGAATTGGACTTAGAAAAAGGTGACTTGTGAACCTCTCTGAGAAAAGCACACATGCAAGACTTTTATGACTGAGACAAAACACATGGAATTGTAAACTGTTTACCTTTGTGCTGTTTTTTTTTTTTATTAGAAACATCCTCTAGTATGGCATTAACTTTAACAGAATACAGTAGAACCTACATTTCAAGGGCTGCGTGAGTCTTAAACAGCTGTGATGCATTATCATTCAAGAGTCTGCCTCCAAGGTATTCTGCTCTCTATTTCACAAGCTGTTGTGACAGATGTACACAATCAGGAAAATGAAGGAAAAAGAAGAAATGCAATAACTAACAGAGGTGCATAGACAGAGAAAACTGTAGGTGCTTAGATATTGACTTTGAATTCAACCCAGCATCTTTCCCTGTCTGGCGAACAATTAACTCATTGTAGCTCTTTGTGAATGCGAATGTTTTAAACCAAAGAAGAAAGATTTAAGGTGTTATTACGTTGTTCAGAAACAACAGCTGAAATTTTCTCACATTTGTTTCCAACATTTCATGCAAAGTGCAGGCAGATGCTTCCGTGTCGGCCAGTTCTTCTTTAAGTTAGCCAGTGTGAGGTCTTTGAAGCTGCTGCGATTCTGTTTACTTTAAGCTCCATATGACCTGTTCAGGCCATCAGCTTAAAGGGGTTCCTTTGTTGGACGGGGGGGTTCACTGTAACACAGCATGCTAGTGAGAACCGATTGTGTAAATAGATTCCCTGCTGTCTAAGGCCTCATCCAGATGAAGCTGGTTTGGCTATATCTGACAAACTTCTTGGATGGATAGGGAGTCCCATCCAGACAAAGCTGTCTGAAGCCGTTCCCTGCGGTGACTTCATCTGGACACCCCCATCCACATAACTCGCTGCACACTGCCGTGTTTGTGCATGCGAGCCAACGTAAACCTTGCATCTCCCTTAAAGGTAGATTCTGCGATTTTCCCCGAAATGTAACTAAGTCCCTTTTTGAATAACTACACATGTGCAAGACATCTTACCTGCTTTTCTGCTCCTCAGGGGGATCGCGTGGAAAAATCTCCCAAATCCACTCTGGTCTAATTTCTTTCTCTTGAGACATTCTTCTTCTCCTCATAAACTTGTACACGGTTTGATTCTTGTGACTCTCAGCCATCTTCAAAGTATACGGTGAAAGAAGAGGAGCTACAATGAATGGCTAACCCCGAAGCTAACCATATACATAGGTGGGTGAGGGCAGGACCAATCCACTGATCAATCCCTGCAATTCGGACCGAAAATTAGGGATTGGTCAGAGTTTTTACAGGCCTGCAGCTCTCACAGAGATCTATTTTTTCCCTTCATTTTCTGAATACATAATGTATTTACTACTCCTAGGTTTGAAAGGCCATTTCACCCAATATAACAACAAGTGTTTCTGAACAGGATTATCAACTATAGCTTTAACAGGCATGTGCTAACACAAACAACAATGGCGAACTTTAGAATTGTGGTTGTGTTTCAGACACTATTCAAGTCATTGTAGATTTTACACCAACATATTTTCTCCTCTACTGAGTTTGAGGCGACCGCATTGTCACCGGTCCATACAAATGCCTCTTTTCTCTCCTGTGTTTGTTGTTTTCTCCCTTTTCTTCTTCCTCGTTCCGCCTTTTTGTACTTCCATGAAAGTGTTATCACGTCACTCACTGGCATGGCATAGATATTACGATGCCTATAATGGCTCCGCCTGCTTCATGTGGTTTAATCTTTACGCTCATACATTTCTGGGTTTATGCAGTATTCAGCTCCATGTGGATGTAGCCTCAAATAGTATTAAGTCCTTAATTTAAACTGTCAATTTAGGTCGATGATTTTTGCATTTTTAATTTAACTTCTCTTTAAAGGCTGCGGTGATGTGTAAAATTCTCCCCAGATGTAAGTGTGATTTGGGAGACATGTTGAAATAATATATCACAAAGAGATTTTGTAAATATTTTTTAAAGCGAATATGTAAGATTTATTGCTAACTTAACAGTAGGGCTGGGTATCATCTAGGATGAGCCGATTCGATACGATTCTCGATACACAGCTCACGATACGAAACGATTCTCGAGACATAGCTCAGCTTGATTTGATTCCAATATCTATATTTATTACTTTGAATTAATGCTCAGTGATTCAATCACCAAAATCAGCCAAATATATTATGTTTATGTTCTATTTATTGATCACAGACATATTAACAGGAAAATAAAGTGCATTTGCTTCAATGCATTTAACGTGTCACAGAAACCAAAAATGTGCCCAAACATCTGATTTTAGGGACGAAGGCGTTTCTAAAATCCTGTCGGCCGTTCCACAAATTCGTCTCACTTGCTCTCCTTCGCTGTGAACTGTAATGGTTGCGCTGTAATAACGCCCCCTAGAGGTTGGGAGGTATATCGATATTGAAAGCCAGAATATCGATATTAAATCGTTTTTAAAAATATCGATATTAATCTTTATATTGATTTTTATGCACAGCCCTACTTAACAGGATCATTTTGAGTGTTGTCACGTGTTTTAATTAAAAATGTAAGTTATTAGTTAATTCAGTGAATGCTTTCCCAAGACATTAGTCTTGGGAAAGCATTCACTAAAGGCATTAATATTATATTTTATTATATATATCTTTATGAAGTTAATTTGTCTTTTTTGTACATGATATTATTTTCTTAACTGTGGCTGAAGTTAGCGCTATTTCCTTTAATTTTACATCCCTAGAATTTCTGTTTGCGTAATAATCACATTGACATTAAAACGCCTGCAATATTAATTCAAATCCATTTAGTCCATTTAATGTATATCTTATTGCAAAACAGGATATCATATATCTGGGATGTACAACTAGTGTGAAAAATCTTAAGAATAAACAAAAACTAAGATAAAATCACAAAATAGACAAGTCCCAAGTCCGTTGCCAAGTCCGCTTGTTTTTTTCTAAAGTCGCTTGTAAATTATGTGAGTCGCAGTTTTTAGGGCTTGTTTCTGAACGTGCAGTCACTTATTTGGGTTCTACTATAAATTACTATAAACACACGCTTTTTGTTGCTGTTGCGCTACAAAAAGCGTGAACCGGCCATCTTAAATATCCCTCCGCCGCTCCACGTAGAGACATACTCCCTAGAGGAGAGAGATGAACAATTGAGTTGGGAGGACAGAGTAGTTGTTGCTGTACACTGCCCTGTTTCTAACATAAAGCCATAATAAACTTCACTTATATTGAATGAATTTACTTGTCCAGAAGAAAGCCTGCAAACCCTGCATCCGTTTTAAATCCCCGCTCCCTCATGAGTTATTTCCAAATAGATTGATCTACGGTTGTCTTTGCTTGTTTATACTTTTCCTCCACAACAGTAAGTCTTCATATAGGAGACAGTTTGGCCCCATTCAGCTACTGAAATCAGACATGGCGCCTCCCAGTGGATGCACTGCCACCTATGTATTGACAACGCTTTCTTTTTTTATGTGAGGTTATTGGACTTTGCCAGAATATGTATTTATAAAAGCAATACTTGATTTTTTTTTTTTTTTTTTGCTAATTAAAAGCCAGAATTAGTTACACACTGTCCCTTTAATTCTAATTAGTTTTACATCTGCCTACTTTATCATATATTTTTGGCAAACCAATATATTGCTTTTTGTTTGTAAAACCCACATCCCTTTATAAGAAGTTAGTATTATTTTTGAACGCTCTTAATTTGTAATCATGCACATTTGCCTCTTTTAGCTAATAATTCATTGTGCATAATTTAATTCACATGCATTTTAATGTGTCACAGAAAAAAATTTAATTTTTAAATCTTCTAGTTTGAAGGTTTGCATAAGCCAATTATACGTAAATGGTGTTAAATCAGGTGCTATTGTTTTCCTTCATTTAATTGAGGAAGTTAGATATGTGCGGCACTTGGTGCTACAATAGGCTTAATAGCACAGCAAGAAGATCTGTTAGTGCTTCAGTTGGGTTTCTATGTTTTGCAGCATTACCAACACTCAGTGGATTGGACTTGTTTAGTCATTGTTTCTTTCTATCAAAGCTGGGAAACCCCAGCTTTGATAGAAAAAATTCCAACATAGTTGCAGACTAAACCTTCAAGAGCCCTATCCTTTAAGATATAAACAGTGATGTTGTGTGCCGAATGCGTAATTCATGGAACATTTCACAGCCAGCTGACATGCCAAGGCCCAGATTTATTTTTACTTTAGCTGCTGGCCCGAACAGACAGATCAAAAGTTCTGTGTCTGTGCTCGGCTATTTCACTAATCTAATCTCTGATCTCTAAACATCCCTAACTCAAAGCCAAGCTTATAGTCTGATGGGTTCACTGAAATGCTTTAAAGATGCTCTCCTTTCATCTGAATCTTTTCCACGTGCTTAGCTGCTCTTTACTAATAGCACAGCTGTTGCTGATACCTTGACCTTGCAAACATTCGGCGGATCACTTCTTAAAAAGTGTGCTTACAGTAAAAACCAGCTCCATGTGAAGCACGTGATCCAAAACTGTTTCAGAGACAGTTGCGTCTTTGAGGCCATTTGGGATTAAAAGAGACCCCCCTCTGTCACTTTGATCATTTGACGATCCTGGTCAGCTGCAAATACATTAACTCAAATTAGCTGTATCCAGGTCAGGAATTAAGGGAGCATAGTAACACAGGATACATTTAATCATCCATGTAAAAAAGAAGAAAAAAGACTTTGGTGCAGGCTCATATTTTTTTCCCTCGCTGACATTCAGTGCAGCAATAAAGAGTTTTTTAAATCCCAAAACTCTTTAAGGAGATTCCAAATAAGCACGGCAACAGATCAAAGGTTGGCAAAGCATCTGTTGTTTTACACTGAAGGTTTTTTGTTCTTCAGTTGTTTGAACTAGGATGACTTTGCTTAATGACTCACAGCAAAAATACATAAATGTAAAAATGTGGTTACCTAAAAGTAGTTTGTAATATTTGTCATTTGATGTGGATGTGAAAAATGAAGTCTAACATAAACATTTCCAACACCACAGCAGGTTCCTCTGGGATCTTGGCTTCCATCATAACAAGATGTTTGTGTATAACCTGAAAGTTTACATGCTTTCAGTTATCTTAAAGTTATAAACAGCTTTAGTTATTTTTGCTATTTCAAGCTTCTTTTTTGAGTTACATTTAATGTTTTTTTAGCCTGGATAGACTGTATGTCTGACTCCTCTGTAGACTTCTTCGGTGCTGAAAGACTTTCATATGTTTTCCTTTTATTTTTAGTCATATTGTTACTCCCTGTTTGATGTGTAAATCTCAGAGAGAGCTGATCCAGTGGTCAGCTGCCAAGACTGTAAAATTCTCCTCTAGGTTCAGCACTGAACAAAGAAAAAAAGAAAGAAAGAAGCGGATGTCTGGGTCCGGGGAGTGCAATGTGAAACTCTGAACAGCTGACTGTGCGTCTCAATCTGCTGATTTGGAGCGTTAGCTGTGAAAACTCTGCGTCTTAAATGAAGCCCAAACTAGTAATGCTTTAATAGGTACCCTGCAAAGCTTTGTCCGATGTGTTTGTTTGGATAGATTTAGTGACTTTTTACTTTGCCATGACTTTCTCAACTTTGTGTGATTACATGTCTTGTAATGCCGAAGCAGACAGGGAACCCGCTATTCAAGCCAGACAGTGTTGTGTTTTAAAATGTTTATTCATAATTAATAATAAAACCCTGGTGCAGGCAGGAAAACCTCTGCAGGAGTCTGGCGAGAGTAGAAAGAGGACAGGGCTGATGCTTAAAGCAGGTCCGCAAGGCAGGCTTGAAGATTGACAGGCAGCTAGATCAGAAGGGCTAAGCTAGGCTCAAGGTTGAGAAAATGTCCAGAAAACAGAAAGATGTCCGACGGGCTAGGAAGGACGGGGGAACATCTGAGAAGACGTGGTTCAGGTGACAACCTGGAGACATGCTGGGAAAACCACTGGACATCCACTTGCACAAGTCTTTGAGATAATCTGGCTCTGGCTGACTGTGGAAGCTCGGTAAATGAAGGCAGATAACCAGGTGAAACTAATAAAGGCTGATTAGGTAATGGCAGATGGGAGCAGGTGAAACTGATAATATTTGCTGGGTAGAAGCAGAAGCACAGAGAGCCAGGCCAGAATCATAACACTTCCATTTACAGTAGATGGTTTTATTTATGACTAAGGAAACACTGATTAATAGTGACATTGCATATTTTTAGTTATGCAGGTCATTGTTGATTTCATAAAGGATCCATGTTTTGAGGCAAACGTCTGACACGCATGCGAGAAAAATCTCAGGAGAAAATTATCTAAATTTAACTGGTTTACATCACTGTTTGAATACATGGGAATGAAGAGGTCTTATACAGGGACGGTCGAATGAAGCCAAGGTTAGGGTAAGGAGGGTGCAGAGTCCGGGGACGTTGGTCGGTGTGGTGAGCAGGGTTTCGGTATGGAGGAGATTTTGGGCGGAAAGTTTACGCTTGGAGGTTCCAATATGGAGGAGCTTGATGTTGCCTGTCGTGGAAAGAAGTTGTCTATGAGATTATGGCTCGAGGAGGTTTAAACAGGGACTCTAGGCAGCTTTGTTGAGAAGAGAATCCTGGGGAGAACTGTGTGTGTGTGTTTGTGTTGGGGGGGTAACCTTGGGAAAATTAAAAAAGAGTGAGGCGAGCATAAAGGCAGGTAATTATTATAGGATCAACATGAGAAATATCACAGAAACCTGCAGCTCAGTGGGAAAAACACCTCACAACACCACCCAGATCCCCGACAAGCTGTTGATATTATTTAAAGCATGCTGCATTTCACATGCTTCTGTTGTTGTTAATGTGTTAAAAAGAGGAACCACCCTTCTTTTGCTATGGAGATGTGAGGACGGCTGTGCTGTTGTGCTGCGTATAATCACGGTGAAAGTAAAGTAAAAACTCTGTCACATATTGCACTTAAATACGTAGGCAATTTGCTCTTAAAGAGGCTATAAAGTTATATAAATCCAACCATATGGAAAAAGTTTATGGAAAGAGAAACAAAATAAGCTCCAAAAAAAAAAAAAAGTATAACCTAAAAAACCCAATATAAAGAGGTGTACTTTTTTCCTTACAACTTTTTAAAGTCGTTTTTTGCACAGGGTTAAACTAAAGTGAAATACATAACGCGTGCGGTCTATCTTTTTTCTAGTCTACATTGATGCACAGTTCACAGTGCAAATGTCCTGTGATGGAGTCAAAGCAAATAGAATAATTTTTGATGCTCTTTCCTCTTCTCCAGAATCCAGAATCTCTGGACCTGTCCATTCAGAGTGCCCTGTCGGCCCTCTTCCCACCTTTTGAGGCCACGGCACCCATCGTCCTCAGCCAGTTATTTCGGACCATCGATGAACGTTACCACGGCGACGCTCTACAATGCCTGTTGGACTTTCTTATTCCCACCAAACACCTGCTGGAGTCTGTCCAGCAAGCTGCATGTGTGAGTGTGAATTCACAACAAGATGCTGTACATTTTCACTTATGCTGTAGATCGCTAACTGTGCTAAGGGCAGAGATTAAATTGATAACTTACTCTGAATGTGTCAAATGTTTGAACAAAAATAATAATAACTTAATGGATAACCTCCAATCCAGTGTTTCTGGGATGCAATCATGATATCTAAATTTACACTTCTGTGGATATTGATAGTTTCTGATCCACACCTTTTACTTAAACATTTAGCATTGGTTTTGTAATTTTTTTTCCTGTCTCAGCACTAAAATATCTCTAAAGGTAGCAGCAGACTGCTACCTCTGTAGCCAGTAAGCATTTTAATCACAGGAACAAGCTCCACCAATAATTGTTTACCTTTCACTTCAGAAACATTAGTTCATGTCTTAGAAACTAAAAACAAACAAAAAAGAAAATGAAAGACAAAAAGTTGCTTAAAAACAACAAATATAAGCCTTACATTTCATTGAAATACAGTAAGTCTAAAACTTGTTACTGTATCTCCAGAATCCCAAAGAATACCATGTGTCATTTTTACAGTAAAAGCCATTATAATTACATTTCTTAAATCCATTAAACAGTATATAAGTTGAGACATAAAGCTCCTCACTGAGGCACATAAGGTTGAAACATTACTTGAGACACAAAAAAGCCACAGTTTGTATTTACTGTAATTATAACACAAGTGAGGTGTTTAAATGTATAATGGGTAAAAAAGGCAAGTTTAACATCAATTGTGCACATGCAAAAAATGACATCCTTACATTTTAGCTTGTGTGAAAAAATTGCAACACTGTCAAATCGAACTTTATCGGTTTCTATACAAAGATGAAACTACTATATATTCTATAATCCGTTATTTGCAACAATTGTTTTCAGTATAAGCTTAAAAGGTTAATGAGATCATCCAAAATATGACATATAGCAGCACAGGAGCCTAAGCTTGATATCTGATCCAAGATTGGCCATATGTCTATGAAATCAGAATAGAAAGTTCAAACTTCTGCTCCTAATCTTTTTAAGTAATAAAATGCATCAGAGTAAATGAAAAGGTTGCTATAACTCTTTATTAACAATTATACTTTTTTTTTTTCAGTCAGGATACTCTGATGTGGTTTTCCGCTGTGAGGGCTGGCCTCTTTGTCTCCGTGACAAAACTGTCATCCAGTTAGCGTCTGTGAACCCTTTGCTGTTGCGTCCTGGAGACTTCTATCTCCAGGTGGAACCTTTTGGTGACCAAGCGGCACGGATTGTCCTGAAAAGCCTCCTGGAGGAGGGACATCGAGAAGTTGAGGAAACCCCTATTCCTGAGACTTCCTACCCATGCCTCTTCACCGAGGAGTGGCTGCGGGATATCAACGAAGGACGCCACGGGACTAGTCTGTCTCGCTGTTTACTTTGCACAGACCAAGGTGTAATCAAGCTGCCGTGGGCTAAGATAGCGATCCCTGAGTTTTTAGACAAGCCTAAGAATATGTCCACCTGTGGGGAAGCAGTACCCCAGACCAGGAAGGTCACAGCTTCTTCCCACTTTAACTCGTCTACCCTCCCAGTGGAGGCGGTCATTCCTCCGCAGGACGACAGGATGTCAGCATCTCTGAAACCTGCACGCGCATCCTCAAAACTCATCAAAATGGATCGTGAGGGGCCATCCTCCAGATCAGGTTCCAAACCACTAAGCAAACCTGTGGGTTGGGTTTCTCCTAACACCTGGGAGAGTCTTACCTACCAAGAGATGGAGGGGGATTATGTAGACCTGGTGGATATCGCTAAAGGGAAGGAGTGTGGGGATAAACAAATCCAACCTAATTTAGTTTTGCCCAGACCTGTGAGACCGCCCCCACCCATCCCACCTGGAAATAGCGCTCCCTGTGGACAAACACTTCAATATGCAGGGAAACCATGTAAACCATGCAGCCAAAGACTGCTGGATCAGGAGATGATTGATGAGGACTTGAAATGTAAATACAGAGACTCTTATGTAGCAGCGCTGAAAAACCCTGTCCCTTTTGAAAGGAGAGGTGTGGACCTCCTGGGTGCCTTGGAGGAGGTTGGACTGTGTGAAGAGGGCAAAGTAAGACCCAGAAGGCCTTTTGAAGTCCAAAAAGACCATCTATGTAACGTCTTGAACTACTGCCAAGAACCCGTGGTGAGCAATGAATCCTGTGAGAGCACAAGATGCCACTCTCCATCTAGCTGTGAATCAGAAACCCCAATGAAGGAATCAGCTGTGATTTTAAAACCATTCTCTGGATCGAGCCCCAGTGACACTAAACTAATTCCTCACCAGTCTGGACATGCTTTTTGTCAGCGTCTCGGATCAGATTTGCACTCTGCAACATCTGAGGGTGGTTTGAAGCCACAACAGAAAGGGCAGGTTGTAAAACCATCAGGACAACACAAAGTTAAAGTGAGATCTTTGTCTGCTTTGTCCGACACCCCGACGGGGAGCCCCGCTCTGCACAAAATCATCAACAGAAGCCACAGTGATGTTTGCCCCGAAACAGTAACCAGCATAATGCAGCATGAAAATGGGGCAGTAGGAGAACAAGAGGCTGCAAGAGTGGAAGGACTAAAGTACTTGAAGAAAGGTAAGTTGAGACAACGTTTCATCTTCTCTTTTGGCTAATTCACTGCAGATATCCTTCTTTTTTTTTAAAGTGGCCCACACACACAGTCCACACATTGTTAATATTATATCCAAGCAGCCATTCATGATGAAGTGTTGCTCAGCGCCAAGTCTCAAGCAAAAAAAAAAAAATGAGTGCAAGAAACTCTAACGTGACCTTGTTGTGTTTGAGGGAATGTGGCTCCTCTGAGGGTTACGCTTCATAAAGACTCTTCAGAACAAGGGTTCAAAAGTCAAAGACTCCAGGATGATCTTCCTCCGGGGAATCTCCCCGTGCTGTCTGAGGCCTCTGGCAGGATGGTCACATTCACGTCATTCCTCTTATCAGGGGAGGGAACGGAAATAGCAACCTGCACCCCAGTGAAAGAAAGGGTCTGAACCCAGTGGTTGGAAAAAGGAGACAGCACATTCATCTAATGTAGGGAGACAGAATGACATGCAAGGAGGAAGTTTCTCTGCTCTCTTCTCCCGTTTGCATGCGCATGCACGCCCTCCGAAGGGGCGAGCTGAGATCTTGACTGGAGACATGCTTGTCATGAACTATTAAGCTGTTGGAGACTACAGACAGGGCCTTGTTGCTCCACCGAGGACATTAATTAGGATGGCTGAAATAATTGTACTGTATTGTTGCCAGACAGCAGTTCTGCTTTTTGATGAAAACTTTACAAAAATATTTAATCAAAACATCTTTACAAAATCTCTTTGCAATGTTTTACATCTGTCCCAAGTTTCTTTATAATAGAATTACCTCTTGATATAGAAATGCCGCTGGAAAGAAAATATAGACTTTTTTTGCACAACTTTTAATTTTTTTTGAGGATTTTTTTTTTAATCCCCACCAGTTCAGCATAATCTATACACCCTGGAATATACATTCCAAACAATATTTGCTTAGTTGCCCCGAACATCAACATGGTTCGGACATAATTTTTGCTTGATATTGAACCAGTTTTCTTTTGAAGAATGGTAGAGTTAATAAAAAACATGTTTGGTTTTCTATCTCTGTTCCTGCTTTTAAGGATAACTTGCACATTTAGGAATAACTTTTTATTTAAATGTGGATAAGAGCAATTCCAGAGGCTTTGTGTTAGCCTGACTCTTCCAGTTTTCATGTATATTCAGGACCATTGCCATGTTGGAATGTGTAACTGTGTCCAATCTTCACTCATCTGAACCAAACTGTACCCACAGATGGAAGGAAATTACTCAGGATGTTTAAGAAAGTCAACATTTTCTTAAACATCCTGTTCAAGAAAATCCTAGAAGCCCCAAAGGCTCAAGCATATGATTAACTAAGAGCTGTTGGAACAGCAACATTTAACATTCATATGGACTGATCCATAATCTACCCATTCAAGTTTTGAAATTGGAGCTGCCCACATGGAATATCCAAATACCTGTTGGAGAAAAAAAATATGTGGTCAAGCAAGACAATGACTGAGCAATTTGGCTACACTGGGAAGAAGCATACTCAAGGTTAGCACCAGCTGTGGAGCATAGTGGTGGTCGCATCATGCTGAGGGTTTTTTTTTTTTTTTTTTTGCTGCCAGTGGTACTGATGCATTGCGTAGATTGGATAGAACAGTGAAGCAGGTGGAGTACATCCAAATTATTTTGTTTGACCTCCCATTAAGACCTTGCTGACACAAGGATCCCAAACAGACACCGACAATGGGTTTAGAATTAATTAAAATGAGATCTTAAGTGTCCAGACTGACCCTGACTTCAGTCATATCAGAAATTGTTGGACTCTGAAACAAAGCTGGGTCCATAGCAAGAAACAACTAAATGTCATTCAACCCTGCCTTGCTTTTCTATCTTAATTTGTTCTCCACTTTTAAAGGAACACTGTTTATATGTTTTCAACAGAAACAGATTCAAGCAGAGTTGAGCTTCCATTCAGCATAAATGAAGTAAGCTCAAAATCTTTAAACGTAAAGGTGGACAAACGATCTTCTGCAACAAGTTCTGGCTGTCAGCAGGGCTCACAAACAGAGGAATCCTGCTTCAGGAAGGTCAGCAGTTTGCTGGAACTGGGCATTATTTGTTTACCAGGTACGTTGTGCTGATAATTCTGTGAGAAATAAAGATTGTTTCTCTTACTTAAGACTAAAGTAACAATTGGTTAACAGTTCAAAAGATTTTAATATGTGTCAAAAAGATCTCGACCACTGTAAAATAACTGATTAAGTAGGCAACAATTCAAGGTGACTTTTTTGCCTTGTTTACTACTTATAACACTTTACAGGACAAACATTAGGCCAGTAGATCCCTTTCTATGCAAATTGAAGATGCTGGCGATCGTGTATGTATCAAATCCGTCTGTAAGTTTTTTAAACAGAAGTTTTTTTTTCCCATTCTTTATTCACAGGCAGCAGGGACAGGAATGGCAGGGCGGTGGTCGAGGTCCATGGTGACAGGAAGGAGTGGATGTCCCCTTTTGTGTCAGCGGAGAGCATTTGTGAATTGCTTCTGTACTTACAGTCCATACCGAGGTATGCCAGACAGTGCTTTGGTGGCCTTTAGCTATAAAAAACATCACATATCATCCCTATTAATTAGCTGTCAAATAGTCTGTAGCTAATTGGAAGATAGTTTAATGCCCTCCATTTTTTCAGCAGAGAATATTCCATCCTTACTTTTAGCAGCATGCAATGACACATTTAACCACAAGAGGGCTGCAGAACACCATTTAGAAAACTTTCCATCATGACTTTAGAAAACAAAGGCCTTATTTGACTGCCACATTGAATGCTATGTTGTTGGGCATACATGTATATAACTTTTTCTCTGCAATAAGAAAAGTAAAAGTTTAGCATTTCATATCTGCCCCATGACAGCATCTGGCAAAGACCATCTATCAATGATCAATATTTCTAGCATTTCCATAGAAGTGAGAATATTTACCTTCAAATGTCTGCCAGTAAGCATTTTAACAACATCTTTTGTTAACACTGGGTTTATTGTAAACTTTGAAGTTTGAAAAGCTTTTCCTTCGTCTAGTTCCACCTTCCACTGTCCCCAGTAAAGAGACATACCACAGCAGTTTGCTGCAGCCAGGCCAGCTGCCAGCAGTCTGGTATGCAGCGTCTTGCCAGAAATAGCAGCCTTCTCTGATGTAGGCTTAAACACAATGGGTAAAGACTAGCAATGTTCCATTCAGGTTGCGTTTTGTCTTCGATATAGACCTGAGTCATTTGAGAAAAAGCATCAGCTGATACCAATACTCAGCCTCAGCCTGATACCTCATTAAGATTAATATAATCAGTGCCAGATTTATGCATTTAAATTAAAGAGCAGTAAAATGATACAATAGGTTCCATAACTAATAACATAGATATCATAAAAAATCAACATGACTCAACTTGAACAAAAAAATAAAACAATTAAATGTTGTTCATTAAGTATAAGGTCTCTCCCTCCAAAGACTGTTAGTTAATGAATTGATTTCTGAAAATCAGATTGATTTATTTTGTCTCACAGAAACATGGCTATACTGTAAGTATAAATGAGTCAATTCCCTCCAATTATTTAAATTTTCACATTCCTAGAACTATGGGAAGAGGAAGCGGAGTAGCAGCCATCTTTCAATCTAATTTATTAATTAGTCCCAGGTCAATTAATAATGACAATCCTTTTGAACATTTAACCCTTAGTTTTCCTCATCCAAACTGCAAAGCAATAAAACCTATTCTGTATGTTGTTTTGTGTTGTCCATCAGGCCCTTACTCTCAGTTTTTAGATCAGTTCTCAGACTTCTTATCTGATTTGATGTTAAACACTGACAAGGTTATTATAGTGGGGGATTTTAACATTCATATTGACACTGAGTTGATAACCTTAATGTAGCCTTTAAAACTATCCTAGATTCATAACACAAAAACAGCTCTGGTGAAGGCCTCTAATGACATTATCATGGCCTCAGATAATGGACTTGTCTGTACTTGTCCTGTTAGATCCAGTCCTGCATTTGATACAGTTGATCACAATATTCTCCTAGAAAGCTGTGAACATACTGCAGGGATTAGGGGAAAGCATTGAGATGGTCTAAATCTAATTTCACAGATTCCAGTTTGTTCATGTTAATAATAAATCTTTTACAAACTCTAGGGTCACTTGTGGAGTACCACAGGGTTCAGTCCTTGGGCCAATTCTCTTTACTATACATATATGTATGCTTCCAATTGGTAAAATTATCAGACAGCCTGGCATTAATTTACACTGTTATGCTGATGATACTCAGCTATATTTATCCATAAATCATGATGAATCCAATCAATTACTTCAACTACATGCATGTCTCGATGACATCAAATCCTAGATGACTTTAAATGTCCTACTTTTAAATTCTGACAAGACAGAGGTTGTAATCTTTGGAGTCCTCAAAAAAATAAACTTCTTAATCACTTAATCTGGATGGCATTAAATTGGCCTCTGGTAATAAAGTAAAACATCTTGGTGTTATTTTTGGCCAAGACACGCCATTTAAATCCCATATTAAACAGGTTTCCAGAATTTCCTTTTTTTCACCTCTGGAATATCGCCAAAATTAGAAATATTCTGTCCAGGGGTGATGCTGAAAAACTAGTCCATGCATTTGTTACTTCAAGGCTGGACTATTGTAATTCTCTGCTATCAGGAAGTCCACAAAATGCAGTTTGTAACCTTCAGCTGATCCAAAATGCTGCAGCAAGAGTTCTGATAAAAATCAACAAGAGGGATCATATTTTTTCCAATTTTAGCTTCCCTTCATTGGCTTCCTGTTAAATCAAGACTGGAATTTAAAATGTTGCTTTGCACGTATAAAGCCCTTAATAATCAAGCTCCATCATATATCAGAGCTCTGATTACCCCGTATGTTCCTAACAGAGCACCTTGCTCTCAGGCTGCAGGTGTACTGGTGGTTCCTAGAGTTTATAAAAGTAGAATGGGAGGCAGATCCTTTAGCTATCAGGCTCCTCTCCTATGGAACCAGTTCCCAGTTTTGGTCCACGAGGCAGATGCCCTGTCTAGTTTTAAGACTAGCCTTAAAACTTTCTTTTTTGACAAAATTTATAGTTAGAGTGGCTTAGGTTATCCTGAGCTATCTCTGTAGTTATGCTGCTATAGACTTAGGCTACTGGAGGACATCAGGGCCTATTTTTCTCACTCTGCTTAGTTCTACTGTTCTCCAATTTGCATTGTTTGTTGTTATTAACCTTTTAGCTTTTTGTTCTCTGTCATTTTTTTCTTTAAAGTTGGTACAACTGGTATAAAGGGGAGTTTTCCTCTCCACTGTTGCTTCATGCTTGCTCTGTATGAAAGATTGTTGCAAAGCCATGGACGATGCAGATCCCTGTGACTCTACGCTCTTTCATGTGGAGTAAATGCTGCTTGTCAAGACTTGATGCAATCTACTGGGTTTCCTTATACAGGAAACTTTTTGACCAATCTGTATAATCTGATTGAATTTGACTTTGGAAAGTGCCTTGAGATGACATGTATCATGAATTGACGCTATATCAATAAAATAAAATTGAACTGAATTGAATATTTTGCCCCAACCAGAGTTTCTATAGTTCAGCTTTAATATGTTGCATCAGCATTGATTCATTTGGTCAAAAAAAGCTACTGTGATGTTATAACAGCGTCTCACCTAATATTTGATTATTTTTATAATTTATTTCTTAACATATACATTTGAAACCATATTGTTGCATGTACCACAAAAAATTGTTTGGTCAGCTAGGATTACAAAAATTAATGACAAAATATATTTTTTCTAAAGAGATTTTGTTCGGAATTTCTTTAAACTCCAGAGTTCACATGCATGTACATTGAAATGCTTTTAAACTATATAAAAAGCCCACATGGTGATGTAGTGGCTCAGGAAGCTTCTGATTCAGGTTATTTCTCAACATTTGGGGTAAATGAAAGCGCACCTGGGGGTGGAATTCGATGCAACTCCTAAAACATATTGCTTAGTTGTGTTTTAGGCGAAAGATAAGATATCAGGAAAAGAATTGTGCACTTTCACCTCCTTTAGTGTGATGTCTCAAGGGGTATGTTCATCTGCTCAAATAGCTATATGCAATTATAAACAGAATGGGAAGATCTGACAACTCTACATATCTGGAAGCAGATGGGTTATCGTTATGAAAACCATGCCTCTACAACATAGGCTGAAACGCCACTTTAAATGCCCTCATGAACAAAAAGCTTCATTTTGGAACTATTTCTGTGGTCTAATGAAACTAAAATTTAAGTATTTGACCATAACGAACATTGTTACTTTTTAAGGAATTAGGGGTAAGCTTGAAAGCCTTAAACATCATCATCTCGTTTTCTGCAGGAGGGACTGGTACACTTGATAAAGTAGATGGCATGATAAGGAAAGACCATAGAGTGAAAATATGAAGGTAGCTTCATAAGACATCACTGTGGGGTTAAAAGTGAGGTTAAAGCTTGGGCACAAATGGGTCTTCCATTGATCCTAATCATGCAGGCAAGTTGGTTAGAAAGTGGCTTAAGGAAAACAAAGTTATTATTTTGCAGAGGCCATCACAAATCCCTGATCTCAGTCTTATAGAAAAAAAAACTTGACCCAAAGATCCAGATATCTGACTGAGCATAAGCTGTCTTGAAAAAAAAAAAAAAACACTTGTCTTGCTCCAGCTGTTTTAATGGAGCACAGCTTACTGTACAGCACTGGTTCCCAGTCTGTAAATGATCGCATTATCTCCTCAGCATGCAACCAAGGGCTACAGAAGCATGTTATTCCCCTATTTTTTTAAGTTGGGGGAAACACCTAAACTATGCAGGGTAGTGGATCCTGAGGACCAGGATTTAGAAACACTGCTGTAGAGCTATGTTAATATTAGCCCGCTTACATAGTTTTCATGTGACACATGGATAATTTCGCCCATAACATATTTTAGCACCATTTCAGTTTATTTTGAGGAGATAACAATTGCGTAAAAAGTTGTTACACTTCTTCCCCTGCTCTGTTCTAAATCTCTTAAAACAAGTATTTTTCTCTCCAACACCGAGAGTTGTAGATTTGTGATCGCAGCAGGGCTGCCCCTGAAAGAGTGAAAAGAAAAACTACATACCATCATCAAAGTAATCTGCACAAACTACATTACAGTTTGGCAAACCATGCACACAAAAATAATCAGCATAATCAGATGGCGGACCAGCAGTAGGTAGAAAGAGATACGTTTCCTCAGGGACTTCCAACCCAATTATTTGAAAAAACTACCATGATAGGCCATGGTCCAGCGTGTAGAATGGGACAAGAGCACCCTGTATTTGTTTGTGCGCGTGTTTATGATAAATGGGGATAAAAACAGAAATGCAAAGTTGTATCTCCAGCCTAAAATGAGATTATGCTGAACCTTTTACTGTGTCATAGGAACCTCTTACTGTGTCATAGGGAACAAGCATGTGCTCTAACACGATGCAATTATTATTTTTTTTAATAGAAAAGATGTCCGAGAACTGGGAATGACGCTGGTGATTAACGGCAGGAAGAAGCCGCCTCCGCTCCACCTCTACAAGGCACTACTGATGGCACAGGTTCAAACATGAAAACGCCATGCACATGCTCACACAGATGTCTGATAAGATTCATAGTTCTGGGAAGACATTAAGCTACCAACACCACCCTTATTTTTTGGCAAACACAGGACCCATGGGTTAAGGGCAGTTGCTCCTGGTTTGGATGTAGTAAAGCACAATTTACTTTGTATCCCCTGTAGTTTAGTGTAAAGATTTCATGATATCTTCAGAAATACAGTCTGGCTTTCTAAATGCAAATCAATTTCTCATTGTATGTTGTGTTTGACTTGTCACCTGACTGTAACAGGAGCAAGCTCTCCACGCTGTCCACAGTATTATCATGTTGATCGATAAGGACAGCTGTCCCCGGCCGGAGAAGCAGCCAGGTCTGCAGGTCAGAAATCACATTAACGTTCAGAGCCATCATTGTTTCTGTAGCTGTTTTAGTTAGAGGAAATGTGAACTTTGCTTCCTAACATTCTTTGTGGTGTTTCATATAGATGGATATTGTTACTTCCATAAGAGCCCTGAATAAGACGGTGGAAGCCCCCCAGCTGACCTCTGACCTGGGAGGGACGTTTACTTACAGTCACAAGGACTGGCTGCAGTTCCATCAGGTATTAATTACATGCACAGCTGTTTGGTTTCCCTTCAAAACTCAGAAAGTAGGAGAAAAAAAAACCTGGAGGAAATGATGTGAAAATGTAAACATGTGGTTGACCAGCGGCAGCTTGTGCTTTTCATGTGAGAACATGTTTACTAGATCTTTTACTGGAAAAAGGTCTGACAAATAGGGTAATAATGCTGACAGAGACTTGACAGAAACCTCATCAAATCTCCCTTCATGTCATAAAACATGAAATAAAAGACGCCACATATATACAGTACATGGTACTAAACGATAAAACATCTACTAACTGTTTAATTATACGTATAGTGTGGTATGCAAGATTAAAACTATCTATGAGTAAAGATGTGAGAGTCTCGCCCTTACCTGACCAGATATAACAATGTGCCACCAAGGTATTTGTAACAGTGAACAACATGTACAACGTCGTTTCACTTTCTGATGCTTTGTTATGCATTTTGCTGTAACTGTAAAGTGGAAGCAAAAGGACATATTATCATGTGCATGAATGTTTTACTTTTCTTAGCAAATGCTTTTAAGAACCACCTGTGGGGGCTCTTCAGTCTCTTCCAGCTTTTCAGATCTAGATAATTTTGGCCTATTCTTTATTGCAAAATACCTCAAACTCAGTTAGATTGAAGGGGGAGCTTTTTGGATTTAGGGCTGGACTTTGACTAGGCCACATGCTTTGATCTCAACCCTTCCATTATATCTCAGGGCCTATATATTAAGGCCTTCTTGATGGTCAATCTCTGTTCCTGTCTCAAGTATTTTGCAGCCTTTAAGAGAGTTTAATCCAGGAAAACTCTGTCAATGGCTTCATCTGTTTTACCATCAGCTGTAACCAGCTTCTTGTATTCTGTTGAAGAACAGGCTCAGGATGTTGTGCAGTGTAAATTTTCCACCTAATATTGTGTTTTGCATGTCTCATTTGACCAAGGTGCCTATTCACCATGTTTGCCGGGTCCACTACAGGGATGGAGGCAAACTGCACAGATGATTTTTTTTTATTACTTCCTACTCTGCATTGTTCCACATTGTCTGGATTTGTTTAGTGCAACACTAATAGTCGTCATGTCAAAAGATTCTGCCACCTGAACTGCGGGCCACTACAGCTCCTCCAGGGTTACTATGTGCCCCTTGGCTGCTGATTAATGGTCTCCTTGCTCAGTCATAGGATTGATTTTTCTTCCATTATCAGTTGGCTAGAGGAGCATTATTTTACAATTTAACCCTCCTTTAATGTCAGAACAATGTTTCTTTGGAGTAGGACCCAAATGCAAACAGGCAGGCTTAGTGAGTTAGAGTCTTTTTAATAATAAAAAACAAAACTTACAGGCTTGAAGAAGAATAAGGCAGAACCCAAATGGCAAAAAGCAACAGAGTATAGCAAGACCTGCAGCGCATAATACATGACAAGAAAAACACTAAAATAAATTAATCTAAATGAAAACCATAACCACACACCACAAAATTGGGACATTTTACCTTTAACTTTACCACATTTTTTTTATCCCTAAACTGTCTAGGGTATTATTTGGTCCTCTTAATCCTTATTATTATTATTTTTTTACTTCTTTGTTTTTATCTAACATCTCTGTTAAGACTTACAACTGCTTTATTTATACTGGGAATCATTTTCACACAGCTGGACTATTTACAAACTAGGCAGCTTGGTTGTAATGGGACCAAATGTGGAATAGTTTGGAGGATGTAAATATTTTTATAAGCTTCACATCTTTGGATTTGATCTTATGCAGCTACAGTATGATACATAAGAGTAACCCTCTGTATAAACAAGGCTCCTGCAATTTCTTACTTAATACAACGCTTTTCTCATTTGGTACAGCACAAACATTTACACATTCTCTGCTTGCATTTCTGATTTGGACCATTTCCTTTAGTTCACTTGAACCAAGGAAGGTTCCAGCTGCTCGCCTTGGACGAGAACGCCAATTTAGACAGAAAGGAAATAATGTTGTTTTACTCAGAGGGATTTAGGTGGACAGCATTTACACTGGACAGCATGTAGTTTGCCTGACTGAGGATTTGACTCTTAGTAAAGACGCAAAAACAAAAAAAGTAGTAAGAAAGTGTAGTGAAAAACAAACAGATACAATATTTTTACATGTCAGCTAGCCCGCAATAATCTTTTTGGTGTAACTTCAGTCACCTTCAGAGCATATTTGTGTGAATATTTTCTGTGGGTGCAAATTCCACGTACAAGTGCACAATTTCTCCTGGCTCTAACTTGTTCTTTTTCTTCTTTTCGGTACACATTTCTGTGGTTTTTTTGTATGCAGGTGAAACTAAGACCCTCAAGTTTGTATTTACACTCACCTGTCACACAGTTGCTGCTTTACAGACTTGATGGAAATCTCCAGTTACTGTCTTTACACCAAAGAGTGGCCCTTGGTGTGGTGTTCTGCTAATGGAGCAAATCTGCTGCAAAGCTCAACATGTTGTGCATTAAGAAACGTATTGTGCTAATTTTATTTGTAACGAGTAGTTATTTGGGCTTAAGTTGCCTTATTATCTTCTCAAACCAAACCACCCGTTCTGCTTTGGGATGCCATTGTTGTCCACAAATCTGCTGCTAGCAAGTAAATACTTTTTTCTCCAAACCATTGTTTCTAAATCTGAGAAGTTGTTGTGTGAAAATCCCAAAACAACAGCAACTTCAAAAAGGATGTTGAACGTCACTTAAACCAAATTTCAGGTCATACTTGCATTCAGTTTGAACTGGAAGTAGTCCACTTCACAATGGTTAAACATCTTAAGCCTGGTAGTAGCTGCCATTTAATTTTCTGATTCTCTGTTGGTGCAAACATGCCATCAATGAGATGTACCCGACAATCTGGTCCAAGAGAGTTTGTGCTCGCATTATTTTCTAAACGTCAGATCAATTCTAAAAAATCTTTTCTTTTTGACTCAAATTATCTGTACTATTTAAATGTCCAGAGAAGTCTTTAATTTTATACCTTTTTGCTCTAAAAACCTTTTTAGAATTTTTTTAAACGATAGATTTATTTCATTATTTATACTTAAAATGGACTGTGGATTATCCGAGCATAGAATTTACTCTTTAATTGATAAATATACTGAGGTTGTGTTGACATAGGGGATAATTTATTTGTGAAGCTCTTTTATATTGTTTTTTTGCCATCAAAGATATACTTTGTTCCCTTTTAATTTAACTTCAGTACGGTGATTCTCATTTGTCAAATACCTCAGCTCTTAGACAGGTATTCAACTGAAAGATTTTCAGGAAAGATGACAACTCAGAACAGAATTTGTCAATAACTTTTTTTGTCAGTCGACAAATCTGGAACTGATTATTGGTCCAAAAAATATATAAAAAAACTGACATATCTTTGTTCAGTTGCCTGTTATGAGTAGTTCATTCTATGACTAATGCACATTTACTTCGCTTAAAGGATACATAGGCCATTGCTGAGTGGTTTAAGTAAAAAACCGCAACATTCCCCTGGAATTAGTGAAGCACAAGGGCTGGACTGAACACTGGCAAAACTGCTGTGCAGCTGTTGGGAGAAACATCCATCAAGAGCAGCTTATAAGATAACAAGAAAATCTGTCTCCAAGCAAAATATGAAGGAATGGGGGATTGATATTTCTTGTTTAGAAAAATTAACAACGACTGTTGAGCTGTGCATATTTACAGTAACTCAAAGTAATGATAGTTATGTCCAATCTGAACAATTTGAACAATGTGAACAATATCTTAAATATTGCTCCACGTCATGACATGCCGTAAACGTGAGCTACTAACAAGAACTTCAGAATGAGACTGCCTATGCTTTACTCTCACTTGACATTGTATGATATCTTCACAGTTCCACACAGGGCGTTATGTTTCCATCTTTTATTTATTTATTTTCAGAAACTTGTACCTTTCATGGAAAACCTGCGAGGGGCGAACAGTTTGTTGCAAAAGGCGATCAAGAGAGTGGACAGCAGAAAACAAATGGACTCTGCCCAGGTTGGACATATTCATTCTGTGTTGGATGTTGTCTATTTTCTCAAAGGTGTCATATATTGACTGGTTGTTTTGTGGTTACTGCAGGAAGTTCAAGAAAGCATTCGGGAGCAAAAGGTCCTAATGAAGGAGGTTCTGGAAGATGCTAGACTGGTAACTCTGCAAAAGGAAGGAGGAACGTTGCTGGCAAGGATGAGGAAAGAGGAATTCAGATTTCCACAGTCTGAGGACTACAGGTACAGGAGTGACATTTTTACTTTCTCTTTAGCAGGTTGTCCAAACCCCCATTTTGCAATAGAGTAACATGAAATAACAGAACTTAAGTCATTTCTTCTTAAGAAACTGCACTGCACTTTAAGACTAGTTTCTTCACCCCCACACGGTTCTGGGGAAGCAATGGCTTGCAACACTGACTACGTAAAAATCGTCTGTGCAGGTTCATTGTGAACTGAGAGGTTAGTTTTAGATAATAAACATACTGCTTTATACAAATTCAGGTATATTTAAAAAAAAAAACTGTTACTATTATGATTAGGTAAAAAAAAATGTGTTACTTATTTTAGAAAGTGAAACTTATATATTACATAGATTTATTACACTTAGGACCTGATCTTCAGGTTTGCATGGATTAAAAGACAAGCAAACTGATTAGTGCTGCGTACACAGCTGATCGTCATATAAGGGGCAAAGCAATTTGCGTATATAAAGCGAGTGGAACAGTGGGTGCAAACCTTTTTGCGTGTGTGTCTTCATGAATATGCAGACCTGCTAATGACCAAACCATGCAAATTTATGGGAGGAGGATATGCTAATGTAAATACTTACTACCCGCAAAGCGATTTATCAAACCTAAAACTGATTGCAGGCGCAGTTTTTACATCTATATTTAGTATGTCAGGTGCAAACTCACACGCAAGAATGTGTGCGGTCCGTGTGGCTAGAAAGGAGGCATTGTTATAATGACAGAGAAAGGAGAATCGAGAATCTTTACTCACTAAAGACATTTAAACAACTGTGCATGGATGGATGTCCAGCCAGACATTCCCCTAGAAATCAGAGTGTGCAAATATGCATTACCAGCAGTGTGTTTGTAACATGTAATATGTTACAAACATAGAGACATAGACTGTGCATGTGAACAGATTTGGACTGTCAGAAATAACAACAGTAGAAAATGTCTGCCCTGGACAGCTGTTACAGCAGTGCACAGTAACGTGGTAATACCATACCGTATCTTGAAAGTTGCGGCATGCTTTTAAACAACAAAACTGAATATTGACCTGAGAATAACCATCAGACTTTAAAGACTGAAATCCTGAGACAAAATAATCATCAGAAAGGGTTTCTCCTGTCAGACTGATGGGGGGATATATCTGATGAGGTTTATAGACCCATCAGGGAGTTTATGCTCTTTCTAATGTTGAAAATGCCCATTAATACATGATTGTGAACGTCAGCAGGAAGCTCACTGGGATGTTAATGTATGTCAATGTGATCCAATGCATGAACCAGTAGAACAATCATAAACAGGGCTAAATCTGATTTGTCAGCTGTAATATCCTCTTTTTAAAATCAGACATAAAATTAAAGTTTTTTCTTCTGTTTTCCGGAACCTATGCTAACAAAACTACCGTTTTTCTCTTTATTTTTTAATAGTAATTAATATTCTCAGTAAAGTTTAACAGCAGAAGTTCTCCATTCATTAAAAACGTTTTAGTGTGTCCTGTGTGTCTGGCGAGATTACCTGAAGGATTTCATCTTCGTCTTTCTTTAACGGCAGCTCCCAAACAGCCAGTGATACACGCAATTTACTAATTTAAATGGTTCAAATCAAATCCGTTTTTCACGTCTTATCTATTGCAGACTCAATCATTGAAGTTCAGCTGCAACACGCCCACTTATTGCTTGCATAGTCTTGTTTCTACCCACACAAATTAGCAGACCTTATTTGGAATCTTTGAAGATCAGGCCCTACGCTGGCTTGCTTTAGGAAGAACCCAAGTGCAGGATGAAGTATTAGCAAAAAGGTTTAATGATACATACAAAAACGTCCTTTGTCGTCACTCGGGGAATCGGGCAAGACACACTGGAACTGAAATACAGTGGGTACAGTGGAACAGGGAAGCAGGAGGTATAAGTCCATAGGGAAACCAGCAGAGAGGGAAGAAACCAGGGAGTTTAGATACAGGAGGAGGTGTGGAGAAACTGAGGCAGAACACAGGTAAAAGTAATCAGATGAGAAATGAGCAACCGCTGAGAACAATGAGAGCAGACAGCTGAGACAGAATAATTGACAAGGACAAAAGGAAGAAATCCATCAGAATATAATACCAAATGAACAAGAAAGAATCAACAACATAATCCAATAATTAGCCAAGAACAAAATCCACTAACAAGTCCATAGACGTAAGAACTAAAATATAAACAAACACTTAAAAAGATAAGAGAGTAAAGAAAGCACAATCTAGAGAACATAAAGAACTGATCGAAACCAAAACAGAACAGTCGCTATTATGAATGTAGCACGATGTCAGGAAATGACCGATGTCATCTGTGCATTGAAAATCTGCAAATAAAAGGCTACATTACGCACACATCTACGAAAATCCCACCCGACGATCCTGATTGGCTTGTCCATTTTATGTGGTAATGAAATCCCTCCCAATGCCAGCGATACCAGATGGATGTGTGGAGCTCTGCAGAATGAAATCCATCTACTAAGAATCAGGTTAATAATAATCCAAATTACAAGAGAGAAAGGCCTTGAAACGGCCATTCGGGATCCCTGAGCAAGACTCTTAGCCCCAGAGAGCTGTATAATGACGGCCTACTGCTCCCTAAGGGTTGGGTTAAATGTGGAGGACAAGTTTCATTGGAATGTTTGTTGCAATGAGAAATAAGTATTGTTGCAAAAAAGTAAGTTTCTTAATTCTTGGGGTTGGTACCAGTTGTCATTAGTCTTGTATCTGCAGTGGAAAAACAATTAACAGACCCTCTGGGATTTATTTTCTTTATACGTTTTAGAATCTTTAGATTCTCTGCCTCAAATATCAGGGGATTTTGCTCTTGTATTGTTTCAACATGTAAAAATTTTATGGACCGTGATCTCCTGGAGTGCGACGTTAAAATGTGAAGCGCTACATTTAATAGGCACAAATTCAGATCAGTCCTGCTACAAAACAGAAAAATCATATATGATTTCTAGCAGTGGGACATTTTTATCTATTCTAGCTTGATGTCTGGTTTTGTTTCTGTCTCAATGCAGAGATGCTTTGGAGTTAGCAACGAGTCTTTACGACCAAGTTGAGGAGAAACTCCACATGTTGGTGATGAGATCAAATGAGTCACTGCAGCACCTGGAAGTCTTGCTCCGGCACAGAGAGATCGAGGCCAAAATCATCTCGGTAACTGCAGTTCTGAATAATCGACAAAAGTTCAGCACATTAATCGACTTTTCTGGACCTAAAGCTCATATGTTTCTTTGATACTCCATATGTTACATTAAGCTCACGACTTGCCAAGTTGTAAGGCAACACTTTATGCCTACCGCTTTATTCCTTGCAGGAGGGATTGTGGTTCAGTACAGAGGGGGAACAGATGCTGAAGAACTCTTACGCAACAGATGAGACACTGGTGGGCAGGGAGAAAGCCTCACAAGACTTTAATGTGTTTCTCACTAAACTCAAGGTACACTAATGCACAAAGGGGAAATCGTGTTTGCTTCAACTCAGCCATATCTCATTGTTGTATTCTTCTCTGTTTTACACTTGTTAATAGATTCTAATTGCTACATTGGTAGGAGGAAATTATGGACCACACTGGGAAGTAATTGCAGGGTGTTGTAAAAAATAGTCATAATCATTAAACCTTTTAACATTTTGTTATATTAAATTTCAATGCATTTTATTGTGCTTTTAAGTCACAGAGAAACACGAAACAGAGCATACTTGCGAAGTGGAAAGAAATTAGACATTTTTACAAATCTGAATGTGACACTTGTTGCATGGATCATTATTCAGCTCCATTCGTTTTGTACTTTTTTAGAACCATATTTCACTGTAGCTAAATCTGGAAATCTTTTGAAGTATGTCTCCAGCATGTTTGTAGATCTAGATCTAAGTTCTTGCTTCTTCCAATGATGGCTTTCTTCCAAGTGGAAGGAAAAACATCCTCACACCATGAGGCTGCAACGAATGGGTATCAGATTTAACAGGGGCTGAAGAATGCACACTACACCTTTTTATTGCTTTATGAAAAAATTAATACCAAGGATTGTTTTCCACAGCATGATGCTGTCACTACCATAGCGGGGATGGTATCTTCAGGGTGATGCACTTTGTTTTTGCTTTTATTTTGTGGCACTAGTTGTCTTTATTATTGAAAGGAACCTGACAGGAAGGGGGACTAAGGCCTCCGTATATAGGTTGCACACCCGTGCCTTGTAGGTTTTCTCTCAAAAAAGCTGCCCCCCCCCGAAAAATAAGTAATTGAGAACCATATATCCGCAAGCTTTTTGCTGCTTTTTGTTGCCTGTGAAGTAAAATCCTCTCAAAATACAATGATGTTTATGGTTTGTATGAAAATCCTAAAGAGGAAGGAATATTTTCACTCCACCTGATGCCTTTTAATCTGTTACAGGACAAACAGCAGCATGCCTTGAAACTCGTCACAGAGGCGGTGAAGATTGTTGGCCCCGGTAACTCAAGTCCTGCTGCTGAGATATTTCTGACCCTCGTCGGCACTTTCAAATCCAACGTGGAAGACTTCAGGTTGCGGGCAGAACAGAGGCAGAAAGATTTAGTGTTGATGGTGCACATGTACAGATTTTGTGAACAGGTTTGTGGCTTTACACATTTCCAACAAACCTTTACTACCTATTTTTATGTCTTCGGCCCACTTTAAAGCTGTAATCATTATTATTTTTCTCATTTACAGGCAACGGCCTGGGCCAAAGAAGGTAGTAAACTTCTGGAGCAGGTAGAAGAGGGATGTTGCTCTGCTCAGACTCTAAACATGCTCCAAATGCACAAGGAGAGATTAGCTGGTGAATTTTCCACCACACAGTTCCAGGCCCTGAGAGCTAAGGCCTCTGCTATGGGAGCAGAGGCCTCTGGGATGCTGAGAGTGTGGAATGCAGCCTGGGTCCAGAGCCAAGAAGTCAAGCGGCGTCTGGAGGAGTTGCAGAAGAAGTTTAAAGGCGTAGATAAGAACCAGGCCCAGGCGAGCACAGCTGCAAACCCTCTAAGGGAACACGGCGAAATGGAGAGGGAGGGGAAAAGGGGTGAGCTGGGGGAGGCTCAGAGCTCTCAGGTCCCACAAACTCATGCAGAGGCTGTCAGTGGTGCAGAATGTGGAAGACAAAACACCTCTGCAGTATGCTTCAAGCACAACTTTGAGTCTGACTCCAGAATCAAGAAAGAACTTCCTGAAACAAAATCTGAAAGCTCTCCTCTTTCGCCCCAAACGGATGGCTTTAATACAGAAGGCAAATGCCAGCCAAAAGAACACCACAGTGTTGTAGATCTGAGCGGTGCAGGCGCTCCAAAGAAGGATTTTCCTTCCCACCAAACTTTGGGTCGGTCTCTAAGCGAGGGCTCTTATGAGATGATCATCTCTGGCTTTTTGCCTCTAAGTCACAAACACTGTCACAGCAGGAAACACTCCCTGGATCAAAATCTGCAGCCCACCCAAAAGCTGGATGTTCCCCATCATGACGAGGGCTCACGGCCTGTAAACCTGAGCTGCGAGTCGAAAAGAAGCTGTGATCAGGGGGAGGGTAAAGACGATACGACCTCCACCCTGAGCCCCCAGGATTCAAGAAGTTCAGAGACATTACTCACTCCAACAGAAAACAATGACAGCAACATTTTGTAAGTAATCCCCCCCTTCATCAGATTTTAGCGAAAGAGCAGTTAAGTGTTAAGCAGCAAATTTCCCCACATACAGTCATATTCAATAAATTTGTTTGCTTATTACAACTGAATGGGCTAAGCAAAACAAATTATATGATTTTTTTTTTTTACACAGACTGATTTTTCAAGTCTTAATTATGATAACTTTCTGCTTACAGCTAATGATACTGCATTCAAGTTTTGACTATTAGATCAGACCAACCAAAACCCAAAAATGTGGGCTAAATGAAAAGTAGGTTTAACACCTTCTTAAAGGTTACTACTTTCAAAAAAGGCATTTTAATCTGACTAAGCAGCCTCACCAGAAAGCATATTATGATATACAGAATATGACCGTAAAAAGTTGAAACGGGATGTATATAGGCACTGTAAAAAACATAATCTTTTTTTCTCACTGTGACAAGATTGTCTGACTAAGATTTCCACGGATGCGTTCAAACATTTTGGAAAAGCCTAGAGGTCAATGTGCTGGCTTTGTAAGTTCCTGATAGTCAATAACAACAAGTTAATTGGAGGCACACCTGTGGGTGAATTTTAAAGCAACACCACAAACAGACTGCTTTGTTGTGTAACATCAGAAGGAACAAAATCTAAAATGAAAATCAGCCAAGATATTAGGAAGATAATTTTATACCTTCCCAAGTTCATTACTGGGTACAATCTCCAGGTGCCAGAAGGTGTCACACTCATCTGTTCAAAGACGTTAATTTTTGGAGGCATGTCCTGTGGTCTGATGAAACAGCAATTGATGTGATAACCAATAATGACAATCGTTACATACGGAAGAAAAAGAGGGAAGCTTGCAAACTGGACAACATCATCTCAACTTTAACAAATGGGTGTGACAGCAGGTCTGGTGCCACAGGGGGGCATTTAGGGCATCGCTTTCTGAAATGAGGACATTGCCCCGTTTAACCATCACGAATATTGACTTACTTGTAACATTTTATTCATAAAGAAAACAGAGAAATGAGTGGTGCCAGGCCCCGAGTGGCAGTATCATGTTGTGTGGGTTCATTGCTGCTGGATGGACTGGAGCGTTTTACAAAATAGGTTGGATCAGTATGAAAGGAGGTTATTTGGAAATGCAAGCAACATGTGAGAACATCAGCCAGGAAGTTAAAGATTGGGGGCAAGTAGATGTTGACGCTAAGCAACCCACCAAATTAGTAACAAGTTTTGTGAAGAAGAATAAAGTCAAATGTTTTAAAGCAGCCATCATAAAGCCCAGTTGTACCAAACACTAACAAAAATGTATTTCAACCTCTGAATAACAAAAGGTAAATAACAAATCTAAATAAAGCATCTGTTTTAATAATCTGGCATTTAGCAACTATAAATCATTTGGTTTATCCTAACTAACCTGAAGCAGGAGAAGTTAAGTCTGATAAAATCTCAGACAATGAGAAAAAAAAGTTGTCTTTTTGTACAGGGTCTGTACATTTGTCATTCCAGCTGTAGATTCACTTGAATGAAAAATGATTCATGTCCAAAGGAAACAAAGCATGATTTAATAAGATCAGTAACTTTGCATTTTTCATTTCCTACCCTTTGGAACAGGAAAGTCCAGAAGATCTTGGAGGAGCTACTGTCCACAGAGCGGGAGTATGTCAAAGCTCTGGGTTATGTCCGAGAGAACTATTTTCCAGAGCTGGAGAGAGCAGACGTCCCTCAGGATCTCCGGGGCCAGAGGGGCAGCATTTTTGGGAACTTGGAAAACCTCCATGACTTTCACCGTCACTATTTCTTAGATGAACTGGAGAGCTGCGTGAAGGAACCCTTCAGAGTGGGACGCTGCTTTTTACGTCATGTGAGCTTCTGAAATGCTTTCCTTCCAGAGTGTGCACCTAAAAATCTTATTTTTTATGGGCCTAAACAAAACTATGTACCATTTATCAGAACCACCTATGGTTTGGCAGATTTTATTCCATGTAGAGTCACGATTTCTAGCTTTGGCCTTAAATCGGGGTAATTGACCTTAATCATTACAATGAAAACCCTTCCAGATGTTTCGTAGCTGGAGACTGAGGATCCATCTGATGCCTCCAAAGATGTCTTACTTTTTTAACTGTTGAGGTTTTTTTTAAAAGTGTTCCCTCCTATTCTTATCTTTAGGTTTGCCTTTTACTTCCTGACATATATGGTTTTAAAGATGATGATGATGATGATGAGGATGATGAGGATGATTAATGGGGTTTATTTGTTCCTTTCATTTCAGAGAGAGAGCTTTGCTTTATATGCCCTTTACAGCAAGAATAAACCCCAGTCTGACCGTCTTCTTACCAATCATGGAAAAACTTTCTTTAATGTGAGAAACTCTTTGTTGGTTTATTGTCTTACATCTGTCTGCTAGAAATAATTTGAACCCCGTAGCAGGGAAAAGGACCTAGTATTTCACTAGATTTTACTGTGCTTTGTAAAAGTGTTCTTGCCCCTTGAACATTTTCATGTTTTGTCAGATTCACACATTGGAGCATTGAATTCAATTCAGTTCTATTTTATTTATACAGCGCCGTTTCATAACACGTCATCTCAAGGCACTTTATAAAGTCAATTCAATCCAATTATACAGACAGATTGGTTGAAAAGTTTTCTGTCAAAGGAAATCCAGCAGATTGCATCAAGGTATTGACTTCCAGCATTCATTCCTCCTAATAGAGCCTGCAGCCACAGTGGACATTCGCTGGCAATATGTTGTTGACTTTGCAGCAATCCCTCATACCAGGCATGCAGGAGAGGAAAACTCCCCTTTAAGAGGAAGAAACCTCCAGCAGAATCAGGCTCAGTGTGAGCGGTCACCTTCTATTACTGACCGGGGCTTTGTAAGGGAAGCTTTGTGGCCAGCGCCTTTGGCCGAGCTTTGGCTCCTGGGGCTCGGCCGGACTCAGCCTGAAGAAGCTACAGGATGCCCGCTCTGTGTGAGCCCACTACCTGCAGGGAGCAACAGCATGGATAGGCTAAATATTTTAAGGAAAAAAAATCTAATAGTAGTGTAACTGGGTTGATACAAATCATTTGGTGGTATGTATCTACCAGCTTTGCCCATACAGAGGATGGAATGTCGCCCATTCGTTTCCCCAAAATAGCTCAAGCTCACCCAGATTGGATGGAGAGCATCGGTGAACATCAGTTTTCAAGTCTTGATTTCAAATCTGGAGTTTGACTGGACCATTCTAGACCATGAATATGCTTTGAACTAAACTATTGTGTTGTAGCTGTCATCAGACATTTAGAGTCCTGCTTGAAGGTGACCCTCTATCCCCGTCTCAAGTCTGTTGCAGCCTTTTACAAGTTTTCATCCTAGATTGCCCTGTATTTAGCTCCAACCATTTCCCCATCAACTCTCCCCTCGGTGGACGGTGTGTACAGGCCATGTTAGTTCTCCTCCATACATAATGTTTTGCATATTGGCCAAAAGGTTTCATTTGTTTCTTTTTTTTAGTCTAATCTAGCCAAAGTACTTTTTTAAACATGTTTGCTTTGTTCCCTTATGGCCAAACATGATGGCTGTGGCTTTTTTTTTTACAACATTTTTTTCTTTTTGCCACCTTCCTATAGAGATCAGATTTGTGGAGTTCACAACTAGCTTTCCTGTGGACAGGTTCTGAGTTACTGATCTCTGCTGCTCCTCCTGAATTAGCATAGGCTTCTTGGCTGCGTCTGTGATAATCGCTCTACTTTCACAGCCTGAAAGTCCGGATGGACGGCCATGTCTTGGTAGGTTTGCAGTTCTGCCACACTCATCCTATTTTAGGATGATGGGTTGAAAAGAGCCCTGTAAGATGTTCAAAGCTTTGGGATGACTTCAGAAGGCACTTAGTCGCTCTGGATTCTATTTAGAGGTGTGATAGTAAAGGGTGCTGAATTCAAATGGAGCCAAACTTTTTCATAAATGTTTCTGAATATATATTTGTATTGCTTTTTTCTACTCTGTGCTACTTTGTGTTGGTGTGTCACAAAAAAATAGTAAATAGCCTACTGTTGTGGTTGTAATGTGACAAAGAGTTTAAAAAGGTCAAGGGGTATGAAAACATTTGCAAGGCACTGTATATGAGTTCAATCCACTGTGTGGCATCAGTTCAGAAGTTTATTTCATGTTATATGTTTAAACCGACTGAAGAACCGAGTTTCCCTCACTTTGTTTTTTTTTTTTTCAAAACGTAACTCGATTGTCAGTAATTTGGACCCAACAACTTTCATTCACCATCTCAAACCTCATCTGCACTCTTGAGTTGTACCCCTTCCTTCTAACATCAACTTTTTTTTATGTTGCACCATTTAGCAAAAACAGCTGCAGCTGGGGGATAAAATGGACTTATGGTCCTACTTGCTGAAGCCTGTGCAGCGCATCAGTAAGTACAGTTTGCTGCTGCAGGACGTGATGAGGGAGTGTGGACCAGAGCAAACGAGAGAGGTCGCTGAGATCAAGGCAGCTCTGGAAGTCATCCACTTCCAGCTCCGCCACGGCAACAACCTGCTGGCCATGGACGCCATCCGCCAGTGTGATGTAAGCAGGGACTCAATGGTTGTTTTAACTCAGTGACGAGACAATATCAAGTAAGATTGCAGCTTTGCTATATGTCATGAACTGAGGCTGACACACCCAAATTCAGTCGCACACAGAGTCACGATTAAGACGTTTATTTAAAAGGATGAATAGTGGCAGCTGAAGCAGATGGACAGTACCAGGCTGGAGCAGGAGAATAATGGTAGCAAGAATAGGCAGTCGGGGATGAGCAGGAGGCCGAAGGGTGCAGCTCAAAGTGGCGCAGATCTGCCGGTGAAAACAACGGAACCGCTAGACGGGGGCGGCGTGAGGAAATCGAGAGAGAGGACAGAGGGAGGGAGGAAAGAAAGGGAAATAGGGGGAAATACAAAAAAACCGGACAAGGACAATATGAGGAATCATAATACATATATATATATATATATATATATATATATATATATATTATTATATATATATAAAAAAAAAAAAAACACATGCTTTACAATTCCAGGCACTGATGCGCTCCATGGAGCATCACACTACGGTTAAAAATGGAGCCCTGACTCGTGAAATACTGGCAATAACATACTGGCTAGGTCTCATTGCTGATAATGTGAATCTTTACCTTTTATTAGCCTTGTCTGATCTTGTCTGTCAGGTAGTCCTGACAGCTACAGAATGGATCGGGAAAGGTGGGAGTGAACTAGAAAGAATAACACATCATCAATCTTTCCTGAACTTTTCCTTGAATTGTGCTGTGTAGGGCGCACATTGAAGCTCTTTTATCTGGTGAGCAACAACAGATGGAATGGAGCTGGAGTCACAGAAAATTAGTTATTTCTTAGATAGCAAACAGATGGATTCTGTTAAAGATAAAGAAGCCGTTGTGGTTTTACGTCGACATCTGTTCAGGGGCAATTCCTGCTGTCCCTAAAGACACTGTACAGCAAAGAAAATAAAGAAAAAAAGAAAACGAAACACCATTCTGAAAATCGGTTTCTACTGTAAATAACCACTCTTCCCTGTGATGCTTCCACAGGTCAATCTGAAAGAACAGGGTCAGCTGATACGCCAGGATGAGTTCTTGGTAACTTTCAGGAAGAAGAAATGTCTCCGTCACATTTTCCTCTTTCAAGACCTCGTTCTCTTCAGCAAGACCAGAAAGACGGATGTGGGAAACGACACATACGTCTACAAACAGTCCTTCAAGGTACCCATATAGATCAGCATGCGCATTCACACACATACTTCCTGCAGAAAAAAAACAAAAAAACATTTCTAATCTGTCCCAAGATTTGGAAACACCTGTATATACTGTACCTCACATGCTGAGAAGGACTTTGAGAGCTAAATCCACATAAAGCAGCATTTAATTTAAGCATAGCTAACCTCATTATGTGTAACTTGAACAACTATGCTACTTTATTCTATTTTAATTATAATAAACCTATAAAGGTGTATGAATAAACTTAAAAAAAAAAATCTAAATAAACATGTAAAGGGGGTGCTTTGGTGGTGCAGTGGTTAGTGTGCATGACCCTTGTATGGAGGCCTTAGTCCTCGACGTGGCCGACCCAGGTTCAAATCTGACCTGTGGTAAGGTTCCACATGTCTCTACTCCCTTTCCTGTTAGCCCACTGTACAAAAATAACAAGCCACTAGTGCTATACATACCAAAAAAATAAAATAAACATGCAAGACTGATCCTTTTACCCATTTGTAGCATTGTCATTTGCAGAAAAGTGCAGTGTTCTGTTTATTTTTCCCGTCTTACGACATATATTTCATTAACGCACCATGGCATACATGCTCAGCGTTTCCTACAGCTTACTGCAGTACAAAAATCATGTTGTCCTTCTGTTGAATGCAGACGTCTGATATTGGAATGACGCAGAACTGCGGTGACAGCGGCTTGTGTTTCGAAATCTGGTTCAGAAAGAGGAAAAGCCAGGACACATACACACTGCAAGCTGCGAGCCGGGAAGTGAAGGAGGCTTGGACCAAAGACCTGGAGCGGATCCTGTGGGAGCAGGCCATACACAACAGGGGTACAGAGGAAAACACAAAAATAAACACACTTTGGTTACAAGGTGGCTCTGTGAGAAACTATGTGGCAATTCATTTAATAGGAGCTGGAGTGTTAGTCACATTTATTGGAACCCCTGATAAAGATCTTTTTAAAGCCTTAAATCGTTTTCTTTTTCCAAGCAGCATTATCTCAAACAGAAATTCTCTGTAAAAGAAAATTGACCTTTAATTTAAATCCTTTATTTTGTGATTAAAGATCAGTTGCAATGAAATTTCTTTAAACTAGTACACTGGTAAGATATTTATTGGCATCTTTATTTTCACTTACTTTGTCCAACTCCTTTTTGCCAATGGGACAGCGAGTGTTTTTACTCAACAGCATTTCATAAGGTTGCTGAAAACCAAAAGAGGGATCTTTTGGCCATTCCCCTTTACACCAGCTCTTCGTTTTTCACATTTGTATCAATCTAGCTATATAACTTGGATCATTAGCCTGTTTTCCTGGAACCTCAAAGTGTCCATGATGCCATACAGTCCAACAAGCTTTCCAGAGCCTCTGACAGATAAATATGCCCACAGCATCACAAACCCACCCCTGTGCTCAACAGTGGACCTGAAGTGCTCTGTTATAAAGATAAACACAGATTCAAGTATCAAAGATTTAACCTTAGCTTCACAATGATTTGTTGCTGGAAAAGTCAATCTGAGTCTTATTTGATTAAACCACATGGTTTCAGTTACATTCACACTAGAGTTTAAAAATCCTTCATGTATGTTTGGGGTGGTAGGAAGAAAAATAATTTTTTCTAGCATCACAGGAATAAAAGTAGAAATTATTTATTAGTTGTCATGGAGACATGAAGACCCCCATATGCCACCCTTTGCCGCTGTTCACTAACGGTGTAAAATTGATTTTTTTTTTTAATCCCTTACCATTCTGCTCATGCTGTCCGGTCCTTGTCCAGTTTAGTGGCTAAAGAGAAATAACAAAGAAAATCCATCCATCCATTTTCTATGCCTCCTTAAACTTGCAGGGTCGCAGGCGTCATTGGGTGAGAGGTAGGATCATCCCTGGACAGTTCGCCAGTCTGTCACAGAACCTAACATCAGAAATATCTCATTGCTGTCATGTGTTCACGGGAGCCACATGATGAAGTGAAGATGATAATTTATTATAAACCAAATAGCAAACTTACAGGCAGGGTAGGCGAAGACAAGAACCAGAACAAGGAGTAGCATAAAGGAGGACCTGACAATGAGTGAGAGGAAACTGACAGAATAAATAGGAGAGCAGACAGAGGGGAAGCAACCACCACAGGTGAAAGGTGTAATGTAATTAGGCGAAGGAGGTGGAGAGAGAGAGAGATAGAGAGAGAGAGAGAGAGAGAGAGAGAGAGAGAGAGAGAGAGAGAGAGAGAGAGAGAGAGAGAGAGAGAAATTATATGACAGGGACAGGAAAACAGAATCTAACAAGAATGGTGAAAGAATAGACTATGACAAAATAAACTTCCTAAGTGAACTGAAGACAGGCAGGCAGGAAACTAAATTAAATTACAAACTTAAAAAATGAGAAAATGTTAATGATGACTTTGACATTCAGATCAAAGGTTGATTTTTGTTTTAATGTTAGATCATACTACTGCAACACAGTGCATCTTTGATTCACTGTTTTTTACTATTGCAGTTTTTACATGATGAGTTTCTGCTTTGTTCTAAGTTTTAAATCTGTGTCAGCTGACATTTAGCTTATCTTTCCAGAGGTCCGTATGCAGGAGAGAGTGTTCTTGGGTATTGGAAACAAGCCCTTCATGGACATCCAGCCCAGTGAAGCAGCTATCAGTGACCGGGCCATAAACTATGTTCTGATAGGGAGAGGTAAATATTTGGCTCCGATGCTGGGATGTTTTTTTTAATCATAATTTGACTTTTATTGTTTGGTCATACTTCCTTTAACAGAAACTTATTTACCTTTGTCCTTGTAGAAAGCAAGGTGCTGTCCTCCTTGGGGTCATGCAGTTCCCAGGGTGGGCCTCTGGAGAAAAGACCAAAATCTGTAGGTTCAGGCAGCAGCTCTTCCTCCTCCTCCTCTGGCCGGGGTTCCATGTCCCCTGTTGGATTTGTTGGTGGCCCAAAGCGACGGGTAGTCTCAGGTGGACTCGTGGGATACGTTTCGCCCCATGGAGCTCTAGAGGAGGATGATATGGACCATGAGTGTGGAAATCAGAACTTACTATGTGAGTAAAAATTTAATGGAAGCACAGTAATGCCCAGATACCACATCCTCCGTTAGTGCTCCGTTCCGTTCCCGTAGGTGCACATCCGTAGGAACTACTTTGATATTTTAATCAATGAGAACGTCTCCGAACGTCACCGCCAGCGGACCCACTGTCCATCGTTCACCATCAAATTATGGAACAACTCCAATTTTCTGTTCCATGCCGGTCTCTCTGGCACCGGCAGAGTCAAGCTCCACAATTGCAATTGTAGTGAACAGAAAAAAGAACGTCAACGACCTCCAGTTTGTCAAATTTAAATGGTTTAAATAGAGATCGTTAACCATAAATAAAATACAATTATTTAAATAGCGACTGTGGCTTGATGGGTTGAGTAGTTGTCTGCAAGTACCCAGTTCGATCCCCAGCGCCTGCACTCTGGGTCCCTGAGCAAGACCCTTAACCCCAGATTGCTCCCTGGGCGCCGCACATGGCAGCCTACTGCTCCCCAAGGGTGATGGGTTAAAAGCAGAGAACAAATTTTGTTGTAATGTATGTTTCAATGACAATAAAGATGATATTACCATTATTACTTAAATATTCACTATAATATTAACTGTTTTACTTAAATATCGAATGCAAACCACTGTTTTGCACCAGATTTAACATTTAATTTGACACCTGGTCATTCTCTCCCAACACATTTGCATTCTGCTTGTAATGATGATGATCGCACATGCTCTCCTTGGGCTCCAAGAAACGTTGGGGTGGAGCTAGACGATGTAACCGTGGATGTGGCAGGCTTTGCTTTTCACGGACTCACGGAGGCAGCCTGGAACGGAACAGACACGTACAGTAGCGGAGCATATGAATTACAGGGTAACATTTAAAAAGAAAACTGAAGAATATATTGATTCGAGGAGAATGTAATTAACTCTGTAGATGTAAAAAGCGTTTACTGGCAATCCTAAGCAACTTCACTTATCATTTGGTATCAGGATTCATGCCTGGACACTTCCTCACATTTAGGGACCTGATGGTCTCCAAACGACTTTTTCTATCAGTTATACAGTTGTATCTATCAAGTTGGAGGATTTTTCCTAAAACCAAAGTTTTACCATTACCGTTGATCAACTCCTCCCCATGTTCGTCCAGCTATATATCTTTTTCTCCTTTCTCCAGTGGACAGCTCGGAGTCGTCGGGAGAGAGCGTGAGTGGTTTCAGCAGTTGCAGTCACAGCTGCCGCTCTGCTGCAGGAGAGGTGGAGGACAACTCCTCTGTCTGTGCCTCGATCATCACCATGAAAGAGGCCGGCGCTGCTCATTCCCCTGAAGCCTCGTCGGTCTTCCAATGCCCAAACACCGTTCAGGGATTAGCAGTGAAAAACCCATCGGCAGTAGCAGCCAAGCTGAAACTGAAACAGCAGCATCAGAACAAGGATCTGCCTGGCAGCAAGGTGCTGTACAACACCTTTTAAAAGAATATTCAGATGGTTTAAAAGTAGTAAAAACAGACAAATGCTGCACTCAGTTTGGTTGAAACTACACAATAATATCACATTTTTCACATTACAGTTAAAACTTTTTGCTTATGTGTAGTCATATATATCTATATACAGTATATCTGATGATCTATCTATCTATCTATCTATCTATCTATCTATCTATCTATCTATCTATCTATCTACCTATCTACTTAAAATTAATCATATTAATATGAACCTTTCAGGCTGAGAGCACAAACGCTGGAAAGTCTACGGAGGTCTGATTTGTGAGCTGTGGTGCAGTATATAGTAAGTATACCTATAACAAACATATTACTTGCAGTTGCTGTCACAACGTCTCCTGTCTTGCCGTGTGTGTTGGTGTATCAAAAATGTTACTTAAGTCCAAATGTGAGGAGATTAAATGTGTTCTGTTGTATGCTTTTTTTTGCCCTTTGATTTTTGTATAGTGCATGTACTGTATATTGGGATAGCAGGAATAAAATAAGCACTGTATTACTTTTGCCTTGACATGCTTGTTTCATATTATTAATAGATTTCATTTTTATAAGGATCAACTGACCCAAGTGATCAATTAATTTTTAAAGTAATCAAATAGTAGTATAGATGGCTTTCTGTTGGAGTTGCTTAATGCATTCAGCATGCAAAGGTGAGTAATTGTTTTTCAGTGCCGCCAGCATGTCTGCATAGCACTGACTAAGACTTAAAAAGGTCAATATTGGGTCATTGCTATAAAATTTGCATAGCACTTCCATATATGTGCAGTATATAGTATGTCACTAAGTCATACAGTATGTCACTAAGGCTACGTTCAAACTTCAGGTCTTGACGCTCAGTTCTAATGTTTTGCTGAAACTGGATTTTTTTGGGGCCATTCATACTACTATTAAATTTGAGCTCCGTCAGGCTGCTGTCTAAACAGTTTAAGAATGCAAAGCGACACGCATGCACAGGTAATAAAAGGAGACGTCACACAGTGGCGCTTTTCGGAATTAATGACAGATGTAAGTGTTTCTAGAAGTGTTCAATAAAGCTTTGTAAAAAATAAATAAAATAAAACTCAAAAAACGCGGATGCCGGTCACCGTCTCTCCTTTAGTGGAGCGATAACTGTGGGTGGATGTGTAGTGCGAGCCAGGACAGTGACGTAAACAGTGGATGAAATGCAACATGATCGTTCAGACTGCAGATGATTTGAAAAAATATCCAAATAATTTCTGATTTAGTACCACATACGGAAATGGAACAAATCAGATTTTTGGGGGGTGAAAAGATTGGGATTGGGGCGTTCACAATGCCATGGAAAATATGGATGTATGTCGCTTATGGGAAAGAATGATTGAATTTCGTTCGCGCTTCCCTGCAGCGTGAACGTAGCCTTAGTGTGGTGATGCAGGATATTAATTGCTATTAACACTGTTTTAAATTTTTCTGTGAATAACTTTTTGTTGTACTTTTGGGGTTTGATTTTCTTTTCAGAGGTCAAAAACAAATTGAAGCTCATCATTCCTGAAGAAGTTGTTTTGCTACATTCCATGTGCCTCGGATGTCGGATCAAGGAAAAACTTTACACTCAATTTCAAGTAAAAAAACAAACAGTGAGAACTGCTAATTATTGTATTCAGTGATCAGGCTAATTACTATTAGTGTAAATGATGGCAAGTAATTTTTAGTATTTTATTAATTCAAGTACTAAATAGGCACATTAAATTACAGATACTGGACAATACTATATATCCCATTGATTTAACCACAGACCATTAGGTGCAAATAATTCATTTATTGGAGCAGCTTTTAATACATTTTATAAATGTAGTGCCATTTTGGATTTTGAGCTTGGGTTGGTCTGTAACCTCTAGTATTTGAGTTCAAAGTTCAACTTCAGGGGGTATTCCAGTTGAGCTTTCATGCCGGATCCTGAAATTCTGGCCTCCTATTCTAAGTGGAGCACACCATTAATTCCAGCTGTTTCTATATTCTTTTACCAGCTTGTAAATATATTTTTTGAAAACACTTTACCACTAAACCAATCACCTGGAAATGTTTAAAAAATTATCTATATCATACACTTTAGGCAGAAATCCATTGTATTTTGAAATGCATACTTAGTACTGCTTAATGTGATTTCTGGTTGTTCTAATTAGATTGGGTAATTTTTCAAAGATAAGATAATAAAAATACTAGAGTCAGGTAATCCTAATGCAGTCCTGGAATTAAGTGCACAGTGGCTTAAAAACAAGTCATACATAAGGTTGTGTTTATGTTATACATCTTGTGACCTGAAAACAGTGTTTAATATTTCATAATTGCAAAAGATGTTTTCATTTGAATTTTTTTTCAGTTTTTTTTTTATTTCCAGCCCATTAAAAACTGCAAACTGGTAGTTCTAGTGAATAATAAGAAATATGTTGGCTTTTTGTATCACTAAAGATTCATACAATGTTATTTGTTTTTACATTTTTTTGTAATAAAGACACTTTTTTCTCTACCAGTCTGAAACTTTATTTCCAGTTTTAACCTGATTGATAGTTTGTAAGGGTTTATCTGTCATAATTTGGGCTTTTGTTTGTGTTTTTGGGTCTGACTGATCCTTCTCTATTCCATGATCCTCTCAGCTGCCATAATTAGTTTCACCTGGCCGGTGTTGTCTTACTACTGGTGTGCAACGCCTGCTTCTTGTGTTTCTGTGTGGTTTCTTGCTTGCTCTGCCCTCCTTGGGGACTCATCAGCTGTTACTCTGGTCGCCTGTCTGTCTCTGCCATCATCACCTGATCTGCCATCATCTGCTTGTTCCAGCAATTTTAATCTGTTCAGCCTGTCATATGCGTCTCTTTTATAATAAACCTTTTAAAACACAACATTGAGTTTGGCTTGAACACCAGATTCCCAGTTTCACCAGCATTATGTTACCAAGATCTTGTAATGTTAAAACACCACAGCATTTCTCTTTAAAGTCAAGTCTCTCTTCTAAAGTGCTGTAAACTTGTGACCTTAATATGTTGAAGCAAGTCTAACCTACCATGGCTCTCCCTGTGGTTCATAGTTCCAAAGCCTTAGAAATGACTGTAGCCCTTCCCAGACTGATGGATGTCAATGACTTTCCACATAAGTTGGTTTGGAAATAAAAAAAAATAAAATAAAAAATAAATCCCCCTACATATATGAAAATACAATTTGAAAAGTGCATTTTGTTATTTATCCGGGTTACTTTGTTTCATACAAAAAATTTATTTGACCTGCAGAGATTTATACATAGGAAACTTTAGGTTACTTTCGTAACCCCGGTTCTCTGAGTAACATGAGTGAGTGTCTCACATTGGGAACGCCTTCAGCGTGACCTAAAGGCGTTCCCAATGTGAGACATGAAATGAATGCTATGAAAAAGAACTACTTTTTATATCACTGCATTATCATGATCCAAAGATATGACGTTTAGTGCTTTAAGTTTGACAAACTGTTGCATAAACATTTCAGACTCGTATTTTGAAGTAAAAATGGAAGCCATTCTATTGCACCGACAGACCTGACAAATAAAGGCTTCTTGTTGGGCTGACAGACACTTGGAAAAGGCATTGAAGAAGCCTTTTAAATGTAGACCGCACTGGATTTGGTCAGGTCTCACAACACTTGAAATTTACAAAACATTTAGGGGGGATTTTCTTTGCTATTTTTGGAGTTAAGATCATCATAAAAGTGGACAAATACAACAACCACAATCTATAGGGTAGTAAAACCTAGACTAGAATATTCTGTTGATTACAGAAATTTTCAAACACCGTTTGTGATTATTGAAACATTTTCTCTCTTTTAGTCTGACAACTAATGTGGGAATGATTAAACAGATGTTTTTTTAAAGAGTATTGAGTAAGCTTTGCATTGAGGCTTCCACCACATCCCTCCATGTTGCCAGCAGCAAGGCATGACCTCCCAAGCTACAGCTAGATGGCTTAAGTTGACCAGCCACATTGGTGAGGCATGTTTCTTATGGCCAGCTCTGTATGTGAAAGATCGCGTGTGAATTAGCTTGACTTCCTGAACAAGTTCAAAGCATCAGTTAACCTATGGTAACAAATGAATGGTGATTCTTTGTTTTCCCACAATTTTTTCTTATTTTATCTTGTAAGCTGATGTATTTTTACACCCGAAAAATAAAGTTTTTGACAAATGTCCAAAGTCCATGCTGAGTGCCTTGAAGAAATATTCAAACCCCGTGAACTTTTTCACATTTTCTCAAGTTAGAACCTTCAGTAACTAAATTACTCACAGGTTTGCACTGTTTGGCTCTACGGTTCCCCAGGAGTGAATGCTGCTTGTCGGGACTTTGATGCAATCAACTGGTTTCCTTATATAGGACATTTTTGACCAATCTGTATAATCTGACCCAATCTGTATAATATGATTGAACTTGACTTTGTAAAGTGCCTTGAGATGACATGTTTCATGATTTGGCGCTATATAAATAAAATTGAATTGAATTGAATTGAATTTTGTGTTGGTCTTTCACAGAAAATCCCAATAAAATACACTACCCAGGGGCTATAAATACTTGTAGATGGAACTGTAAATGTGCAAATTTCCAAATTCACTATATATTGTGTTTTTTTTATTTCTGTAATTTTTATGTATGGTTCAAATAGTACAAGTTACAAACAACACACAATGCTAACTGTTATTTTGGTCTGAATTCTCATTTTCTAACATTCCTCAACATAATGACCAACTTTAGAGCCAAAACCCTCGCAAAGAGAGCGAAACACATACTTTAGTTTGACCAGGCTTTCAGTCCTAATTGCTCAGCAAGTGAGATCAGCGAGAAAAGTTGTTTCCAGATTTGCTTTCTGTCTCCAGCACCTACTAACTTAAACGTATTGGCAGTGTAACAGTTGACACAGGATGATACACAAGAAAAAAACAACAACGTATATTTGATGTGGACAATTGAAACAACAAGAAAAAAAATAACAGTGAAATTCTGCTGTACCAACAGAAGGTTTTATAAGTGTTGGCCAGATAATAACCAGCAGAGCTCTTGGCCTGGCACACTAAAACCAAAAGCTATAGCAAAATGAAATTCAGGAGTTTTATTCCAACGTTAATCTGTTTAGATGATTATATGCAATACAAACAGCACAAAATGTCCAACTATCATACCATTCAGGGAGGAGACTTCTTTTCAGTCCTAGAGATGAACAAGTTTTTATTTTTTATCTAATTATAAAGAAGCCTACATGTTAATTCATGTTTTTCAAGAACCTGAATACCAAAATTAGCAGTTGTCTTGAACTTTATTTTTAGAGTTGATACTTTTAAAATATTCATTGCTTAATATTTGCTTGAATCATTTACAATTGTAATTTAAGCACATGCATGTCAAACTATTTTATTTTTTTGTATTTAGTAGTTTCCCTATCCCTAACCCTGTTTGTTCAAAATATTTATTGAAAAGGATAAAAAATACAGAACAACATTCTGTTCACAAGTCATCAAGAACATTAATCAGCGAACAATCATAACACAAAGAACCAGACAAGTACTTAACTTAGTATTTATGGGGTCTTTTTAAGAGGTTTGAGGTTTCTGTTCCATATATAATACTATTATGTCCTGTGAACAAAACATCAGTATTAAGTTAGATGTAAGGCTCTCCTAACAGGAATGAAGTATAATGTATAATCTGACCCAATCTGTATAATATGATTGAACTTGACTTTGTAAAGTGCCTTGAGATGACATGTTTCATGATTTGGCGCTATATAAATAAAATTGAATTGAATTGAATTGAATTGAAGTAGATAAGGGCCTAGTATGGGTAAAGGATTCTTTTTTTTAAGATATATTTGAATTTGCACATTCCTGATAACTGTTAAAAGCACATATTAAAACCAAGGGGAAAATGGTAGCATGAAAGTCTAAGTGTCTCTACAATTTGGCCAAATTCAAAAACTAGATATGTATGGCAAAAAGTATTCCCTCCCCTATCTAAATCATGAAAATCAGGTGTTCTAACCATTCGCATGTTACACCGTTTCTACAAACATTTGTGAGAGAATGGGTCGTTGTCAGAATCTCTGAAAACTTTTGTGTGAATTTGTCATAGTTGGCCATCTGTACAATTTCCTCACACCTAAATATTCCACTTTCAGCTGTCACTGGTATGATATCTATTATATATCATCCACTCTACCATTGTACTTCTCACTATTAATTTCATTAAAATGTATAGAATTATATTGCAAAATGTTGCATTTCCCTCTGTAAACACAGAGCAGGAACACTAAACAAAACCCTGCTTTACTCTAGCCTACACACTAAACTAATAAGATGTATCCCTTCCCTGAATGAAGGTTATGAACATGTTCTGTACACTTTTGCTAAATATGTCATCAAACTGTACATAACTGCAGACGTTTTCCTTAAATGTTGTTGTTTTTTATTCATTGGGATGTTGACGCACGCCGGTGACACAAATGGCTGTGTCAACAGCAACCATCATGTCAGCATCTTTCTGAGAAGGCTCTGGAATATTTGGTGAAACTATTAGTTTCACCAAACTATTTAATAGTTTGGTGAAACTATTAAATTACCTCCTTTGAATGACGATTACAAATATGTTATGCCATCATGTCATCAAAATGCATATAAACACAGTTGTTTCTTTAAATTAGATTTTTCCACACAAAGTACAGGGAACAGCAACTATGTTCTTTTTTTCATTGGGGGAAACTTGATTGTCATGTGACCTGGCTGCAAGCCAATATAAATAATGAATAGGCCAAATAAAATGGATGGGTTTGAACGGGTGGAACTCCTAGCTCCTGTAACACAGTCCCCCCTTACACATAGACAGAACAAATTGTTGCTCCATAAATCTGGAAAATATGACACATTTTCCGGTGTCAGTAGGTCATAGTTGTTGTACGACCAAAAGTGAGGCTTCCTCTTCCTCCTTCCTTCCACTTCATCTTCTTCCTCTTCTCTGTTTTAAGTTCTTAGAAGTTTATTGCTCACATTTACCACTCAGCCCTTGTGCAAATATTTAGCATTCTTACAAAACCTAAAAATGTGATAAACAATACTTAAATCAATTGAGATTTTTTAATAAAAAATATTTTCAGTCTTGCTGTGTTTCTATTACCAGGAATGGATTACATAGCTTTATTTAAATCTGAAAAACTCACACGGAGAGAAAAGGACAATTAAAATAATTTATTGATACAATAATTTAAGACTTTGGCGCTCAGACTTCGGCAGGAAACATTAACACTGAATTATACTTTAATATGCATAAGCAGATGTATGAGAATAGGGATGTTTCCCCCGAGCCTGAAACTGGTGGTAGTTCAGTCCCTAGACGCTGGTTGGCGAGATGATTTGCTTAAGCTGTATTGTTGGGATCCAGAAGACTGTGGGAGCTGAAACCAGTGCTTCACTCAGAGACCAAGAAAGATAGATGTCCCACTTTATAAACGAAGGTTTGCATAAACCTGTCCATGATGAGCAAGCATGAAGCGACAGTGGAGAGGAAAAACTCCCCTTTGGGAATAAACCTCTGGTAGAACCTGGCTCAACATGGCGGTCTTCTGCCGGTCCAATTACAAAGGGACAGGGCATGCTGAAGACTGGTCAGAAGTACACTCTGATAGGGCTGAGGTTGGAGGAACGTCATGGAAGCCAGATGAAACTCAGCTACGATGAAGAGGATGGAGGTGGGTTGAATCGGTCATCTGATTCGAAATCCGACATAGTGCAGCATGTCCTGTATTATCTCATTTTTAAATGACTCATGAAAACGATACTATTTGGGCAAAAGCCCCCCAATGCTTCAAGACCCTAGAAACGCCCCTGCTGTACAGTGTCATGTCATGTAAAATCTCTGAGTTAGTATTGCGACAAAAGCGAGTCACATATTTAAAGATGTGGTATTTTGTTTAAACAAATAACTAGTAGTCTTCTCTTAAAATTGCAGTCATAAAAATACAAAATAAAGACACCTTTTTAGGACTGGCGGGTATTAAAGGGAATTCTAAATTCGTATTTACACTTGGGTTTATGTTCTCACTCTTGCAGCTTTAGCTGTTCGTCATGCAGAAAACATTTACATAAGCACACGTATTTTTCAAAAACTGCTTTCAGCAGTTTTTTGAGCAGGGTTTTCGACAGAAACGCGGTGGACGGAGTTTACTGTATCTGACGGGGTGGAAGTGAGTGAATCAGTGTTGTTTTGCGCAGTTTGTGCGCCGCGCGTAAAGCGTCCAACTCTCGCCTTGAGGGCATCTTTTCTTTCTCTCTCCTTCCGTTTTGCGGAGGGTCGTGCCACTCCCCCTCTGTCTATCTGGTAAGGGGAGGGTTACAAATAAGACCGAGATAACAGTAGAGAGGCAACTCTTGCTGCACTGAGCTCAGCTGGACAATCATTCAAGCAAACACAGCCTCCAAAAGTTTGAAAGCAACGCAGTCATGGCGCAAGGTAAGAATACTGCTGGACGTTTTGGTTAAATCCAACTGAAGCTGATTGTTTTAAAAATGACACAACTGGCGTGCATTATTGTTTAGGGTGCGCAATATTTAGTTTTGTTTTAATTGCTTTAAAAACAATCCTATGCTGCTGATTGGTTATTTCGAGACAGGGCAGACAGGATCTTGCTTCATTGATGTCTATCGTTTCATTCATTGATTTATTTGCATAGCTCTTTAAAACAGCAAACCGACAGCTAATGTGCTTTAGAATGAAAAACAACGTCATTTAAAAACAGGCTAAACAAATAACACAGATAAGAGTAATTAAAAAAATAGAAATGTGGATTGAAATGCCAGTGTATTCAAAGTTTAACTGGATAAAAAAGAAGTGGGCAGATTACCTCAAGCTCAAAGATCAACCATACAGGCAGATTCATGAAATAAGACAGTTGGGCCAAACCATTATGAGCTTTAAAAATGAACAATAAGAGTTTAAAATCTATTCTAAACCGGACAGGCAGCCAGTGGAGGGAGTAACTAATGGGGTTGATGCGCTCCCGCCTGGAGGTGTCAGAAGATGTGCGGCTTGATTTTGGACCAATCCAAGCCTGTTGGGGGACGACTGAGAGAAAACAGCTTACAGTAACCAATCACTGGGCTGATAAAAGCGTTTTATAACTTTCTCAAGATCCTCACGGTTTAAAGGCGATATATACAAATGTTTAAAAGTCACCACCATTATTTTGGTTTGCAAAATGCTCAAATGCATCCAATTCCAATGTAATGAAATGTTGTGAAATTATCCACCAGAAGCTTACAAAGCCATTGAATCATCATATGGGCTTTCCCAAAATTTCCAAAGGCATAGTGATTTTAAAGTGTGTAAACTGTATTTCTAAAAAAAAATCTCTGTCTGATTATTTCAGCATTTGGCAAATATAAATAATTTTGGTAATCCTAACTGACACAAAACAGGAACATTTTAGTCAAATGTCCTTTCTGACAGTGAGTAAAAAATATTTTTTTGTTCTATATAAATATATGGTTTAGATTCTAGAAAATGGTTATAGTATTTGTCTGCAAAAATATAAAGCACATAGCAAGAAGATAATCAACAAACGTAAACAACAGCGCTACCCTTTGGGAGTTTAAACTGCAACTTTTCTAAACTCCTGATTCAGGCAGCTGTGCTGCACTCATTTTACAATTTATGTGTGGTTTAAGGTGTTCGGCTTTAACTGATATATTGTATCATCATTTTCCTCTATGACTGGGAACATATTTGTCAAACTTCCTTTAGAAAACATCTGAATAAAATTACTGTTTGAGTTGCCTCGTCACCCAATTCCTGCTGCCTGTAATTCATTATTTCTGACTGGTCAAGTGTACCCAACATTTTCCTTTCTCGCTGCCTTTCTGCCTCAGTCCTCCTGGTTTGTGCTAAAATATATGAACTCTGCTGCTTTGTAACAATGTCTTTAGTTTTGCTGCTGGCTTAAACACTCACAAAGTTAACTTACTGTCATCAAGCATGTCCTCTATAGACACATTCTGTATGGATTCAGCAGCATGAAGCTAAAAGGCTTTATGCTGACGTCTAAAAGCGTAGAAGAATATTTCAGCCCAATGTTTAATCCCACAGTTGCTCTGGGATTATATTAGAAGCGGAGAACAGGTGCCACTCCGCTGAGCTTCCACTAATTTACTCTATATTTAAAGGCACACAAGCTCCAGAATGATTGGCTTTAGACCCCAGTGGACGTCTTCAAAGACCCAGTCTCCATGTTTGTCTTTTCACCCAGGCGTCAAGCTGAAACACGAAGTAAATAAAAACTCTTTCATAGGGGGTTGGAAACTTTTTTTTGTCAAAACTACATGTTGTTTTTTTGTGTAGTCACCAGAGAACTTCTGAAACAACAAATAGAAATAGCTTTTCCTCCTTGTCGGAACTTTATGTCCACCACAGCAACTTATTTTCAGTCAACGAATTGCTACTAAACACCCTTATAACAGCATAAATGAAACCAGTCTTCCATACACATAAAGCATTCCTTTTTTATTAAAGTGTCTGGGGTGGAGACCTGGAGTCAGAGTGGCTGTTACCTGTAGGACTGAAAACTTCATTCACACCGGAGCCTTTGCATGTTTGTGTTTCCTGCATTAAAATAGTGTTTGTGGTCTCTGCAACCACGTTAGGTCATCTTTATTTAAATTTCCTTTTGAGGCTCATACTGACCTCAGTGTTGCTGGTGACAGAGACACGTTGTATTGTGGGGTCAGAGTTTAAAGAGTGAGAGTAGAGGCGTAGACACATGCAGTGTGAAAGGCTGGGAATCTCAGGCATCTCTCCCTCCAGAGCTCATCATGGAGTCGAGTATCCCATTAGATGTTGCTGCAAGTCAAGGATGCACCAGGTTCCACTTTGTATCACACATCTGGCATTCAGTGCTTGTGTTGTATTGGGTTTTTTTTATTAGTAACAGCAGTAATAAATCTCTACAGTATGTTGTTCATCTGTTTCTCATTCCTATTTCAGACACTATGACTCCATCCGAATACCCTTAATAATAGCTCCTATCTCCTGTCCCGTAACCTTTCACGGGGTCAACAGTAAGAACTCTGTCATAAATAGGAGAGGAGCTTTGGACTGGTGTGACGATTCCTGACAGTCTTTAACTCCGACATGGATGATGCGAGTCAAAGTCGGGCCTTCTTTTCACGCTTCCTTCCATTTTAGAGAGCACTTATCATGGCAACCACTGTCAAACTTCTGCTTTGGCTAAAGAGACCAGTGTTGTGCACAGGAGAAGAGGGAAAAGCATCTGGTGCAGCAACTGCACAGGTCTTTTGTTTGGAGACGTAATGTCTTCTGGGGAGACTCAACAAAGTAGCCAGGTGAACTATATTGCACAGTGCGTCACGCCTACACGCCGACATAGAGGATCCGGCCAAATGCTCTCCCATAGACTGACTAATCCAGCCTGTAGAGGCAACTGCGGTCAATGGAGCATAACTCATTTTATATGTGGGGCAATTGTAAGGGCATGTATGGGAAAGAACATCAATCCTGTTTAACTGCAAAACTTGCACTATGCACCTTTAAATAACCAGTGGATGGAAATGTTATTGAGGAATGAATGATGAAAAAGATGTTTAAAAAAAAAAAAACTACAGACCAACAATTGAATCTAGAGGGAAATATATTGCACAGAATATTGCCTTTCTATACTGACAACACTGGGAATGACAAAAGGTTGCACTATCCTTTGCTAACTACCTAGTTGCCAAAAGGCTATCTTAAGGGTCTAAATTTGTTCTCTAGAGTAAACAAAGGTCCCTAACACAAGCCAGTGACAACATTATTATACAGCATCATTTCATAATTGATCCTGTGGGAGACGCTCATCAAAGTCTGATCAGGTTGTTGTACAGTTTAAAATGCTGGTCTGGGATTAATGATTTGGCTCCTTGTAGTTTTTTCTCTAACCCATAAAACTGAGTCCTTGTTTGTCAGAGTGTTTGGTTAAAACTACCCAACCAGTGTCCCAACATTTGGGATTAAGAAATAACCAGGTAGCTTTTAGAGCAGTGTTCTCAGACTCTAATCATCGAGGTCCAGAGTCCTACGACTTTTAGATGTGTCCATTGTCCTGCACAACTGAAGGAATTAAATGGTTAAATTACCTCACTTGGAAATAACTTTGCAGAGCTCTGCTAAAGAGCTCATATAGGAGTCAGGTGTGTCGAAGCAGAGACACATGTAGAAGTTGTAGGACACCGACCCTCGAGGACTAGAGTTTGAGACCGCTGCCTTAGACTGTGCCATTCACATTCTTCTTCAGCTTTTATGAGAGTCCGTGTTATTTACAACAAAGCATTGTCGTCCAGATGTTTTCTCAACAAAAAGTTAGAAAATACCTGTTCCCCAGTGTAGGGGTCATATTTTTTAATGATAATGCATATGTTAGATATAGAATAAAGTGTTTCTGCTCGTTTTTCTATAGTCTTTGCAGCATACACAGAATACTGTAAAAACATCTGTATTTGATTTTGGACCAAGACCAAGGTTGTAAGGCCTGTACCCCTGATTAATTCCGGGAATTTCCATGAATTTAGGTGAAGCAGCAGGAAGCCTTTGTGGTTTTGACTTTGTGCAACTAAGTCTAGCCCAGACTTGACATCATTACCTCATTTCAAGGGAAGATGGTTATACTGATGTTTTGTATATGGAGAGAAGCTAGCCTTTTGACATGTTACAGAGCATCTCCATCAGTGGAAATGTTACCCTTTCCTTCATACTGCAATCCAAAGGGTGGGACTCTGTTTGTCATAGCAAGGCCCCTGGAGAGGGGAGAGACTGTCTGTTCAGCTTCTGTTGAATCATGTAGCAAGACCTGCCAAACAAAATGATCTTAACGAATGGTAAATAACTGAGAAACTTGCCCTCAGTGTCAAAGTGTATGTATATGATCTGAAGAACACACACTAGATCCTAAAATCTAATAAAACGTTTCAATATATAAAATAATGATGTTAAAAATGAATAAAAACAACTTCAATAATTAAAAAAGTAATGTGAATTGTAAATGTTAATGGCAGCTGGTCATGTTTCTGCAACAAATTTGGTATGTCAAGTAATTGATATATACACATCTCAATGAAATTCATTTACAAAATGTATATACCATCTGAATGTCGCATCAGAAATAGAGATTTATTGGACCAGGCAACGTTTGGACCATCTGTTATTATCTAACTTTGTTGAGTCCACAATTTGTAGCCTCAGGGTCCTGTTCTTATCTGACAGTAATGGCACCCTGTGTAGTTTTCTGATGCTGTAGTCCAACTGCCTCAAGGTTTGCCATGTTGAGGAGTCAGAGATGTTGTTCCATGTTAGGGTTGGACGATATTTTAATAACAATATATATCAATCGATAGATATATATCGATGATAGAAAAAAGGGTCGATAAAAAGTTCAATAGAACAGTTTTCCTTCCCTTTGCATTCTAGCCATGTAGATTAATGTTAGTCATTACATCCTCCCCACCAATCAATAAGGCAGACCCAGGAACACTCCGTACCTTCAAAGAGTTCAGAGAGCAAGCGTTCTTTTTAATCTTTTAGATACTTGCAGTTTTGGTAACGAGTTGGTTGAATAAAGTGTTGAGTTTGAATTCAGTGTTTGTGTGTTCAGTATCTAAAAATAGGTCACTAAGCAACAGCTTAAAATGGTCAGGGCTGCACTTGTTGATAATTATCAATATCGATCAATTTGATTTCTACTTTATTGATATGCTTTTTTTCTATATCGTCCAGACCTATTCTATGCATTACGTCGTTATGAGTTTTTTGAGTTACTGTTGCCTTTTTCATCAAAACAAACCAGTTTGCCCATTCTCCTCTGACTTCTGAAATAAACGAGACCTATGTCGTGCAACTGCTGCTAACTTGGTGTAATCGAAAACAACCGTGTCATCCCCCTTCTTTGCCATTTTGACCCCCACTATAAAACATCTCTACCACACTTAGATTTCTAAATGCATTATGTAGCAGACATCTCATTCATCGACTTAATGGCGATTAACAAAAGTTGGACTGTTGTGCCTAATAAAGTGGCCAGTGAGTGTATATTTTTTTAAATGTTTGTCATTTTATACCTCTTTTTAAATTTTCATGTCTTTTTTATGAGACTCTGACTTTATAGTTCTTTTTATTGTGGTAACCCGAGGCCCATTAAAGGACATATTGACAATGTCGTAACAAAAGTTAAACTACCTTTGACTTAATAACAAAGACCAACTAAAAACATATGTTAAAAACATGATTTGAATCAGATCAAAGCGCTATTTAAAAAGAGATATACGTTTTAATGTTATTAATGGGTCTGTTTGCTTTTGTTCTAAGCACTGGACATTGAACGCTGGGACCTGGAGTGTTTGTTCAACAACACTGACCATCGCACTGATCTCAACGGAGTAGACCGACTCATCGTGAGGAGAGGCCAGCCATTCACAATCAGTCTGTACCTTCGGTCTGGAAGCTTCCAGCCAGGCGCCAGCTCCCTTGACTTCATTGCAGAAACAGGTGCAAAGTCCTTCAATTTGAATGGTTCTTGTATTAAATTCCTTCAAAACATAGATTTTGCACAAGTGTACTCCTGTCTGATTAGTATTCAGGGGCTATGATTTTTTTTTTTTTTGCATGTAAAATTGTATCAAAATGTCAAAGGAAATGCAAAGAGTGCACTTCCTCTCATTTAGGAAGTGGGTGTACGCAACCACCTTTCAGTGGGTGTGTTTGTTTATGCTACTTTCCTTTTCACCTTTTCAAAGAGGAAGCTGGAAAGGAGCAGCAGTGTTAAATTAACAGGGGAGCATTCTAGTTAAGACACAAATGGTGGTGCTAATGGCTTTTACTTTTCAGCTACGGCACATTGTTTAATTCAAGCCCTACTAGATTATCTGTCCTTTATATTATTGTTGGACAACGTAGCTCTTGTTTTTCCTTTGTCTTCAGAATTATACACAGAAAACGATCTATCTCTTGCAAAACGTCTGTTAAGGCAACGGTTGCACACAATCCAATACAACGCTGTTAACAGGAAATGTTGCTGGCCAGAAGGGAAGTGTGTGCACAATCACAGATAACACTAGCAGGCTTTGAACCATCCCCATATTTTGATGGATTCAAGAGGGGCCTTCTATACAGGCCAGATAAGCATTGCAAAAGCATTAGGTTGCTTGCTTATTTGGATCTTACTGGAAACAGGTTGTCTCATTCAGAGTCAAGATCTCATTTACAAGAGAGACCTGTTTTGATAAGACAAGAAACTAAAAGAAAATGGAAAAAGAGTCACAAAGACAGTAGCAATACAAAGAATTAAAACATTTGACTCAAGTTAAATAAGCTAATAAAATATGACCTAAAAAGAAGAGCAGGTTTTGTGAGAATATTTCTCTATTTCTTAAAATAAATTTTAATTGTCCCATAGGAATCAACAGGGATAGTTCTAGATCCTGCTGAAGAGTGGGCCAAGTTGATGGGCAGAGTCAGAAAATGCTTTTTCTTTTGAAGTTCCAGTCATACTAACGAATCACTGAAGGAGATGAGGTCATGAGAGCGAAGTGTCCTGTGGCTGGACTGTCTGAGGATAAACAGGGCAGGGGAAATCCAAGAATAGGTTTATCGATGAAATATCAATGCATGAGATTATGGATTGACATTGATGACCAGTTGACCTGAGAATATGAAGTACAGTGATACGTGAGAGATTTAAACCTTGTTAATAACTGTAGTGAGTCTTGATAGACAGCATCCGACATATGGGACAAGGAGCAAGGGAGTTCATCCAGTAACTTCGAACCCCTGCTCTGACCATCTCAGTCGCTGTGTCCTTGGGCAAGACACTTGACCCACATTGCCTGCTGGCGGTGGTCAGAGAGTCCAGTGGTGCTGAGTATATGGCAGCCCTGCTTATGTTAGTCTGGTCCAGGGCAGCCATGACTACAAATGGAGCTCACCACTGTCAGTGTGTGAATTTGTGAGCGAATGGCTGACTGTAGTGCAAAGTTCTTTGGGATCCTCAGGACTTGATAAAGCGCAATTTAGCATATGCAGAGAAGTGGCAGGTGTGTATGTGACCTATAAGAAAGATTATTGTCAATTTACAAGCCAAAATACTTGTAGGTCTCAATAAACTCTATTGAAGTACCTGACAGTGTTTTTATGAAAGGCAGAGTTTGTGTCAGCAAACAGCTGTTATGCTGGAAATGTATGTCTGAACAGAGCCAGATGTGCTTAAACCTTAAAAACTGGGGCAACTGTACCTAGCCTGTCAAAGGTTTACATGCACCCATCATGAGCATGATTGTCATGTCGACTTGCCACTTTTGTTGATGCTTTTTAATTTTCCTGAATATAAAAATGACACAACAAATATAAAGCTTCATAATTGGGTGCCCAAATAAGAATTTATTTAGGATTTTACTTGTTTGAGTTTCAAAACTAAACATGTACAGTACAGACACCTGCACTAGTGAGTATCTAAGGCAAGTCGGGGTGAGGCAGAGAAACAACACACTTTTGTGTGAACAAGCTTCTGGCATTTCTGGTTGGATAATTGACCACTGTTCTTATCAGAAATCTGTGAATTAATTTAGATTGGTTCATTTCCTGGTACAGACTTGGCTTTATATGTATTTCACTAATTTTCAGTGGGGTTGGTGCCAATTTTCAAGGCTTAAGGTGAACCTGTTATCTGATCTGAAGCCTGTTTTGATGTGTATTGGGGAGGGTTATTCTGTTGGACTGTGTCGAAAGGTTCCAGTTGCTTCCCGTTAATCTGTGGTGAAGTTAAGGAATTCTGAGATTTCACTCCTTCATAATTGCAACCACTTTGGGTAATGAACCAGTGCCGCTGTCAGCAAAACAAAGCCTCAGCATGATGGGTACCACCACCACCATCACCACACTTTAATTTGGGTCAAATGGTTGAAGTGTGGACACAGTTAAATGGGGTAATCTGAAACCCTCATTAAAACTGATCAAAGTGCTGTACACAGAATAAATAAAACAGCAGTCAGATGGTACAATAACAATCCTATAATAAAATCTATAGGAAATAAAAATAAATGAATCAGTCCTATATTAAAATATTACAACAGGCATACAGCCAGTCAAAATGAAGTAAAACAGAAATAGATGAACGAATCCAATTGATAATTCAATGATTAAAAAGCATTTTTTAAAAGTCACCATCACAGATTGCGTCAAAGGCAAGAAAGAGGAAATGAGTTAAGGTCTCCTCTGAGCTTACCCATCATCACTTGTATTCTGAAACTTGTATTCTCACAGGTGAAACATCTGATGTCACATTTATGTATGAGTTGACAACAAGGAACAAATACAAATTTTACAGTTATTCACATTTATTGACTTACATTTACAAATTCAGACACCTACACATACATTATATTGACAGTTATCTTACCGCATAAAACTGTACTGGCACCCAGTTTCAGAGAGACTTGAATATGCAACATTATATACACGCTTGGTAAATGGCTCGCACTAGTATAGCACTTTAACTAGTCTGACGACCCCCAAAGCTCTTCACACTACGTGATCAATTCACACCCTGACGGTGGTGAGCTATGTTAGTAGCTACAGCTGCCCTAGGGCAGGCTGACAGAGACAAGGCTATTATCGAAGCCAGCAGGCAATGCAGGTAAAGTGTCTTGCACAAGGACACAACGACTGAGATAGTCAGAGCGGGGGATCGGACCGGCAACCCACCAACTGCAGGACGAACTCCCTAACCTCTACCACACTGTCACCGCTCTTAAACTAAGAGATACAGGAATCATTGATTCCTTTAGAAAATGAGGTTTAATAATCCAGCCAAGTGGTAACAAAGGCCTGGATTACTGTTTTGAAATGCAACTGAGAAACATGTGGCTTTAATTTACCCGTCTGCCTCAAACAGAAAAAAAAAAACTGGATTTAACAACTGATGTGATTTTCTAACTTTAGTCCATTATCCACTTTGACTGCTAGGTTTGTAACAGCTGGTCTGACGTGCTGGGCCAAGAAATGAACATTTACATAGAGGGCGTCGGTGGAGTTTCAAAAGGCCATCACCTCTGTCTTTTTTCGTTAAACTTTAAAAAGTTCACAGCCATCCAGGCTTTTATGTCATCCAGACATGAAAACAAAGGGCTTAGAGAGATGAAGTCCTTTTTCTTAGGCAGGACATGCACTTGGTTATCGTCTGTGTATCTTCTGTGGGGCACTAGGCAAGAAAAAGTAGATGAACAAGCAGGGTCACCAAGAGAGTCACCAACTCTGCAGAATCTGAGTATTAGATGAAAAAAAAAAGTTTTTTAAAAACTGGCTTTCTTCCTAAACTTTTTTTTTTTGGTTACATGCAGGTCCACAGCCCTCTGAGCAGTATGGCACCAGGGCCCGTTTTGGTCTCTCTTCTAGCATTGATACTTCCACCTGGAGTGCTGCAGTGAACAGCCCACCTGGGGAGATGGTGGCCTTGTCTATCTGCTCTTCTCCCAAAGCTCCGATTGGCCGATACACCCTTACCCTGGGCCAGTCAGTGAAGATTGAGTTCATTCTTCTGTTTAATCCCTGGTGTTCAGGTGGGTAAACAGACCATCTGCTATGAAAATGTCTGTCAAGGAAAGGATCTGGTGGAGATAACAAGGGCTTAGATGATCATATTTCACACCAGCATGTTTGAAGGATTAACAAGCTAACAAGAACAAGGCTTAACAAATCATGCAGAATGATTGTCAAAATGTGTTACATTAATTATTGGTTGATACTAATCTGCAGTTAATTACAAAAGAATGGAAGTTTGTACTTAAATTGGAAAGTTATTTGTGTTGTGTTCTGGCAACAGCGGATGAAGTGTATATGGACAATGAACAGAGTCTGGCAGAGTATGTGCTGTCTCAGGATGGGATCATCTTTCGAGGCAGCAGCAAATACACCATACCCACTCCCTGGAATTTTGGCCAGGTACCAACACCAACACTAACACTGTCAGCCCCTCTTCATCATCATGAACAATAAATCAGATGAGCGAGAATTTTGTCAGAATGCTGATTGAGCTAACGTAAGACTCATTACATTAAGAGAAAAATATGCTCTTATCAGATAACCTGCAGAATTTCTAAAACCCTACCAAGCATATGTGTGCATGAACTGCTCTGTTTTTTTTCTACATTCTTACACTTTTTACACTCGGAACAAACTCAGTTTGGTTTTGTTTCTCCAACATCTGCAGCATATTTTCCTACAGGCAAATATATATTAGGTATTTTTGTTATGTTCACAGTTCGAAAGTGGCATCCTGGATATTTGTCTGAGGATTCTGGATATGAATCCTAAATGTCTGCGTAATCCGGCAAAGGACCACTCAGGGAGAAGAAATCCCATCTATGTGACCCGAGTGCTGAGTGCCATGGTAGGATGAATTAATCCTCTCCATCGTATTTTATTTTAGAGGCAACACAAGGCAAGTTTATTTGCATAGCACATTTCAGGACAAGGACAACGCAAAGTGCTTTACATGATTAAAACATAGGAAATTAAAAACAGAATAAAGGCAAGCGGGAATAAAATGGAGAAAAACTGAAACAAAATAAAACATGGGAAAATGGAAACTAAAAGCAAATATTAAAAACAGCTGAACTATGAACTTGAACTAATGATGTTTCAGTAAAACAGTTTAATTAGAACAGTCAAAGGCTATCCTAAACAAATGTGTTTTTAATCTTGATTTAAAAGAACTCAGGCTTTCAGCACTTTTACAGTTTTCTGGAAGTTTGTTCCAGATCAGTGAAGCATAGGAACTAAATGCTGCTTCTCTGTGTTTGGCTCTGATTCTAGGTATGCAGAGTAGGTTGGAGCCAGATGGCCTTAGTGGTCTGGAGGGTTGATACACTGATAACAAGTCTGTGATGTATTTAGATGCTGAGCCATTCAGTGATTTATAGACTAACAGAAGTATTTTAAAGTCTATTCTCTGAGATACAGGGAGCCAGTGGAAGGACCTCAGAACTGGTGTAATGTGCCCCACTTAGTGAGGACGCGGGCAGCAGCAACCTCACTAATACACATACATATATACACATATATGTATGTATTTATATATATATATATATATATATATATATATATATATATATATATATATATGCAGTTGCATGTATGTACTACATATTCATCTCATTGTATTTCTTTCTTTCCCCAATAGTACATTTTACATGACACAGTGAAGTCCCATAATTTCCATGTGAAATGGTTTTAAACCCTTTTTCCTTGTTGACAGGTGAACTGCAATGACGATAAAGGAGTGTTGCTGGGAAAATGGTCGGATGGATATGAAGGAGGGGTCAGTCCCTTGTTTTGGCGTGGCAGCGTGGAGATTCTGCGAAACTGGGACACACAAGCCTGTCAGCCTGTTCGCTACGGACAATGCTGGGTGTTTGCTGCTGTGGCCTGCTCGGGTAAGATGGGGCGGGCTGAGTCTGGTGACATGTTTAGAGGAAATTCCATGTTATTTTTGTCAAGCAGAGTCCAAAACAACACATAACCAAATATGCATCCCAGTTAAAACATAAAACTTTGTCTTCTTTTATTGCAGTTTCCAGAGCGCTGGGTATTCCGTGCCGGGTCATAACCAACTATCTGTCTGCCCACGACAACAACAGCAACCTGACGATTGAACGTTATGTTAATGAAAATGGGGAACTCATTCAGTCCAGAGAAATGATCTGGTCATTACATTACCTTACATTATATCCGACAAGTATTATGAGAACTCAGGAAGAAAAATAGCTCATGACAAAGTAAATAGATCAGGAGCTCACGGTGTGTAATATATCTGCAGGAATTATCACTGCTGGGTGGAGAGCTGGATGACCAGACCCGACCTCAAGCCAGATTTTAACGGCTGGCAGGCTAGTGACCCTACTCCCCAGGAGAAGAGTGATGGTAAAACTTTTCACAATAAGTAAATGTAGCAAAACTGATCCGTCATTTGCAATTCAACGTTTTACTCTTTGTCTCAGGGGTGTATTGCTGCGGCCCCATCCCTGTCAGGGCCATCAAGGAGGGGGAGCTAACCTTCAAGTATGACGCCCCCTTTGTTTTTGCTGAGGTCAACGCTGATGTTGTCACGTTCATGCAGAAAAAGGATGGCAGCACTTCAAAAGTCACTACCATTGGATTGGTGGGCCAGAAGATCAGCACCAAGAGTGTTGGTAGTGACACCAGAGAGGACATCACTCATCTCTATAAGTACCCTGAAGGTAACAAATACAGCATACTAATTTACTCATTAGTTATTATTACATGTTATCGTTTAAAAAGATGACATAGATTTTTTTAGTTATTTAAATTTGCAAATAATTAAACATAAAAATAAATCATAGACATCATTCAAAATGAAATCTGGTTAATTTATACAAATATGTAAATTTTTAATCATATCATAAAATTATATATAAATTATTTTAGCATTTATTTACTGTATCCTTTAGTATGCAATAAATAAATAATAGAAGAAAAATGCATGAAATAAAAGTATCTATTGACATGGTTAATGTATTAAATACTCATATTATAATGTATGTATTTACAAAACAGTTTTTATTAAAGTGTTAAAAGTTTAAATATTATGAATGATTTATTTTATTGATTGTTGCACTTTGGACCTCTACATTAAATATCAAGGGATAGAAACAAGTAAATCTTACTTTGTCACATCTGTGGATAGCTAAACAATACAAAGTCTTTAGATTTTGACTTTTGATGCAGCCAAAATGGTAGTTAAAACATGTTATGTTAAAACATAACAGGTTCTGTAGTTACACTGAGGTTCTGAGAAAAGGTAATTGCCCCGTATTGACTTCTTCTTTTCTTGCCACTCTTATTGTCAATTTTAGATGTTTCAGATCATCAAAACAATTAATATCAAAGTCAGTGTAAATAGGAATTGCAATTTTCAAATTGCGGTTTCATTTATTTGCATAAACAAAGCTATCCAACCTAGACTGGCCCAATTCAATTCTAAAATTCAATTGCCTAGACAACTTGTCATTATTGATGCAAACTTGGATTTTGCTCTAAAGCAGAAAATCCTAGTCGACTGACTTAATTGGGTTTTGCAACAAGATAATGATCCAAAACTCCCTTGTATGTCCACTTCAGAGGAACTCAGGAATAAACAAAATTAGAGTTTTAGTGGGATCTACTCAACTTCTTGGGTTAACTCCAACCGAAATGCTTAAACAGACTGTTCATGTTTGAAAATTCCTCCAATTTGGTTGAATTAAAACAATCCTTGAGAATACATTTGGCCAAGATTCATCCCCAGCAAAAGAAAAGCCTAATTTCCAACTGAATCATATCACAACTTTTTTTTATGATAGCCCTGACCCTTTTATTTATCAAGGGGTATATTTTATAATGTAAAAAAAACAAAACGTTCCTACTACTGTGTAAATCACTAAATATTCTTGGGCCGAAGTGCATTTCTGACTGACTTGTCAAGTATGAACCATGAAAAAACTGAGATGTTCAGCAAATGTTGGTTCATTTAAAGCAGGACAGTTTACTGCAGCTCTTAAACAAAGAATCTGGTTACAAAATGTTTTCCTGATTACTGCTAAATGAGTGAAGCATGAGAAAGAAGATAAGAGTTGCAGTTAAAATTAAACTTGAATTTAAATTTGCTATTAAAATGTTCTTTTTAACATTTCTTTCTTTTATGCAATTCTTTTAAGTGGCATATTAAGCTCTCTTTTTAAGCAAAACCTAAAGATCTTTCATTCGATGTCCTGAAAAGCACTTTAATTTACCTTGTATATGAATGATGTAATATAAATGAAGTTACCTTGCCACCAAGGGAGGAACAACCAGTCATTGGGTTTAGGGATGTTTATTTTTTCACATAGAGCAAGGTTGGCTTGCCCTATGTGAAAAAGGACAGCTTTTTTTGTCCTTGATAAATGTTTTACTACAGGGATTATTTAAGTGTGATAAAGAAGCATAAACTACACAAATCTGTAAGGAGGAAAGTATTTTTTACAGCACTGTAAATATGGACAGTAACACTTAATCGTAATATATAGATATTTTAGAAAATACACTTTTATGCAACAATAGCTAGAAAATTTTAAAGAGTACTTTAAAGAATAATTAAAGTTTTTAATTGAGATGTACAAAATAAATGCACCTAAAAAACTGATTATGTCAGCATTTGTCCCTATAAAAGCAGATGTTTTAGGAGTGTGTAGAAACACAGTGCCAAAGCAAATGAAATAAGAAGTGTCACTGAGAAGCATATGGTGCAACCCATAAATCTGGGAGGGGTTCTAAGGTTATTTGAAAAGAATTTGAAATCCATCTTTCTAGAGAAAAGAAGGTTTTTCTCCAGTGGGAAACGATTAAACACAGTTGCCAACCTTCTGCAAAGATGACATATGAGCAAGTTCACACCAAGGTGAAACCACTCTGAGAAATGCTCAGAGAAAAAGGGAAAAAAAAACCTTCAGTAACATCTTACATTCTGCTGGCAATGTTAGCTTATTACAGCCTTCACATTTATTTGGAACATCTGGGAATAAATACATTTAACAAACTTCTGAATAAATTAATATATTGCAGCAGCTATAGATGACAGATTGACAACTGGTGGAAAAAGGTTCTCTTGACTGTATTTGTTGATTGATTTGTGTTTTTGGGAACTTTAAAGAAGGAATTCATGACATCCCATTTAATTTTTATATAAATTACATGTAACAAAAATCTCACTTTTCTTCTAATTATCGTTCAAAATGGAAAATGTAATCTCATTTAAAAAAGGTACATGTGGTCTGATCTCAGTATATCAGGAAATGGCTATTAGAAAATAAACTTGTCCATGTTTATAACCAACTTAATTACTTAAAGGTTTCAACCACCAAAAAAGATGGACAAAGACTCTTATTTATCTTGTGAGCAAAATGATAAGGGAAGTAAAAAATATCTGACATTCATTGTGAGAGGACTACGGCAAAGAGAGGCCTCTACAGGTCACTAAGTCTCCACAGCAATTGTTAAATACTTAAGCTTATAAGCTGTTGTTTTGGCAAAAAAATATTTTCTGTCCTACCATCAAAAATATAAATATGCAGAATTTAGTAAATTCAATTTACTAAATTCTGCGCATGTTTAGTTTCACCTGGCACTAAGCTTTCCAACAAATACTTCAGGTGACTGTAGCCTAAAACAAGGGACACGTATGTGAAAATACACCTCAGCCCAACTATTAAATATGGTAGAGGTTCTGTGATGCTGTGGACCTAAGCTTGTTAGAGTACGGTAAAAAGTAGCCTGAGCTCTTTAAAATTTACATGCATGTAGGCACTGTGGAGAGGAAAGATCCCCTTTAACAGGAAGAAACCTCCAGTGTAAACGGCCATCTGCCACAACCCATTGAGGGTGTAAGGCCCCAGACAGAGAACCCGATAATTCAGCCAGACACGGTGTTGCACTTAAAAGCTTTATTAAAGATGAAACAAAAATGTGATGCTGGCAGGAAAGAGTCCAGGGTGAGCTGGAGGCAGCAGGAAACAGACTTCTCCCAGCAGCAGAGGATTGTGGGTGTGGACTGGAGACAAATAACTTGTCCAAGAAGCAGAGTGCTGGAGGCAAAATCCGTAAGACAATTAAGAGAGGCCAGCAATAAAGGATAAAAGGCAAGGATCAAAACCAAAATACAGTTCGAGGTCACGTCCAGAGTCAGATAGCCAAGAGTGGCCAAGGCAAGACAGAAGAATCCCAAAAAATAATCAGCCACTGGATGAGGGACCAGGCGATGCAAAAAAGGACACTAGACAGCAACTCACACAAAGGCAAATGAAATTCTGGCAGAGACTGGCTGTGGGAGACAGGTATATATAGGCAGGGACACAGGTGGAGTGAAAGCAGGTAATTGGGGAGGGCAGGCGTAGCTGCTCACACTAATGTCATGAGTGGAGCAGAGCAGAGAAAAAACACCCAGTCAGCCCAAAAAAACAACAGATGACGGGAACAACAGGAAAGACATGGCAGAATACAGAACAAGGGGTTAGAGAAGACGGAGCATGCATACAAAAAAAGCACACAGAAGCACTGATCCAGGAGTACTTTCTGTGTGAGAGAAAAGCAAAATGGGTAATGGTGATACAAGCTCCATTACAAGCCAGTATCAAGTCCAGAGGAGGAAAGAGAGCTCAAAAAGCATGGCCAACAAGTATGTCTAGGAGAGAAACATGCCAAAACACTGAAGTACAGGGCCAATGTATAGCTTTGGAGAACGTGAAGTTGTTGGCAACAATAGCTCAGCTGATTACCTCATACCAGCTACCGGTAAATGTGGTGGGGGGCTAGTTATTTCAGATGTTTTGTTGCTACATAATCCAGACTCTAACAACTGTTGAAGGCTGAGGTTAGTGTTAAATATGAATTACTCAGTGCAGTAATTCCCAGTGAAATCTGCGACCATCTGTCCGACAGCTGGATGTTGGTAAAAACTGTAGCCGGCAACAGAGCAATTATGCCATGCTTAGACACAAATATACACCTCTACGGTGAAGAAAGAAAAATAAATTCAGTAATTACAATGGCCCAAGTTCAGACCTCACACAACTGAAAGTGTCAGCCTGGACTTTGGAAAATGCTGCCAATAAACAAAGACATGCAAAGCTCGCTGAAAAGATTGTAAAACCAATTTCTTGCACAGTGATGTGAAGGACAGATGGGGGTCATTAAAAGGAAGGCTGGGATTCTACAAGCTATGATCGTGTTTATCCTACTTATAGATGCTTAGTGTTAAATGTTAACTGGAAGTATGTCACATCCAGTTGTTTATCAAGTTACATCTGCCTCAAATTTTATGAGGTTGATGAAGTATAATATTAGAGAAATCCTTCTGCTATTATTCATCTGCTGTGTATATAATTTCTACTTGTCTAAACATGGCCTCTTGCTGGAAACGGAAAAAAAACAAACATTTTTGTTGGCTCCTGTGTCTCAGTGCGTTTTGTGCTACCTTTTCAGGTTCCGATGAAGAGCGGGAAGCTTTCAAGAGAGCCAACCACCAAAACAAGCTGCTACAGGAGAGGCCGGACCCAGGCGTCCATGTCACTATCAAAGTGACAGCTGACATGAGGAAGGGCTGCGACTTTGACGTGTTTGCAGTTGTTACCAACAACACAGAAGCGGAGAGGAAGTGCCGCCTGGTGTTTGGGTCCTGCGCCGTGTCCTACAACGGATTTCTGGGAGGGAACTGTGGTTTTAAAGACCTGCTCAACGTTCAGCTCTCACCAGGAGCAGGTGAGACAGGTCACCGTGTGGTGAGTGCACGGGGATATCTCCCAAATGACGCTTGTTATATTTATGCCGAGACGTTTTGTGTGTGACGTTCCAGAGAGGCGAGTTCCACTAAGGCTGAATTACTCAAAGTATGGGGTCCAAGTCACAGAGGACAACTTAATTCGCCTGGCAGCCCTGCTGCTGGACTACACCTCAGGAGAGACAAAGCTGGCAACGAGGAACATTGTACTGGATAATCCTGAAATCAAAGTCAGAGTGAGTACAGTTCAAACGCCGGGTGCACTTTGAAGGGTGTTGAAAATAACCAGTATTTTAAAATCCCTTTGAGGTTATTTAAACAGTGTAAAGATTTTGTTTGGACAGACTTAAAAAAAAGATTAGAAAATGAGAGCTTCAGTGCCTTATGAATCTTTTTTTTCCCCCAACGCGTATTTTTTATTTTTTTTTATTGGGATCTTACGTGATATTCAACAGGGAGTGGTGCATTATTGTGAAGTTAAAGGAAAACCATGGTTCATGGTTTTTATTTGTATATATATATATATATTTTTTATTTTTACAAATAAAACTCCTAAAAGTATGGTATGCATTTGTATTCAGTTGTCTAAATGACAACTTTGTGGAACACAAATTTTGCTCCAATTACAACTTTAGGTCTCTTGGGGTGTGTTTGAACAAGCTTTTTAGGCTATAGACTGATTTTTTTGCTAATTGTTTTTTATAGAATATCTTAAATTTCGATAGCTTGGGCAGAGATTAATTTTTATTTAGGACTAGGCAAGTAATGGGCAATTCCATCCATGCATGCATCCATCCATCCATGCATCCATCCATCCATCCATGCATCCATCCATCCATGCATCCATCCATCCATCCATGCATCCATCCATCCATCCATCCATCCATCCATCCATCCATGCATGGATGGATGCATTGTCTGGTTACTACTCTCTTTGTCCAACCCGTTAGTTTACGTGTATGGCCATGATTTCCACAGATCAAAAGCAGTACAGACTCTGAGGTGAAATGGAACAGAACCCTTTTAAAGGCGATTTTAAGGCATTGTTATTGAATGTGTTTGGAGCAGGAGCTGAGAGGGCAGGTAAAAGGGTTGGTTAAGCAGAAACAATACTTCTAGGCGTCCAAAATATTTGTCGAAGCACTGAGGTTTAAGTTTTTAATGCTGTGATTACGAGCTGAATAGTAAATATGCAGCTCTATGAAGGCTGAGGTTTGACCTGGCAATGACTATGAAGCCAGAGGAAACTTGCAGCTGAACATCAGGTACGCAGTTTGGTTGCCCAGAAGTGTCATGCTCAGATACACATAAAACACACAGAGTCTAGGGAGTTCTGGAAGAAGATAGAAGGTTCAGAGACACAAACTTTGAGTTACTGCAGTGAAGTCTGCTAATTTATGTTTTGTGCTTCAACCTTCTCAAACAGTTGTAATCCAGGCATGCACCTTGCTCTGAAACAGTCCTTCTTTGGTGTTCATTGTCACCATTTTCTTTTTATGTCACTTTTCTGCAGATGAACATTTTAAAGTTTGCTCAGTATCACTTGTAAACATACTGCAGCTTGTAGATTTGACTCACATTTGACTGTCTCCTAATAGTTGTTGACCGACAGTTCATAAACTTATAAATCTACTTATATAGCGTTCTATCAGTCATACACTGCTATGCAGCTGCATTATTACCTTACAGTAAACACGAATCAACACGTTTTTTTTTTATTATTGGGATTGATGTGATGAATCAACAAAAAGCATTGATACATTGTGAGGTGGCCCTGTTTTCTGAATTTAAGTAAAAACTTGCTGGCATGGATGTTGTTCCGGACCAGTGACTCAATACTACGTCTTTTTGGGTGTGGTATTTCTCGACCAGTTTTGCTCAGTCAGCCTGGATGGAGAACATCTGTGAAAATCTCTTGCCACGCATTCTCGATTGGATTTAGGTGTCAACTTTGGCTGGGCCATTCTGAAACATGCAAATGCTTTAATCTAACACAGAGACAGACTCTGTTTACTGATTAGATGTCATCTGAAGGCAATTAGTTGTAGTGGAACCTGTTTCATGGACCACAGAGTCAACTGGCTTGAATATAAGTGGACATATCTACACGAAACCAAAATTGAACACCTCACTATGTATTAAAATCCAGAGAGAAAATATGTGTTTCTAGGAAATTAAAAAAACGACCAGGGATGTCTGTCCTTTGTACAATGAGATTTCATTCTAGAGTTTAGGACCAGCTACAGAGAAGGCCCGGTCCCCTCTGAGCTCACACGTGGTTCTAGTTACTGACAAGAGCAAAAGGTCAGCTGACCTGAGAGAACGAGGTGGCACGCAGGGCCGTCAAAGCTCAGGGTCGTAGAGCGGGTCGAGGTCATTTAAAAGCTTAAACATAAATAAAAGCATCTTAAAATGAATGGGCAGCCAGTGAAGTAACCTCATAACTAGTTAAGCTATGTTCAACAGCGATTTGCACCATCTGCAGACGTGTGATTAGCAACAAAATGAAGTGCATCACAGTAATCCAGCTGTGTGGTCACAAAAGCATGGATTGTTGTCTTCAAGTGCTTTTTGTGAGCATGAACTCCATCTTGAATAATAACTTCATCTTGATGATTAACTACCACAGCTGAAAGAAGCTGGACTTTACAACATAGCCTTCATCACGCTCAATTTTACAACCAAGATTTGTTGCTCCTGGCCTCAGAAACTAACCAGGGCACTCCAGGTCTAAATTCTGCCCCCCCCCCCCCCCCCCCCCGCCCCCCCACCCCCCAAAAAAAAAAACTAACAAAAAAAAATAAACACTGAGGTGATGACTGAGTGTCAAATTGACTGTTCTCTACAGATCCTGGGTGAACCAAAGGAGAACCGGAAGCTGGCTGCAGAAATTACCCTCCAGAACCCTCTACCAGAACCGCTGGAGAACTGCTGCTTCAGCATTGAGGGGGCCAACCTTACTGGAGGCAACATCATCTCTGAAAGGTTGTTTGAATTCATTGTCATCCAGCTCCATCTGTCACGATTTAACTACAGTTTAAATTTTCAGTAGAGAAAAATAATCACTGCGTATGATGAAAGTGTTTGTTACTCATTTCTCTTCCTTAGGTTTATTATTTAACCTCTTGTCCTTTGCAGCATACAGATAGCAAGCTGAAACGCTGTATCGATTGTTAGGGTAGGAGCAGACTGCGGAAGAAACATGCATGATAGATCATTTGTCCAGACAGGAGGTTTTAAACAGAAAGCTATCATTTGGCCTTTTGTCCAGAACAGTTGAAACACTGCCACTCTGTCTGCATTACCTCCATAGATAGTCACAAATATGAGTTCCCTGTCTGTAGGGTTTTATCTTGGTATGTTTATACAACCTGAGCACCACGATAAAGCCTTCAAGCAGCTTTCATGGAAGTAATATTTAAATATTTACTTTACAGGTTGGGCTGCACAGTGGGACCAGGAGAAGACGCCAAAGTTAAAATCTACTTCACTCCAACCCATTCCGGGTTGAGGAAACTGGTCGTCGACTTCGACAGCAACAAGCTGTGTCACGTCAAGGGCTACAGGAACGTCATCATTGGAAAATAAAACCTTTTTACAGGCTTATATAGATGGAAACATTTTCCGTCCATTTTTTTAACAGATAAGTTTGGGCTATATTAATCCAAGCAAATGTATCCTCTTTTCTTATTGCAGACTAAAATAGCTCTTTTGCTCATATAAACGATGTCAAATTTGCTGTAGCGAGAACTAATTATTAGCTGACACAGGAGAGCTTGTGATAATCAAGGCAAGCATTTTAAACACTGTATGTACTTTTTTCAGAGCTTGGAGGTATGATTAACATGTTAGGGCCTATTAAGCTTTTCTATATATATAAAAAAAGTGCTACAATAACAGTCCTCTTACAACAAGTCAATGACTGTAAGAGTCTGAATGCAGATTTTATCTAGAGTGATGAGCACTTCACTGTCTAATGCATCTGAGTTTGATCATTTCTTGGCAACCATAAAAGCTGTATTTCTGTGGCTGATTAAAAATAAAGAAAAATTATGAACTAATGGGAAGATGTGTCACTGAAACCTGCATGCCTGCCTCAGCAGACACAGATTGCTTTCTGTACACATGGCCTTCAAAGAGTTTCCCTACTTGCAGCCTCACATACTGAAATATTTGTGGCACTTGGAATTAATTTTAAATACTTTTCCATCTCATAATCTGCTTCTATTCATTGCACAGCGGGTACACATCAAATCGTTCACAATCAATTAAAATAAATCCAGTTCATTCAAAAACCACACATCTCAATGCAGTCTTGATTTTCGGGCAGTACAACAAAATCATACAATCATATAATGTTCGTTGTTGTCTAAGGCAGCTCCGCTGATTACTTCAAATTGTTAACTTTCCAGGACTCCCTCACCCTGAGCAGGCATGTGGCAACATGAAAACAAGGAGCTTATAAGCATGAAAAAGCTCCAGCAGTACCATCCATCTTCTGCTACTGGGGCTTTGTAAGGAAAGAAAGGTGCAGCACCACCGGTCTATGAGAACTTTTTCCAGGGTAGATGAGAGCAATGGTTTCACCCATGACTCTGTCCAAGAAAGAGATGCAACAAACTGCTGAAGCATCTCAGTAGGAGTTCTTTCTATGGGAAAGGCAAACACGTAAGAACTAGATTTGTGGTTCATACATTTGTGTCACAGAAGAAATAAAGACAATTCGACTTAATAATACTTTATGTCTATTAAGATCTTAATAAACTCCCCTTGTTAAACTGAAAAAATGACCACATATAAGAAACATATGTGCTCAGTTCTTAAATCTTAAATGGGCCCCTACTCGCTATAATTTTTATATGTACAGTAATTATTTTCATATTGCAAAGGCTCAAAGAAATTATTCTTTAGCAGCAGTAAAAACAATGGGACAGAACAGTATTTAGTCAGCCACTGATTGTTTAAGTTCCCTTACTTAGAAAGATGAGAGGTCTTTCATTTTCATCATAGGTACACTTCAACTATGACAGACAACATGACAAAAAAACATGAAATCATATTGGAGGATTTTTAAAGAATTTACTGGTAGATTATGGTGGTAAATAAGTATTTGGTCAATAATAAAAGTTCATCTCAATACAATATATTCCTCCATGCAGATCTCCTCTAGAGCACTGATGTTTTGGGGCAGTCACTCGGCAACATGCACTTTCAACTCCCTCTGCAAACTTTCTATGCGAACCACTCCTTTATTGCCTGAGCGGAGTGTTTGGGATCGTCATGCTGGAAGGAGGTTTTGGATATATGGCCCCATTCATTCTTCCCTTAACACAGATCAGTCATCCTGTCTCATCTGTAGAAAAACAGCCCCACAGCATGATGTTTCCACCCCCATACTTCACACTAGGTTTGGTGTTCTTGGGATGCAATTCAGAACTTTATGGCACAAACTCAACTCATCAAGTTTGGAGGAAAAATAATGCTGTTTTAGTTTCATCTGACCACATGATATTCTCCTATTCCTCTTCTGGGTCATCCTTTAGCTCTCTGGCAAACTTCAGACGGGCCTGGACATGTACTGGGTTAAGGTGGGGGACAAGTCTGGGACAGAGGATTTGAGTCTCCCTCTGCATGGTGCTTTACTGATGGTAGCCTTTGTTATTTTGGTCCCAGCCCTCTGCAGGTCATTCATCAGGTCTCTCCGTGTATTTCTGGGATTTTTGCATGGGGCCCCAGATCGAGGGAGATTATCAATGGTCTTGTATGTCTTCCATTTTCTTACAATCACTCCCACTGTTGACTTATTCACACCAAACTGCTGCCTATTGTAGATTCACTCTACAAGGTCTACAATTTTCTTCCTGGTGTCCTTTGACAGCTCTTTGGTCTTGGTGAGGGTTGAGTTTGGAGTCTGACTGTTTGAGGCTGTGGACAGGAGTCTTTTATACACATAATGAGTTCAAACATTAATATACTGTAGGTAACAAGAGGAGGACAGAAGAGCTTCTTAAAGAAGATGTTACAGGTCTGTGAGGGCCAGATATCTCGCTTGTTTGTGGGTGACCAAATGCTCATTTTCTACCATAATTTACCAATAAATTCTTTAAAAATCCTAAAATGTGATTTCCTGTTTTTTTTTCTCATTTTGTCTCTCATAGTTTAAGTGTATCCATGATAAAAATTACAGACCTCTGTCATCAAGTAGGGAAACCTGCACAATCAGTGGCCGAAAAATACTTTTTTGCCCCAAAGTATACGTCCACACACTGCAGCTTACTAATGACACTGAAGCAAACGTCTGTTTAGCCATTAAGAAAAGGACATCAGATATACACATATTCAGAAATACATCCAGTCAATGCAGAAATGGAGTAGTGCTGCTCTCTGCTGGTTGAAAAGATGAACTAATCAGCGTTGAAAAGCAGGGTGGATAGGTTGCTTGCGTTACTCAGGAGCTGGCGGCAGCAAATCAAAAATATCCAAAGCAGAGAAAAGCACGTCTGCATTAGCCACTAATCCAGACGTTTGATCAAGGTATTTAATAAAACAAACAGAAGCAGCACAAATAACAAACAGTCCAATCTGAGCATTTAGTAACATGCTTTATTATAGAGGAAACAAAGATGATACCAGTGAATGATGTCAGGTATAACACGACTAACTCAACAAAATGCGTACGGTTCAATATTAATTTAGGACACACATATAAAAACAAAGTTTAAGTTCACATAAGATTAGAGGACACCAAAACTTCGGACAGGGTTTATAAATTAAACAGTAGTCTTTCAACTCTCAATTGACTGGAATTCAATTTATTTACCAGAACAAAATAAATAAAACCTATTATGTACTTTCTTCAGTTTAAAGCATTTCTGGGGTCACCCTGCCTAATTTTTCATATGATTCAGTCAACGACTACATCATTTATATGCAAATATAAACTCAATATGAATGTCAAGCCTGTCCCGGAAGAAAACAGGTTCTCTTTAACAAATCACTCATTCTGCTTGTTTTTTCTGGCATTTACCAAATAATCACGGTAATTCTTACTGATCTAGAACAGGAAATATTTAGTGAGTGTTATTGTCAGACTATCAGGGCTAAGTGGTTTGTTGGGTGTCTTTCTATACAATGTTTGGATCTGGTTCCAACTGTGCATGCTGTAACGTCAGTTTCCTTGTAGCTAATCATTAGAAGCTAATGACAAAATGTCACTTTATTCACTCCTTGTCGATACTGCACACATACTTTTGAAACAGCAGCAAAAAGAATAAAGTAAGAAAAAAGAACAAGAACAACCAAAAATGTCCGGTTACATAGAGCCCTCTAAATATCATTCACAAACACGGGCTTCCATGCAACAAAATCAAACAAAAGAAATCAGATCATTATGCATGGAGTACCCTTTCAGAAATACCATGTCTCCAATGTCAGAAAAGAGGTTACAGTCTCTCCACAGGAAAAGAATGCTGACTCTAACGCACACAGCGCCCCCTGCAGTCAGCACTGCTGTGAACTGATCTCTTTCTCAGTTCCCGGCCATTGTTTTGCTGTAAGTGACTCCCCTTTGAGTGGTGTTCTAGTTCCGGCAGCAGATCGTCTTCAGACTCCCGAAGCCTCTTGGGCTCCACTCGGAGGTAGGCCTGGACACAATAGCGCTGCTCCACCGGGCCGCTGTGGTCAATGACATGACACTCGTAGGTGCCCTCGTCTGCTGGTTTTACGCTGGAAAGGCGGAGTTTGTGGGAGATGTTGCTGCCAGCCACCTTTACCACCTGTCAAGAACAGAGGCAGTGTGCTCTAAACTAAAGACTGTTGGAAATTACATACAGTATCAACAGGGGCAGCAAATTGCAGGAGAAAAGTGTTGAAAAAATTACAAAATAAAAAGTAATCATAACATCTGTTGACTCGTAACATCTGTTGACTCATAACATGTGTCCAAATTGATTTTTCTGCATTCCTATTCCATTTTCGGTTTATTTTCTTTGTGTGTGAGTCTAAACCATACATTTCAATGGCAAAGGGAACCAGACAAACAAGGGTGTATGTATCTTCTTCCATATGACTTCATGCTGGTCTCTGATTGGTTACTGAAATATCCTCAGGGTGAAGCTCTTTGCGCCAGTGGCCAATCAGCGCTTTTTGTGTAATTTATTTTATCCAATCAGGTTAATTAAGGAGACCTGGCAATCAAAGTCACACCCCTGACAGCTAAGAAGCATAGTCATGAATGTCAAACACACAGAAGCAAAAAACTAAAGGACACGCTGGCCTGGGAATATCTCTGGCTTCCTCCAGAGGAGCTGGGGGAGTTGTCTGGAGAGAAGTAAGTCTGGGCATCTCTGCTGAATCTGCTTCCCCCATGACCTGGTCCAGGAATCAAAGACTATGAATGCTTTTATTTCATGTAAGTGCTGTCCTGTGTCCAAGTTACAGGGCGATACAGGGCTATGCTAGTATAAAACTGACCTAAGACTGAAATGGTTTACATTCCTGCCAAACAATCCTAAACATACAGTTAGAGCTAAAACGGGATGGTTTAGATCAAAGTATATCTAAATGTTTGAATGGCCCTGTCAAAGTCCATACCTAAATGTGATTGAGAATATGTAGAATTAAATTAGGCTTAAAATGGAATTTTAACAGAATACCTAAAAGGACTTGCGGCCATAGTGAACAGTGGTTCTACTCGGGCACAACATTGCACGTCCTTATTTGTAAAAAAAAAAAAAAGTTAAAAGTTAAAGTTAACTTAGAAGGAAAAACCTTGAAAACTATGTATTCTTTTTACTTCCTCTTCACAATTCTGCACTTCTTTGTATACGTCTATCCCCTGTAAAAAACAACAACAACTCAGCAGTTTGTGGTTGTAACATGATGCATCGTATAAACCAGGGGTGTCAAACATAAGGCCGGATCCGGCATTATCATTATATAAAAAAAAAAGATTTTTTATTTTTTTTCCCAGTGTCCTGTCTGGCAATGTGGCAATAAGATGCCACAAAGAGCTCGTCAGATTTTACTTTCACAAGTGGACAAGATAAAAGGAAGAGAATGATAAAACAATTATTGAAAAAAAAACATGTATTTTGTTTAATTGAAAATATGCAGTTCCTATATTGTCCACGAGGGGTGTTTTAATTAGCAGATTAAGCTTCAGGTGTGGAAAAATTTAAATCATTTCTTAATTTTTATTTGTTTGATGTATTTTGTCATGCAGAACAGTGTTTTTAAGTTCCAAAAAATGTGAATAAATGTTTTTCAACATTGCATAATCACTGATCAGTTCTTATGCATAATGCACTTAAGTAAATGTTAAACTGAGTAAAAGTATTGTTAAAATTGCACATACTTTTCTTAAAAACGCTGAGGTTATTCATAATATATTGTGTAAAAGTGAAATTATTTAATAGAAAAATCAACAACAAGTCCACATTTATTAGTTCTATTTAATCTTGCAATGAGTTTACTCGTGTGGCCCTCTTGAGATCAGATTAAGCTGAATGCGGCCCCTCAACCAAAATGAGTTTGACACCCCTGGTATAAACAAAAAATAAAGGAGTATGAATCGCTTCCAAAGAATAGTGTTTTTGCTCACAGATGCTCCTTACACTAATTTTGGTGGCATCTTTTGGCATTTCCTCCAGAATATCAACCTGCACAGAAACAGAAAGTAGATTAGGCAATGTAAAACCATCTTTTAGGCAAGCAACATGAAACATACATGTCAGAGGATTTTCTAGCAGGGTTCCGTATTTTCTTCCTCTGTTCCTAACACTTACAGTTCAGTCTCAAAAATGTGCACGCTTACATCAACATGCACACCAAGCATGCGCGTTCCTACTAGAAAGCGTCTAATTATGTATGCAGCTGCACAGAGGTATTCTTTTGGGCATAGGTATGAATTATGCATGGAGTGAAGAGAGATTTTGAAAATGTATTCCTTTCTCAGAGCCAATTATGGTGTCCAGAGGCACAACAGGGGAGTCTGAGTCCTTCCCCCCCAATGGGAGAGAGTCAACCTGTTTCCCTCGTGCTGGCAAATGCTAATCAGCAATTATACCTTCATTTTTATGCCAGAGGCTCTCTGCAACAGCTAATATTACATTTCAATATGACTGATACACAGTCAGCTTTAAACTCAGCTCAAGCAGTCCTCAAAAATGTTTGCTCTCTGCAAGACAGTTGGTATTCAGCTGGATTCGCAACAGCTCAAGGACATAAGAGATGTTCTGAGGCTCGTTTACTTGGAATCAAATGGGGGAATTTTTTACAACCTTAGGCCCATTAATGCTTGTATAACTCAACTCACAATACCGTGTTTGATAATTTTACGCAACTAGAACTTTCAAGAGACTTTGAAAACACATGATACTGGGCATAATTCCACTCTGACAAGTACCCAGTAATCACAATGAGAAAATACTGCTTCTGGTGGTCAGTGAATTATAATCAAATCAAATTACATTAGGTTTTAAGACACACAGACGATCTCTATTCTGATCTCTATTCTTGCTTTAGTATTTATAATGCTCTGTATTGCAAGCATTACATTATTTTAAGGAGCAATAAGCAAAATTTCATTATTTTAGATAGAAATATCTACAAAATAGTGATGTGAAGAACTAAAGGGAATATTTCAGATGGACTATGGTATGACGTCATACCGCATCTCTCAATTAGGGCTATCACGATTCATCGAATGATTCGAGGACCTCCATTCATAAAATTAATCCAGGCAAATTGATCTGCCTCGAGGCTTTGTTACATTGTTTATCTATTCAGCGCACTGTGTTCCGGCCAGGTGGCTAATGCTAATGATAGCCTAGCCTGCTAATACATGGATGCCAAGTGTGGATGTCTTCTATGGAGACAGAAAGCAGCAGGCAAAAAGTGCTGCAGAAAAAGAGACCTAAAGTTTTAAAGGTGCAGGGACACTTAAAATTAACCAGAAAAGAAAACTGTGTAGCTTGATATCTACTGAGTTTCTAAAATAACTTTAAAAGCAGGTTCCACTACAAACCTGCAAAGACATATTAGAACTTTCAATTTAGAGAAAGTTTGGTTCTGGTTCTGTCGATGTCTTTGCAGTTTTTGTTTATCTGTGCAACAAAAAAAGTTTGACTAAAATATTACATAGTTCTGTAAAAAAAAAAACGTGCATAATATAATATGCAAGTTAAACTTTATGCATTTTTTTGTTTGTGACCATTTTCACTACAGAGGCAGCAGCACTGTATTGATGCTAAGTGAACCAAAAAGGGCTGACCTTTTAATATTTTAATCCTAGAACTTTTCAGCTGCAAATTTACCCTTGGTTCTCCACTTATCTGGAACAAACTTCCAGAAAATTGTAAAGGTGCGTAAAGCCTGAGTTCCTTAAAATCAAGAATAAAAACACATTTGTTTAGGATTGCCTTCAACTGTTCTAGTTAACTGAATCACCACTTCTTTGTTCTAATTTCTATCTACATTTTATTCCTACTTGCTTTTATTCTGTTTTAATTTGCTATATTTTAATCATGTAAAGCACTTTGCATTGTCCCTGTACTGAATTGTGCTATATAAATAAATTTGCCTTGCCTTGCCTTGCCTTGCCTTCTTATTCAAAAAAGAATTGCGTTATTTGCTAATTTGCTTTTTTCTCCTTTATTTCTATAACTCATAAAACAAGCTCAAGTAATTATGTGAAAAATCTATATCCGATTACTTGATTAATTTTCAGAATAATTGATAGAATAACAGATTACTAAACTAATTGTTTATGACAACCCTACTCTCAATGTCGGTCTCCAGTCTCTTCTTTACAAGCTGGGCTGGCTGCATGTGCATGTACGTGCATGTGAACAGCTGCTACTCAGGGCTTAGTCCCTCCCAGCCCTAAAATGCCACCGTCAGAGCAGCACAGCATTGGAGCAACATGGCAGAGAGCATGCCCAGCAGATTAAAAATGTTCTCTTGCTAACAGCAGTATAAAGTTATTAGTTAGTCATTATTCCTTACATCTTCATTAAAAATGTACCTCTGAATGGTGATGCTGTTTTGCTGTGTATTTATTCTTTCCAAATCTGCACATAGGAGGAGACGCGTGAGAAGGGAAAGGGGAGTGAAGGTAGAGAGAGGCGTGGCTTGTCATACATCTTGTTTTGGTCTACAGCCAGTGCTCAAGCATCACCTAGTGGTGAAATATCACTTATTGCTCCGTAAGGAGTGCAAACAAATATCGATTTGAGAGTTTGTTTCTGTAGTTACATTTGAAGTTATAATCTAGTCACTTAATACGGTAAAGTGTGAGTGTTTAGAATTGTAAATGACTAATATCTACTTTTAGGGGGTTATACATATAGTATAGATCTTTGCTTTTATGAATCTATTCTAAATCCCTGTATAAATGTTAAATTGATTCATATATTGGATAATATGTGACCAGTGTGATTTGTTACGTTTGTTGGGCCCAGCCATGGGAGGAACAAAAAGGACTGAACTACACACAGCAAACAAGAGACTGGTAAAAACTCGCAGAAAGCATAGCATTAACCCATTTTCCTGCACAGTTCCCAGGAAGGAGTCACAGCTGAAATCCCCAGAGTAAGAGTTATGAAATGCTGTGCTGTAGCATGCTTTCCACCAGCTGCATTGGGGTGACACCGCAGGAACATCTTGATCTCATTGTTCGAGTTAAAGACTGCATCTCCGTCCCAAGAAACCTTGGATCCAAAGTAAATCATGGTCTGCTGTTTGTGTATCATCTCTGTATTTTGGTCAAAAACAGGACTAGCCACAAGAACCTGGCTATTCCTGAGCACTCACAGAAAAGAATCCGAATGAATTATAGCTTCCCTAAGAAGAGGTAGTATCTCCGATTATGTAAAATAGATTTTTCAGTTGAATTTCTTTTAGAGGGGTCTAGTCACGTATTTTGACTTTATGAATTTCTGAGCAGTAGCTCACTCTACATACAAAGGTTTTCCAATTAAATAATTGTGCCCTGTTGAATTAGTATATTTTATTTCTGTCATTTACACATTCTTTTTGCTCTATTTGTTAGGAAACAAAACACTTTTGTGTGTATACCATTACAAGACCATGTGGCCAGAGTATTGTACTATGACTATTTAACGCCCCCCCCCACAAACACAAAACATATATTTATCTTTAAATAAAACAATATATGCCAATTGTTCGTCCTGATGGTGTTTACTTAATCCTTTTTGAGCCTGAAAAGAATTTTTGCACCTCTGCGATCAGCATAAAAATGTTGGCAGAACCACAGAGCTATCAGAAAGCATTGTTCTTGATCCATTGCTTCTCTTTTTTGCACATAGTCTTATTAAGGGTAAACAGAATAAATCTGAATATGTCATATACACTTGAGACATTACCTATTGTTCTTTTTAACTAAAAGTGATGGTGTTTAAACTTTAAAATGTTCCTGCTTGACAATATTTGATTGCACAAAGAAGAAAGCAAAACTGGTTATGCCGTTTAACTTACCGTGTTAGTGATTTGTGAAGCTGAGCCTTGTGAGTCCTTGTGGTTCCTGATGTACCACCACTGGATTTCCAGGGAGAACGAGGGAGAGCCTGCCCCGCGGAAAGAGCAGGCCATCTCTATGTCTTCTCCAATCTGTGTTGTAACATCATGAGGAATCTCCGTAAACAGAGCTAGAAGAGGGAAGAAAGAGTAAGAAATGGAAGAAACCCAAAGAAAAGGTAAGAGCTAATTTTGATCTGAATACCCAAAAAAACAAAACAAAAAACGTATGTTAGCACTTGTGTCATGTTCCAAAGCATAGAAAGAAAAAAAACAGACCATTAAACTTTAAACTGCAGTTAATGCAGAAGTAATGATCCAAACAAAGAAGATAACATCTAACATTAAAATCCTGGTGTCCACTGTTAATCACCGGCATTGCTAGTCACCGTCATCCTGGATACAAAAAAATTAAATAAAACTGGGAAGTAAATCATATCAAGTAGAGGGCAAGTAGAGGCATGTGGCAGGGCTTGGAAATATGGACTAAAAATAATATTTTGATATTTTTAGGCTGAATTCATAAAGTAATTATAAAAAGGCATCGCTGAAACAAAGCTGTATCCCACATGTCTCACAGGTATTTTTTATTTTAACAAACAGTTGTAGATAAATATGAGAAACAGCTGTTTCCTGTAACCTACTTATTATAACACAACAGACCATCTCGATATAAACAGTATAGTCTCATCTTACACTTCTTTTTAAAAAAAATCTCAAAAATTTTTTCAGTCCCAATATACTGTCCAGCCCTGCCGTGCAGTGGAAGTGTTAGTGGAAAAGTGGCATTGGGGTAATAGGGGGTTTTCACTGACGTCACTGGCCAACTTCCGGTCCGCCATATTGGGGGGTACACTTCCTTATCTCTAGTTGTCGTACACGTATTATCGTATTGCGAATGGATAAGTACGCCAGCACGCTAGAGCGACCAGATAAGGACGTATATCTGAGGAAATGTTCCGTGATCGACCATATGGACCCGTATGCCCTCCACGGTGCCTTGTTTAGCCGTAATCCAGATGATTGGCCAAATGTAGAGCACGGCGACATAGTGCATTACCTGGTGTTCGGTGAAAACCCTCTGCACACTCTTGAGGAAATGAGAGCTTACAAGGGTCTAGATGCTCACAACCAGTTCACATCTGGTTATGTACATCAAGGAAATCGCCATCATACGTGGACGGGTGAGTTTTAATAAGATGGTAAAAATGTAAACAATCCGACGCAAATGCGGCGCATGCTTCTGCGGTGGCTGACGGCCGGCGGCCGGCGGTGCGCGAAGGCGCTTGGCTGCAGGGCCGATCGACGCCGCTCGCGGCTTTAATTATTTAAGCAGAACAATGACCAGTGCAAAATTAAGTTGTATTTACCGTATTGGCGCCGGTAGGAGCTGCAGATCATAAAGCCAGCAAACAGTGGGAACACAGTAACTCGTTCAAAGGTAAGCTGCGCTCAGACGGGCTCTGGCACATGCTAACCGTTAGTGCTAACAACCACTCACGCATGTAATGTACTTTTAACTAGCTGCTATGTGTTTCAAACGTTTAGAACACACTCTCATTGACATCGGGATACTGTGCAAAGTTATGATCGGTCGTCTTACAGCCGCGATCCAAGCGAGCCGACGACTCTTTGTTATCTCTAACAGTTGTTCTCCATGGTTGCGCCTCCAGGCAGGAAAGCGGTGGAAAATTAATCTGTTTCTATGTTTTTCCCATGGCGATCATGTGTTGCGCTGTTACAGCCCACAATACAGCAACGGTTTACCATGGTTGAAATCAAGTTAAGGTGAAATTAATCAAATTAAAACACGGCTGAGAGAGGGAGTACAGTACGCGGTAGTCATAGGCAGTAGAGGCTGCGGAGGCAGTCAACATGGCAGCCGCGGAAAGTAATAAGTCATAACGCCCAAGCCCTATTATTAATATATTCTTCTTACATGTTTTAAATACTTAACAGTTAATTACCTGTGACAAAGTGAGCACCGCAGACTCTGGCGTATTCCAGCTTAACACCGTCCAAATCGGACCTGGATATCCGTGTCAGCCATAGGTGACGGCGTTGTTCAGAGAGCTGTTTTGTTTTTTCACACTGATTCACTATTACGGCTGGTAGGCGATAGAAAGAGCGTTGATCTCCACCTCCACGGGCCGTGCAACCAACCATTAAACACGTTTTCCCCATTGTTCACTTCCAATACTGCCTAAGGCGTCATACAATGCAGGTCAACGGTGCGAAACGACTGCCACCCAATATGGCGGACGCGCTGAGTAGTCACGTGAGCGTGACGTCAGCTGAAAACCCCCTATTGCTCCGTCAAAAATTCAAAAGCCTGGTTCTAACAAAACTGCAGAGGCCTGTCAGATGTGAGACGCAACATCTTTAAAAAACAAGATAGGAAACCAATTTGCCTTACAATTAAGTGTGTAGGGTTTAATAGTTTATCTACTTGAGGATGATGGCTCTGACTATGCTTCACTGGAACCCTAGATCCTTAGAAATGTTTTAGGTATCCTTTCCAGATCGACAGATGTCAATGACTCAATGACTCATTTGTTCCTAGCTTGTTCTGTTCTTCAGATGAGGGAGAGTTACTTTTTCAAATCTTTTAACCTACTTGTTGTCATACAAGTTCCATTTGAATTCACAGGTCGAGTTTTGGCTAGTGATAATTAACTGTGCTTTCAAGAACATGGTTAATCAGAGATTATTCACACTTTAACAAAGGGGGTAATTAAAATTTCACCTAAGCCAGGTTGCTTAGGATAGCTGTATTGCCTTAATAAATATAATTATCTTTTGAAAACTGGTTTTAACACTTAAGTCTAAAACAAAAAGCAAAAAAAAAAAAACAAATTTAAAAATTTAAAAAAAAGGCAATATGTACTAGAACAGATACTTTTTCAATGTACTGCATATGGCAAACAGTGTTGTGTTGCATTACCACCACAAACTCGCAACACATATTTTGAATGAGGTAAAAACTTACGCTCAGTTGCATTCGCAACACTTGTTTGGTAGTACTGAAGCAAGATGATATTCATTAAGTGTACCACTCTCCCTTTTCACAGCCACAAGGTTGCTGGTGTGTATCTTTCCTTAAAGTCTGATCCTCTAACAGGGTTGGATAATCCCTCTGACAGTCGTCAAAGTACATTCTCAGTTCGCTATGCAGACATCCTCCTCCCAAAAGTGGTTGTAGAACATGACTTGGTTCAAAAGCAGCCTGCATGCTGTGCACATGTAACAGGCCTGTTCAACAGACATCCTGTTTTCCTGCTTGAATCACAACAGAATCACCCAGAAATCAATCCTATAACCTTGGCAGAACACTAAATCAACACAAAAGCTGACTCCACTTGGGAAATTTCATGGCCCTGTCTGTAAAAAGATGAAAAACATGAAGTTCTGAAGGGAGTATCGACTTCCAGGGAAATTGTCAGCACACCAGCCTGTCTCATTTATAATGCTTGAGAGCTGGTGAAAAATGGGTTTGCTTGGCTTGGCCTCATCTAAATATAGATTTTCATAAAGGCAGTACTGTCAGAACCATCCATAAGAAGCAAGGGACTTGTGTTTGAAGAGGTAGATCGGCCACCTGCATATTTAAATAAGGGATTCCTTTGTGTTTTTTACTTCAATTTTCAGCGAGCAGTGATAGCTGCTCACTTTCCACAACAGAGTCATTAAAAATTCAGAGGGTGCCTTATAATGAAAGGAGGTAGTGGAGGATATATATATATATATATATATATATATATATATATATATATATATATATATATATATATATATATATATATATATATATATATATATATATATATATATATATATATATATATATAAAAGTATGTATATGTATGTTTGTGTGTGTTAAAATAGGCAACGAGAGCTAGAATGAGTGCAAAGCCGGAATGACAACTGTTACTGTTCGTGCTTCTTTGTATTGTTTGCATGAGCAAGAGAGGGAGAGGTTGTGAGCATCAACAAACAGTTTTGGGCTATCCTTGTCAAAACATCACAGAAAACAACTCAAGTCTTTTTAAATTAGGACTGCCATGCAATCAGGTAGGCCCCAAACGCCCCTATTATTCTCACCTCTAAACTGGACTGCATTATTATTTTGTCTATGTTAATTCAGCACAAACCGTAAGTTACACCCACACAATACACAGATCAAAACATGCAGCTTGGACTTGAAATGTGTGCTATTACTTTTATTGGCATTTTGAGATACCATTGTGACGTAATTAGCCAAAAACCAAAATACAACTCATCACAACGCTCAATCGTTTATTCTCTTCCTGCTCTCGGTGAAGGCGGTCGCTTTTCTTTCTCCTCTCCTGTCCTTTCCACTCGCCCTCCCCTGTATCTGCTTCTATCAATTTAGAAGCAGATACAATTTAACCAAATTATGGATGTGGTCAGCTGGACTCTCAACACAATTGATCAGATTTTTTTAACGAGAAGACTGGGCAAAGGAGAGCCGTTGTGCCCCGGCTAAACATCTGCAGCTGGGCATACGTTGGACTTCTGGGAGGAGGATTCAATTCAATTCAATTCAATTCAATTCAATTCAATTCAATTCAATTTTATTTATATAGCGCCAAATCATGAAACATGTCATCTCAAGGCACTTTACAAAGTCAAGTTCAATCATATTATACAGATTGGGTCAGATTATACAGATTGGTCAAAAATGTCCTATATAAGGAAACCAGTTGATTGCATCAAAGTCCCGACAAGCAGCATTCACTCCTGGGGAACCGTAGAGCCACAGGAAGAGTCATCTGCATTGTACATGGCTTTGCTGCAATCCCTCATACTGAGCAAGCATGAAGCGACAGTGGGAAGAAAAACCACCCATTAACGGGAAAAAAAACCTCCGGCAGAACCGGGCTCAGTATGAACGGTCATCTGCCTCGACCGACTGGGGTTACAGAAGACAGAACAGAGACACAACAAGAGAAACAAAAAAGCACAGAAGCACACATTGATCTAGTAATCTGTTCTACATTAGATGGTAGTAGCGGGGATCGTGTGGCTGTCCATTTTGTTGGTCGAGGATGTTGAAAATGCATTCAAAACTGGATTTACGATAACAAGATTTTATGCTTTTTGGAGCTGGCGGTAAACTGGAGTATCGAGAAATTCTGAAAACGTCCCAGCTGTTTAGGCCAATGTCAAGACTGCTTGAACTATGTGAGGGATATGTCTGCTACCAGCCCTCAGACTGAAATGTTGTGTAAGCAGAACTGCAGGCCAGCTCCGGTTCCTCAACTTGCTGGCAGGATGGAATAGATGTCGGAGACATTGGAAGATGGGCTTTGGCAGAATGACCACAAATTTGGCTGTTTGGAATCACCATTGAGATATACCAGTAAGACTGTAAGCAAGACAGGAAAACAAGAGTCTGCTTGCTTGACAATAAATGCTATTATCAGAATCTGGCCTCCCTGTGTTGGCCTCGAATGGCGTATCATCTTAATTTCTCCTGGATGTTATGTAAACAAGACGCTCTGTGACATCTGTGACTTGCAACAGAGTTCTACTGAACTACCTGATAACAATCCATCACAATCAATTACTTTTGCTGCGAGAGCTATCTGCCAGTCGACAGACTAACACATGCGTACATGATTACACACGATTACACACATGATTACACGGCATAGTCGTTTTCTTACTGTCAACATACTTTTAAGGCTGCTGTCATTTTCAATTGCCAGCAGCTGATTCTCTTCTTGCCTAGACATACTGGATTACTCTGGTTTGCTCAGCAATTGGAGAGTCTTTTGTAGTTGGGAAGTAGCGGCAATACCCTAGGGATTACCATCTTATTTCTGTGCAGAGTCTGTGCTACACATATTTGATTTTGGCGCACCGCCACACCAAAATAAAAACTGACACACCTTTAGAATGAATTAAAAAATATGTTAAAACAATGTAAAGTATATGATATAGCATAACTATTGTATATTTGCGAACTAATGCTCCCTATTCCCTCTGTGTGGTCTCACAGGCACAGGCAGCTGCCTCGTCCTGATTGCGCTGCACACAGTCAGAGCAACGAGAGCAGCGAGGAGGCCTGCTCTGCTCTCACATTGCAAATGTATAACGCAAAGCTGCTGATGATTCTGTCCTGGATTACAAAACTGGAAATGAATATAATAAATACAGTTTTTATTATAGTCTCTTTTTTCCTCTAATTGTTGCGCTAATTACCAGATTGCCACACACCTTGAATGACTTATTCACCTTGTTCAATGTGTCTACCTCTGATTATTATGTTTTTGGTAAAATTAGATGTACATAGTGTGGATCCAGGCAATGTATACAAATTCATACATTATTTCATAAAGTAATGTTGCATTTCAATGAGATTTTAATGACACATTAAAAAGTTCTAGAGGCATTTTTTGGCTAGCATTTCCCTGTGAGGAACACAATGTACCCACTCACATTCAGATGCAACCTCCTTAATCTGAGCAATTAAACCAGACAGCTGTCCTGTCATGGCACCAGCACCCTCGGTGCACATGCTGACACAAAAAGGTTTTCCTGATATATTATCATCCAGCAATTTAAATAATTCGGCAGCTGTAGTTTTAGTTTGCAATAACAGTGCACATAATAATGCAGCCTCATGCACATCCTGATAAAGATATCACACATAAACAAGTAGCATTGCCTTGTTGTCAATATCTGTAGACTCTTCATCCTGGAGTGTGTACCACAGGGATGCATCTTCTCCAACAAACGTGTCTCAATGTTCTCTGCTTTTTCTTCAAAGGGCCAGGTGATGATGCATGCTGAAAGAAGCACTTATGCTATCTTTTCAACTACAGTCCTATAAATTGATGGCAAAAATCTTTAGTGGTGGGCAAGATCAACTCTTCACCAGCAGTGAGTGGCTTCCTAACCTTAGCAATATGGCTAGCCACCAAGTGACGATGCTCTTAGTGCACTTGCATTTGTTGATGTGGTTGCCCTCAGTAACTGCTTCTGTCCTTGTTTACACTATTCTCTTTCTAAATACTCAAAAGGCTTGTCTTTTAATCCAGAATGTTTGGTCTCCATGTGGGGAAGCAGTTTTGAAGGATTCATTAGTACATTAGAGAGCAGGTTATGGCATCTTATGCACAGTGAAATTGGTTTGTGGGAATAACCTGTCAAGATAAATCCATACTTTGACTCCTTTGATTATCTCTTAAACGCAGCTTTTTGGAACTTGTAGACTTTTCTCCTGTGTCCTCACTGGGCCTTTTCCCCTTTGCAAAGAAACTTTCCAGAAACATTTGTATTTTTATTTATTTATTTTGTTAGCCTGTGGGTTTAATGTTAGCAATAACCTTGGCCGATACGTGCATCAAGCGATACGTGCATCAAGCGTGAGTCATAGATGGATGTAACGTGAGAATCCGGCCATTTTCAAAAATCTTCATACTTCACATTCAGATAATAAATAAAATGGGAATAATATTTAATATATTCTCTCTGTGTGGCCGGACACTAAAGGACCCACAGATTAGTACCGGTCTGAAGCCCGACCGCTGCTTTACAGAACAACGTACTCATACAGTTTTAAGCCACATTAAAGCAAAAGAAGGGTTCCCGTTGATCCTGATTCCCATGCTTTCAATATATCAGGTGCTACTTTAAATCAGTGCCACGGTCATATAAATTGACTCTCGCCAGATGGATGTCGTTCTGCCAAGCTTTACACACCTCCACACATCCATCTGGAATCGTTGCCATTGGGAGGGATTTCAATACCACATAAAATGGACGACCCAATCAGGATTGCCGGGCGGGATTTTCATAGGTGTGACGTATCAGAGAAGCAACTGTTTGGATTCAGACAACAATGGTGTCTCAAAAGCAAGCGGTAACATTGATACTGCTATTTCATCAGTATTGTTAAATCTACCGGATATCAATTATTTAAAAGAACACCAGAGTTGTAACAGTTTTGAAGGCTTTTGTTAGTGGAAACGATGTTTTCGCCATTCTCTCGAATGGGTTTGGCAAAAGCTTGATCTTCCCTAACATCCGTGTCACGGGTTGGTTTCTATGTGAGTGCTTGAAGTAGCACATCAGTAAAGATGATGAACAAGTGGTTTATCCAATGAATGCAAGGATTTTTGATAAGGCCCCTCCTTCTGAAATTCACCTTAACTTTATTCAAAATCAACATATTTTTCATGCTTTGTTATATATATTGTCATTTCTAAATCTATATTAATGCAAATGTGAATAAACAGGATGAGTTACAGAATAAAATAAAGTTTTAGATGCAGTTCAGAACAATGTGTTGCAGTCAGGGCATACAGTACTGCTGGAACTCAAACATGGAAAGGGGTCAACTGGATCTTTTAAAAATAAGGCTTTTTGAAAACTTCAAAATAAACCACTGATATTTTTTAAGCGTTCCAACTGTGTTGGACTTTAGAAATAAGGCCTAAACATACTCTACAAAATAAAAGCCTTCATTTTTCATATAGCAGATTATTGCTGTTTAACACTACTACTGGAACTTAACCAATATTATAAATGGGAGTACATTGGCCTTTAATAATAAAGCAGAAAGTTGCTATAATAGAAGCCAGCCTGTCAGAAACAGTGCCCATAAAAAGCATTGCAGCAGATCATATTATACCCCCAAAACAACAGAAAAATTACATTTGTTGTCATGACTCCTTTAAGGTAAAGGAGCTGAAAAACAATTCCTCTGTTTTATTTGCACTTCTTCACTTGAAAAGTTGTTTCATCATGGGATGTTTGCCAAAATCTATTTCACAAACTGCTTGTGAAGTGTCATTCATTACAAATCCAATGAGAAGAAATTCGCTCCAGCCTTTCGCTGTAATTTCCAGCTGAACAGTATGTGGATAGGTTTAATTTGCTAAGGTGATGAATGGATCTAATAATCACTGACACTTAGATGGAATGTGTAATCAAGACACCAGGAAGCTGCAGTAAAAAACGAAGGTTGCAAGGAAGCCTATCTTGATCTTCAAAAGTGTTCATCTTGAATATAACAAAATGCTAAATAGTCCAGTATGTTAGCTTATTGAGTATGGGAAACACTAAGATATGGGAAACAAGTTCTAAGTACTCATGGGCTGTTTCTTTTGAGTGCAGCTGAAAATATATTATAACAAATTAAATCACAGTGATAGAACAAAATACTTTTGTAATTGACAATATAATTGAATGCTATTACAATCTTTTTTAAGGTTCTCTGAGATTTTTACTGTAAAGATAAGAGATATTTATAAAAACAAAACAAAAAACAGTGATTTTGCTGGAAAGTCAATAAGTTTGTATTTGGTTCAGGATTAGTAATGAGGCATACTGGCAGATTCTCCTTGGGGAAATAACCGTTTGTAGAGAGACCTTCAGTGGAAGGTAAAAATAATGAAATATGAATAGCATGAGTAATCAAACGAGCAGCTGTCTGCTTGTTGCCACCCATACTTCTGGCTTGAGGAGTAAATTTTTCAGAGCCCCTGGGACATAGGTTTCAGAAGCTTTTTCTGTGTTTCTGACAAAGAAGTAGCAACATGATGTAGCACAAGTTGTTTACATCATATACCGATGTTCACAGGTTTCAAGATGCATGCTGTACTGCATCTTAGGAAAGATAATATTACAAGTGCATTTAAAAATATAGGATACTGTGAACAAGTTTAATATTTGCTGTCACTCCTTTCAAAAATGAAATCTGATATATATAGTTTTAATAAACAGTGACAGATTTCAAGCCTTAATTTCAAGACATTTTGATGATTATTGCTTACAGTTTATGCAAAACACAATTTAGTTTCTCAGAAAATTAGAATTATACATAAGATATAAAGAAAAGGGACTGAAATGTCAGACTTCTGAAAAGCATGTTCATTTCTATGCACTCAGTACTTGGTATGGGCCTTCTTTTGCATGCTGCATGCCAAAGAGGCGATCAGCCTGTGGCTCTGCTGAAGCACAATGGAAGCCTAGGTTGCTTTGATAGTGGCCTTAAGGTCATCTGCATTGTTGGCTATGGTGCCTCTCATCTTCCATCTAGACAATAAGGTCAAGCCAGTGTGCTGGCCAATTAAGCACAATAACACCGTGGTCACCAGGGTTTGGTAGCTTTAGCAGTGTGGACAGACCCAAAGTCCTGCTGGAAAATTAAATCAGCATCTCTATAAAGCTTGTCAGCAGAAGGAAGTACAAAACAATTTAAAGTAGATGGCTGCATTATCTGTGAATTTCAGTAAACACACTAGGAAAAAAAAAAACAGAAGGTGACATGGCAGGCCAAATCTGTTTCATTTTGTAGCTGTTTTTATGTGATTGGTTTGAAGTTTAACTACAGTTCTTTTTCTTTTTTTTGTTGCCTGTTTTGGTAAGTAACATGCCTATGTCCCTTGTGTTGTACTAAGCAGCACTTTTAATCAGACTAGTCTTAACTTGTGTCCTCAGCAGGTATGTTAAGAATATGCATGCAAAGTGAATGGGGATTGTTTCTGCCATCAGTAGGTTATTTTATTTTAAAACAAGTTATGCTCAAAAATATTGTAAAATCTAGCAGATCTAGATTTTAAAGAGATTTTCATTCAATTAAGAAGCAGGAAGGAAGAATGACAGGTAACCTTCAAAATATAACCATGTATAAATTTAGACGATAGAGACAGAAAGATGGATAAACAAGACAAATATTTTGAGAGACAGAAGGTGGCTGCTCATATATTAATGGAAAGCTAAGTGGAAGAAAGTAGATGTAAAAATCAAAATATTAATTCTGACTGACCTGACAATCCAGGGGGTTAATTAGTAGGTCTCATATGGTGAATTAACTCCTTCAAATAAGAAAACGACACTGGCTCAAACTGCTCAAAAACAGCCAAAAAAGGACCAACAGAAAGATCAGAGCTATTTGGCATGCCAGGAACTTGTCTAACATGCCACTTTTTCAATAAAATATGAAAGAAAACTGTCGCATATGGAGATTGATGAATTAAGTAGAACCAGAGTTGGAGGATTAAGAATCGAGTCAATTAAATGAAATAACACCCTGGGTGAGTGATTACTGGTTAAAATTAGATTAGACAAAATCTGACACTTTTCCTCCTTAATTGACCTCTGATACTGAACGAGACTATCTCTTAGTATTTCCAGAAATACTAACAATTTAGTTTTTCGCCATTTACATTCGGCTTTATTGTCTCCTAAATGCACGAGTGACATCATTTAACCAGGGCTCAGCTCTACGTTTAACAGGTTTGAATTTATTAGGAGCAGCAAATAAAAAGAATCAAGAAAGTTATCAGGACTGAGAGCAATACTTGACGATAACATAGGATGAAGGTGCAGCTATTATCCTTTTTAATGTATAAAGATTGAGGTACCCACATATCTTTCATTTTGTCAGTAAAAGTTATTTAAGTTAAAGTTAAAATAAGTTAAAATGAACAGCTAAATGTTCTGAAAAAAAAGACTTCTTTGTAATGTATGGTCATGGGTATATGAAACAGTTGACTGTCAACACTAAGATCTGTTCTTAATAACAATAAATATGTCAAAGATAACAGTATTACATCTGTAATAATCAATATATATTTATAGCAGCAGCAATAAAAATAAAACCTATTACATTTTCTACGTTTTTATTTAGGATTTTGTGTTAATATTGAGCTAATATGGTAAAACTGTAGTACTTTTACTCAAGGTTATTATTCTATTAGAGTCTCATGCCAGCCTACGTCAACTTGGAACAAGATACACACAAAAAGTCCTTCCAACATAGCTTAAAAATAAACACAGATACTCCAGCTCTTCCTGAATATAACACTAACTCTCCCTGTGTCTCGAAGTAGCAGCGACATAGACTGATTTAGTCAGCTTGGACTCAAGGCTCAAGCTTCTTTTTTTTTTTCCTATATCAGCATAACATTTGATTGTCCTTTTTAATTTTCCTTTCAGCCTGCTTGCTGTCATTAAACCTTCTCTTTGGGGTTTGATCATAGAACATTGAAGGTTCCTTTAAAGTGTTCTCTTTTTCTGTGTTTACATTAGGGCTGGTGATATGGCTTAAAAATGAAATCTCTGATTTTATTATGCCAAATACGATGACTTAATTTTTTTTTGTCATCCTTTTAATTTCACAAAAATAAATTATTGTTAAAACATATTTTTTTGTCAAGCATTTCGTTTGGGAGTTGACCTGAATTCAAAGTGCAACTAAATACATTGTAAAACAGATGGCAGGCCATGCCGTTATAAACAATGAAAATATAACAAAATGTTTGCTGCTAGCGGTTTTACACAAGGAGCTAAGAACAGGCTCCACTTCACTTGTGTAACTTCAAACTAACTTAAAAAAAATAAGTAAATGAGTAAATTAAAGTTCCCCGTATTGTGGTATGAAACATATTTACAATATTTTGACAATATATTCAAAAACATATATCCAACATTGCATGCTATTCTCTTCATGGAAGCTCAATGAGTGTATTGGTAAAATAAAATTCAGATTTTCCAAAAATTACATGTTAAAAAATTGTAAATTTAAATTAAGACATATGCATATTTTCTACTCACAAATGACAAAGCATCCCTTCAAGTGAGATTTACTTCAGCCTTCACGCATACTATAGAGGTGTACTTTGTTTTAAGCGTCCTTTTTTGTCCCTGTGTTTCTAATCAGGCCTCCGCCACCCTCCACAGTGACAACACGACTCTATAATCTGTCCACCCCCACTCCGACATGCACTGTCAGAGCACCATTAAATCGAAAGCCAATAAAAAGTGCCTGGGCTGGCCAGCCTCATTAAGAGGACACCTAGCAGAGGATTCCCGACACTTTGGAGGCCCTAATGAATTGGTACACACCCCCGCGTTGTGAAGGTGGAATTCTTACAATGGGTGAAAGGGAGAACTCTGCAGAAGAATACCAAAATTGCTATCACATGTTCAAGAATAGTACGTTTCACAACAACCATCATTATCATCTCTTTTGTTATGCCCTTACTATGCTTTATCCAAGTACTAAAATTTGCTCACAAATGCAATTTCAGCTTCCTCCCCATCTGAGATCTGACCTCTTTATAAGTGTTGCCGGTAAGAATCATTATTTGTTCAGTGGATGCCGCTGGTCTGTGTAACACTGCATTTGTTCTTCACGCAATTTTTTATTTGTTGTTGTTGTTTCATGTGATTCAATAGACACCTCAGCTCAAGCAGTAAGTAGGGTACAGCGGCTAGATGAGCTTATCTGAAACGTATGAGCCAAGGTTGACTCTAACAAGCACTCTTCAGAACGATGCACACAGCCTCCCAGCTCTGCATGAAGTCTCAGCTTCCCTCTGCTCGGGCAATCTATCAAACACTCTAGTTTAAAAAAAAAAACGAAAGAAAGAAATCTCCTGAGGATCACCAAAATATAAAAAATAAATAAGTCTGGTATCTGCTGCTGAAGCAGCTTGTGTGCTCCTCAGTGTGAAATTTTTTTAAATTTCTATGTCTACAATTAGACCTAAAATTATTTAAACCTCACAAAATTAAATATACAATTTTTTCCATTCAACCAAATGAGGCTGAAGTTGGTTTCCAATTCTAGCTTGTGATTTCGGAAGCAGTTAAAAGGCAAATCCACCTAATTTTTCACTCCCTTGCGTATCTTTAATCTGATCTAGTTACTTGAACTCGTTAAGATGCATTAGATTATTCAACACTAATACAAGACTGTTTCACACCCAGTGTGTGATTTGTGAACCCTTTGATTTCCGAATGTTTAAGATGGGCAATATTAGTGCTTGTTTTTCTTGCATCTGGACCACATTAAAACTGGTCCATTTCAAAAACTCCAGTACTTAGACTCTTCAAACCTGGACTGGGTTGTCCTACATTAATGGGAGACTCATTCAAACCCATTTTGTAATTTGTGAAACCTTTATTTAACAAATCGGTTATATTTTCCACAAGAGGTTTTAAAAAGTAAGACTAAGGCATGAAAATGTGGCAAAATAGGCTTGCTCCTTGCACAAAATAATCAATATTTGCAAAATGGACATTTCAATACTTGAGACGACTATCATTTTAAAATAGGATATTTTATTTGTTAGGACATTATAGTATATTATATTGTTGACTTATTTGGTCTAAACTGCCATATTTTTTAAATGAATGGTGGGTCTATGAAATACAAACAACAATAAATGATCCTTCTTGTGATTTCTTTCAAAATACATTTTCAATTGTGAGGTATTACAAAGGTTTAAAAAAGGTTTGTCAAAGATCTGGATTTTTAAAGGTCCTCTTTATTGATATTGTGGTAAAACAAAGAAAGAAAAAAAATACTCAATGCCATTTTCGATACTGTGGCACAGGGTTATTTCTGGTTAAGAGCAAAAATGATTTACGAATTGACAAACTTTAATTTTCTTAATCAGTACATAGTCAATATTTTAGGGACAAACTATGGAGGACTGAAACTGACTGAAATAAAAATAAAAGCAGAAACATATAAATGGTCCAATAAATATCACTACAAGGCTGCTTGTATTGATTTGAAATTGCTTAAATAAAATGGAGAAAAATTGCTTAAATAAAATGGAGGAAAAAAAACATGAGGGTACATTAAACATGTCTAGTGAAGAAGTAAGTACCTCATAACTTTATAACGCTGTCAGCAAGAGAATGGTTTGATTCTCTGGCTGTGCTCACCACCATGTTGCTCCAATGCTGCGCTACTCTGACGGTGCAATTTTATCGGCAGGAGGGACTGAGCCCTGAGTGGCAGCTGTTCACATGCATGTAAGTGCACTCGTGACCGGAGAACAACACAGGGAGATCCATCTAAAAAGATACCCTTAGTTATTCACAAAACTATTTTTTAGTTATTTTTATTTTAAATAATTAAATTTTGCTTACTGCTACATTAAATCGTAAAACATGGTAAATACATGGGATATTTTAAACAAAGACATAAAAGTACTTCATTTTTTTAAATTAATTTGTACATTTTAAGTGTATTGATTTATTTATTGAACCATATACACACTATGAAAAACCACCTCAACATAAACACCTTCTCATTTTCACATGTTGTCTAATAGTGACGTTTTTTCTGATAAAAGTGCCAAAACTTGTAACCTTTCTCTTGACGTTTTATGTTTACCAACAGATATCATACCTGAACAAGTCTCTCATAATTTTAATCTTGTTTTGCAATCTAATGTCATTGCAGACATGTGTAAAGCAGCTTTTATTCTCCCCTGACAGAAATGTTGGGTTCCCAATGTGTTAAACAATTATTGTCCCGATTCAAAACTTTGTATTTTAGCCAAGGTTTTAAAAAAAAAAAACTGGTTAATGATCACCTAAAGGAATACTTATGTGCAGCTAACATCTCGTCATCATTTTGGTTTAAATAAACAGTAGAGTGCAGATACAGTCACTATAAAAGTCATAAATGACATTGTTGAAGCCTTGAATGCCAATAACTAATGTACTGCCCTTTTCATTGATATGTCTAAAGCATTTGACACTATTGATCATACCCTTCTTTATCAAAAGCTGCCACATATTGGTTTATCAGATAATGTTGGGTCTCGGTTTTCTAAAAGTCAAATCATAGACAATGTGTGCAACACAGTGGTATGTTGTTAGAATACTTAAACAAACCAGATGCATAGGGGGCAGTGTACCTCAAAGCTATAACCTATGTAAGCTAGTCAGAGTCCTTTAAAATAAAAGCGATGCTGAATGTCATTGCGCCTGTGTAAAACATCTGACCTCCAAGCGCTTTCTCTCCTTTTCGCCGCAATAAATTTCAGCGGCTGGGCTTGGAAAACAAATAAACAAAAAGCATCTGAACCAACTGTCATGTTTATAATGTTCCAAGTTATGCTTTTCTTTGAACTCTCAATACTGAGGTGAAAACAGGAAATGTATGTGGGCCCAGGTAACATCAATTAAAATATTGATGTTACCTGGATGTCGGGGGAATAGGCATAGAAATTTTGCCTATTCCCCAGACATCCGGCTACGTGTAGACTAGGGATGAGACTAGTCCTAAATGCTAACAAATAGAAAGTTCCACAAACTCTCATAAAAACAATGACAGGTACACCAATAGAGTTTGTTAAGTCTTGTTGAGTACCTTAGCATAAAAAGGTGAAAATAAGTTTTCATTTAAGTCACAAATTAAATATGTTGTAAAGATGGAAAATATAAAACTAGTGTTTTTCTTCAAAAATAGATCTTGCTATTCTTTCAGTGCAAGGGACCATCTTGTCTTAATGACCTTCCTGCCTCTGTTAAATGATTTGTTTATGTGAATGCATCTGCCACCTCTCTTAATATGTTGGATGCTGTCTAACATGGAAAATTACACTCCATATCAGAGTATAAATCTGGCACTTATCAGCGTACCTTATATTCTCATCTATCATTTTCAATCCATAGACTCGTGTATACATTTTCATCTATAAAGCTATCCTTGAATTGTCTCAACCTTATTTGTCCTCCTATATGTCAATTAAACCATCCAGACACAGACTTCGCTCACAGGACTTTGTCTCCTTCGGTGACCACAGGATCTAAAACTATCAAAGTTTATTCCTCTTGGAAACATTTTTTTTTTTATTTTGAGATATATAGAGAAATCTTGTTCTGAAACTAACTGATTTCTGGGTCAACTTTTATTAGCTTGTTTAATCTGAATCAATTGTTTTAATTGTTTGTATTGTTACCACGTTTGTAATAATTTTATTTTTTTTATCAAAAAGGATTTCTCTTGTAAATGAGACGTTGGATCTCAATAAGATCACATGTATAAATCAAGGTTCGATAAAATCAGATAAAAGCGTCAAAACAATGCAAAGTTCATGAGCTTTTTACTAGGTCAATCATTTGGTTGTTGTATTTGATTAGTTTTAAGCCCCATTTACACTACCCTTTTTTAACCGATCCATGCTGAGTTCGGCCCGGAAGTTATGTTTCGTTATAATTGTGATATTTCGTTGTTTGTGGAGAGTCAGGCGAAGAAGGCAACCTTTGGTGAATTTACTTGATGGAGCCGGCTTTTGGGAAGTGGATAAGACAAACAAACGTCTAATCAGGGCACACAGACACAGGAAACAATGACAGACGTTGAGGTTCGTCACACTGCTAAGCAGAATCATCACTGGAAACCGTGTGGCACGGTAGGGAAGCTAGTATTTTTATGAATGTCTGAAACCGCGAAATTAGTTAGCTGACTGTGAGGAGATGACGTGGTCTGCTCATGCGCTCTTTGTTATCAGAGAAACAAGTTACTGAAGAAACGGGCCGAGCCCTACTAGCGAACTGGTCTAGATTTAGCACGGTACGGTTGTGTCTGGCACAGTTCAGTTCAGTTTATGTTCCATTTACACTCGATAGTTATCTCAGTTACCGAGCTCTGACCGTTCTCGGCACCGTTAAAAAAGGGTAGTGTAAACGGGGCTTTAGTGTATTGTTTCTGTATTGAAAGTATTGTTTCATACTTTCAATTTTCTGAGGTTTATTTCTTTGAAAAAAATCTAATTTTGAGGAATTTCTAAATAGGCCTGACATCTTTAGATTTATTTCCCTCACAGGTTTAACTTTACAATATATTGTGCTGAAACTGCTGCAGCAAAGAAGGAAATTATGCCTTTTGTTTGGCAGGAGCAGACTTTAGTGTCTTTTTAAACTTTCTGAATTTTGCAGCAGGGATAATGTCTCAAAAGCCAGGTTGTGTAGCAAGATTTGCTTGAGTTAACATTCTTGAACTTGGACCAAAGTACATCAGAAGCAATAAATGAAGACTTCATGAAATTGTGCCAGCTAGTGAAAATGGGGTTTCTTCCTTTAAAGTATACTCTTCAGGATTACTTTGGGTAATGTCAATAATATATTATTATGATTATGGAATATTCCACACTAATAGAAGTTGAATACCAGAAATGTGGCAAGATTTCTGAGAGCGAAAGCCTTTAAATAACCACTGCAACAAACTTTAGATTTAAAAACTAATGGAATTTTAGGTGTTGTGTGCTGTTTGTAACAGCAAAGCTACAGCAGGGGAGTGAAAATTAGGATTTGTGCAAAGATGAAGAAAATATTATTAAAGTTAACGTGTTGCAGTGCCATGTGCTCTTTACACTTGGATGGTTAACACAAAGCTTTTTCTAAACTCGGTAATACTTGTAGACAAGTAAAGGATATGTTAACAATATGCAGGATTCTTTTGCAGAAATCTTGCCATCGTCCAATCCCACTCACCCTTATTCCATCAGATGCTGATGGCTGTTTTGATGCTAAATGTTTTCTATCTTTTACAAATCTGCACTTGGTTTTGTCATGGTTAATGGCTTTTACTTATTATCCCGTTTGGATATAGTGGAGTTTAATTAGTAGATAACTACTAAAAATGTGATATTTCCAGTAAAGCTGATTTATATTCAAGTTGAATAGCATAACTTAATGTATACCTCAGCTGTCATGTGGAGGAATGAAGGAGAGAGGGAAAAAGGACAAATCCTAACCAAAATCAAAAGTAGTATCCAACAAAATCGACCAAGATATGGGTTTTGATGCAGTATTAAAATCAGGATCCAACGCTCATGGAAGAACTTACCATTTCCAGAGATGTGATTATCCACCTTTACGTATCCGTCACGCAGACCTGCGTTAAGTTGAACGTAAAGTCCCGCGTACTGTAAAATCCCCATGATCAGTCCGAAGGATCCCATTGCTGCAGCTGGTGTTTCAAGCAGCTGAGTTAAACTGTGACATTAGGAGGAGAGCATGGACAGCAGCTGATCTCCCCCCGCTGGCAGCCACACACGCGCGCACGCACGCACGCACACACACACACACAGTTGGACCTGGAGGAAAACGGGGCTGCCGCTCTGCTCTTTCCAGAGCGTGAGGAGGCGCTGCGGTCAGGTAAGCGGATGGAGAAACAGGTGATGCGGCTCTACTCTATTAGGCGGAGGAATCTCAGGGACGTGAGTAGTAAGTCTGACAGTTCTAGCTCACTATATCTAAAAACGTTCCTTTCTTCTAACAATATCATTACAGTCTTATTAATTAACGTTCTTATTACTGTCCCGTCAGCACAAATGGCATCTGGCATGTGTTTTTTTCCCCAATCAGTTTTTACTTTTCCTTTCAGTTTTTATTTTTAGTCACAAAACCGAATTTATTTTGTAATTATTTTATACCGAATTAAACCTACCATCCATTAGACAGTTTAATGCCTCTTGAAGGACTGCAATTTTTTTATTTTTTTTATTTTTGATTTATTTATTTTAAATCCAAGTTTATGTTTTCATCATATTTTACATGTTTTTATCTATGCTATCGGGCAGATCAATTTCCCATATCGTGGATCAATAAAGTATCTATCTATCTATCTATCTATCTATCTATCTATCTATCTATCTATCTATCTATCTCTCATTTTACTATAGTGTGCTATTTATGACACTCAATCATAATTGAGCCATTTATGGTTGTAATTTGGATATTTCTGTGACATGTGGCACTCACAGCGCACTGTATAAATTTCCTGGGTAAAAAACAGAAGAAAATATTTGCAGTTAAAATTTGAGACTTTGTCAGCATTATCTTGAGCACCTTTGCTCTTTTAAAGAAAAAAAATAAGTATTTGCTTTGATTTAGAGTAACTGTCTTATTTAATATCAGTGCCGTGGCTTACTTCTGTATCTCAAAATAATTTGTTTCTGGTTTTGTGCATGAATAATTATCACAGGTAGAAGGTTTGTTTGTGAGAATTAAGCCAATTTCTCAAGTTTAGAAATCATGTCACTGCATCAAATGCAAAACAGACTTTCTTCTGAGCTCCCCAAGACACCTTACAATTTTCATTCAGCACTTGGTCCAGCAAAGGCTCACACAGCTGTTTGTTTCTTCTTTTGTCCTGCTGTCTCATTTACATGCCGCCATCAGCTGGCCTCTCAAGCCTGAAGGACCTGAAGGAAGAGTGAAATTGAATCTGATGTATGCAGGCTTGAGCCCCAAGACAACACCTTTGTGATAGCTGCTCTGAGTTCAGCATCTCCGCAGCACTAACTGCCTCAGACAGCCTCTGTCAAAGATGATCTATAAAATGCGTGCGTGCGTGTGTGGGTGTGTGTGTGAAGGACATGATGGCTACACCGCATAGAGCCAGTTAAATGTAAAATAGAGAGGGACCTAGGAATATGACTCAACTTGGGAGGGAATCTCAAAGCTGGCAACGTCCAGCTTCATGGCATCCATTATTTATTGGGTTCCCTTTGATATGTTCAGCTGCCTCTTTTCCTGCTACTCTTAGAAAGGAAAGTGGACTGCTACAATATCTGAGGAAATTCATCCACAAAGAAATCAGTTTCTTCCAGTCTGATAAATGATTTTTGTCCTGTTTAATTTATGGAAATTGACTTTATTGTATCCATTAACAAATGTAATCCTGTTATTATTCTTTAAGCACATGTATCTGAGAGTAACTATTATATAACTAATCTTATCCACATGTAAAACTGAATTGATAATTTTGTTAGCATTGTATCTTTTATGTAGATCCCTACAAAAAAATAATAATAATCAGAGGTTATTTTGTAGGATATTTTCTCTAAACGAAGTATAGATAACGCTTCTGATTGTTCGGGATTCTGTTGTGTCTGCGTCGTGTCCTGATCTCCTGAGCTGTACCTTTCCTCCACTGGAGGGTGGAGCTGAGCGGATACGCTCCTGCACACCTGGTCCACATCAGGCCATATCAACTGCTGCAGCTGACTGAGGCCTTGTCCACACGTAGCCAGATATTTTTGGAAAATCAATACATTTTTATGCGTTTTGGCCCTTCATAAACGTGTAAACTTAGTTTTCCATTATTGCTGAAATCTCTGACCAAAGTGAAGATTTTCTGAAAATGACGTTTTTGTGTGTAGTACATGGCTAAACAGAGTTTTAGGGTCTGGCGCATCACAGTCTGTGACAAATATTGCGGTTCCGACGTCACATGTGTGACCACTGTTATTGACTTGACCATGCAGTGAAGGAAAAAAATAAATGTTATCAGAGAGGTGCTGATTATTTTTTATTTATTTATTTTTTTTGGTGTTTTTTGGGGGGAAATCAACTGTTTACAACACGTGTCTAATCAATATTAAACTGGAAAAATTCACTGCTCCATAATCAGTGGCCATCATTTATTTCTAACTGACTGTTACACCGGCAACCCCACAGCATGTCCTGTCTTAACTTCGGTATCAAAACTTCAAAGTAAAAGCATACATGGAACGTTATAAATATTATAAGACGCCTTTTGCTTGTTTCCTTTAAAAAGGTAAATTGCTCCAATATGTTGAGGTGGAAAGGAGAAAGAGCACTCGGATGGCAGCTGTTTTCTATCAACTCTCCCTCCCAGTACAGAAGCACAATTCTGGTCAATGACCTCATTGTTTGAAGGACTTTGATTAGCTGACATAGGTTTTAGATTTGCGTTACACTGCCCCCTGCGTGTTTGGCATGTTTAAAACAACCTTCAGGTGACGTATTTGTGCAGGCTTGTGTGGACAAAACCTTTCTGAAAATGATTCTGTGTGTACAATATTATTTTTAAAAAATGGTGCCGGGGAGATATTTGATTTTAAGATCCTTCTATCTGTGTACAAAACCCCAAGTGAGTGTCAGGCTTAGTGGTGGCCTCTAGCTTTCTGCGTTTCTCAAGCACTATTATGATTTCCAGCATCAACTGTTCTCCTTTGTGTCTTCTCACAGGTTGAACCTGCTGATTAATGGTGAGTTCATGGTGATGAATTTTCTCTAGAGAACCCTCAAACAATCTACTCAGATTCTCATTGCAATACTTTCCTGAAAAGTTCATTTTCGTCAACTGGCTCTTTGCAGCTCTTTGCCCTAGTAACTCAGTGCCCTACCTCACGTCCAGCTCCTACCTGCTGCCCTCGGGAAGCAACTCCTTCGAACACCACCACTTCCTTGATTCCATCCCAGCACACAGACCAACACCTCCTGGGCTCTGCTGCTTTTCCTCTAAGCGCTAATTTTCCTGCTCTGACAACTTACCTTACCATCCACCTGTGCTCTTCTTTCTCAGAATGTTCCTGGTGCCATCCTTCCTGGACATATGTCCAATAGAGACACAGCTCAACACAATTGCTTGCTCGGGCCTACTTTATGTAAAGAGAAAAACTGAGAAAATTTAAGAGTAAATGGCAGCAATAACTGCATGTAAAGCAAAAATAAATAATAATAACATATTTACAGTGTTGAACAGTCTGCCACTTTGCAACCTATACTGAATTTAAGGACTAAGGGTAAAATAAGGGATTATTATGTAATAGATTGACAGTCACTGTGAGAAAACTTGGTCAGAATGTGTTTGCGAAGCCTATAGCAGCATAACTAGTGAGCCACATGACCCACTCTGAGAAGCTTAACCAAGGGGGAATGTTTCTAACCTGGTGTCAAAGGAAGATAAAAACGGGAAAAAAAACTCTTGAGTTGATCCCACAGGAGAGGAGCCTGAAGAGTGATCTATCTGCCTGTCATTTTACCTCAAGCCCTTGAAACCACTGGTAAACATGAAGGTTGGGACTGAAGGGCTATTTTAAATTCTAAATTTAAAAGGAAGCTGATGAAGAGGAGGTGAATTCTGAGAAATAAGACATCTCGTTTTAATATCTTATAAGAACTCTTTCTGCAGCATTTTGGATTAACTTCGGGTTGTTTTTTTAAAACAAACATTTTGGGCACTTCTGAGGATAGAAAATTGCAAAAGCCCAGTCTGGAACTAACACATACATGATCTGATTTTTCTTCAACTATTTGTATTCACTAGTAACTGTTAAAGTTTAATTTCCATCTTTAAACAGGTTTTTATGACTTCGTCACGTTGTAAAATTTACCTCAACATCTTTTTTGCGTCATGCTGCTGTAACAAAAGGGAAGGTTCAGGAATCAGCCTGCGTGGGACCAATGCTTCTGCTCCTTCTTCCCTGCTATGCTCTCTGGGTCTGAGCTATTGCAGCATATCTTTTGACTATGTAGAGATCTTGTCATTGTTTTGCACCTCCTGAATATCAAAGAAAGCTCCAAACTATAAAACAGCACCTTTCAGACATCTGCTGAATTATATAACTTCAGCCACTAACATTTTTTTCATTCTTACATTCTTACTTTTTTATTTAAAAAAAAAACAACAGCTTTGTGATTACAATTTCATCTTCATGTATGTCATGTTGCATCTTTCCTTTGACTGCGTTTTTACAAAGCAGATGATTATGAGAATTGTCTCAAAATGAAGGTTGTTTGAAGTGCCACATAGTCTTTTTGAAAGGTTTGCAGTCAGAAACGTTTTCCTTTTGGGGGTCAAGCAGAGGACTATTAACTCATGAGCTTTCCTTATAACTGTCAACCCGCCAGACTAGAAAATGTTAAGCCCCTCCTTTGTTGTGCCAAATGACCCTGCACAAACGGTAGAAGTTGCAACAGTGGGAGCATGTTTTCACACTCCAGAGAATTCATCACCTGCCAGGTAGATTGTTTGCTGGCCTCTCTCCTCTGTGTCCATCTGTCATCCCACTGGCTGTTCAAGAAACACTATATAATGGCAGCAACCTCGCCACCATTTCCTGGTTCACTGGGTATGGCTCTGCACTCCAGCAGATTTTTGCTGCTCAATTCTGGGACGTTTTTTAACTTGGCGCTGGGTAGAGGAGAATATGGCAGTAGGTGAGGTACATTAAGCACCTTTCTGTTTCCCCCTTCCTTATGAAGGTAATGTGGCTTGACAGAAACATGAAGATGGACCATGCTCTGGATGCGGATGTTTTGTGTGTTGCATGTGAACGAAATAAAACTAGAAACAAAAATGTTAGCTTTTTGATGCATGAATTATTACGTAGTACGTGTTAGGATAAAAAAAGAAAAAGATTTCTCACAGTTTTTCCATATGTTTTTTGACTCTGTTATGTGTATTTGTCAAAAAGAAAATGAATAATCTATCTACATTTTGAACAAGACTATGAAATAATAATAAAAAAAATATTAAAACTAAATTAGTTATCATGTTTTTTATTGTAAAATATTCTAATGTTAATGAAAGAGATAGGAGTCATTAGTTGACTTACTGTTTAAAATTGATTTCAGAATTCTGTCAGTACAAATGACGAACACAAAAACAAGGTTGCCAGGTTCTTTTTAGCTTCCAGATATCTGATTTTTTTCTTCTTCTTTTGTTCAAAGTTCTCTCGGGTGGCAAATTCTCCCCTGGGTCCGCTGTCAGAACTCCTCCATGCACCACTCACCTACCTGTCCACCCTCCAATGCTGTGCTGCCATCATCATTTACATCTGGAAACAACCAAAAGATCAGTACTAACCTACACTGCTTGCCACAATCTGGCAACCTCATGCTCTGTGGGTGTGCTTACCTCCCTCCTGGATCTTCACCATCTCTACAAACATCAGTTTTCTCCTCTTGGTCACCAACATCAGTTCCCAAAGTTTTCAACCCTCTGTTGACACCTCTCTTTCTTAGTGCCTTCCTGCATCCCTCTTCTGAGTCCTATGGAAACCTTTACTTGCTTGTTTTGTCAAATAAACCATTAAACCTTACACGGTTGTCTGTAGTTATTGCCTGCACAATATATGTAACTCTTAGAGACGTCATTTAAGGAAAAATCTTAGAATTTCTCCAATTCCAAGATTTTTCTCAGAGTTTTACCTCGGTAAGATAAAAGTTATTCACAAAGCATCCTAGTCCTTAAGAGGGTCCTACAGTGATAAAAAGTTAGGAGTAGTGAGGAAGATGTTTAGGGAGCCTAACAACCTCTCAAGCAGGAAAGATGATAGACACAGAGAGAGCTGATTGGCTGATCCACAACCTAAATACTGGAGGAAATTAACACATAAACATTTTTAACAATCATACAATTATTAGTATTTAGATTAGATAAACTTTATCATCTCCATAGAGGGAAATTAATTTGTTTCAGCTGTACAAAAATAGCATAGTTTCCAACCCAATGACAAGAAAAATATATCTGAAAAACTACTGATGGTACTTTTACTCTATTGTGGAAATTCAGTTCAACTGTATGCAAAATCTTAAACTGCTAAAAACTGCATCTGTAAATATAAAAAAGCATTTTGTTGCTCCGGTTCCAAAAATCTAGCCCTAATACCCCCTCAATGTCTGGAGCATTTAGCATCTCAGGGTGCACCTTGTTCACCTACTTTAGCTATGTGTTGCAAACACAGTTAAACTAACTGATGAAAGTTGCAGAAACATTTTTTGTCATTGAAGTCTAGAGCAACATAGGAAGAATAATAGTAAAAATGTTCTGTTAAGGAGAAAAAAAGAAATAAATGTTCTGTTAAATACACCCCGTGATGCATGATGCCCATGTTAATGGGCAGAGAATAACTGCCCCCCTCCACCTGTGTGAAATCAATACTTCAAAGATTAATTGGTGTTGCCATTATTTTTTTAATTTATCTTTCTCGTACTATGAGGGACTCATGCTATGAAAGCTATGATGTTTCTGAGGTGCTCCACTTTCTTGACTGCCATGTGGGTTTGAAGAGGTTTGCTTTGAACTTGCATTTCTCTGCCAGTATGCAGCAAAGAATGGAGTGTCAAAGCGACTGGAAATTTCTTGTGGGATATTCTGCTGGATTCAAGAAAGTTCAGAGCAATGAAATGAGCTCTGATTAGCGCGGATATGGCCATGACTGCATATAAAGTGCAACAATTTTAAATTCCCCTTTTTCACATCAGCAAGACATAATTATATGGATCAGCAATCAGCAGCCTTTGTAGCCACTTAAATGCTACTTGTGCAGAATCACAATGCCTCCTGGTCTTTTAGGAACTGGAAAAGCAAAATCAATTTTTGGCTTTTAAAGCAGGCAGTGTTGGTGTTGTTTCATTAGAGAGGGCTTTTTGCACAGGAGGAAGTGTAATTGTCTGTGCTTTTACTCTAGGTAGCCCAGGGTATTGCAACACAGTGGGAAAGATTGCAGTCAAAGGATTTTTAATATTCTCCCAATTTTCATCAGTGGCCTTCTTTTTTCCACCAGCTAGCTCGCTGACCACATTCCAATCAACCAAACAGATGCAAACAAAGCTAGAAATTAAACAAAGTGAGACAGCTCGGAAAGTATGTCAGCCCTCAATAGCATTTTATTTCCTGGGCATTAAAATGCACTTTTTGTTAAAGCAAATTCAGATTATTCAAGGTATGTTAAGTTAAATAATCAGATTTCTTCACTGTTCAGCCATTGTGGTTGGTAATAACGTATCACAATTGACAAAAAACAGTGAATTATGAGAATGATCCTCCCAATTCCATTGGACAGTGTTGATCGTTGAAACAAACCAATCCATGTATTGAATAATTTATGTACTTGAAGTCTTTATATAATATTGAAGGCTTACATAAATGTCTTATTTAAAAAATCTATTCTGATTACACCAGGAAACATATGACAAAACAAAGAAGCTTAAGGCCAAGCTGATATTTTCCCTGTGTTTTAAAAAAATCTACATCTTGGCGGTCTGAGGGATTCCTGGAAAACCCATCATGTGCAAGCAGGTGGTGATGGCATCAACCATAAGAGTGTTAATTTGAAGAATTGAAGCTGGAGTTATTGTTATCATACTTTGCTGTTTTCTCTCAGTCACTCACTTATTCATCATACATTTGAAGCTTAATGGAAATGCAAAGTATTACAGATGTTTCTGTAATACTTCTAATACCCTCTGTGTCACTTTTAATACCCTCCCAATACATTCAATGCATACACACCTTAAACAGTGTTTGAAAATCTCCACTTTAACCACGTTTGAAAATCTTTTTTTTTTTTTATGCTTTAAAGTTTTTTTGCTTTGGGACTCCAGTGAACTACAATCTGTAGCAAAACTCAAAAACTGACATTTACAGATGCTATCAATTCAGACTCAAAGCTTGATGTAGTTTGCACAGGAATCGTTACAGTATTTTCTCTGTAAATGTACAAAGCTAGAAGAGACATACCCCAAAAACCTCAGCAGTTATTGCAGAGATAGTATCAACTCAATGGGGGTGAATAAAAATGGATGTCTCACTTTTCGGTTTTCATTTGTGAAAGAATTTAAAAAAACATATATATCACTTTCTTTCCATTTTATAAAATTAGGCATTACTTAATGTTGGTCTATGACATCAAATTCCAATTAAATACATTGATATTTGCAATTGTAAAGTGACAGAATGTGGATAACCTGAAGGGGTCTAAATACGTTTTGTCTTAAAGTTAGAGTGGCATTGGAGAAAGTCTGAATGCTGTCTCAAAGACAGATGGTTCTGACAGTATAGTGAGCCTCTTTTTAAAAAAATAAAATACATTACAAAACAAAAGATCATTTTTGAACATTAAGTGGAAGATATTTTTTGTTTTATTTCAGCTAGCAACCATGAATCATACCCTGCAAAGGAACTGAACATTGACTATTTGTCAATGTAATGTTTTACTACCTCGACACATTGAACTGACAGAGTGCTCCAACACGTTAGCTGCATGCGGAGCTCAAACCCACTCAACATCTCATACTCCCCAGGTTTGAATCATTGGAGCATTCAGCCTCATTTATCCTCAACAGATCCTACAAGCCCTAAAGTCACAGCAAGTGTCGCAAGAAAACACTTGCTGTTGCCATCACACATTTAAATGTAAGGCACCATTTTTTTTAATTATTTTTTTTTTTTGATGGGACTGCTTCCATGGAGGCTCCACATGTTCTTTGCCTTCTAAAGGACTCCTCTGCTTACTTGGCTGAAGATGAGATTTCCAGAGTATGCAGGGTTCTTGAGCGTAATGTTATCAGATTGGACTGAATCAACCAGTTTTTTTTTTCATATATCCTGTCCTCTCCACCTTGATTTCCTTCCATAATGCCATGTTGTCATGACACTATTATACATTTCCATCACTTTCTGTCATGATTTGGGTTTTTGTTTTGGGCTAATTATTCTCACTCCATGCTGCACTTTTCTCAGTCACCACTCAGCACCATTATCAGCTCCACCTGCTGCCACTAAATACCTTCAAATCATTGCACCTGTTGCTCTGCCTTTATATACCTGCTTTACTCACCACTCCCTGCCAGAATGTCTTGTCTAGCCACCTGCGTGTGTTTTTCTCCCCGGTGGATTTTTTTTTCTTTTTTTTTTTTTTTTTTTTTTTGGGGGGGTCACTCTGCCTGCTTATCCTTTGGACCTGTCCTCTATGGAGCTCATGCAGTGACATTGAAGAGATTAGGCATTGTAAAATTAAACATTGAAAAATCACTTGGAAAAAGAGATTTGGCATTGAAAAATTAGACACTGAAAGGTCAAACATTATTAGAAAATAATAACTTATGATGATATTCTCATTTTATGCAGCTGTTTTTTTCAATGAGAGATGTTTTCAGTGTCACTGCAGAGTTCCTTCAGCTATGATATTACTACAAGCTGGCCCTGTTGCCGTTGGGGGTGGGGCTAAATGGAAGGTCCTGTCACGGGCCTTATGTTTTTCAAGCACTGTCAGAGTAGAGGTGGCTGAATAAAAATGCACTCTTTTAAGATTTCTATATGCAAACATTTTTGAAAACTGTACTGTTTTTTTTCTTCCACTTAAAAATTTTGTGCTACTTGTGCTGGTCTATTTTATAAAATCCTTGTAATATACATGCAAGTTTGTGGCTTAAATGTGATAACATGTGGAAAAGCAATAATGACTTTGAGGCACGGTATGTTTGCTCTTGATTCGGGTTTTCCCAAGTCTTCTTTAAATCTTCAATCCACAGTACTGATATCTTCCACATGCAGCATTTGTAAATAAACCCAAAACGCCTGTGTTATATTTCACAGAACATTTCTAAATTTCCTTGGCTGAAGAGAAGAGGAGAAACCTCCAACGTTTTAAGACAAATTCTCTAGTGCAAGAGGACATATACACCCCCCTCCACATAGACAAAACAACACACTCTCCAATCCAGAGGACCAGCCTTGGTTCCAGAGGATTGGCTTACCATCAGTCCTCCAACAGATGGATTTCTATTACAGTTTTATATGCTGATGTGCCAAGCTCACCCAGTGAACTGGCAGGCACTCCAAACAGCCCCTCTGGCAAATTCATGCGCCTTGTGAAGAACAAGAGCTCTGGTGTAGTTTGCCATGCTGTATAAAATTAGTTTAACACCACAACAGAGACTCAGTCACTGTGGTTTCTACTTTGTGGTGAAGATTAAACACGCAGCAGGAACAGGATGTTTTTTCTCCTATCCCTGATGATTAAGGTCTTGCATTTTTCTCAAAGAAAGTTAAGCTTTAGACACAGGGGATTTCATTAAAGCATGTCATGTCTCTAAACCTACTTCTAGTATAGTAAAGTAAAAACAACATGTTGAAAAGAAGAGTTAAGGCTGAACTCTTATTGATGCTTCTCAGAGTGTACTTTATGTTATGTACCACTTTTATATCTAGCATGTACACATTGTGCATGATTATTAGGCTATTGAGCATTTTGCTTACATCATTCTTTTGCTTATTTTCCAACTCCAAGCTATACAAAGTTGAATACGCACTAAATTTAAGCATGTCAGGCGATGTGTATTAGTTCAATGAGGCAAGGTGTGGCCTAAGGAGATATGTGCCAAATGAAACAAACACTCTTCAACTCAAAAGTCAAAAATTGCAGAAACTCTATCAGCTCTCAGTGTTTGCAAATAGGGTCAAAATAAGTGTGTTAAGAAAGATTCAAATTAATAGCAAAATATTTTAGATGTAAAAGTAAAGTAATCAAGAACTTTTACTCCCCTAGTGCAGTAATATTCAACAACTGCAACCTACCTGATGATTTACAAGGCGTTTAGTGCTCAGACACAGCGTCAAGCTGAGGAAGGCTGAAATCCAACCACTGCTGAACGAGACATAGGGGGAAGACATCTCGTAGTATTTGCACAGGGAATACACAACACACTGCCATCACAAGTTTTAATTGACACCGTAAATATGGACGCGGACCACTAGAGAGAGACAGAGCCCAGTACCAGTATTATACCAAATTGTACTGAAAAGACAGACGAGAGATTGCCGAAGTTCTTTACACGTATTTACATAGATTCCCAAGACTAAAACTAGCTTTTAATGACATAATTTTAGGAAAAATCTTTTCAGAATTCTATGATTGTTTACAAAACTTTACCCCGGTAAGATAATAGTTATTTGCAAAGCACCCTAGGCGTTAAGAGAGCTCCTAAAGTGAAAAAATATCAGGAGTAGTGAGGAGGACCTTTAGCAGGCCTGAGGCTCCATACCCTTAATAATAGCTTCTAGCTCCATAACTTTTCATGGGGTCGACAGCAAGAACTCTAACATGGGGAGAAAAGGGACTTCGGACTGTTGTGCCAATTTCGGACAGCCTTTAACTCCAACATCATTATGTGATGGAAACACACATGGATGATACGAGTCAAAGGCCTACAGCCTTCCAAAAATGAACTACAAGGTGCACGCTCTCTTCTCTCTGGACATTTTTGTTGATTTCCCTGAGGAGGCTGTCACACAAAGGACTGTGGGATATCAACCCCACAGGGGAAAATTAATTAGTTTCAGTGGCTCAGTGGGTTAAGGGCATGGCTCTTGTACCAAAAAAATATATAATAAGAGGAAAAATGTTGAATAATCATAAACAAAAGTTGGAGAAATGTACAAAGAATAAAGTACCAAAAAAAAATTATATTATTTACAGAGATGCACTCAATAATATTTTTAGAAGAATGGTAAAAAAAAAAAAAAAAATTTGCAGAAAAATATACAGATAAAATCACTCTGGACTAGATAAAAGAGGTGAGAACATATTTTCTGTACTGCACATGATGATACCAGTAGTCTAAATGATCACATGAATCTCTTCTCTTCCTTCTCGCTTTTCAGGTTGGTGCTTAAAAGCACCAAGACAAGCAGAGAAAAAGCTGCATTGATCTGCAGCAATATGCTTAAAAGTCAGCCTATTTGCGTGTCATCCAGGGACCAATTTACCTTTCTACGCTCCTCTACTCTTCTCCCAGAGCTGTGCTTACAGAGACACTGCTCCTCTGTCCAATTCGTGCTTTCCACGTTTTTTTCTATATTTTAAGTTGGTCGTTCTGCCAAATACCACTTTATACAATCAGGCAATCTCAGTAAAATGCTGACAGCTGAGTGCACATTAATATGAAATAGGTTAAGTAGTAAAATTACCAGTATGGTGTGTAAACATAACAGTAAGTAAATCAAAACAATGATGAGAAAGTAAACAAGCTGTGTTCAGACATTTTGATGCTGTGACAATTTATGTTAAGTTTCATTATCATGTCACAGATTTTTTAATCCAGTCTATTCCGTTAATTTCTCTCAAATGATTACTAGGAGCGCATTTGTTTGTGTGTTTTCTTTCTTGTACTATCAACCAATCACAGCTCTTTAAAGACAGCGCCGCGCCTAGCAACGGGGTCAACTCTTCCCCAAGATAAAACTGTCTGTCGCCTCCCTACTCAGAGTCGCTTTGAGCAGCGATCAGAACCACTGCTAAGCTAAGATTCCTAGGTAGAAATGTTTAGGCTAAGATAGAAGCTGTCTGAGAGGACTCTGGGAATCATTGTGAATACAGGCTGATGTTGAAGTGATGGAGAGACTATAGTACCAAAAAGTCAGTCTTACAAACAATGACAAACTGCCACATCTGTTCTCAATTAAGACATTGCTTAAATCAGCACCATGCATGTTTTAACCCAAGTATTAGCTTAATTTGCGATAAATTCAACTATTTTTCAGGTAAATATACAGCACTCTGCTGCTTTAGTTAGGACTTTCCTGACAAAGCGAAGTACATAAAAAGCCAGACTCAAAAGCCATACATCACGCAATACATCATGGAAGATCCAAAGATATTCAGGAACAAATGAGAGAGTAAGTATTAAGATCTATTAGTCTGGAAAGGGTTACAAAGCTTTGAGACTCCAGCGAACCACAGTGAGAGCCATTATCCACAAATGGTGAAAACAGAACAGTGAAGAACCTTCCCAGGAGTGGTGGGCCGACTAAAATTATAATATTCTTCTAAATGTGAATGCTGCTTCTTAAATTAGAATAGTATTGAGCTCCATAAAAGAGGGTGGTTCTAAATTGGCATAAAGGGAAATATTATCTTATGGAATCCACACGACCCTTGTTGTGAATAATCTGCATGAATCCATTGTACAAACTTGGATTCTCCTTTTACAGCTATTGTTGTGTGGGCTCAAAGCAACAGACATATGCAACAATGGTAGATCCTGCCAGAACCCATGAAGAGTATAACCTTTCCGGTAATCTCAAGAGATGATTGCAGTGAGATCATTACTTTCCCCTTGTTGCTTCCAAGGTATCAAGTATGTGCCAGCAGCTTGCCCTTCATGTGTTTTCTGTCAGAGCCTCACTACATGCCTTTTTAAGTTAATAAAGTTTTGGTCATGCTTCCTGTCAATAACTGTGAAAATCTCAGTTATAACAAATGAAGAAAAGGAACATTCCCCATTTTATTTTATAAGTATTGTATTTAAATTCTGTTTAACTTTGTATAATAACAAATATAACCATTGTGTATTTTATAGATGCATGAAATTGGCTTTATATGGTTTAATGTCTAATCCTAGATTTTCAAATTGCACAATGGAACAATAGAACACATTTAAAGCTGATGATGAGACCTACTGTGCCCTTGGCTGAGAATCTGCATTGTTATCCTTTATGATATGATAAGCACTATATGTTGGTGTTCAAGCACTATAAATCTATATCATTATACAAATATATTAATTGACACAAGCAGTGCCGATAATGGAATCTTGTCAGAAACCATTGACTGTAATGAACCTTTCTGCCAGCAGGGGGTGCAGTGTTCCTCTTACCACTATTATGACAAAACTTCCTGGTGGGCATGCAAGCACACTCACACCTACTATTGCAGTGCCAGAACTGTGGCAACATAAAGCAACTAGACATCTGGGAGATAAGGATAGAGTCAGGTTTTAGTCAATATCTGTCCGTGTCTCAGGATACTAATCGGAGATGTTTTCAAGAAACCCTAAAGCGTCAGTTACTATTCAAAGCACATTCCTGTAGATTTGTGACCACACGCAATACAGATTAAAGACTAAGCATCACAACATGACGTCTCACCTGGAGCACTATGTGTTTGTCTGCATACCAAGCAGTTCTGTCTTTTTTTCCCAAATACAAGGCCCAAAACATGGATTGCCCTGCCATCAGTGGGGCTGCTGCCAGCTAACAAGAAATGCCAGAACAAATGCAGGATTTCTCTCCAGATCTAAGCTGTCTGTATCAGATCTAAGCTGTCTGTATCATGATTCACCCCTGACAATCTGAGACGATAAAAGAAAACAATGTGTTACATTTTATATAATATGAGCAAATCTACTTTTAAGATTTTTGTGTTTGTTTTATTTATGTATCCTTAATTTATCGGGGACTTCTTTTGATTGTGAGGAGCTTCAGCTATTTTCCTGGTCTTGTTGCACCAGTAAAAAAAGCTGTTGTTCGAATCTCTATGAACCTGAGCTCGTTGTATCAACAAACTGAATAGTGGGGATGGTCGGTTTCATTTAACCCGTCTATAAAATACCTTATTTTGTAATGAACGGGGACGGATGGACCCAGTATTCAGACCGACAAGCACGAGATGATTTAAGAGGATTTATTAGCCTCACACTTGCAGGATAAGGACAGGCAGGTCCAGTGGTTAAAGAAACAGTTCTAGTCAGTACACGGGTGAGCAGAACTTGACAGGCAGGGATCATGCAAACTCAGAATCCTATGGATTGGACCAGGTCGGGCAAAAACAGACAGGCAGTCCAAAACAGGCAGGAGCAAACAAGAACAGGAACAGGCTGGCTCAGAAATCCGCGAGGCAAATCAGGTCAGGATCAACAGGCAAATCAAAAATGCTGGATACAACTCATCGACAGGCACCCAAGAAGATCTGGCACTGATGTCTGGTCTGAGGACTGATTTAAATACTGCTGGAAACAGGTGGATCAGGTAAGAGTTGATTGCAGAAGGGGTGGAGCTAGGAAGGTGTGTGGAGTAAGTAATCAGACCAGGCATCAGTGCCGAGATACTGACAGAACTGAGACAGAAAATAAACAATAACAGAAATCAAACAAGAACCCAAAACAGAAATCTAAACTAAGGCAGAAACTTAACAGTGGCAGAAATACAAACTATTACATATTTCCAACCAAAAACACGCTTATGAGCAGCTTTTTGCAGAGATATTATCACACTTACTGAAAAATGTTCTGTGAGCTTTACAGTTGTTTTTCTTTACTTTCTAGCAGTCTTTTTAATGTAAGGAAAATGATTCAGGAACATTAAATCCAAAGCTGTAAAGGCTATCGCCTCCTGTTGAGAACACTTCTGCCAATGACTTTTTTCACACTTTAACTTCTCAGGGAGTGTTTTGTCTGATACATTCATGCAATTGCACAGTTATTTAGACCATATCGCCTGTAAAGTTGTCTGTGAAGTCGCTGCTGTCTTTTTTGACTCGAAGATTTAAATCTTCTCAGATGCTAAGGACTATTTGCACACTTTTAGCTTCTCAGGAAGTGTTGCCGTTGCATTCAGCTATTTGGACATTATGTCTTGTTGCGTCTGTGTGTTATGTGTGAATCTGTGTGAATTCTGAGCCGGTGCCTCACCAAAATGTCATTATGGTCACATAATGACAACAAAGATTCTTGATTCTGGATTTGTGTGGTGTCATGGTTAACTCGGGACCTTGCCCACCCTTCTTTGTCCCAGTTCCACATTTTTAAGGTTTTAAACATTTGAGTTGTTCCTCTGACTGTGGTATAAGCAACTTTAAGTGAGTGGCTGCTATCTTTACATTATTTTCAGACTGCTGAAGTTAACCCAAATACCCCTTACTTGAAGAGCATGTTCTGTTGTCCTCACCATTTTCAAAAGAGACTAAGAGAAAGGTACCTCTGTGTCACATCCTAGTTATACCTCAGGGCAACTCAAAGTCATGAATTATAACATAACATTGTCTCTGGCACTTCACAAAGTAAAGTAAATCAGAACATTGTTTCAGTTGTAGTAATATTATAGGCAATGTTAGGACACCATTAATTTGATTTAAAAAATATATATATTAATGTGAGATTATCATCAGCAAAAATAAATCGTCACAATACCAGAGAAAATTAGCAAAATGGCTGGTCAGCATCAGCATTTTCTAAGAATGGATTGATTGCTGATTGATGCCAATAGTGGTTGTATGTTTCCATTTTACAGAGACCTAACCTTTTAGGAGAAAGTCCTTTCTATCATGGTTATTATTATATTTCCACAACATTCTTTGTGAAGAAATATGTTTCTGGGAAAGTAAAAACTTGTACAAAAAGGAAAATTGACTCATTTGCTGTTGTTTATTGTCAAGGAACTTTTGCCAGCATGTTTTCTGTTGAAGAGGAAACAAATCACAGATCACAGGTTAGCCGTTCAAATCATTTTTAAGAGGTAGCCCAGCCAGTTCCTCATTGGAAGTGCAATTGAAGGTTTCATTCAGCAGCAGCTATGTACATCTGAGTTTTAACCAGCAAAATGAAAAAGCCCCAATAAGATGTGATAAGACTCATGCATTTTACCATGTCTGCTCTGGCTCCACCTGTTCTCAGATCCTTCAGCTGTCCGGCCCCATCAAGCAGCAAACAGCCTGACACTGCAGGGTTAATTGGTGTCACTAATGGATGCTGAGATGCCCGGAAGTATGACCATAACAAGTGAAAATCAACGGGTGTGAGACTGCACAGGAGAAATTCTAATCATATCTCCTTCAGTTTATGGTCATGGACGAGGGAAACCGAAAACCAAATGTCACAGAGCATCTGTTGCAGGAGAAGCAAATGAATGGGGATAGCTGTGGACATAGCACACAATGGTTGATCAATTATATCAATGATTTACAAGTCTGTATTGTCCCTGGTAATCAGCCTGACATATGAATCAGTGATATTTTGTCAAATGTCATGTTTAGAAATGTAAACAAGGAAATAAAATACAAGACACTGAAAGACTGGTTTGCGTGAGCTGAAACCAACACACAATTTTTTAATGCTTTGAAACATCGGTGTCCGAAGTGTGACCCCTGAACTGATTTTGAGCGGCCCCCACCTGCAGTTCAAGAATGATTTGGCCCACCAGCACAGGTGGATGATGTAGATGAAGGCTTCTTATTTTTAATTAGGTCAAAAGTATTACAGAGTTAAAATCTGCAATGTAGTCAAAAGAAATCTCTCGCTAAAACAAATTTGCAAATCACATTTTAATAGAGGCAAATGTGCAATATCCTTTACAACATTTGGATCTACAATGATTTACACTTCTCTTTCCTACAGAAAGTCTGAATAAGGAATTTAATTTAAAACATTACATGCTCATAATATTTTCGTATATTATTTTTTTCATTATGCCCTGTCCTTCTGGTTCATGTTTTCTTGCAAATGCTTTAAGCTTAGCCTTTAAATCACATTTGAATACTTTCTATTTTTTTTAACAAACAACAGTAAATCCATCTATCCACTGGGAACTAAAACTGACAAAAGTTTCAGTTCACCAGGCAGAGGTGAACTGAAATACTGTCCCTTTACAGCTGATGACTTTGCTATCACTGCTCTTATCTTGTGTGGTCATTGCACTCATTGCTCATACTTAAATTTGGGGTCATGATTTCTGAGCTTTTTATTTGACTGCAGGCTCAACTTGAAGCACTTTGTTTCATGGTGACTGCAAAATGCAAACCAAAGAAAGCACTTTTAATTTTCTGTTTCAGTAAACAAGTATATTGGATCTGTTTAAAAGCAATATCATATGTTAAGTGTAGGGTGAAGTGTAGGTTTTCTATCCTTTATGGCAAACTGTTAAGATAAATTAATGAAACTTCCTTACTCTTAGTATGGTTGTTTTACAGTCTTTGGTTTGATTTTTACTAATTTTTAACTTGAACCATCAAAGCACTAGTGGAAATATTCAAATAGCTGGCCAGCAGTTATAAGAGTTTCTAATTGTGTTGATGCCAATAAAAAGGCATCAAATGTTTTTCCATTCATTATTGAGAATGGTAGAAGTAATTTTCACCCGGACTTTTTTTTTTATTAAAACATTTATATATTTATTTTCACAACTTAGAACGCATTTTCTTTCAGAAACAAATAAACTTCTTGGTTGCACAAAAATACAGTAATTCTAAATCCAAATATTCCAAGAGTACGGATAATTTTAGGCTCAACTGTAAGCATATTAAAATTTGCTTGCACCAGATTGAGTGACTTTATCTGCTCCATAAGTGTTTTGTTTTCTCTAAGTTTATGGTCATCATTTCTCTCTGATGGGTGCCATCATATCAGCCTGTCTGTCTCTTCACAGTTCTCTCCAGTGTTGACACCTCCCTGTGATTGACCCACTATGATTTTCCCCTTCAGTAGTTTTCAATTTAGATTGTAAAAACCAGCTTGTTCTTTATAGACAGCAGGAAAGTAAATCTTAAAAGGTGCCGTGAAAGCACATTGACAGTTGTCTGTGAAGATTTTCTGTTTGACCTAGCGTCAAGAGCCAGGCAGTTCTGATGGATGCTGACAATCCATATGGCTCTTTATGCGTCTTCAGAAAGCTTTCCTAGAGAGGACACAGTAAGGTTTGATATCAAAAGATGAACGTTTTTAGGATTCTCTTCATCTGAATCTAAATACACATAATTTAATCATACCTTTTACAGTAGTCAGTGAAATTTTATGCACATACAGACATCAAATATTTCGATCGGATACACTTGTTTAGGTGAATAATATTTCATATATAGGTTAGTATATAGTTTAAGTGAATAAAGTCTGTCTCTGTAGATTAAGCCTCTTCTTTCTCTGCTTTGTTGTGAACCCCTCTCCTCCACTCCACCACTGCCGCAGGTTTCATTCTGTCAGCAGCTGCGATCAACACTAGTGCCAGGGGAAACACTGTCCTCTTCGCCCAGGGCAGTGGCCATGGCACTTACTGGTTTATAATACCACAGTAAAAGCCTCAGGGTTTCATTTACCCCACGAAACCAAATACTGGGGCTTTAAATCCTGGGGATTTCAATGGAAAAGGGGCTATTGATTTTTTTTTAGGCCCAGTAGAGAGCACTACTCTATGCTCCACACAGCCAGATAAAACATTTTCTGGCATCTCATAAAAGTTATTTTAAATAAAAGGAACAGGATCATTGGAATAGGAAAATTGTTGGAGTTTTTAAATAGCAACAACTTAAAAATACCTGTATAAACAGGGAGACCCATATCTACACAATAACTGATTTTTATTCATGCGTACAAGGACAGAGCTGAGACTGCAAAGATGTTGTCAGTTTTGTCTATGTTAAGCAAAGACTTAAATCATGACAAGGTCAAACAGATTTGCTTTTGAAAAGCTGCTCCAGAGTCCAGACACAGTTTTTTAGTATGAGCGAAACAAGTACATCATCCAGCTGGAACATCTCAGGCACCTTCTATGAACCGTTTTAAGTGGATTTTTATTTCTAAACAACTTTCAGCAGGTACTCTAGCATAAAAAGTACTAAATCTAAAAGATAAGACTGCAGGTTTGACCTTGACCCACTGGTAGTGCCCCACTTACCCACTGCCACCTCTAGAATCAGCATTTCAGTTCACAATTTAAAATTGGTGCAACCATGTATCATTCACTCTGATGAATAGGTGGCCTGGCAAAGACGGTCTGTCTCTACTCCCCTGTCTGTCCTACCTCTGAAAAGCATTATTCAAGAGTAGGGCTGTGTGAAAAGAAAAAGGTATTGCTCAGTGGGTAGCAGAAATATTGCTGCTGGAAAGACAAAGAAGTATTTCTTTTCTGCGTACTCTGTGGTGGCACTCAGGTCTGATCTTTTGGCTCAGGTATACTCTGCATACTCAAAATTAGAACCAAAAATGGAGAAGCAGCATGCAGTTTGTATGCTCCACTTACCTGGAACAAACTCCCACAAGACTGTAAGAAGGCTGAAATCCTAAATTCTTTTAAATTAAGGTTAAAAACCCATTTGTTTAGAGTTGCCTTTGACGATTCCAACAAAAATTATGTTTGTGGTTGTGACAAAATGTGGAAATATTCAAGAGGTATGAATACTTTTGCAAGCCTCTGTAAACTTAACTGAAAACTGGGTACGTAGCCTACAGGTAAAGAAAAGTTTGTAGTTCAACTTTTCTTTACCCGTCGTTATTATGCCACTGCAGTGTACTTTTGAGGGGGGTTTTCTGATATTCAATTCATGTACAGCACTTTGAATTATCTTGTCACTTAAATGTTCAACACAAATAAACTTGCTTTGCCCCTTGGGAGCCCTAGTCCTTCTATGGATGTGCCATCTCCTGACACTTGAAGGTATTACAACCATAGAAACTACATGAAAGAGGCATCCGGCTTGATTTAGACACAACATAATTTAACTAATTCTTAACTGTCTGTCTTTTAAAACAACTCAAACAAAGTTTTATATATGTCATCATGATTTGATGTTGCTTTAAAACTTTGCCTTTTTGCATTTTAATCAATTAACTTTTTTAATACTGTATTTAATTATACAAGCCTTTCAAAAAATATTTATATCGCTCTAAATAAGAATAAGCAGGTCGGGCCTCAAGCAAAACTGTAAATTGTTCTTACTCAAGAAAAGCATCAATTGTGCATCTTGAAACGGATCCTTCCAAAAACAACCACCATTTTGGCACATTTTCACCCCTTTTGCAGTCCAACTAATAAGTTAAGAGTGACTGAAATTTCTACATAAGTATGCAGAACCTTTTTACCTTTTTAGTAATCGAAACAATAATAAAGACAGACCTTTTTTGTTATATTCTCAGATTCACTTTAATGAGATGTTTAAACAGTCATTAGCAACATCCACCCATCATGCCACTGAGATGGTTTTCATAAAGCAAACCTGGTTTTAACTTCATTTGAGGTCAAAGGCAACAGGAGGAAAAACTAAAGGAGAGTTTGAACAATGCTAACGGGAGTGAGTCAATAACCAATCAGGTAACAAGGTTTCAATGTAAACATGTAAATTCATTACATTTTCTATTCTGTATTTTTCCATTTTTAGGTCTCGTAAGAGATGTGCTCCACTTAAGCATCTTGCAGACCACAAGAATGAGTAACAAGATTTTTAAAGACAACTAATGGTTGACTGTAAACTACAGTTGTAGTCTGGGGCAGAAATTAAATTGCAGCACATTTTCCTGTGTTGCAAAAGATGGAAGCATAGTAAATATGATCAAACTATGTGTTTTATCACTCCACATTAACCTTTGTTTCTCCTTTTCCAAAAGATGTCAGTAAAGAAAAAAATATTGCCATGCTAACTGACCTGGCCCTTCAAAAACCTCTGTTTATATGTTGTTGACCAGAACATAATTGTTGCCCGTTTTAAGAATTGCAGATTTTCTGGGACTTTCAGCTCATTTCTTGAATACGTGTGACAGCATTACTTACTGAAAGGGTAGAGATTTAGCACAAATTCAAAGGTTTCTGAAGGGTCTAAAAAGTAGCTCTACTTCTAAAAGACTTTAATAGAATCTTCTGGAGCTGCTTTGTGTGGAGACGGCAGACTTAGTGATGGTACCGCCATAACCACCGGACATGCCACCATACCCATAACTGCTGTTGCCACTGCTTACTCCTGCAGCACAAAACAGGAAAGAAATAATTTATATTTTTTCTGTTATCTCAGTGTTTTATTTGTCACATATGATGATGATAAATTACACTGGATACCTACCAGAGCTTGTAGAGCTCTGCTGCACATGTATTTTGGTGCTGGGTCCTCCGCTGGACAATCTTTAAGAGAAACAATGGAGAGTTAGTGCTCAAAGTGGCGGTTAGGCTTACAATTGAAATAAACATTGAGGTTTTTCCCACCTGAACTCTTCTCCCTCCAGCAGTTTCCTGTAGGTGGCAATCTCAAGGTCCAGAGCGACCTTGATGTTCAACAGGTCCTGGTAGTCACGCACCTGGCGGGCCATCTCTAGCTTGGTTCTACTCAGAGCATCCTCCAGTTCCTTGATCTTAGCCATGGCATCGTTTACCATCTTTTCACCCTTTTCCTCAGCCTCTGTGATCTGAAGCTCAAGGCTGCTCCTCTGTAGAAAATGTCACAAGTGGCTGAATGTCTAAACACAATTCTAAACAATATTTTATAGACACGATATTGTTGAATTGTACCTGTGCCTTCATGGCTTCAATCTCATTCTGAAGACGTGAAATCATACGCTTCAGGTCAGCAATCTCAGACTTTGTTGTGCGCAGGTCTGTCTCATACTGTCCTGCGGAGCTCTGCATTTCATTAAACTGTCAATCAGAAGAACAGAATTAATACTAAGAACCTCACTTCCAGAAAGATGGTTACATGCTCATGCTTGTAACAGAATGAAAGAAAAAACAAAGAACATCAACCACAATTTTAGGTACCTTCTGCTTGTACCAGCTCTCTGCTTCAGCCTTGCTCTGGTTTGCAATTTCTTCATACTGAGCACGCACTTCAGCCACAATTGCATCCATATCAAGGGTACGGCTGTTGTCCATCTCCACAACAACACTGGTGTCCTTAACCTGGCCCTGCAGCTCAGAAAGCTCCTGCAGCACAAAAAGTTGCCAATTTAGCTCCTTTGTGCAGGATCTTGATGGACACTTCTCATAATTATATTGCAAGTAGTTTGATACAGAAGTTGTACGTACAGCTTCATACACAGCCCTGAGGAAGTTGATCTCATCCTGAAGAGCATCCACTTTAGCTTCCAGCTCGACCTTGTTCATGTAGGCAGCATCGACATCCTGGAAACACAAGAATCTAATTAAATTTTACCCCAGAAATGAATTAGTTACAAGAGCCAATTTCATATTATCCCACCTTCTTCAAGAGCACAAACTCATTCTCAGCAGATCCACGCCTGTTGATTTCGTCTTCATACCTTTTGGAACACAAAACATGAGCTTTTTTTTTTTCTATATCTATACAGCGAAATAAATTCGGAGCATACATGTTCAGTTATGCTCAGACTTCAGTTAATTCTTCCAAAACTTACTTCATCTTGAAGTCCTCAACCAGACCTTGCATGTTTTTCAGTTCCCCCTCCAGTTTACTCTTCTCATTACCAAGACCATCAAGCTGTCTGCGCAGGTTGGCAATGTAGGCCTCGAACATGCCGTCAATGTTGGACCGGCTTGTGGTTTGCTGCTGCAGGAGGCTCCATTTTGTCTCCAGCATCTTGTTTTGCTGCTCCAGAAAACGGACCTGCAGAAAAAAACGGAAAACAAAACATGATGTGTTTTAAAGAGACAGATTGAAGTATTCAGTATAATTGTAATTACTTAGAATGGAGGGCTCAGATTTGATTGTACAAAAGGTTGTTCAAGCTGAATGATAAAAGCAAAAGATTTGAAGGGTGTATCATTTCAGGGATGAGGCTTTAAATGCCTGGCTGCATCCTCGTGCCTGATTGTAGACATACCTATCTAAACTGCCACACCCTTGCTGGAACAATTGCATCACAGCACCGGCTTGAGCTCAGACTCTTAAAGATTATTTGATGTTGGTATAAACAGTTTGGTTTTTCAAAGGATATGTAACACTCTGAAGATGACAACGAAAAGGTTCACTGTTTCTTTGCTGAGCTATGTCTCATCCTAAGTGCTCTGTTGAGCTATAAAAGCCAAAAGGTTTATGTAGCCATTAAAACCAGGTGTGGTACTTTAGGCACAGAAGACGAACCAACATCTAATCAGTGAAATGCGTATTTTCTGAATTTGTTCCTGAGTTTGCAGAAACTGCAGAGCAGGAAAAAGAGTATTGGAATTTGTGGCTGTAAGATTAGGATCAAGTGAAAGTTGATTTAGAGCCACATACTTAATATTCATGTTGCCCCTAACAACCAGTTGATAGGTGTGCAATGTGCAAATGGCACACTCTGGACTCTGTGGTAGTAGTTTGAGTTATACCTGTCGACCAAGTGCGAAATGAGCTTTGGTATATCATCTCTACTTTTGTGTACTTAGTGGACAGAATTACCTGTCCAAGGTTCAGAGGGGCTTTCAAGCCAAGCACAGTAGATATTAGACTGAATTAAAGGACGAAGAAGCAAAACAATACATGACTGCATGACTTAATCATTTTATGAGCAGCTCCAGTTACAGACAAATGCCAGGGATGATTATGCTTCAAATATCAGATATACAGCATACTTGCTCAGAGAATCTTTCAAGTTTCAACTCACAAGAATCCCCCAAATACTACATTTGCTGCATGCTTTAAGCTCTCCTTTATTTTTCCTTCAAACACAAGTCAAAGATGGCATAATTAGCCATAGTTTTTTTCAGGCAAATCAAGACTGCAGTAGCTGAACTGTGGCAAAGAGGTAGACAATACACCAACCTTGTCGATGAACGAGGCAAAACGGTTGTTGAGGGTCTTGATCTGGTCCTTCTCTTGGATGCGGATAGCCTGAACGGTGTCGTCAAAATTTCTAGGCATTGGGGTCAGCAGGCTCTGGTTGAACTGGACCGGGGAAATTTGCGGCGTTATGCTCTGCTGGCTTAAGCCAAACCTCTGCCTTGTCAAAGACATGCTGCTGAAGCCACCAGCGTAGCTGGTTGCAGAACCATAACCGGAACTCTGGTTGCTCCAGGAGCCAGGTGTTGCATAGGATTTTCTGACGGTCCTGGTGCTTGTGGTTGACATTGCTCTCCTCATCTTGGCAGTGTTAAAGATTGTCCGCTGGCTGAGCAAAAGAAAACTGGAGATGTGCACGCTTCAAAAGGAGAGTCCCTCTGAATGTTTGACTACCGATGCTGCCTCCTCTTATACTGTGACAAACCGGAGAGGGGAATCCTCTCTTCAGCCACCTAACCTGTTCCTCAACTTCTTTTCTTTTTTTTTTTTTCTTTTTTTTTTTACTGTCAAGCCTTCCCCCTAACCTGACACACCCACAGTGGCGAGTTACAAGAGTGGCCAATCCTGTTTAACAGGTGGGAAGGCTCAGCACAGAATTTGGTCCCTCCCCTTTGCGATTACTTAAGATCACGCATAGTTTTTAATGTGAGGGAGACATATAATTACTCAAAATGCCTATCAGAGTCGGTATTAACAAAGATAGAGTCCTTTCAGAGAGCTCCTATTTTGGGCAAAAAACAATCTCCCTGATTAGGATAGCTGCACAGAGTGACTCTGAGGAAAGAGGTGACAGAAAAGTTTTATCTCAGTGAGGAGGTGTAGTTGACCCTGTTTCTAGATGTAATGCTGTCTTCAGAGCTGGGACTGGTTGAAACAAAACAAGCAAACAAACAAACAAACACCAATTGTTTTTTTTTTTTATATAAAATAAAACACACAACAAATGTGCTCCTAAAAATCAATAAAGAGAAATTAACCAATGGATACACTACATTAAGACATGTGTGTCATGATGATGACAATTAAATAATCAAATAATTAAGAAAATAATCCTGACAAAGCATGAAAATGTTTGAATGTACCATATTTACATCCTCATAAATATTTTGATTATTATTATGTTTACTCCCCATACTAGTCATTCTACTACTTTATCCATTTAACATTAATGGGCGCTAAACTCTCAGCATTTTACTGTGATTGCCTGCTTGTATAAAGTGGTTGTATTTGGCCAACATAAAGACCAACATAAAAGTGGAGAAAAAAGTCCAGAAAGCAGCGCTTCTGTCTGTACAGTTCTGCGAGAGAAGGAATGTTGGTAAATTGATCCTGGGATCTTGGTCCGAATCGGTGGACTTTGAAGTACTTTATTAGATCAATGCTTCCTTTTTCTATGCACGTCTTTTTCTCTGTTTTTACGCACCAGCTTGGGAAGTGAGAAGCACTCTGTGTAGCAATCAAAAGCCAAAGAGGAGATGACATCACCCTAGCAGATGTGTAGATGATTAGTCATCAGATCACTCTTAAAGGGATCCACTATTAGTTGAACATGTTGGCCAAATATGTTGTAATTTTCCTTTTAACTTAAAAATTGTTGTTTGTGATACCCAAAAAAATTGTATACTCTTTGGTATATTTTTCACCCATGGAAGTCACCATTTTTTTACCTGTGCAATGCATGATGGGTTATTGATGTGGTTAGGTCCTACTGGACTGGAACTTATAGAGTTAACACATTACACATTTTTTTTATCATATTGCATTTGACTGATGTAAATTTAGACACCACATGGTGTTGCTGTTGGTTGTAATTACAAAACAAAACACAACAGAAAAAGTGAGGTGAGTCTTCATCGCTTCTAACGTTAAACAAAAAAAAAAAAACATTTTAGGAAAAGCTGTTGGAAGAAGACAACTTCCGAAAGACCCACCTTTGTGCTCTCAACACTTCTCTCCAGACAATTTTTAATCATTTTTATGAACAAAATTAATGAAGGAGCTAACACTGGGTGTATTTTTATCCATAAAGCGCCAAAAGCCCCGCCGCCTTGTGAGCGAAAGAAGCTGGGAGAAACATCTGAGACAGGCAACACTGAAAGCCCTATTAAATAATGGAGGTATTGCCACTGCCACCAGTACCGAATGTAAAATCACGGACCCAACACCGCACCGAAGACCAGACCCTAAACGGGTGTTAACAGACTGAATACCAGCCTGATCAGATCATAAGCAAGTGTTATTGGACCTGACGCCAGACACAGAGCACTACTTACTAGAGTCCTACGAGTGGTATTTGTCATTAATTATTTATTCATTATTAATTAGAGTAATTAATAATTATTATTCATTATTATTTTTGTTATTAGTATTATTATTATTATTACTACTACATCACTACATTGTCATCAATTTCAAAGTGCCCCGGTTCAAACTTAAAAGGTTTAACATTACTCATTGCTGTTTTGGCTGGACGGAGCTAGCGCTAAATGACCCAGTATACATCATTTACCCAGAATGCATTGCAGCGTAAACAACGTGGCAACACCTGTGTGACAATATTTTATTACAATTTATAAAACTAAACATCTTACTTTATTTTCACTCTATATTTTTTATACATAAAAAATATATTTCTCAATTGAAAGCTGTCATGGTGCAGCTTTGCCTGCTGCACCATGGACATATTCATGGCACTCTCCTACTCCCGTACATCTCCAGTTCCACACCTCAGTAATCACCATCACCTGTCATGCCCAATCAAGCCAGGACTCAATCCACCTGTTAGCACTACTATAAAGACTCTCCTCTGTCAGCTCTTCCCCGTCGGATCGTCTGCTCATTATTGCTCACCTCTGCTCTCTTCACTCATACATCTGCCAGCCCGTATTTTCTTCTTCGTCTGTCTGTCTGTCTGTCTGTCTGCTTGCCTGCCCGCCTGCTTGCCTGCCCGCCTGCCCGCCTGCTGATATCTCTCTCTGCTATGCTGCTGGTTCTGCTACAACACCTGCACTCCCACAACTCTCCCTCTGCTGTGCTGCTGGCTGTTCCTCTACCCCAGCTCTCTGAGAACTCACTCTGCTGAGCTACAGGCTCCTTCTGGACCTTAGCACTCTCTCGTCTTTCCTGCATGTCCATCTGCTCCTGCCATCACCACTCACCTGCTCCAGCCTGGTATGAACTGTTGGTCACATCCTCCACAACCCTCAACCTTCAATAAAAGCTCTACCACGCTCTGTGTGTGGCTGAGTTCAGGGTTCGTCAAACAAATCATGACAAAAGCTTTTGTTACAATTAATCGTGGATCCCTTTAAATCGTCATGTGCAATACAGAAAATACTTTCTCACCTGTTTTTTCTTGTCTAGTGTGCTTTATGTATATGTTTTTCTGCAACTTTTTAAAATTCTTCAAAATGTTATTATTGAAAGCATTTTACAGTCTAAATAATGGGGCTTGAAAGGATGGCGTAACAACCACATTGCAATGTGGGATATCGAGGCATAGGGAAACCAGTTTTTGCTAGTTTACATAGACTTCATCCACAATACTATGTTTTCTGTTTTTTTAAAGGGGTAAAACATTATGCAAACGAGCTGTCATTAACTCTCACACTCGATCATTTGAGAAAAAACACCTATGTATTTAGATTTTTAAGTTTACCAGCATGGAATCAAAGCCAAAGAGCTCTAAACTAACAATTAGATGCCCAATAGACTCTGGATTGCAGCTATGAGACGACCAGACCTCACTTTCAAAGTCATATTCCGATACAGGTGTATGTTCAGGGCATTATCAGACTGGTAAATTTTTGTGCTGTTTAACATGCAGCTTAGCAGACTGCTAGCACTAGCCTAGCCAACTGAGGCTAATAGAAAAAGTAGTAAAGGAGAACCTCTATTTCCTCCATGCATAGGACATTAATTTAGACATTACATCATAAATTGTCCTTACTCCTTGGAGGTCATCTTGAATATTTCATTATAACTGAAGTAATTTTAAAAGTAATTATGAACATGTGTTTTTCTCAAAGATTGTGTTGCTAACTAGCTAGCACTAGCCAAGCCTGCAGAAAAAGTGAACGTAAAGGAGATCCTTTGTGAATGTTCCATGCTCCATAAATAAATGAACCGATGAGCCCCTAAATATTTCTAAGATAAATGCAGAGTGCAAATGATGTGCTGCAGTGTGTGTTTTGAATTAAAGCCTTGGGCTTTAAATACTGGGTATTTTAATGGAAAAGAGGCTATGGTTTTGGATTATGCAGCAGCCAGAGTCTGTACCCAAGACAAATTTCCTAGAGGACAATAAAGTTCATCATTATCATCATCATCATCTTCCCACAATGCATTGCAAAATCATATGCCCTTTTTTGCCCCATACAAATATTCCTCTCCACTATATTCTTTGTACATTTCTCTACTTCTCATTCATGATTATTCATCCATCCATCTACTTTCTGTCACGCTTCCCTTGTGGGGTCGCAAGTGGTGCTGGTGCCTATCTCCAGCATTCAATGGGCGAGAGGCGGGGTACACCCTGGACAGGTCACCAGTTTGTCGCAGGGCATCATGGTTATTCAATATATCCCTATTCAACGTTTCCCTGTAGATGCCTTGCAGCTGACGTCACAGACGCGTCAATGGTTGCCGAACTCTAGCCGCAGCCATATTGAGTACTTGGTCTGGTACCCGCTGTAAACCTGGTGGTCAAAGATGCCCTCTGTATATTGTGCAGTTGAGTCTGATAATAAGAATGTCGTCATACGCCAACTGACAGTAGCTGTCTGTACAGTGTACCTTCCGTATTGTTCGATTGAAGACGGTCCAACGGGGGGTGCTGTTGTTCGATTCAAGACGGTCACTATTTTAGACGGACTTTGCTTTCATGTTACAGTTTGTAATACCACATGACGACTTACCATTTAATTCGCACACAACACGGACCGTACAACTGTTTCACTTTGGATGAGGGAAACTTGTTTGCGCGGCGGCGGTCCTTGCAGCTGTGTTACCTCTACTACTGGACGTGCGGAAACCATTGTACCGCAAATTGGTTCCGCCATGACGCGAAGCGTCCGTACGCGTGCGTTTCAAGAGTGAGATTTTCATTGTAAGATTGAGATTTTCAAAGTAATGCGTGTGAGCGTGTGCAATTGATGAAATGCGTGTGTCACACGGTCAATGCGTGAGAGTTGAGAGCTATGTATATGTACAAGTAGTGGAAGGAAAAGTCTGGAGCCGCTCAGTTGAGAAAATGTGTTGAAAAGTGTCTGCAGGGACTTTGTATGGATCACATCCAATAACAGCGATTTTCTCGTATCGATTACGTTCACAGGGATTTAATTGAGAACAATCCATTTTTGTCCAAGAGGAAGCCACATGGAACAAAGTGTTTGGTACTGAACATGCCGGTAGCAAGGTACAATGCAAATCCCGAGTTAAATAAAACATTATTTGATAAAATAACATTTTAAAGAATGATTTTTTCAGTAAGAATCTGTGAACTTTAGAATTTTATTAATGTGATTATACCTCCGGAAGGCCACGGGTCGCTGTAGCGATCGGTCTCTAAAAGCGGTTACTTCTAAAGTTATACAAAACACCTTTAAATCAACATTAATATTACATATTCCAACACTCATAGCACTATCGAACGATGGTGGAGCAAAACAAAACAAACCTTATCAAGTTCGAGAAAGCGGAAGTTACCGGAAACTAATAGCATTTAGGCTAGCGGACATTTGGCATTAATTTTAAAAGCTTCGGCTTTATTCTGGTTGTAATGAGTGGACCAGATAACATATTAACATCCCATCAATGTATGAAACCCTTGTTCAGATAACGTTTGTTATAACCATAAGTTTGTGGCCGAGTGGTTAGAGCAGCGTGCTTGCACTCAGAGAAGGATGCAAGTACCTGGTTTGATCCCCAGTGCCGGCACTCTGGGTCCCTGAGCAAGACCCTTAACCCCAGATTGCTCCCTGGGCGCCGCACATGGCAGCCCACTGCTCCCCTAGGGGATGGGTTAAAAGCAGAGAACACATTTTGTTGCTTTGTACTTGTGACAGTGCAATGACAACAGAGTTGAATTCTATTCTATTCTATTCTAAGACCACACTCGAATTACATCAGCCTTGGCATCGTCGGAGAATGCTCACGGGAGCTACGTCGGTCAAACCTGTCAGTGCTTCCGTCAGTTCGGTTCACTTTGGGAATCCACTTGAAAGCAGTTGAAAGCAGGGAAAAGTATTCCAAGGGAAAGTTGGTCATTTCAGCAGCAGGCATGCGGCTCTGCGGCTAGCCGAAACGCGGTCGGGGTAGGCCACGGGTCGTCGTCGAGTCCCCGGCATCCAGGCGATCTCAGTCCGGATTTTGCTTTCAGCTTGGGAAAATGGGTCCTCTGCTGGCTGCTCCGGCTCCGTCTTGAGTCCGTTTCCTGCAACAGTGTGATTCGGTCGGTAATTATCCGATGCCAGTCAGGTCCCCTGCTCCGCAGAGAACACGTTTCTCCACTTTGCTGTCCCAATGAAACAGTGGGAAATCAGTTTTACAGAAGCACATTTTTACCCAGCTTGTGAGTCTTTTGAGCCCCTTGAGGGAGCATGGCTGGCCCCCAGGGCGGACCCTCTCCTTGAGAATCCCTGGCAAGAAGAAAGATAGTGAGGTGAAGTCTGGCTCTATAGCAGGATATCCTGCTGTGAGAGGCTGTCTCTGCGTGGATGTGTGAAATTCCTTTCCTTACAACCCATTTTGAGTTCTCCTCAGGTTAGATGTTGTTCCCAATTCAATCAGATTTCTTTCTCATTGCTTTGATGGCACAACAGAATGCAGCTCTAGATTAAACCAGGGAGCATGTTTCCTGTGAATATTTGCCTTCTATTTCAAGGGGGCTACAATGTGGAGGCGAAGAAATAAAACTGCTGACCTCTGCTAGGTACATCTGTGATAACAAGGAAATTAAAAGGGGAACAGGCTTTTTAAAGTTTAATACAGCATTGTCTGATAAAATATCTACTATAATGAAACCATCTTTTGGAGGTGGAGAATTCAGTTAAATTGAACTAAAAGGTTATTAAAAATTTTAAGATAAAACAGGGTTATGATGAAATACAATTATTTATTTGAAATCAATTCCATATGTCAGCACAAGGTCCTGTCATGATGCAGCCTGATGGCTGCACTCTAAACATTTCCTGCCTTCTCCCTTCCCAGCGCAGGACTGATTAGGATCACCTGTCAGGCTGCAAATAACTAATGACTGGCTCCACCTGTTCACACCCCTATATATACTCACCTCAGTCTGTTCCTCGTCGCCGGCTCTTCTTCAGTCATCCGAACACCACGCCCCTCTAGTTCCTGTCCGTCTCCAGATCCTGCTCTGTCAGCTCCGGTCCGTTCCCGTCAGCCAGCTACTGCACCCTACAACTCTAAACTGACTCTGGCTCTCATCATCCACTACCCCCTGTTGCAATAAACTCTCGAAACCAGCTCTGTGTGTGCTTGCTGTGTCCGGGTTCATCCAAGACAAATCATGACAGGTCCAAAGTATGAAAACAAGAATATGTCTGTTTATGAACGTTTTGAGCAAACCAATTAAGTCTAGGACATTATTAAAATCTACTGTAAGGTTATCACATTCAGTGTCTACATAAAAGTTCAAATCCCCCACTATAATGACCTTGTCAGCATTTAACACTAAATCAGATAAGAAGTCTGAGAACTGATCTGAAAACTGAGAGTAAGGGCCTTGTGGGCAATACAAAACAACAAACAGATGTGGTTTTATTGCTTTGCAGTTTGGATGAGGGAAGCTAAAGGTTAAATGTTCGAAACAAATGCAGCTATTAATTTGCATGGGACTGTTTAATAAATCAGACTGAAAGATGGTTGCTACCCCTCGTCCTTATCCTGTGTTTCTGGGAATGTGAACATTTTAACAATTCAATTATGCTAATATAGTCCTTATGCAGCCAGATGGTATAATATACATAATATTTGTAATATTTTAATTATTGTTATAGATGTTTATGTGCTCATTTCCTCCACTGTTTAGCTTGTGGAGCAGCCAAACAGCTCTCTCTGTTTTCGCCATCCTCCCTGCTTAAGACACTCTTAAGGCTGCATCTGAAAATTTCTAACCATAGTTTCTAGCTCCTGTTTCTTGACCTTTCATGAGGTCAACAGCAAGAACTTTATCATGAAAAAGAAAGGAGCTTTAGACTGCTGTGCTGATTTTGGACAGCCTTTCACTCATACATCATTACGAGACAGAGACACGGATGATTCTAGTAAAATTGGGCTTACAGCCCTCTGAAAAAGAACTACAAAGTGAGCGCTCTCTTCTCTCTAGACATTTTTTAAATTTCAATGAGGTGGGCTGTGCTTATACACCATGTTATGCGAAGGAGTGTGGGATTCCTTTTAGCTCCTTAGCATCAGTGAGAGACATTGCAAGGTACCTATGCTATAATTAATAACGGTTATTTTACTGAGGTAAAATTATAGGAAAAATCTTATAATTTAAGAAATTTTAAGATTTTTCCTTAAATTACATAACAGAGAGCTACTTTTAGTTTTAGGATTAGTTGTAAATACGGGCACTGGCTTATAGACACATAATTTGACACATGGTGGGCTGTTTTATTTTTAAACTCTGCTTTACAAATGAAATTTTGTGATTTGTTACTATTTTTAACTGTTTTTATTTAACCTGTTTTTCTATTTAACCTATTTTAACTTTTTAAGCCTGTAATTTTGAGAAACTTAGAAAAACAATTGATTATGATCAAAATCAGAATGAGTAGAATAGGCAGCTCAGACCACAGGGAAAAGCATAATTTGTGCATGTTGAAACAGATCTGTCCAAAAAAACAACTACTATTGTAGAACAATTTCTACTCCTTTTGAAGTCCAACTACTAAGTTAAATCAAAACAATAATAAACCCAGACCATTTTTGTTATATTCTCAGATTCACTTTAATGAGATGTTTAAACAGTGATTAAACATTCAACCATCATGCCACTGAGATGGCTTTCATAAAGCAAACCTGGTTTCAACTTTATTTTTGGTCAAAGGCAACTAGAGGAAAAACCAAAGGAGAGTTTGAACAAAGCTAAAGGGAGTGAGTCAATAACCAATCAGGTAACAAGGTTTCAATGTAAACATGTAAATGCACTTAATTTCTATTCTGTTTTGGTCTTGTAAGAGACTTGCTCAACTTAAGTATTTGTGGTGCAAAATTTGGAAGCATTCATTTGTTTTACCACTCCACATTAACCATCGTTTCTTCTTTTCCATGAGATGTCAGTGCAAAAAAAATATTGCCATGCTAACTGACCTGGCCCTTCAGAAACCTCTGTTCATATGTTGTTGACCAGAACATTGTTGCCCGTTTTAAGAATTGCAGAATTTCTGGGACACTCAGCTCTTTTCTTGAATACGTGTGACAGCTAGACTTACTGAAAGGGTAGAGATTTAGCACAAATTCAAAGGTTTCTGAAGGGTCTAAACAGTGGCTCTACTTTTAATATAATCTTTTGGAGCTGCTTTGTGTGGTGACAGACTTGGTGATGGTACCGCCATAACCACCGGACATGCCACCATACCCATATCCGCTGTTGCCACTGCTTCCTCCTGCAGCACAAAACAAAAAAGAAGGTAAGGTAAGGTAAGTTTATTTATATAACTCTCTTCAGTAACAAGACATTCAAAGTGCTGTACATGTACAAGAAAGAATGGGATTTTTTTCTTTTGTCATCTTTGTCTTATTTGTCACATATAATAATGATAAATTACACTGGATACCTACCATAGCCTGAAGAACTCTGCTGCACATGGATTTTGGCGCTGGATCCTCCACTGGACAGTCTTTAAGAGAAACAATGGAGACTTAGTGCTCAAAGTGGTGATTAGGCTTACAACTGAAATAAACATTGAGGTTTTTTCCCACCTGAACTCTTCTCCCTCCAGCAGTTTCCTGTAGGTGGCAATCTCAAGGTCCAGAGCGACCTTAACGTTAAACAGGTCCTGGTAGTCACGCACCTGGCGGGCCATCTCTAGCTTGGTTCTACTCAGAGCATCCTCCAGATCCTTGATCTTAGCCTTGGCATCGTTTACCATCTTTTCACCCTTTTCCTCAGCCTCTGTGATCTGAAGCTCAAGGCTGCTCCTCTGTAGAAAATGTCACAAGTGGCTGAATGTCTAAACACAATTCTAAACAATATTTTATAGACACGATATTGTTGAATTGTACCTGTGCCTTCATGGCTTCAATCTCATTCTGAAGACGTGAAATCATACGCTTCAGGTCAGCAATCTCAGACTTTGTTGTGCGCAGGTCTGTCTCATATTGTCCTGCGGAGCTCTGCATTTCATTAAACTGTCAATCAGAAGAACAGAATTAATACTAAGAACCTCAACTCCAGAAAGATGGTTACATGCTCATGCTTGTAGCAGAATGGGGAAAAGAACATCAACCACAAGTTTAGGTACCTTCTGCTTGTACCAGCTCTCTGCTTCAGCCTTGCTCTGGTTTGCAATTTCTTCATACTGAGCACGCACTTCAGCCACAATTGCATCCATATCAAGGGTACGGCTGTTGTCCATCTCCACAACAACACTGGTGTCCTTAACCTGGCCCTGCAGCTCGGAAAGTTCCTACAACACCAAAAGTTGCCAATTTAGCTCCTTTGTGCAGGATCTTGATGGACACTTCTCATAATTATATTGCAAGTAGTTTGATACAGAAGTTGTACGTACAGCTTCATACACAGCCCTGAGGAAGTTGATCTCATCCTGAAGAGCATCCACTTTAGCTTCCAGCTCGACCTTGTTCATGTAGGCAGCATCGACATCCTGGAAACACAAGAATTATTATTTTTTTATTGTATCCTTCTAAATCCCATAATTGAATTGAAACATTTAAAAGAGCCAAGTTCATGTTATCTTACTTTCTTCAAGAGCACAAACTCATTCTCAGAGGATGTACGCTTGTTGATTTCGTCTTCATACCTTTTGAAAGAAAAAACATAAGCATATTTTGTTTTCTATATCTATACAGAGAAATAAACTCTGAGCATACATGCGTCAGTTAATTCTTCCAAAACTCACTTCATCTTGAAGTCCTCAACCAGACCTTGCATGTTTTTCAGTTCCCCCTCCAGTTTACTCTTCTCATTACCAAGACCATCAAGCTGTCTGCGCAGATTGGCAATATAGGCCTCGAACATGCCGTCAATGTTGGACCGGCTTGTGGTTTGTTGCTGCAGGAGGCTCCATTTTGTCTCTAGGATCTTGTTTTGCTGCTCCAGAAAACGGACCTGTAGAAAAAAACGGAAAACAAAACATGATGTGTTTTAAAGAGACAGATTGAAGTCTTCAATGTATTTGAAATGACTTAAAATGAGGGCTCATATTGGCATTGTACAAAAGGTCGTTGAAGTTGAATGACAAATGTAAAAGAAAGAAAAACAGGGGGAGCTGTGTAAAACAAAGATTTGAAGGGTGTATAATTTCAGGCATGAGGCTTTAAATGCCTGGCTGCATCCTCGTGCCTGATTGTATACATACCTATCTAAACTGCCACACCCTTGCTGGAACAATTGCATCACATCACAGCATCAGCTTGAGCTCATACTCTTGAAGATTTTTTGATGTTGGTATAAATATTCATAACTCTGGATTTTTAAACTGGCTGATGGGTGTGCAGTATGTGGATGGCAGATTTCAGTCTCTGTGGTAGTAGTACTGTGTTCTATATGGTTGACCAAGTGAGCATTGATATGATCTCTACCTAGGTTTAATGGACAGAGTTGGTTGCCCAAGGCTCAGATGGGCTTTCAAGCCAAGCACAGTAGAGTTTAGACTGAATTAAAGCAGGAAGAAGCAAATCAGCGCATGACTGTTTGACATAATAATATGACCTGCTCCAGGTATAAACACATGCCATCGATGATTTTGTGTCAAAGGTCAGATATACAGCGTCCTTGCTCAGACGTTTTTTCAACTTTCAACTCACAATCCTAAACACTGCATTTCTGATGCAATTTAACTTCTCCCTCATTTTCCCTTGAAACACAAGTCAAAAATGGCAAAATTAGCAGTAGTTGTTTCAGGCAAATCAAGACTGCAGTAGCTGAACTGTCGCAAAGAGGCAGCCAATACACCAACCTTGTCGATGAACGAGGCAAAACGGTTGTTGAGGTTCTTGATCTGGTCCTTCTCTTGGATGCGGATAGCCTGAACGGTGTCATCAAAATCTCTACACATTGGGACCAGCAAGCTCTGGTTGAACTGGACTGGGGAAATTTGTGGTGTTATGCTCTGCTGGGAAAGACCAAACCCCTGCCTTGCCAAAGACATGCTGCTGAAGCCACCAGCGTAGCTGGGTGCAGAACCATACATTGCTGTCTGGTTGCTCCAGGAGCCAGGTGTTGCATAGGATTGTCTGATGCTCCTGGAGCTTGTGGTTGACATTGCTCTCCTCATCTTGGTAGTGTTAAAGATTGTCCGCTGGCTGAGCAAAAGAAAACTGGAGATGTGCACGCTTCAAAAGGAGAGTCCCTCTGAATGTCTGACTGCCGATGCTGCCTCCTTTTATACTGTGACAAACCAGAAATGGTGGAGTGGAAGTTGCTTGAGGTGGTCTTCTCAAGCACCTTAACTTGTTTTTCAACCTCTCATTTTTGCTGTCAAGCACCCCTCTCCACACCCATGGTAGAGACAGGAGAGGCCAATCCTGTTTAACAGGTGGGGAGGATTGCCGGGAGATATGCTATGACATCCTCTTCCATGAGACAGACTGCAACAAGAAAAAGATAGAAGGGTGGTGGTAGTATTATGTATGAAAGGCTAACCTCCTATTTGAAGTGTTCTTTTGTTTCTTTGGATTGTTTTTTGGTCATATAAATTCACATTGATTGGGAAAATGTTAGTGAAAATAGACATTTGAATGAAATACACAACTCAGCAAAACTTAAAGAAATTAAATTGCACTGACAAAAGAAATAAAGAAATAAAAACACGGTGATGCTCTGCTCAGCGGTGGCTGCAATTGCTCATGAGAACGTAGGACAATGAATGGCAAATAAGGCATCTATTTGTCTAGTTCAGCATTGAACATGCAGTATAACAATGTTAGACTAGCACACGATCTGCAGTTTATCTTAGAACTATAGGGGTCCTGCATATCAGTGACAGTCGACATCCCAACTCCACACACATATTACTGACTTATTTCTAAATTGTTTACTTGAAATGATTTGGTTTACCATGCCTCGCTCTCTGCTACACTTCCCATGTTTCACCAGCTTGTCACCTGCTCTACTAGAGAAAAAGAAATCTGGATTTTTCCAGATTATGGAGAATTCCTCCAGATATGTAGAGCACCATTTTCTCTCCAACATCCTAATGTGCTTCAAAGAACTAAATTAAACCAGGGAATCAGTTTCCTGTGACAAGTTATCTTTTTTTTTGAAGAGGGCTATGTTGTCTAATGCAAAACACATTAAGCCAGTAACACAGTCAACAAGAGCCCCAGTTTGTGGAGGGGAATAAATAGCACTGCAGACTCTTTAAAGTTTGATACAGCATTGTCTGATAAAAGATCTACTGTAATGAAACCATCTTTTGGGGTGGAGAACTCAGATTGAACTCAAAGGTTATTAAAAGATGGTCAGATAGAACAGGGTTGTGAGGAAATAGTAAATAATTCTTCACAATCAATGCCATGTGTTGGTCAATGTGACTGCAATATTGCGTGGACATCGGGGGCAGTTCCCCAGGATTGGCAGACTGGGGTGGTGGTCCCCCTATTTAAAAAGGGGGACCAGAGGGTGTGTTCCAATTATAGAGTAATCACTCTCTTGCGCCTCCCTGGTGAGGTCTATTCTGGGGTTCTGGAATAGTTGAATCTCAGATTCAGGAAGAACAGTTTGGTTTTCATCCTGGCCGTGGAACACTGGATCAGCTCCATACCCTCAGCAGGATCCTGGAGGGTGCATGGGAGTTTGCCCAACCAGTCTACATGTGCTTTGTGAATCTGGAGAAGGCATTCAACCGTGTCCCTCGGTCCTTTTATGGACAGAATTTCTAGGCGCAGCCAAGGTGTTGAGGGGATCCATTTTGGTGGTCTCAGGCTCGCGTTTCTGCTATTTGCAGATGACAAGGTTCTACTGGTTTCATCAGGGCGTGATCAACACCTGTGACTGGAGTGGTTTGCAGCGAGTGTGAAGCGACTGGGATGGAGAGACAGCAGGCTCAATTTACGGCAGCAGCAGCTACTAGTGGCACTTCCTGTGGCAGCTCCAGCTCAGAGTGGCACTTCCTGTGGCAGCTGTGGCACTTTCTCTGGCATGCTCTTGCCAACAAGGTGCCACGGCTCTTCCTGTACTGCTGCTTCTGTTTTTAGGCAAATTTTTTGTTATAGACGACTGTTACACTAAAACTACTTCCAAATAATCATATTTTATTTATATTATTTGCGATATAAGCTGGCGGCTCATAGTGGCACTTCTGGTGAAGGTAATAGTGGCACTTCCGGTGGCAACTCCAGCTACTAGTGGCATTTCCTGTGGCAGCTCCAGCTATATAAGCAATATAAGCTGGCGGCTCATAGTGGCACTTCTGTTGGAGCTATTAGTCGCACTTGTGGTGGCAGTGGCACTTTCACTGGCATGCGCTGACCAAGAAGATGTCACGGCTGTTGCTGCATTCCTGTTGCTGTGTGTGGGCAAATGATTTGTGATAGATGGCTGTTAGTCTATAACTACTTCCAAATCATCATGTTTTATTGATATTATTTCCAATAAAAGTTTGTGGAACTTTCGCCAGCCTTGTGGCAGCTGCATGCCACTGCAGCCACCACAAGGTGTCACTAAGCCGGCAGGCCACCTGCCGCCTTTCTGTTGCTGTTTATGGGAAAATGCTTTGATTTTGGGGTTATTTAATACCTATTATATATTTACTTTCAATTATTCATGTGTTAAATTCACATAATTTAACAAACATTTTCAAGCAATTTAATAGAAAAGTCCAACGACCCCATGAGGGACTAAGCGGGTTAGAAAATGGATGGATGGATGGATGGATGATAGAAAAGTTATAAGGTTGCTGTATGAGTGGTTTAACTCGTGATAAGAAAAACAAATGTGGTGATATAAAAACATCACTTGAAAACACACTGGCACACTTAGGAAGTCTGTGGCCGTTAGGTGCCACGAAGATGCTACGATAAGGCCATAGGATGCCAGGATGCCACCAAGATGCCAGACCTGTTGTAAAAGCCTCCAACATCCCACGCCGGCTGCCGTTGTTTTCATGGAAGCAATGCTGATTAATGGCAAGCGGGATGTCAGGTTAGCTATGAGCTACTGACCGTTAGTGAAGTACTTTCAATTGAGGGTGTCATTATTTTTTCTGGGTTAATAAACAGTGTTAGACACAAAATATAAAGTGACTGTATACTTCAGATATATTTTCTAATAGGATGGCATGTGTATGAGGTGCTAAAAGGATGGCAAAGACTTACTGCACAAACAGTCGGTTTATTACACAGTGTGAGATATTACTGTGAGCTGTCACATAAAGAAAAAGTCATTGAAAAACACACCAGTACTCGGTACAATTCCCTGGCCATGAAGACACCACCTAAATGAAGGGAAAACTGAGTACATTCCCTTCAATTCTAAATCTTGTCAGGTCTCAAGCCTTGGTCCCATATCTCCACATTTTACTTCAGCTGTGAGAAACCAAGGTGTGATTTTTGACAGCACTCTAACGTTTGATAAACAGGTTAACTCAGTGGTCAGAGCAAGGTTATTTCAGCTAACACTCCCATCAAAAGTCAAACCCTTTCTATCACAGGCTGATCTTGAAAAGGCAATACATGCATTTAAGGCTGGACAATTATAATGTGCTGTGCAGGAATCAGCTAGTCCATTCTCCTTGAGCTTCAACTGGTCCAAAATGCAGCTGCTCGATTTCTCTCAAACGCTCCCAGACAAGCCCACATTACCCCCACTCTCTGATCTCTCCACTGGCTTCCAGTTCGCTTTAGGATAGACTTTAAAGTCCTGCTGTTTGCTTTTAAAGTCATAACTCACCCTGCTCCAGCATATTTGTCTGAGCTTTTAACCATTCGCCACAATGTCAGGACTCTGCATTCATCGGAGAACACTGCATGTTCCCAGGACTAGGTGCAAAAGATGGGATGATCATTCTTTTGCTGTTTTTGCTCCTAAGTTGTGGAACGCTTTACCACCAGAGCCACGATCCATTACTGAGCTAGGAGTATTTAAATCACAGCTAAAAAAACACATCTGTTCAGACAGGCCCTTCACTCCTAGCTGTTCAACTGTGGATAACTTTTGTTTATTTGGTGGTTTTATGTTTCTATATAGCTTTTAATACTGTTTTGAATTGAGCTTTTATGCACTTTTCTAGTTTTTATCTCTTTTTATCCTGTTATTTTACAATACATTTTTTTATATATTTTGCCTCAGCATCTTTTTTTTGTATTTTAGCTTGTAGACCACATGGTGCACCATATGGATTGTTGAAAAGCGCTATATAAATAAACTTTGATTGATTAATTAATTAGATGCCCTAAAGGCGTTTGACAGTGTATTTTGAAAATATCTATTCCATACACTGAAACATTTTAGATTTGGCGCACACTTTGTTTACTGGATACAAACACTTTACTCCTCTCCACAGGCAGCGGTCAAAGTTAATGGCTGTTGTCAGGATGCAGCTTATTGGCTGCATGCTGAGCCTCTCTCCCTCTCTCTTGTTCCTGCGCAGCCTGATCGGTTTCACCTGGCAGGCTGCAATTAACCCACAACTGCTTCCACCTGTTTCCACCGCTTTATAAGACTCACCTCTTTCTGTTCCCGTCGCCGGTCCATAGCGTTCACTCCCGCTCAGTCCCTGCCAGTATTCTTGTCAGCTCCGTTTGTTACGGTCAGCCTGAAGACTCCTTTCACCTGGTCTTGTTACAGTCAGCCCAAAGACTTTCCGACAGTTTGTTTTCTCCAGAGCTCGGCTCAGACGTTCAGCCCTCCACTGCATGGCTCAGACGTTCAGCCCTCCACGGCTCGGCTCTGACGTTCTGCTCTCCACTGCATGGCTCAGACGTTCTGCTCTCCACGGCTCGGCTCTGACGTTCTGCTCTCCACTGCTCGGCTCTGACGTTCTGCTCTCCACTGCTCGGCTCTGACGTTCTGCTCTCCACTGCTCGGCTCTGATGCTCTGCTCTCCAGCACCCGGCTCAGATGTTCTGCTCTCCAGTGTTCGGCTCCAGAGTTCCTCCCGGTCAGTCTCTCCACACTCCTCCTGCCGGCCAGCTTCTACACCCTTCACCTCCGTCCGTTGAAAGACTCTGGTCTCATCCTCCATCTTCCAAACTATTCAATAAAACTCACTCATAAGAACTGACTCTGTGTGTGCGTGCTGTGTCCGGGTTCATCCCAGAAAAATATATCATAACAGCTGTAAGTAGATTTCATAGGAAGGGAGGGCAGACTTCCTGTTTGCCATCAGTACTGAACCATTAGTCCAAATCATTACAGATGGTGCTAATATTAATGGAATAGTATTAGACAGTGAAGTACACAAAATTTCTAAGCAGAACAGAACAGAGGAACAGAGGTCTTCGGCACCCTGAGTAACAACTGGTCAGCTGATCTAAGGGAACGGTTATGAACAAAATAGAACAAACCAAACACAGCAAACATAAGACTCAGATCCTCTCAATCATATTGATTGCTCTAAGATAATGAAAAACAATTCCATACCACTTATGTCTTGAATTCATTCTAGGGTGTTTAAACGGTAATTAAACATTCATCCACCATGCCACTGAGATGGCTTTCATAAAGCAAACCTGGTTTTAACTTTATTTTTGGTCAAAGGCAACTAAATGAAAAACCAATCAACACAGCAAACATAAGACTCAGATCCTCTCAGTCATATTGATTGCTCTAAGATAATGAAAAACAATTCCATAGCACTTATGTCTTGAATTCATTCTAAAAATTTCTATTAAATTAAAGCGTATTCTTTCCATGCTCCTTATTTCCTCACATTTCTTACAATGTAACATGACATATTCTATTGTCTCTTATTGCCCACAATAGTCAAATCTGCCAGTGCTATGTTTACCTATTTTAAAAAAAGAAGCTGAAGCGCAAGTTCAATTGAAGAAACTCATCGCCTGCCTCCATTCAATGAGTCCGATCCGCCTCTGATGTGAGCCAATCAGCTACGAACCGCACCTCCATGAAGCCCAATCAGCATCCCGCGCTCATCTTAAAAGCAACTTCAAATCCACGTCTCAGCCTGCTAACCAGCAAATGCAAACGGATTGCATGTCGGATTTCGAATCAGATGTCCGATTCAACCCACCCCCAACCCCTTCTCCACCATCGTAGCTGAGTTCATCTAGCTTCCAAGACGTTCCTCCATCCTCAACCCATCAGAGTGTTTTCTCCCTTCAGTCTTCAGCACTCCCTATCACCTCGTTATTGGTCCGGCAGAAGACCACCATGTTGGGCCCGGTTCTGCCAGAGGTTTCTTCCCAAAGGGGAGTTTTTCCTCTCCACAGTCGCTTCAAGCTTGCTCATCATGGACAGTTCATGCAAACCTGTGTTTATCAAGTTGGACATCTATCTTAAACAGATCACCATATGGACTGAACAAACTTCTTCACTCCACCACCAGTTTCAGACCTGGGGGGGAACATCCCTGTTCTCATACATCTACTTATGCATATTAAAGTATAATTCAGCATTAATGTTCCTGCCGAGGTCTGAGCGCCAAAGACTTAAAATATTGTGTCAATAAAATTCTTCTAATTGCCATTTCTTTCTCTTTGAGTTTTTCAGATTGAAACAGGGATGAGTTGGCTGAGACAGGTATTTATAGACAGGGAAACAGGTGAGCAGTTAGCAGTAATTAATGGCAGCAGGTGGAGCTGATCTAGGCTAACTGACTGGTGATTGGTGACTGAGGAGTGGACTGAGCTGATTGGGTGGTGACAAATGGCTGTTGGCTGAGGGGAGTGGTAACTAATTAGTCCAAAAAAGTAAAAAAAAAAAAAAGTAATCAAAAGCCTAGATCGTGACAATTATCTATTCCATCTGACAATTTTGCTTTTACCCCTTTTGTGTGGGTGCATCTGCAGCCATCGCATTGAGAATAGGAAAGTTTAAATAATTTGAAGGAGATGACTGATTTATCTTGCAGCCAGCTGCCATATTCTACATAATATTTGTATGATTATTAAAGATGTTTATGTGCTTTGTTCCTCCACTGTTTAGGCGGTGGATCAACCAAACAGCTCTCTCTGTTTTCGCCATCCTCCCTGCTTAAGACACTCTAAGGCTGCATCCGAAACATTCTAACTATATCTCCTAGTTCCTGTTCTTGACCTTTCATGAGGTCAACAGCAAGAACTCTATCATGCAAAGGAAAGGAGCTTCAGACTGCTCTGCCAATTTCGGACAGTCTTTAACTCATATGTCATTACAAGACAAGCACACATATGGATGATTCTAGTCAAATCGGGCCTACAGCCATCTGAAAAAGAACTACAAATTGTGCGCTCCGTAGTGTGTCTGGGCTCTCCCTTAGAGATAGGGTGAGGAGCTCAGTCATCCGGGGAGGACTCAGAGTAGAGCCGCTGCTCCTCCACGTCGAGAGGAGCCAGTTGAGGTGGCTCGGGCATCTGGTCAGGATGCCTCCTGGACACCTCCCTGGAGAGGTGTTCCGGGCACGTCCCACCGGGAGGAGGCCCAGGGGAAGACCCAGCACACGCTGGAGGGACTATGTCTCCCGGCTGGCCTGGGAACGCCTTGGGGTTCCTTCTGAGGAGCTGGCCCAAGTGGCTGGGGAGAGGGACGTCTGGGCCTCCCTACTGAAGCTGCTACCCCCGCGACCCGACCCCGGATAAGCGGAAGACAACGGACGGACGGACGGAACGGACTATTTTCAAGCATTTTCATTTGACCTATTTTCCAATTTAACATATTTTTACTTTTTAAACATGTAATTATATGAGCCTTAGAAAAAACATTGACATTGGTCAAAATCAGAATGAGCAGAATAGGTATATCATTTGTGCATCTTCTTATTTTACTGTATTCTTATTTTTTGTCTGCACCATCAACACCAAGTCAGATTCCTTGTGAGTGCAAACCTACTTGCCGATTAAACTTGATTCTGATTCTGAAAGGGATCTGTCCGAAAACAGCTACCATTGGGAGACATTTTTACCCCTTTTGTAATCCAACTAATAAGTTAAAGTGACTGAGAAATCTGCATAAGTTTGAAAAAGTTGTTTACTTTTAGTAATCGAAACAATAATAAAGAAAGACCTTTTTTGTTATATTCTCAGATTCACTTTAATGGGATGTTTAAATGGTAATTAAACATTCATTCATCATGCCACTGAGATAGCTTTCATAAAGCAAACCTGGTTTTAACTTTATTTTTGGTCAAAGGCAACTAAATGAAAAACCAAAGGAGAGTTTGAACAAAGCTAAAGGGAGTGAGTCAATAACCAATCAGATAACAAGGTTTCAATGTAAACATGTAAATTCAATAAATGTTTATTCTGTATTTTTCCAGTTTAGGTCTAGTGAGAGACTTGCTCAACTTAAGCATCTTGAAGATCACAAGAATGAGTAACAAGATTTTAAAGACAACCAATGGTTGACTGTAAACTACAGTTGTAGTCTGAGGCAGAAATAAAATTGAAGCACATTTTCCTGTGTTGCAAAAGAAGTAAAGCATTCACTTGCTATATGTGCTATAACTATAAAACTATATGTGTTTTACCACTCTACATTAACCTTTGTGTCTCCTTTTCCAAGAGATGTCAGTACAGAAAAAATATTGCCATGCTAACTGACCTGGCCCTTCAGAAACCTCTGTTTATATGTTGTTGACCAGAACATAATTGTTGCCCGTTTTAAGAATTGCAGATTTTCTGAGACACTCAGCTCATTTCTTGAATACGTGTGACAGCATTACTTACTGAAAGGGTAGAGATTTAGCACAAATTCAAAGGTTTCTGAAGGGTCTAAAAAGTAGCTCTACTTCTAAGAAAAACATTAATATAATCTTTTGGAGCTGCTTTGTGTGGTGACAGACTTGGTGATGGCACCACCATAACCACTGGACATGCCACCATACCCATATCCGGTGTTGCCACTGATTACTCCTGCAGCACAAAACAAAAAAGAAGGTAAGGTAAGGTAAGTTTATTTATATAGCACTTTTCAGTAACAAGACATTCAAAGTGCTGTACATGTACAAGAAGGAATACGATTTTTTTCTTCTATTATCTCAGTGTCTTATTTGCCACATATGATGATGATAAATTACACTGGATACCTACCATAGCCTGCAGAGCTCTGCTGCACATGGATTTTGGAGCTGGATCCTCCACTAGACAGTCTTTAAGAGAAACAATGGAGACTTAGTGCTCAAAGTGGCGGTTAGGCTTACAATTGAAATAAACATTGAGTTTTTTTTCCCACCTGAACTCTTCTCCCTCCAGCAGTTTCCTGTAGGTGGCAATCTCAAGGTCCAGAGCGATCTTGATGTTCAACAGGTCCTGGTAGTCACGCACCTGGCGGGCCATCTCTAGCTTGGTTTTGCTAAGTGCATCCTCCAGATCCTTGATCTTAGCCTTGGCATCGTTTACCATCTTTTCACCCTTTTCCTCAGCCTCTGTGATCTGAAGCTCAATGCTGCTCCTCTGTAGAAAATGTCACAAGTGGCTGAATGTCTAAACATAATTCTAAACAATATTTTAGACACCATATTGTTGAATTGTACCTGTGCCTTCATGGCTTCAATCTCATTCTGAAGACGTGAAATCATACGCTTCAGGTCAGTAATCTCAGACTTTGTTGAGCGCAGGTCTGTCTCATATTGTCCTGCGGAGCTCTGCATTTCATTAAACTGTCAATTAGAAGAACAGAATTAGTTCTAAGAACCTCAACTCCAGAAAGATGGTTATGTTGTGCCATCAGGCCATGGGCAAAAGTCTGATTGAATTGGGAACACCATGTAACATGAGGAGAAATCTAAATGGGTTGTAAGCAAAGGTATTTCACACATTCACGCAGAGACAGCCTCTCACAGCAGGGTGCCCTGCTATGAGGCCACATTCCACCTCACTCTCTTCTTCTTGCTGGTGGACTCTCAAGGAGAGGGTGCGCACTGGGGGGGGACCAGCCATGCTATGCGGGCCTCATGGGGCTTAAAGACTCACAAGCTGTGTAAAATTAGACTTCTGTGAAACTCATATCCCGTTGCTTCAGTGGAGCGACAAAGGGGGGAATTCTCATCGTCCTCTGCAGAGCAGAGGACCTGATTGGCATTGGAAAGCTGCTGGCCAAATCAGCATTAAGTCTGCAGTCTGACTTCTGTTTAACCAAATGTCGAAGTGAAAGAATCCATCTAGCCGAACCAGCTTTATTTTTCTCAGCTGTTGCAGGAAAGCTGACGCTAGACGGCGTTAAGCGGTCTCCTTTCCTCACCAGGCCAAGCTGAGACGAGAGGCTGATCGGGAGTCGCCTGCTGCAGGGCTGAGTTTCGCATTCCGGGGACTCGACTGCATTTCGGACCTCTGAGCGGCCTCCTCCGACCGCGTTTCGGCCAGCCACAGAGCCACATGCCCGCTGCTTTTCCTGGAGTACTGCTTTCCCAAAGTGAACTGAACTCACATTGTGACTGGGTTGAAACACATGCCCAATGTTGTACTGAATTAGTTTAGCCAATTTAACCTCAATTCACATTCTTTTTTTTTCTTTTCTTTTGAGGTTTTTACGGCACTAGTGGCTCGTTTTTTTTTGTATAGTGGGCTGACAGGAAAGGGGGTACGAGAGAGAGGGGGAGACCTGTGGCAAAGGACCACAGGTCGTAGTCGAACCTGGGTCAGCCGCGTGGAGGACTAAGGCCTCCGTACATGGGTTGTGCGCGCTAACCAATGTGCCACCGAAGCATAGCCACCTCAATTCTCATTCTTTAAGATGAACTTTGGTTCTTTAACTCAGATTTGCAGTGAACCATCATTCACTGAAGTATTCTGATGATGATGTTAATCAACCAGTTTATTTTGTCTTTTGTATGTACATAGTTCTTTAGCTTCTTTTCATCTTTATTTTGCTTAGTAGTTTTAATTAAGTTTTACTAGCCTCGTAGAGAGGATTAGTTGATTGAAATATAGTGTTAATTCAGATAAATAGTGATGTTCTCTGGATGTTCATATTATTTCTGTTAATAAATTCTTGAACTTGAAGAGAAGTTGTCACTCCTTTATTCTATATGTGTGCGTAGTCCACTGTTAAAAGAACGCCATTGCTCGAATCATCCCTTTCAACTATTGTCCTGATATCAGCTCTTAGACTGATATTCACTGGACAATACCTAAAACACAGAGTTATTTATTAAAGATTAAATCACCTTAAAACAGTGTGTAATAGCACAACATTTACATGCTCATGCCTGTAATAGAATGGGGAAAAGAACATCAACCACAATTTTAGGTACCTTCTGCTTGTACCAGCTCTCTGCTTCAGCCTTGCTCTGGTTTGCAATTTCTTCATACTGAGCACGCACTTCAGCCACAATTGCATCCATATCAAGGGTACGGCTGTTGTCCATCTCCACAACAACACTGGTGTCCTTTATCTGGCCCTGCAGCTCAGAAAGCTCCTGCAGCACAAAAAGTTGCCAATTTAGCTCCTCTGTGCAGGATCTTGATGGACACTAGTCATAATTATATTGCAAGTAGTTTGATACAGAAGTTGTACATACAGCTTGATACACAGCCCTGAGGAAGTCAATCTCATCCTGAAGAGCATCCACTCTAGCCACCAGCTCCGCCCTGTTCATGTAGGCAGCATCGACATCCTGGAAACACAAGAATGTTTTTTTTTTATCTATCCAAATTCCAGAAATGAATTGAAACAATTAAAAGAGCCAAGTTCATGTTATCGTACTTTCTTCAAGAGCACAAATTCATTCTCAGCAGATGTACGCTTGTTGATTTCGTCTTCATACCTTTTGGAAGATAAAACAAGAGCATATTTTCTTTCTATATCTATACAGTGAAATAGACTCTGAGCATAAATGCTTCAGTTAATTCTTCCAAAACTCACTTTGTCTTGAAGTCCTCAACCAGGCCTTGCGTGTTTTTCAGTTCTCCCTCCAACTTAATTTTCTCATTACCAAGACCATCAAGCTGTCTGCGCAGGTTGGCAATGTAGGCCTCGAACATGCCGTCAATGTTGGACCGGCTTGTGGTTTGCTCCTGCAGGAGGCTCCATTTTGTCTCCAGAATCTTGTTTTGCTGCTCCAGAGAACGGACCTGCAGAAAAAAATAGAAAACAAAACATGATGTGTTTTGCTGGTTAAAATAAAAATTTGAAGGGTTTGTCATTTCAGGGATGAGGCTTTAAATGCCTTTGATGTTGGTATAAATACTAAATAAATTTAAACTTTTTTAAAAACTGGTTGATCCATGTGCAATGTGCAAATGACAGACTTTGGACTCTTTAGTGGTATTGTGTTAACTATGCCGGTTGACCAAGTGAGCATTGATATAATCTCTACCTAAGTTTAGTGGGCAGAGTTGCCTGCACACAGCTCATATGGGCTTTCAAGCCAAGTACAGTAGAGTTTAGATTGAATTAAAGGAGGAAGAAGCAAATCAGCGCATGACTGACATAATAATATGAGCAGCTTCAGGTACAGACACATGCCAGAGATCATTATGCCTCAGAGATCAGATATACAGTGTCTTTACGCATAATCCTAAACACTACATTTCCTATGTGCTTTAACTTCTCTCTCATTTTTCTTTCAAACACAAGTCAAAGATGGCAAAATTAGCAGTAGTTGTTTCAGGCAAATCAAGACTGCAGTAGCTGAACTGTGGCAAAGAGGTAGACAGTACACCAACCTTGTCGATGAACGAGGCAAAACGGTTGTTGAGGGTCTTGATCTGCTCCTTCTCTTGGATGCGGATAGCCTGAGCGGTGTCGTCAAAATCTCTATGTATTGGGGTCAGCAGGCTCTGGTTGAAGTGGACTGGTGAAATTTGTGGCGTTATGCTCTGCTGCGTAAAACAAAACCCCTGCCTTGCCAAAGACATGCTGCTGATGCCACCAGCGTAGCTGGGTGCAAAACCATAAATTGCTGTCTGGTTGCTCCAGGTGCCAGGTGTTGCATAGGATTGTCTGACGGTCCTGGAGCTTGTAGTTGACATTGCCCTCCTCATCTTGGCAGTGTAAAAGATTGTCCACTGGCTGAGCAAAAGAAACCTGGAGATGTACACGCTTCAAAAGGAGAGTCCCTCTGAGTGTCTGACTGCTGATGCTGCCTCCTTTTATACTGTGGCAAATTAGGGGGAGTTGCTTGAGGTGGTCTTCTTCAGCCACCTCAACATGTTTTTCAACCTTTCATTTTTGCAGTCAAGCGTCCCCCTACACACCCGTGATAGAGACAGGAGAGGCCAGTCTTGTCTAACAGGTGGGGAGGATTACAATGAGATAAGATATGACATCTTCTTCCATCAGACAGACTGCAACAAAAAAAGATAGAAGGGTGGGGACAGTAGTATGTATGAAATGTTAACCTCCTTTATGAGATGTTCTTGTTTCTTTGGGTTGTTTTTATGTTTGTTTAATACAAGTTCACAAAATCATGAAAATAGACTGTTGAATGAAATACATGACTCAGCAAAAAAAAAAAAAAAAATTGCATTAACAAAAAACAAAACAACTACAGTGATGCCCTCCTCAGCGGTGGGTGCAATCACTCCTGAGAACATTGGACATTGAAAGGCATCCGTACCTCTGGTTCAGTATTGAACATTCAGAATAGCAGTAGTAGACTAGCATATGAACTGCAGTGTATCCTATAACTACATGTATCCCACATATCAGTGACAGAGGACATCACAACTCTACACACATATTACTAACCAACTTATTTTTGAATAGTTTACTTTAAATTGTTTGGTTAATCGTGCCTCACTCTCTTCTACACTTCCAACTTTCCAAAGTTTATCACCTGCTGTACCAGAGAAAACAAAACTAGATTTGTTCTATGCAATTGTTAAGGACTCATAAATCTCCAAAGCAAGACCCCTCTTGGTAGATCAGATCACAATCTTGTTTTTCTCTGCCCAGAATATAAGCCTCTTTTTCAGGCGCAACCTGCAGTAAAAAGACTGTGAGAAGATGGTCAAAGGAAGCTAAGGAACCCCTTAAGGGTTGTTTGGAGGCAATAGACTGCTGTGCACTGTGTCAGCCACATGGAGAGGACATCAATACCATGAGTGTGTGACTGACTTTATAAACTGCTTTGTGGATAACCCCATCCCCACCAGAACAGTGGGGATGCTTCCCCAACAACAAACCCTGAATCACCAGTTAATTGAAGGAACTGATGAATGAGAAAAAAGAGCCTTCAGGAAGGGAGACCAGGAATTACCAGGGAGTCTACAGAAGCAACTTAAAGTTAAGATAAGCAAGGATGTGTACAGGAAGAACCTTGAGAGCAAGCTCCAGCAGAACAATATAAGAGATGTGTGGTCAAACACGATTACTGAAAACGATTACTGGCTTTAAGCAGCAGGAGGATTGGACAGATGGAAGTCTGAACAGAGCCAATGAGCTGAACACATTCTTCAACAGGTTTAGTTCAGGAACAAACTTGGCATCCTTCTCTCTTGCCCACAGCCAAATAGACATCAGACCCTCCTTTAGACCTGTTGCCCTGACATCCCACATTGCAAAGGTCCCAGAGAGACTCCTGTTGGCCCACCTGAGGAATCAAACAAGCAACTATGAGGATACCCTGCACTTTGCTTATTGCCATGGAGTTGGAGTTGAAGAGTTGAAGATACCATCATACACCTGCTTCAACAAACCCACTGTCACACAAATGAACATGTCAACACACACACACACACACACACACACACACACACACACACACACACACACACACACACACACACACACACACCGCCTCCGGTGTGTGGTATGATGGTGTTTGCATGCTGCTTTTTTTGTGCTGAGGGCTTTTTCTTGCATTCTCATACTGTCCTTGTTGAGAGAAATGCTTTTCCCCCTCAACTATGCTGATGTATTTTTTCTCCAATCTGTGAAAAAGCAGCGCCTTGTGGCAGCAGCCTCATTCACCTGTCCGACCCATGTTTGTCTTTCTTGATGGGCTGTACTGAAATGCAATTTCCCCCTGGGGGACAAATGAAGCAAGTCAATTCAATTAAGATAAGGCAGACAGCACTGTGAGGATCATGTTCTTTGATTCCTCCAATACATCTAACACAACTCCGCCTGATTTACTTTGTCAGACACTCCACAACACTCAGGTAGAGACCTCAACAGTTGCCTGGATCAGAGACTACCTGACAAAAAAAACACAGTTTGTGAGATTGAAGTGTTGTGTGTCTAACCAGGTAATCAGCAGCATAGGAGACTGGCTTCGGTGGTTGAACTCAAAGGGGAGATGGGATAAAATCTGGATGTGAAACGCAGAAAAAAATCCCAACAAATTTTGAATATTGGATTCGCCATGTGGAGCCACCAATGAATAGGACTTAAAGCTGATGGAAAAGTTGGTGCAGCTTGTTTTCATAACAAATTGTGTATTTGGATTATGTCTCCCCTATCAAAAAAAAACTCCCATGGATGTTATGGTCAGAGAGCTCAGAACTACCCCCGCTCCCTCCTCCCCCGCGGACATCTGTGGATGCTTTCTGAACTGTGGGCCGGCTGATAACATCAAGGACAATGGCACTCTGGAGAGCTTTCATGGAAATATAACAACTCTCACCCAAACACACACACATAACTGATGCCCACAACAACATACGAACTTCGTGCGACTAGTCTCCAAGTTTAACCCCATGCTTAAATATTGCCTCATCATATGTGCGTTTCTTGTGCGAGGTTTTTTGATATCTCAAACTGTATCCTGGAATAGGATAAAGTGTGAAATATGTCTTTTTTTCCTCTCCCTCTCCAAATGTTGCTCCTATCTTTCCACAGGGTTAAAGGCAGCGCCCTATGGTAACCGCAACAGGCGGGGTCCTCGGCAGCAAGGCCTCAGTCAATCGTTCCCCCGAAATGTTTGTGATGTATGTGATGGATGGTTGTACTGGAACTGCAATTTCCCTATGGGATTATTAAAGTATTTCCAATTCTGATTCTGATAGGAGCACCACAGAGGACTATACTCTCACCATTTTTTCACTCTTTACACCGCAGGCTTTCCAGTAAAAGACAGACTCCTGTCATCTGCAGAATTACTCAGATGACTCCACAGTTGTTGGGTGCATCAGAGATGGACAGAAAGCTCAGAACAGGGAGCTTGTGGACCACTTTGTGTCATGGTGTAGATGATTGTAGAGTTGAGGAGAGACAGTAATACTACCAACATTATTACTATACTGGGAGAAGAAGTGTAGGTGGAGTATAAATAGCTCTGAATTCACCTGGACAACAGACTGGATTGGTAACACAACTGTGAAGCCGTTTACAGGAAAGGACAGAGCAGACTGTACTTCCCAAGGAACAGTAGGTTCTTCAGGGTTTGCAGCAAATTATGACATATTTTCTATAGGTCTGTTGTGGAGAGTTTGATCTCCTCTGCCATCATCTGTTGGGGAAGCAGCATCAGACCAGCTGACTTAAAGAAGTTCAACAAGTTTATAGAAAGCCGGCTCTGTTCTGGGGACTCCTCTAGAACCTTTGGATAAGATTTCACAAAGAAGGATTCCTCATAAAATGAAGAATGTATTATGATTTGGAGGTGTCTGGTAAGGGTTTTGATTCAGATTCATGTTTTTCTTGTCATTTATGTTCTATAGGTCTTTTCATGTTTTAGATCTGTTAGATGTTTTTCCTTGTTAATTAATTTTTTTACCGTTTGGGTTCTAGTTAATTATTGCATTTATTTTTTATTGGAGTCTTGTGTTTGTGTCCTCAGTCAAATTATGTCCTCGTATTTCTATTCAGCTCCATTAATGTTGTTTTTTTTTTCTCGATCTGTCACCTTCTACCATAGCTCCATCCAATTTATCTCATTCAGTCCACCTGTGCTATGCTCATTATGCAGCATCTGTGTCACCTGGGATTCTGCCTTTTGATCCTGCCTCCCACAGTAATTTTTTGCCAGATCGTCTGAAAGCATTGTGTGAGTAGCCATCCATCGTTGATGTCTGTGTCGCTTGGTTTTGACCTGGGGTCCATTCTCCGTACGTTGCTTAAAAAATCCGAGATCAAATGAGTCATCCAGGATGATTTCATCCGGCTAATCATGATCCGGCTAATTGGGTTCTTTGAACAAACCTGTTGTTTATGATTAGTATGGCTGGATTGAGTTATCTGTGATAACTGCGCGTTCATGCGTCGCTTTAAAAGGGGAAATGTATCAATAGTAGTAACAATGATCAGCAACGCTGCTATTGGATGTTCAGCATGGCCAAAGAACGCGAACAGTATTTCTCCCAAGCAGAACAAGAGCTTTTAATGGAATGTTATGCCGAATTTGAGTCATTAATTAAAACGACAGGTAACACCTCAAAGTCTGCTAAAGCCAGGAGAGAGGGCTGGCAAAAGTAGACAAATTAAATGCATAAGTGCTGTCCATGTTAGCTGTTTCTATCACTTTCCAAAGTATGTATTTTTGCATTTAATAATTTAATATTTACTTTGTTCTTTTATGTCAGAGCCTCCACGGGACCCACTACAACATGGGGACAATTACAAGTGAAGTACAAGAATATTCTACAAAATGGTAGCCTTTTATTATACTTTATTTTAAAAAGCCACTTGTTATGGCAACAGATCCAATATTGGTGTCATTCCTTAGACAATGGAAGTAAAGAACGCGTGCAAACCAGGAATTTTAACTAAAAATTCTTTATCTATAAAAAATAAAGTTTTTCCTTTTCCAAGTCATACACAGTTTACACGGTAAAACTGTATTATTCCGTGTCTAGATAACCCATCCATAGTTTTTTCTAATACAATGTACGGCTCGACAAGGAAGCAAGCCTTTCAAAGTAAAACTAAACTTCACAATAAAATGGCCTGAACAAATCTTCTTACTGAATATGATAAAAATAAAAAACAAACCATCATACAAATAACTTAAATATTTTCTATTTATGGCTCTGACACAACTTTTTCCACTGTTAAATGACGTGTTTGTCTGTTTATAACAGCCACCAAGAAAAATCTCTCTACAATTACACTGACGCGCTGCGCTAAAGGATCCTGTCTATTGCGCAATACACGATTAATAAAAAAAACTCTGCAAATTTTTCTTGCACCTTCCGCAACAGGTTGCTGTCGTAAAAATGGACATGGCTACGACAGACTTCCCTATCTTCTCCGCTTATAAAGCTGCGATCTAATCCTGTCTACATGAAATAAGCCTGCTCGCAAGTAGGTTTAAGCTTGCGCACATGTTGCTATGACAACAAGTGCAGGATGTCTTTGGAAGAACCAAACGATCCAAGATCATGCCAAATCATCAACAATCAAATCCAGCTAACTGAGTTAGTGACGTACGAAGAACGGACCCCAGTTCTCTGTTTTTGGATTCCCTGTTTCCCTTGCCCTCGCTGGTTACCTCATCGGCCTTCTGATGTCTGGACATGACCTTGGACTGCACTCTGACCACAATTCCTGCCCACCCCCTTTGTTCTTGTCTGTCTTCTCCTGCCTGTCATCTTCTACTGTGAGCAGCCTGCTCCCCTTTGGACATTCCCTGCTCACATCTGATTTTGTTTGTTTTATTTTTTTAAATAAACCTTTAAAGTGGTACGCCGTGTGTGGCTTGGATATCAGGTTCTAATCTTTCTAAGCGTTACAGAACATTATGGACGACCTCTTCATCAGACTGTCAAACAACAGAGTGTATTCGGTCAGAGGCTTTACAAGATCTGCTGTAAGACAGACCGCTACAGGAGATCCTTCCTGCCTGCAGCCATCAACATCTACAACAACTCATCGAAGAAATCCCTATACTAAGAGTTACATTTAATTTCCCTTTGGGATTCGTAAAGTATTTTAGAATTGATTTTAATTAAAGCAACTGAACTAGGTTTAAAGACTTAGGGAAGCCAGAGTTTCACACCAAATCTGTTTTCCAGAGGTAAGACATCATCAACACAGATTTGTCTATTGTTGTTAGAAATGTCATTATCAGTCATGGCTGTAGCTGCTGAGGAGCTCAAACCTGAGGTCTATTTCACGAAACAGTGTTAACAAACTCAGAATCAAATCCTTGACTCTGAATGGATCTAGTCTGCGATTGGAAACTGTGAGATTTCTGTTTCACGACATCTGGTGTGAGTTAGTTTAATCAACTCTCTGTAGGTTCACTCAGAGCAGTGGGCTAGTCTATGTGATACGTTGGTGTAAGCTGTATACCCACTAGAAATGCTTGGAAATTTCTGTATAACCTCTTTGTAGTGCCCAGTGATGCGTGGCAATCTGTATGCAGAACGTGTTGATTACATTCTGTTATAAGGACAAAAGCAAACTCTCTTCTGCTCCTATCCGCTGTTCTGTCACCTACTGCCATACAAACCCCTTCCCTCTTGCCCCCCCCCCCCCCCGAGACTCACAGGCTTTGGTTGAACTCATTACCACGGCTCACTCGCTGAGGATAAACTCTACAAAGAAGCATGGTCGAGAGAGACGCAGCAGTCAACTGTTCAATGCTTATGACAATAGAATCAAAATGAAGAGAAAAATAAGCTGCATTTTGTTAATTTTTATATAAACTAGCTGAGGCTGAAGCCACAGAGGCAGCTTCAGAAGAACGCGCTATTAATTTGACGGCTGAAAACAGTGGTAGTGAGACTGATGTCAGCGTTACCCCTGGTAATTGGCTGGGTAGCTGATGCTAGCTCATGCTGCAACTGTGTTGCATCACACAGTGCAGCTATTTGCTGTTACATTTCATAAGGCAGTACTTTTAATTAATGCAAGTTTACAGGGCTGATAAACATGAAATAAATTTGTGAATATAAAAATTATTCATATCCAAGTGTGTCGTTGTTCCAATAATCAACAAAACGCTGTGCCTAGTACTCGTTGTAAAACTCCTTGTTTATGTTTTTAGATATGAGCTCCTGGCTAGCCGTGTAGAGTGAAAGTCATGCTAGGGACTTTAAAAACAGACATCCTTGGTTAGAATGGAGGGACAGAAAGTTAGGTGAACACCAGCAAACATGGGAACAAGTGTGTATATGAAGTTTAGTTCATCAAATAAATCTATGCAGGTTACAGTAGCATTCATTTACTGTCAAAGTGGTAAATTTGGAATATTAATATATTATGGCTTTAATTTTCTAGTTGTCTGATAATCACAGATTTAAAAGCTTAGCTTAGTTATGTATATTATTCTTGACAGACATCTTACAGTATAGTTCAGGGCAGTCATTAAAAAGTAAAGAATAACATAAATATAGCTTGATCATTTCATTTTCATGTTTAAGTTAGTCATAGTGCAAAACAGTCAGCATTTATAATGAACGGAATTGTGGATGCATGTTTTAGACTTGGGCCAGCAGTGGATGCAACTAGTAATATAGGTATTGGGGAAACTTTTCAATTATACAATCACGATCATTTTTATTTACTTGCAGGATGTATTGTTTGCAGTACTATCAAGTCAACCAGTGTCCTGACAGATCTGAGTCTCCATATCTGAGGAGTGGGCATTCTTCAACAGAGAGAACATTGTCTTCACTCCGGAACAAAATTCGGCTGCATGAGATGTCCAGGGCTCATGAAACAGCTCAGGAGCTCACACAAAAGGGTGACCAGGATTTGCTTGGAAGTATGGTGAGGGCTGTGTGAGATACTGTGCTGGCTGAGACAGATGCTGTCTTTAGAACATTGCCAAAATGAATAGACCTTTTACAGATTTTTGTGTCAGTAGGTAACTTTACATCAGAAATGACAAAAATCGAATGTGAGGTTCCCCAAGGGTCCTGGCCCTTGGGGAACCTCACATCTACATGCTCCCTCTTGCTCAGATCATTAAAAAACAACATCAGGTACCATCACTATATGGACAAAACACAGCACCATGTCACCAGGTGACTATGAACCCATTCAAGCACTGGGTAAATGCTTAGAAGAAATCAATGCATGGATGTGCCAACATTTTCTCCAATTGAATAAAAACAAAACTGAAGTAATAATTTTTGGACCAATAGGGTAGAGATCAAAAGGTATCACACAGCTTCAGCCGCTTCAGCCGCTTCAGCTAGAAACCACTGATCAGGCCCGAAATCTGGGTGTAGTGATGGACTCAGACCTGAACCTCCAAAAACATCTAAACACAATTACAAGGTTAGCTTTCTATCACCTGAAGAACATTTCCAGAATTAAAGGACTAATGTCTCAGGAGGATCTGGAAAACCTAATTCATGCGTTTATTTTTAGTGGAATTGATTAATGCAACGGTGTTTTCACAGGTCTGCCTAAAAAGTTGATGAGACAACTGCAGCTGATCCAGAACGCTGCTGCATGCATCCTCACTAAGACTAAGAAAGTAGAGCACATCACCCCAGTTCTAAAGTCCTTACACTGTCTCCCTGTATCTCAGAAAATAGACTTTAAAATACTTCTGTTAGTCTATAAATCCCTGAATGGCTTACCACCTAAATACATCACAGACTTGTTATTAGTGTATCAACCCTCCAGACCACTAAGGCTTTCTGGCTCCAGCATACTTTGCATACCCAGAACCAAACACAGAGCACTTTGCATTGTCTCTGTACTGAAATGTGCTATACAAATAAATCTGCCTTGCCTTGCCAGAGAAGCAGCATTTAGTTCCTATGCTCCACTTATCTGGAACAAACTTTCAGAAAACTGTAAAAGTGCTGACAGCCTGAGTTCTCTTAAATCAAAGATTAAAACACATTTGTTTAGGATTGCCTTTCACTGTTCTAGTTAAACTGTTCATTATCATTAGTTCAACATCATGTTGTTCAACATCATTAGTTCAAGTTTGTTGTCCAGCTGTTTTTAATATTTGCTTTTAGTTTCCATTTTCCCAAATTTTTTCTATATTTTATTCCAACTTGCTTCTATTCTGTTTTTATTTTCCTATATTTTAATCATGTAAAGCACTTTTGCATTGTCTTTGTTCTCAAATGAGTTAAACAAATAAATGTGCCTTGCTTTGCCTTGCCTTGAGGATCTAATTAAACTACAAGAACAAAATGGTGTCAACATGGGGACTAGTAAGTAAGAGATAAATTCCTTTACATTAAACCTTCCTATTAGGGTCTTTCTCTTATATCTATTATTTATTTACAAATTAAATATGCAATGAGTTCACAGTTTAAGTTACACTTGATCTCATCTCTATCATATCAAGTAATGATAATGGAGTTGGAAAGAATTAGCTCTTCATTTGCATCTCCAAGACTGTATAGTCTTTCTTGTCATGAGGCCTCTCCACCCTCTCTAACTTCCTCATACCTGTTTTACTCACGCTTTTAAGAAATATCAGGATTTTTTTTTGTCTGTTTTTGTTTTCTTTCTCGTTCAATCCCCTTTTCTCATTAGGGGTATACTTGCTTTTATAATCATGACATTGTAGGTTATTGGAAACTCTCATTGTAACCATAAAGGTAACTTAGAACAAGTACTAGAAGTGCAATGATTTGATCGCGTGTATTAAACTTATTTTAATACACACTACAGTGGGCAACATTTTCTAGCATGTAAAATGTTGCCTGTAAAGAGAGTAAAGCTCAAATTAAACTAAGACGCAGAGTAAAACTTATTACATAAACTGCTTCTGTACCTCAACAGTGTGTGTTAACTGGGTGTGGACACCTAACAATGTCTAAGGTGTGGCCTGGTCACACTGAACATTTTAATGAGCAGATGTGCACATAATTGGATTCCTAAATTCACACAGAACGTTTGCAATAATGAATCAATCCGTGTGAAGTGCAAATGCAAGCAAAGTTTTCAATACCTGCAGAGCAAGGCCTTGAGTGTTTATTTGATAACTGGTGATATTAAAGACCACCCAGGTCATGTTGCTTTTCGTCTTTGTGTTGCAGCAAAGCAACAAAGGTTTCATTCAGGACTGCAAGGTTTATTGTAAAGAGTCCGGACAGGTTATGGAGGTGTGGCAGGTGATCAAATGTCCAACTATGTTTTATAAACTGATGCATATTTGTTTTAATTCAGCTTCAGTTAAGGATAGTAAGGAGTTCAGTCAACATGAACCGTTTCACGTTTTGTCTCAATAAAACTTAAAGGTTTATTATCTTTTATTGGAATTCCATTTGTATTACCAACACAAAGTCCTTCTTGACTATAAAATGGAATAGAAAAGGATTTATGGTTTTCAACCTTTTTTGGAAATAGAAACCTGAAAAGCATGGCATGTATACATCTCCAGGTCTCCTGGGTCAATATTTCGTATAACTACCTTTCACTGCAATTACAGCTGCAAATCTTTTAGAGAATGTTTTTACCTGCTTTGTACAGACTGAAATTGTTGCTGGAAAATGACTTAAATTCAGTCAGATTGGATGGAGAGGATCTCTGGAAGTAGTTTTCAAGGTTTTCCATACATTATCAGTCAGGTTTAGGACTTGGTTTTGGCTAAGCTATTCTACTACATAAATATGCTTGGTTCTAAATCACTTTATAGTAGTACAGGGTCAATGTTTTGCCTTTTTCAGTCATACTGACCACTCAAAGCTTCACACTATAGCCAATATGCAGATTGGTGGGTAACTTTAGGGTATGTCCCTTCCTTGGCCAGGGTAACATAGAGATGTGAAATTATAAGGTGACTATCCACTGAACCACAGTCGTCCCTGAAGCAGGAGGCATCTCGACAGCATGATGCTGCACCAGCATTTTTCCCCATCTGTTCGTTCAGAGCGACTTGTGGTGTTACAAAACGTGTCTTCCAAGTAGGCCTCAAAGTTACGTTTTTGGTCCTCTAATGCTCTCTAACAAACATGTGAGGCCTTCACAGAACATGTGGATCCATACTGTTTCTATTAATTAGGCAACCACTGAAGGCAGTTGTAAAACCAGCTTTCATTGTGTCATTTCACAATTAAGTTTCTCTTAAAAAAAAATTAAATAACACAACAGAAGAGACAAAGCTGCAGTTATGTCTGACATGTGCTCTGCCCAATGTTTATATGCAAATCTAGTAAAAGTTAGGAAAGAATTTTTTCTGCTTCAAAGCTGTCACCATCTTCATAGCCAAAGGCAACCGGAGGGGATATAGCTTAAATTCCACCTGTCAACTGTTCAATTCTTGAGCCTTTTTGTTTCTTTCATGCTCTCGTTAAAGCTTCACCACCGGTTACGTAAACTTGTTTGACAGCATCTTCCTCTAAATTTGGTCAGTGGTCGACTTTGTTTCTCCTTTTTCTTTTTTCCTTTTTACGAACATAACGTCGGTTGTCCTATTGTTGAGGGGCCAGGATTGCAGATTAAATCATCAATGTTAAGCAGGGGTCTGGTTATAAAGGATTGGCAAATCCTTTTCCTGTTCAGTTAAATGTCACATTTCTGTCACATGGTTGTAAAATGTACTTCAAACAGTACATCACTGTAAAATGTTAATGGGAAAAGATCTGACTTTGAATTTGGATACTGTTAATTGTTTAACAAATTAGTTTTAAATGTGTGTGCAGTTTTGTTCCCCTGTTCTGTTTGATGTTTTTTATTAATTTATGTGGTTTAAACAATAAAACATACAAGTTAGGTTTAAGGTAAACATGTTTAGATCAAAAAAATTATGAAGTTAATCTTTGCTTGAAATAGCTAAACATGTTGCATGACATTTTCACCCAAAACGGTTTGTGCCAGCAGCATCCTTGTTGATTGTCTTTTGCATTCCTCCAGGTGACACACCTGCAACTACACCTTTCCAGAGAAAGAAGATTTGCCAAGTCTTTTTGGATCATTGATCCTGTGTACTCTTTTTTTTCCAAAACTTTGTCTACGAAATGTCTGCTTTCCCTTGGTCTGCATGATGCTGTTTGTTCACTAATGCATTTAAATAACCTCTGAGAAAATCACAGAACAGCAAGATTTATACTAAACTACACTTGTGAATAATCTATTTAAAAAAATAGGTGGCCTCAAAAGAAAAATTGGTTGCAATCAATACAAAGTCACTGTATATATATATATTTCAGAATATTATTTTTTGTAAAGTTTTGAATACCATTTTTCTCTCACTTCACAATTACGCACTAGTCTGTGTTGTGTTGTGTACCGGGATTTGTCAATGTGAAAATACTTCAGGAAGAAGACTCTGTTGACACAGACTTTGTTGAGCTGAGAAGGATCTTTTTTCAACCATATCAACCCATATCAAAAGGTGCACCACTCTAGAGGGAACAAAGCAGATTGCACAAGGTTTCCCCCAAAGACCTATGAACCAGCCTCTCTTTATAAGTGCACAGAAAGTGCAAACTGTTTCCCAAATTTTGTATTTCCCAGCTCATGGATCTAACTTTAAGCACAGTCTTTTCAACAGGCACACACTTTCCATATTTGGCATAGCCTGTGTCTTTGAGCAAGTTCAGGCAAAATGTTCTCCAAGCAGCCTAAAGATGGTCTAAAGAAAAAAATTACTATCAGACACTACAGTTGCCTCTAACATACATTTCCAGAAACATACATACAATTCAACTGTGCTTGCAACATGGCAAAATCTGAGAAGGTACAGAATGCACTTGCAAGGCATTGCAAATCAGAGACAAAAATTGTGATAAAGACAAAATAGAGTGATGGTTCCACATAGTTCCACGTAGTAACCAAGTATGGTTACTTTACTACTTCCCCACCACGATCTTGTGGCTCCAAAAGATTTTTGTGTATTTTCCTAAAACGTTTTGCACTTAACTGAAATAGTGTGGGGGCTTTAGCTCAACTACGACACTAAACATTCAATGCAACCCTACATCAAATCTTTGTTTTGACTACATCTTAACCTCAACTAGAAACCAATACTACTTTCCTGATTTGTAACTTCAGATTGAACCACACCTTGCAGGGTGGTTCAATTAGAGACGTCTGCTGTTAAGCACATAGGCACAACCTACTGGACAGTTTTCACAGATACATGTGCGTGAGAGTTTTCTATCAAAGTAAAGAATGAAGCCAGCTATAGACTATCAGAAGTATTTAATTAGTTTTAAGAAGGCTATTTCAGGTATGACCAGTGTTAATAGGGTGCTGAAAGATACATTATTTTCAGGTGGGCAGTAGTGAGCTTCTTGGGTCATCGCTGTGCTGCTGATGCCAAATGCAGTTGAGTTGTGGCTGATAGCCAGACGTTCTCCTTATGGATTATCTGGTGGATGGTGGACCTTGTGGTTCCATTAATCACAACATACAGTGTATAGATTTAAAAGAAGTAAAACACCCCCAGACACAGTACCAACACCATGTCAGTCTGTCTGACTGATGTTCTTGCTCTATTAGTTTTACACAAGATGTAAGAGGAGTAACCTGGCAGGCCAGATTGATAATGTATAGCACTCTCCGTTCTGCACATTATCAATCTGGGTCTGCTCCCATGAAATGTGTTCAGCAGAAAGTTCTGCTACATGTCCCTCCTAGGTGTCGCTTTGCCTACGTAGCAAAGTTCCCGCCTACCAATGTTGCTTTTGGGCAATTACGGTATCAAATGATAATGCAAGCAGCAGGCACCATGAGAAACCACGACAAGTTAAGCTCGTTACATATTCCATGAGAACAGAAAGTTTTTGTCTCGTGGTCATGGTGGGAAAAAGAAGAACAAAGTTTGTTTCGGCACTGTCTATTCATGCTGCACGAGATGCTCAGCTGCAGAAGTCAGCCCAACGTCACTGAAGATCAAGGCGGAGGGGGCCATGGAGAGCTGAAAGTTGAGCAGCAGACACACGGTGTGCTCTGGTGCTATTTGGAAAGACTGTGAACACCGGGGACGTGCAGCGCTATGGGGTGCAGGACTGCCCTGCTATAAAATTTAATAGAGTAAACGCTGCGAGTGAGTGTAATTAGCACGTTCAACTACTACCAGAGTTGAACTGCGGGACTCCAATTTGACAGATGCGTGAGAAATTTCCACTTCTCCAACCTAATCTAAATCCTGTCCAATCACAGTACAGTAGTCAGACACCTCTTAAGAAAAATGTTCTGGCTCGACGTATGGAGAACAAGCAGGGAAACTCTCCAAGACAAGGTTTAGGACTTGGTTTTGGCTAAGCTATTCTACTACGTAAATATGCTTGGTTCTAAATCACTTTATAGTAGTAAAGGGTCAATGTTTTGCCTTTTTCAGTCATACTGACCACTCAAAGCTTCACACTATAGCCAATATGCAGATTGGTAGGTAACTTTAGGGTATGTCCCTTCCTTGGCCAGGGTAACATAGAGATGTGAAATTATAAGGTGACTATCTACTGAACCACAGTCGTCCCTGAAGCAGGAGGCATCTCGACAGCATGATGCTGCACCAGCATTTTTCCCCATCTGTTCGTTCAGAGCGACTTGTGTTGTTACAAAACGTGTCTTCCAAGTAGGCCTTAAAGTTACGTTTTTGGTCCTACCTGACAAGAACATGTTCTCCCACATATTTGCTGTGGACACGCCTTGTGGCAAACTGTAAATGGGTCTTTTTACGGCTTTCTTTTGACATTAACGTTCTTCTTGCCACTCTTCCATAAAAAAACAACTTTAAGGAGTGTATGAGTAATAGCTAATCCTTCAACAGATATTTTTCCACCTGAGGAGCTGCTGAACGCTACTATGTGGCTCTTGCCTGTTTCCCTGATTTATGCTGTTCTTGCTATAAGCTTAGGTGGACGGCCATGTATTGATCTGTTTGAAGCTGTGCCATGCTAACTTTTTTTGGTCAGTAGATTGAACAGTAATTCCTAAGATATTCAAAGCACGCTATATTGTTTTTATAGCCTAACCTGGCTAAAATCTACTCTGCAGCTTCATCTCTGAATTGTCTCGTATGTTCCCTGGTCTTCATGATGCTGCTTGTCCTCTAATGCTCTCTAACAAACATGTGAGGCCTTCACAGAACATGTGGATCCATACTGTTTTTATTAATTAGGCAGCTACTGAAGGCAGTTGTAAAAGCAGCTTTCATTGTGTCATTTCACAATTAAGTTTCTCTTAAGAAAAAAGTTAAATAACACAACAGAAGAGACAAAGCTGCAGTTATGTCTGACATGTGCTATGCCCAATGTTTATATGCAAATCTGGTAGTAAAAGTTAGGAAAGAATTTTTTCTGCTTCAAAGCTGTCACCATCTTCATAGCCAAAGGCAACCGGAGGGGATATAGCTTAAATTCCACCTGTCAACTGTTCAATTCTTGAGCCTTTTTGTTTCTTTCATGCTCTCGTTAAAGCTTCACCACCGGTTACGTAAACTTGTTTGACAGCATCTTCCTCTAAATTTGGTCAGTGGTCGACTTTGTTTCTCCTTTTTCTTTTTTCCTTTTTACGAACATAACGTCGGTTGTCCTATTGTTGAGGGGCCAGGATTGCAGATTAAATCATCAATGTTAAGCAGGGGTCTGGTTATAAAGGATTGGCAAATCCTTTTCCTGTTCAGTTAAATGTCACATTTCTGTCACATGGTTGTAAAATTTACGAATTTACGAACATAACGTCGGTTGTCCTGTTGTTGACCATTTTTGGTTCAGCCCAAATAAGTGAGACAGGAGCGGGACCAGATGGATTCTTGTGTGTTTATGAATGCACAAATAACACAAGAATTCAGCTTGCAGGCAAGGTTATAACAGGAGACACTTGTTTTAAGATGTAGTTTTGTCTTATCAGTCTACAGAGTATTTTCACAAACGTCTTAGTGGTCACTGCCTAAACAAAAGTCTTGGGGGGGGGGGTTCTCATGAACGAACAAGCAATCAAGAACAAGAAAGAGTATAAATTAAATTGAAGCACAGTACTTGTAGACATTTTTCTTTTAATTTGCAAATTGTTCTTTTAGTTTATGCACAACTTGTTTCTTTAGCAAAGTTAATAGCTAGAGATTAATGTCTTTGCTTAGATCTTTAAGAGGATAACCAAACTATTATCTACCGAGAAAAGAAAATAAGAAACAACCCAAATAATCCTGCAGTCGTAAACTTGTGAACACTCCCTCTTTTGGCATTCTTCAAAGTACTGGGTGTGATGGAGTGTTGTCTAATGGGGTTAGAACTCGGACCTCCCAATTCCACCACCTGCAAAAAATGAATACGCCCTTAGAACAGAGTGAGCACAAGCCAAGCACGGAAAATATGTGGTGAAGGCCAACACAACAGAATGTGGTTAGTCTGCAGTCAGGACTATATGAAAATGAGTTAACAGAATAAGGAGCAGCCTATCTTACGAAACCTTCCCAGAGACTAACACGTTCAGCTGCATTGCAGAGTCGCTGCAGAGAAGAATTTCTCACGGGAGCAGGACTGTTTGCATGCACCCTGTTGGCATGCCAGAACTGTTTCAATTTATTGATAAACCATCATTACTTTGCAACAATGGTGCATGATTTTAAAATCTTGTTTTTTTCCCCCAACACTTCAACGTACACACCCAGACCTGTACATCTATGCTTCCTTATTTGGGAATTTGATTGGGTTTTGTGCAATATGGACCACCACCTAAGTCTCATTTCAGCCAAACCTCAGTTCAAACCTCTCTGGTAATATTCCTCAAGATTGGCTTATATACTGAAAAATATTAAATTGATAATAAGATGCCTCTCACACCTCATTACAATTTTAGTCCAGTATGGGGACCCTGATAAATTCTGCAATCAGACATAACTTACTTTTTGTCAGAGAAGCAACATCATGAATTTTGTCTGGCTAAATAAAAACCCAGCAACCAGCTCATCAGCTTGTGTGGGAAATATTTTGAAAGCATCTGCTTTTGTATGAAGTCACAGTGTTGTTACTAGGTTTGTTTTAACAGTCACACTGCAATGATAATTAGCTCTGTCTACAGTAGGTGACGAAGGATTAACAAATATCTGTTTTTGTGAGAGAGTCTAAGCAGATCTTTACACTACACTGCTATGAATAGCTTCGCAACTTGTCTGTGTCTCTCACCGATACTAATGTGTAAAACAAAAAGCAGCCTAGGTTTTGCATTTCATACAAAACCTCTGGCACTGCTATGTCAGAGTTAGCATACTTGGCAGTTAGTCATCTGTCTTAATAGCTGTCTTAAATTAAAATCTTAAATTCTCCTGACTCCTGCAGTGCAAGGTAATATACATTTATTAAAATAGTACAAAACAAATCAAAGACTGGTCATTGAGCTCAAACCGCTGCCTTGGAAAGTGACTCTGGCTAGTTAGTCATCAATATTGGTAACAAACCCAATGGACACATGCCTTATGTGTTTCTTGCCACATTGAGAAAAAGTAGGATTAAGAGAACCAAACTGTAAAAATAAAAATTAGCATTATGTATTTGACTGTGCTGAGAATTGCCTTATAATGGGAGAAAGAGACTAAAGGCCAGGTGGTCATGCTGGTTGTGCCCGCCCTGGACTGGAAGCTGGGTTTTGTTTTTTATCTTGCAGTGGCCAACTTTGTATTATTTCTATCTTTGATTTGTCAATCATACAATTCAACCAATCAAATCAACGACTGAAGGCAACGTGCTAACCAATTACAGTTAGAGGGATGGGTCACTGCTGGTTCAGAGACAGCTGTGCTCATTGTCGGGGTGTCGATAGTTTGCATGCACCCTACACAATGTAAAATAACCCCTCAACAAAAAAAAGCCCAAATCTCAAGCTTTCTTGGACTCTTGTTAAAAGTATGGAACTATATAAAACTCTGTAGGAGTGGTCACAGAGCCACTGTTCAGCCTAAAGCATATAAAATGTTTTTTTCAGTGTGCCCCCTGAAAAAATGGAATGGAAGCAAATCCTAGGATGAAGTTAGGAAAAGACCTTCATGAAAATAGCTGTTCACAGAATCTTAACAAGTTAGCTAAATCCAAATGAATAGCACTCCCATTATCCATAGTGTTTGGTGATAATTAGAAAACAGCTGCTGTTAGCAAGGTTTCATGAGACGTTTAAGCATGCCGAGATTAGCAAGATTCGTCTTTTAGCATCCCATGTTTGCTAGCTGACTTGGTTGAGATTAGGAATACAAAACTAATTTAAAAAAAAGCAACCTGATTTAAATAAAATAACGTTTAGGTTAAGCATATTCAAACTGAAAGCCAAAGAGCTGTACTTCTCTGGGCAGTCGTAGACGGTAGCTTATCTGAGTGCCTCTTTTGCCTGCAATTTGCACATGTAACACGAAGGCCTGGACTATTGTTGACCTCCAGTGACTAGGGACAGCACCAAGAACCCCTGAACTCATGTCAACCTGCCCATAATTCACTTTCAGAAAGGTTCACAAGCTTTACAGCTAAGTGGCTTCTTTTTTTATTTACTGCTAAATGAACATTGCATTGACTCAAACAGACCAGGTTTTACAAACCAAAAGACAAAAAACTCTCAAAGGGTGTGGTTACGCGACAGCTGGTCAGTCAACACAGCGGCTGATTATGGGCCTCTCATAAGCAGTGAAACCTGTTTGATGTTGCAACTGAGCTCTCCATTCCTAAGGTTTTAAAAACAGTAGTACTCACTGTTTATCATAGAAGCCGAGCGAGACTTGTTTGTATTCAGTTGTCACCTTTATTAACCAAGGTTGAATAATACTAAAACCCTACCCACATTCTGAAGTGATATAATATAACAAAATAACATTTGATTGCACTGGTAATAGAAATTACCACACTGACATAGAGAACATTCTTTTCACACATTTCAGAGATATATGTGTTGGTGTTGGAAGGCCCAGCAACCAGCAGGCTGCCGGCGTATTCATGAGCTTCCTTAATTATTTAACTGTGGTTTATGGTGTGTCTGTTTTGTGCATAGGTTACTAAAACACGACTGGACAGTAAATTATTGGGACACTTCTTTTTATGGTTGGAGCCAAATTGCAGAATTTAGTTGACACATGTTAAAGTTTGAATTTGATTAACAACAAGGTAGTTATGTGGTGGTGAACATTTTAGAAAGGTTTCGACTTAGGGGAGTGCATTGTCAACTTTTTTGTTCTCTGATTTGTAGAGGTAAATATCTGTATTTGAGTGTTTTGAAAACCTGTGGAAAGAAGGACTTAAGATTTATCCTCTACTAAGTGAAAACATCAAAAGTGGATTAAATAGCAACAGAGAAGTGTTGCAATTCAAAGCACACTACTTGACGCATAAAGTTTTTTTGCTTGTATGAACAGGTAGAAGGGAAATTACAACATGTCATTGAGCCACTCCACCATCCTAATCCTCACACTTTCAGGATACCATAGGAAATTACTAACTAGGCTCCTACCCTGCAGTCTACCAACAGGATGCCAGAGGTTTGCTGCTTATTAGCACTCATTTTTCCATTTGGCTAAAAGAAAACCTTCCCCACTATTGTTAAAAAGCTCAAAGGAGGTATATTTGTCTGAGTTTTGTAGTTCAAACTTGTAGAAAAAATGCACTGTTTTAACAGTGGTGTAACTTCTTTTGTAAACATTACAATTTCTGTTGCTAAAAGGGCATTGTGGATGAAGTGAGGTTGTGTTAGGAGTTTGACCTCTCAGCATGTTTCCCTGTAGGTAACTCAGCCCCTGGGTAATTATTTCACTGCCTTTACTTTGATGAAACACAGATTAGTTGTCCAGCTGATGGATAGGCATTACGAAACCAAGGTTAAAGAAGACTTCTGCAAGATGAAAATAATCTTTTTCTCAAAAAAGCCATAGCAGCAATGAGAGCTTAGCGTGAATTGCACCCTGAGTGACCACCTTGATTGATATTTTTGAAAAAACTTGGGACATCCTTTTTCAATTTCACAAAAACAGTAAAAGGTTCTGGAAACACCCTATTGACTGGACATGAAAATCAGCAACTGAAAATACAGAGGCAAAACTGACTGATAACTTATTTTCTGTAGTGCTTGTGCACCTCCAGAAAAGCTATTTCATAAACCCTTTCCTGCCTGCTTTGAATTAGTTGGTTGTATTTTATCATGTTACAACATGGTTTGTTATCAAACTACAATGTATTTCATTTGGGATTTTTGTGACATAAAGTGGTACATAATTATGAACTGCAAACAAAGTTATAAATGGTTTTCATGAATGAAAAATCTGAAAGTGCAACAATGGACTTGTCAAAATCAACATTTTATGATACCGCATTTCACTGCTGTTCTTTAGGGGTATATCACAAACAGCTTTACGTCATAAACTGAATTTCTTCCCTATTCATCTTCGTAAAATAGCTCTGTCTTATTGGATGAAGCAGGACCTTTATCCCAGTCTTATCATTTATATGTTTTTGCTGTTTCCAACAGGGTTTTACATTAATGGCTCCGTCCGTCTCCCTACAACTCCGAGCTGTTTTCAATTCAATTCAATTCAATTCAATTATCTCTCATTGAATTGGGAATCAAAGGGAATACCTCCTTAAACAACTTGGTTGGGATTGGGTCTAACATACAGGTAGAAGGTTTAGATGAAGCTAAAATTTTAGATAGCTCAGAAAGCTCTACTGCTTCTGAACAGTTCCTGTCTCTGTTCAAGAAAAGTATCCCCACAGCATGAAGCTTCCACTACTATATTTAACATTAAGATGCTGGTTGTTTCCTTGTTTCCTACACACCTGAACCTAATGTCGCCAACAGAATGCTTTATTCCACTTGTATTCTGCTGTTCTATTTATTTTTTTGGCCACTTGCTTCTTTTCACCTGAGCTATGGATCTGCGCTGCTCCTCTAGAGTTACCAAGGGTCTCATGGCTGCTTTTATTAATTCACTTCTCTCCTGGTCTCTCAATTTAGCTGAACTATGCTTTGATGGGTTTGTAATTGTACCATGCTTTTCTATTTTTGGATGACGGCATGGTCCTCTGTGAGATTTTCAAAGCTAGTGGTATTGTTTTAGAACCAGGCACTAGTTCACTACAAAAAGGAAACTAGAAGTAAGTTAATTTTTCTTCAAATTAGTGTATTTGTCCTTCAGTTGAGCAGGCAAGCTTAAATGATTCATCCCCAACATCTTATTTCAAGTGCAGTATATCTAATTATCTTATTTTAGGAGTCAAAATACTAATTCCATTGGCAGACAATCTTGTTTACCTGCTTCAATCAAGGACACATGCACTCATTTCAAGATAATTTGACTTACTTTTAGTTCCCTTTTTGCAGTGATTAAACATCTAACATGTCCCTCGACTCTAACAACCCCCCAAACCCTTCACAGATTATACTGAAATTAAATTACACGCTATAAATTAATAACTGACTAGGTAGCATCTGAAGGCAATTGCTCACACTGGATTTTTGTTCAGGAATGTCAAAGTAAATGGGTTGAATATTAATGGACACAACTTTTTGTATTTGTAAAAGTAGATCTTAAAAACCATGTTTCCTTTGCCTTCCACTCCAGTTATCCATTACTTTGCTGTTCTATCTCATATAATCCCAATTAAATGCACTGGAAGTCACAGTATTTCACATTAATGATTTTCTTTTGCTGGTATACAAATACTGTTCACAAGGCAAAAACGAGCCAGTGACTTAGAAATGCCCAGTATAGTTGAAAACTAATCACCTGCAGCGGTGAATCGGTGCATGACTCATCAAATAGAAAGCCTGCCTCATTACTTGTTTCTTGGCATTGATATCATTTAGTATATCCTATTGGGCCCACAGCGCCTAATTATGAAACAGTGAGATTAAATCTATCCTCCAGCTGTTACTGACTGGCAGTAGCAGAGGAACATGTTGGTTCATGATATTTCTCCTGGGGTTGTGTGGTTTAGTCGTGAAAGCTGACAGGTTTAATGGTTTAAATGCACCAATCCTTCACCAGAGGCAATACGGTAAATCCTTACACCAATTTGTCTCACTTACAGTTTGTCTGAGTGGGATTTGAGGTGATGCCTGTAACACGGGCACAAGTTTTCACACCAACAATAGTGGAAAAAACAGAAGTTGATAAGAAAGTCTGTCAGGTTGAGTTGGGACTCCTCTACACAGGTTCAGGGCGGAGACAACTGAGACCTATAGGATCAGAGTATGCCCATCTGTGGAATTCAGTTTCTGCACATTCTTGCTGTAGGTGTCTCAATGTTCCTTCAAGCACAAAGTTAAAACAATGCATTACATTGTTTAACCCAAGTTAGATTCGTTTGAAGATGCACGACAGAGAATGGCATTTTCATTGCAATCATAACCTTCATAATGTACAAACTTGCAAACGGGTTGCTCAAGAGAATTAGCCGCAACAGTGACATGATCAAATTATATTTTAAATGTCAAAGATTTTAAGGCAGTAATCTGATCTAAAGGAAAACTAAAGAACACCAATCACACATATTCTTAAATGTTACCAGGTACTATATAAGCAAGAAGCAATATGAGCCATGTGCATTATTAATACAAAATGCTGTGTACATTTTACAGTTAAAATGCCAGTTTTATTAATCTTTTCTAAAAAATAAAAAGAACTGTCTGGATACTTAACAAGACTGAAAGTATAAGTTGCTTGTTTATGTACACCATATTGATGAGTGTGTCATCATGGCAGTCATTTAGAAAAGCCTTAATTTACCAGATACCACAAGTTAAATCCTCTAACTCAATATAAGCTTTGTAATGAATTAATTAATTGTAATATTTTGTGTTCTCTCGTGATTTTTTGCAGAAATCATTTCTGCAAAAAAAGAAGAGGAACAAAGCTTCAGAAAAGGAACCCAGGAGAATGTTTATGGACAAATCCAATCAAAACCAGTGAAACAGATTGATACATTAGCAGTAAACAAGGAAAAGGAGAAGCTGATCGAACAGATAAAAAGGCGTGAGAGCCGGGATGCCACATTGGGTTATTTACACCTCGTTACACCCCTCTGAACCATTCAAAGCATTTCACGTGGTTTCTGACAAACACGAAAAGCTCACTGGTTTAACAAAGCTGACAGATGACATCGGTGCTCTGGCTTTGACTACGCCGCCATCCGTCATTTTCCACCCACACTGACTGACAGGTGCTTTAGCCCCTGCAGACAGAAGGAGGAGGGTCTACCCTGTTCAAACTACACCTGACAGCTGGACTGACTTGTCTGTCGTGTCCAATCAAGTTTCTTATCTTCGCTACGATCTGACAGGGTGTGCCTCCAAATAGTACCTGTTAACAGACCTTACTGCTACAGATAATGTGCGATGATGTCCAAAAGTGGAAAATGCTGTCAAGCTACGTCTACATCTGTGCAGTCCTCTGCTGCTTTGTAAATATAACGTGGGAGAAAGCAAATATATGTGTCTGTGAACAACTCCTCTTGATTTACACTTCATCTTTAATTCCCAACATTTGTTTGCGTTTTCCTTTCTAGCTTCGTCATTTGGAAACAGACCAGCAGATATGAAAGCTGCTTATCATGGGCGGTCTCTTTATCAGATCTTTTGTTCTTATTCACTGCCAGATGCCTGATTCACTGAACGCACGTCAATCATAAGTTAGGCTCTGATAGGAAAGCGTGCACTCTCGCTGTTCGTCTACTTTTCTCATGCATAACTGTTTGCCTCAGGAATGGACAGGTGTGTCAAGCTGAATTCTCCAGCCCTTGCATAACCTAATAAAGAAAAGTCAAGATAGACACAGTGTTACTATTCTGGATTATTCTGTTTCAGCCTCAGCCTGTACTAGGAGGTCATCCTGGTTTATGTGGAGATAAATCTTCTGGTCACATGCAGCCTGATAACGTCTGATTTAGCTCACGACGCTTTGCCTTTCTGACTGCACATTCACCGCTGGGATCCTCCTGAGCAGTGACATAAAGAAATAGCAGTGACATAAACAAATTTCCTCAACATTGGGGTTCTTATCAAGTAATTTTTCTTTTTTTTTTCTTTTTTGGGAATTGCAATCGGGCTGTTTTGTGCAGCATTGTATGAGAGAGCTTATTTACTGAAAGCATTCCAAGCCAGTGGGAACTATGGAAATTTGATTGAGCTCTAAGACCAACGCTAAGTGTATACTGTTGTCAGATAAGTTGCCGGATGGAAGGCAAAGGGATATATCTGGAGCGTTGGTGTTTATTTGTATTCCTTTACTCCGACACCCCTAAATAAAATCAAGTGCGAGCAATTGTGTTCAGGTGTCCTCTACTCAGTGCACTTGTATGTCATTTCTTCTCAGTATGAATCCAGCTTTTCTGTAGGTTTGCAGGAGAATATTAGTGAACAAGCAGCATCATTAAGACCAAGAATCCCAACAGACAGGTCAGGAATGACGCTGTGCCAGAGTTTCATTAGGTTCGTTTTTAACATAACATAATATCCTTAGCTTTGAACATCATGCGATGCTCTGTTTAAAACATCAAATAAAGTGCAAAGAGTATGGCACAAATGCAAACCTCTGCTTTTGATTTCTAAATTCAACTTTTTCTTCTTCTCTAATATTTCCAGTTCTAAAAAAATTAGTTAGTTGGATGACATTGTTGTGCGTTGCCGCTAAAGGAATAAACTGAATTGAACAGAATCGAATGGCATTCTATTTATTCAGTCACCTGAACCTAAAGGGGGCTTGTAAAAGAAGACCCCTGCTGGCACAAACCACAAGTTAAATGTGTTAATTCTAAAATATCCAGGAAGAGGCCGCTTTTGTGTTTGTTTTTTTCTGGCCACTGTTTTTAAGCAGCTTCCATAACTCACCATTCAGATTAAAATGTGATCTGTTAAATCTTCTGACTAAGCGCAGTGTTACAACTCGCTAACCTCTACAACCTCTGACAGAAAGGCGTAACTTTTCTTTCTCCTTCAGGTGTGAACTTATTTACTCTGTAGAGAATTCCATTGCGCTGCAGTTCCACAGAGGCGTATTGTGTGGCTTGCATACCATGGAGGTACGACTGATTCCTTTAAACCTACAAAACGCTCCGTTTAACCCCACCCATCAATCAGCTACATAACCATGGCTAAATTTCTTTAATATGTTCTGCTTTCCTTTACCTGCCTTAACCTATATTGTTTTCGTTTTCTCACCTGTCGTGTTATTTTTCTTTACTTTTACTCTTACACTCCTTTCTTTTTGCTCTAACAATTTACAACTGTGATTAGAGTAAAAGGAAAGCAACTCTCACTGTTAGTTCATAATGACCAAGAGCAACATTTCTAAGTTCAGCGTTGTTGTAGCAATGTGGAGCATGCCTTGCATTGTTTAGCATGTCATCTGCTTAGTATGTGTAAAGTAGACCCACCACTCCTGTTGGTTGAATGAGTTAAACGTTAAATGAGTTGTTAAGTGAATGAATGCGGCGGTGTGTCACTGAACAAAGGACGTGATTGAATATTTAGAAAGCGAAAAGTATTCTGAATGCCGAACCCCTGCGTACGAAGCAGATCCCTAAAGGGTATCGTGTGCAAGCGTTAGTCAAATGAGGCACATTGGGATGACAGATGATCGAAAAACTCGGAACCCTTTTCCATGCTGGGAACATTAAATGTACCAAACATCCGAAGTACATACTTCATATTCATGCTCATCCTCCATGTTTACCCTGATAGATTTTCCACACTTTGCTTTCTGTTTTGTGTTTTGTGCACATCCTTTTTTAAGTGTGTGTGCACTTATATGTTGTCTTGTCATGGCAAATTTAGTTTTATCTTTGCAAATTAGTGCTTTGATATTGCATTCGCTAAACCAATTTTGATTTCAATGTGTTTCACATATTCCACCTTGTATCTCAATAATCCAGGCAGGAATATATTCTTATGTTCTAAAAGGACATTTTCATCTGCATACTTGTAGCTTGGGTCTTTCTAGAAGAGCTATATTCCCCTCTAGAAAGGGACAGAAGATATTCAGGTGAAACATGCAGGTTTAGTTGCCAGAACTGCATATTCCTATAAGTTGCAAAATTGAGGCAATGCCTGTTAGCTAAATCAAGCAGTTAACTGGGGCATTGCTGCTTCACACACAGAATTATCAGGCATAACTTAACGTTTTGGGCCAACTATTTAAGCTGCAAAGCATCCTGCTTCACTCTGCTTTTCATGTGTCGTGGCCAGCCGGCTACTGCTGACAGTTTCTCTTGTTTCCTTTTAGCTTCTCCACCAATCAAGCAACCCCCTTGGCCTCTGACGTCAGAGACCACCCTCTTCACTCCCTAACCTGGTGGAGTATTGTAAAGAGGGGTAGAGAAGAGCTCATCTCTCCAAGAAATGTTGAGCAGCATGGCCATGGAGAGATGAGATTGGAGTGTAGAGGCCAAATGTCTTGGTTGAGAAACGTGACGCTGTATATTGCCACCGGCACAGCATTCTATGCTACCGACATTAACATTTTCTGTTAGGGTTGTTTTAAATTTCTGAAGTCAGCTAAAAACAGAGGGTGTACATAGCTTATGAGCTCAAACATCTCCAAAGATGTATCAACTTGAACAAGCTCACTGTGAAAGCACATCTCTCTACTATAGGGTTAGGCTACTACAGTATTACTGATGATAACTTCACAGAACATCAACCAAACCATTCCTTTAACCTAACATTCATACTTTTGGACCCTGAAAGGAAGCTGGCGTATCCGATGGAGAACACTCACATGCATGGATTATATTTACACATTAGCCCTGTTTCACATGTAATTCACACTTACAGATGAAAGAACAACCAATCACAACAGCATACAACAGAAGGGGTTTATCTTTGTGTATTCATTTATCTTTTTTTCACTTGTTCTCTCTTGTTCATCTCAATACAAAGTGGTAATTGTCTGACAGTGTGTGTGTTTGTGTGTGTGTCTATTTCTTTCTCAGTCAGTAATTGGATCGACTGGTGACCCGTCGGGTGTGCCCCACTGTATTCATAACTGAAGTACATGTGTGATTACAGCTTTCACAGGATGCTTTTGTGCGGTCAGCTGTGCCACCTGAGATTTAGATACCGCTGTGAGCATATTCTGTTCACACATTACACCCTGTGGTGTCACTTTTGCTCGGTTAGGTGATCACGTTTTAAAAAAAATGCTCACATCTGTCCCAGTGAGCGCCAGCGCTGCATTGAGAAAGCTAAACAGTAGCTGGGATTTAGGGAGAGAGTTTTCTGTTGACTACATGAGAGGTTGCATGACCTGGGGAGGGGCACCAGCACCCATTATTTGTGTTCAAACCTGTTCCTCGATGTGGGCTTGGATAGCTTGAAAGGTCCAGCTCCGAATTATGGATCATGTTTCTTATATTTTCAAAGTCACGGGTTCTCGAGTATGCCATTTTTGTGTGAATCAGTTTGCATGTTTGATTACTTTGTTTTGTCAGGGGTTTTGAGAACTCTGGCTGGATATGTTATCATGAAAGGGATCTTCCATCCTTTAACCGTTGATTCTGTCAAAGAGAAATTCCTCTGAGGCGGCTTATGTGCATCAGTAGGAATGCAGGCTGGGACATTGGTTGCAACCCTCATGTCCTTTATGATTCGCTTTCTAACTGTAGTCTATGTGTGTGTTTTTGACATAACCACCATGCTGCCTGGTAATGTTTACCCATAGCTGTTCAGTGAAGTAAAACTGCAACGAACCTTTCTCAAGGTTTTTAACTGCAGTGAGATAGAACACAACTGATTGCACTTTCAATCTGAAAGACTTTGATGCAAACACATGCAAGAATTCATATATAAACATATGTTTTCCTACCTTAGTCTTGTGTTGTTTTTAAAGACATTACAGAAAGAATTGAAGGCTCACAGGTCAGCTGTGCTTTATTGCACTGCCATCTGCTGGCTTGAAAATGCTGGTGCAATAGTCACTGTTCACTGGGGAACAACTGAAGTTAAAGGTAGGATACACTTGTGTAGTTTTTTTTCTTTTAAACAAATGTGCATTAACAGTAAAGAAAAAAAGAAAAGAAAAGAAAAAGAAAGAAAACAGCTGTGTTATTATGTATAGTTATCCAATACAAAAATACAAAGCTTTAAAGTTTGCTCAAGTACAAAACCCCAATAACTGCTTTGTGTTTATGTGGTTCGATGACATCCCAAGAGACACAAGAATCAAGCTGTTCAGGTGGCATAACTAAATACTCTAGTGGAATGAATTTGAAATAGATTATAGGTATTTTAAATTGCTCTTCCATAGTTCTCTTTATAAAGCTTGCTGTGTTTTATTGTAGCCAAATATTCCTTTGACTTTATGCTGTGTTTTTGTATAGAGCTCGCCAAGTGTCAGCAGGTCCATCCATCCGTCTTCTTCCGCTTATCCGGGGTCGGGTCGCGGGGGTAGCAGCTTCAGTAGGGAGGCCCAGACGTCCCTCTCCCCAGCCACTTGGACCAGCTCCTCCTGGGGAACCCAAGGCGTTCCCAGGCCAGCCGAGAAACATAGTCCCTCCAGCAAGTCCTGGGTCTCCCTCTGGGTCTCCTCCTGGTGGGACGTGCCCAGAACACCTCACCAGGGAGGTGTCTCAACTGGCTCCTCACGACGTGGAGGAGCAGCGGCTCTACTCTGAGTTCATGACCATAGATGAAGGTAGGACGGTAGATCGACTGGTAAATCGAGAGCATCGCCTTTTGGCTCAGCTCTCTCTTCACCCACAACGGACCGGTACAGCACCCGCTTCACAGCAGACGCTGCACCAATCCACCTGTCGATCTCCCGCTCCATCTTTCCCTCAATCATGAACAAGACCCTGAGATACTTAAACTCCTCCACCTGGGGCAGGACTTCCTTCCTAACCCAGAGAAGGCACTCTACCCTTTTCCAGCTCAAGACCATGGCCTCGGATTTGGAGGCACCGATCCCAACCTTTCTGTCAGCAGGTAAAAAATAAAAATAAATCAGGCGGAAATCCGTGCATGTGTGACTAAACTGTGCACACGGATTAACTGTGCTCTCAGTTTTGCAATCCACACATGAGCGTTACTCAGTTACATCTGTCAAGAGTTTGGACGCATGGCCCACTTGCGAGGTAAATTCTGTGGTAATGTTGTCATATTATGATGCTAAAGCACTACCCTGTTTTAATCAGCACATCTCACAGCTTGTAATGTGACTTTATTTATTTTACACTGAGATAAGATGTTTAAAATGAGGCAGGTGAGGGCCATGCATCTGAGCTTTCCACAGACGTCACTCAGTAATCTGCGTGAACGGATTGCAAAACGGAGTGCATGGTTTAGTAAAGCATGAGCACTGATTTCCACCTGATTTATGTTTTTACCATGCTGACACTTGCCGGGCTCCGTAAAATACTCTTTTGCTGTGCCATACTCTTCTGTCTGATTGGTGTTGTAGTCTGACTCTTCTTATTTGACAGTCTGCACATCTAAGCTGCCATGGGGTGTGGCTTTGAGTAGTATCATCAATTAATCTGATTGGATGAAAAATGACATAAACGGTTGTGGTTGGGAAGACACGCAGACAGCTGAGATGAAAGTGTAACTCACCCTGATGTAAAGGCATGTAAAGTGTGGGGATGAGTAAGGTAAGGTAGGTTTATTTATATAGCACTTTTCAGTAACAAGACATGTAAAGTGCTGTACATGAACAGGGCTGCAGTCAGGACGAGGGAAACGGACATGTTGAAACATGGAGGGTGACATCTAATGGTTTTGCCATGCAGTAGTGTTTAGAGTTGCAGGATTTTGCCACCTCCTTCATCACCGGAGGATGAGGAGTCCCCACGAGGATCAGTTGGAGCCACTGGCTCAAGGTGCTGATTTAGCAATCTGCTCTGCCGAGGCAGAGGAGGACAGAATGGGTACTGTTTCTGAGTCGTTAATTGATGCATCATTGCTAACTTAGGCTAACATTCTAAGCAGTAACAAACGCTAAACTCTATTATCAGTGCTCCTGATGCTTGTGATTCCAACTCGCCACGGGTGCGTATGATTAACTGAGATGCTTTCAAACCTGAATGCAGGGCTATGGTGTTGAAAGCATGTATTGTTTGAACCAATAGGAAAACTTAAGTGTGATAGCCGCCGTTCAACCCTAAGAGTGCAGCACTAAAACAGTTTTAAGACAAATGTAAAAACAATTTGCACAGTAACATTAAAGTAGCACCATTAGGCCCACTTAATCTGCAAAAAAGTTGAATTTGGGGTGAGTTACACTTTAAGTAACCAATTAGAGACCAGCACGATGTTACAGAGAAGCCGAAAGTATGAGAACCTTCATTCATCTGTCTGGTGCCATTTAGCACTGAAGCATTCAATTAGGAGGCCTACAAAAAGAAATAACAAAAAAAAATAACCCAAAATGGAATGGGAATGCTGAAAAATCAAAGGTCAGGCACCTTTTTTGACAGAACAGATATGATAATTACTTTGTATTTGGTTATTTGTGTTTACTGTGCCTACACTCTTGTTTTCTGCAATTCTGATGAGGCAGCACTTTAGCGCCTCCTATTGACAAGGCAATGCTTTTAAAGAAGGGAATCAACAGGTTGGGAAGATGTGCTTTATTTTTAGTTATCAGGAAGGAATCACATAATTATTCAGCTTCAGCTTCTGCCTTCTCCTCCTCCTCCTCTTTCTTCTCTGTAGCGGGGAGTTCCTCGGTTACTATATGATTTTCCTCCTCCTTGTTTTCCTCAGTCTTGCTCACCACAGTTTCGGTTGTGGTCACTGTGGTGGTCTTCACATCCCCGCCTTCAAGGGTGGAGACTGAACCACTGCTGGACTTGATTGCATCATAGGAAGAGCTGACATATGATGGAATACGGGACGTCTCCAGGTTGAAGGCATTATAGTTATAGGCTGCATGTTGAGGAGAAAGAAAGAATTAAAAACCAAAGTTATGCTGTTTGTGCCATTGACGTATGGAAGGTAACACTTTCCGTTTACATGATGGTACAGCAGTAACTTACAAGTCTGCTTAGACACACTGGTTTTGATTCCTGTTGCTAGCCTGCAGAAGAAATAGAAACCAAGAAGATGCAAAAAAGTCATCTTTAAATATGTTTCAATTGGATGCAGTTCTTATTTTCCACCACAGGAGGGAACAGAAGTACTCCGGCAATGACAGTTTACCTGATCTCCTCTCCTTCCAGCAGTTTTTTATAAGTGGCTATTTCAATATCCAGAGCCAGCTTCACATTCATCAGTTCTTGGTACTGGCGGACCTGCAGGGCCATGTCCTGTTTGGCTCTCTGTAGGGCTTCCTCCAGGTCTCTGAGACGCAGCTTGGCATCCTTCACTGCCAGCTCCCCCCGCTCCTCAGCCTCAGCTATCTGAGCCTCCAAGTTGTTTCTCTAAGAGTGGTGTGTGTGAAACAGAGTCGCTTCCGAATTATTGAATCATAATCTAATTATCATAATCAAAGAAATGTAAATCCAAGATCGTATTTAAGTAAAGAAAGCAGAATATATACAACCTAAAAAATTTAATTGTCACCTGTGCTTTGACCATGTCAATTTCAGACTGAAGCCTCATTATTCTACGATTCATGTCGGCGATTTCAGCTCTGGTGGACTTTAGGTCGTTATCATATTTCCCAACTGAGTGTTGCATCTCTGCATACTGCAACAAAGAGAGACACACAACATGAAAAGCAGTTTCATTAAACTCAAGTTCTCTCCATTGTTACATCTGTTGCCTATTATGTTTTTCGGCTGCCTCTAAACTAAAGACACATGACTCCGACTATGTTTGCTTCATCAAAAGTACATGAATTGTGGTTTCTTAAGATAATGGTTTGCACAGCGGAGCAGAGCTCACTGCAGGCAGACAGCAACATGAAACCTGCAACCACCACAGTGTTAGATCAAGTGCGCTGAAAAATAAAACGTTTTGAGGCTAAGCAAGAAGCCTTGTTGAAGATAGACGAGATGACATGCATGCATGACTCTACTTTGAGGGTTAACTTTGACATTGCATAACAATCTGCTTTTTAAATGTTGCAAAATGACCTTGGCTACTTTAGAACATTTCACAACATGTTGTCCTTTTGCACGACTTATGCCTCAAAAATTGTAACAGCACTCTTTTAAAAGCAGCTACCAATACTGTTAAATACCTACAACTACCTCAACAAATTCTGACGAACAATGTTTCAGCTTCGCTCTTTATCTTCACTTGCTATTTAACGGGCTTATAATGTAAATGCATGGTTAGGCTGACAGATTTTAATATTATGAAAAGATGCAGTTTCCCATAGCATTCTGTTTGTTTCATCAATACAAAAAAGTGAAGATTAAACATAACCATTCTTTATGTTTAGAGATAAGGTCTGTGTGACATGAAATATTTCTAACCAGTTGTTAGCTGGTGATTTTTATAAACCCTCTAGCACCTGATCCACTTTTGAAAAATGTATCTTTCCTTTTTACAGTCAGTTTCTGAATAAGAAGAGCCGTGGTTTAAGAAAAAGGAGTAAATGTACGTGGATGATTAGGAAAGAAGAAAAGAAATCTGCAATTTCTCATAACAAAGAAAAACCACCCAACAATTTCAAGTCATTCTGCAATTCTAAAAACAGCAACAAATACTTCTAATCTGCATTACTGGTTAGGTTTCATTTTAAGCCATGAGAAATGTTCTACCACCTTGTTCTGGTACCAGGATTCTGCCTCCGCTCTGCTCCTGTTGGCAATGTCCTCGTACTGAGCGCGCACCTCAGCAATAATGGCGTCCATATCAAGATTACGACTATTGTCCATCTCCACCACAACGGATATGTCCTTGATCTGACTTTGCAGCTCCTCAATTTCCTGCATTAAATGATAAGATATTAAATAACTGTAGAAAACGGTAGCTTATACTTTAGGGTGCCTATCGTGTAGAACTCTGCTGTGAAGAAAGGTTTTTACTGCATCGAAGAGCTGTCTCAAGAACTCGATCTCGTCCGAAAGGCCATCCAACTTGGCTTCCAGCTCCACTTTGACCATATAGGCTGCATCTGTGTCCTTCGGATGATAACAGAACAATCGCAGCATTTAATGGTGAATACGACACAGGGTGTTGTATGCGTTTTGTAAATAAATTATCTCAAACCTTCTTCATAAGGACAAAGTTGTTCTCACACTCGTTGCGCTTGTTGATCTCATCTTCATACCTTACAAAACAGAAAAAAGTGAGAGGTCTTCCATTTGGAATTAAATTAATCTAACTTTAATCTTACCTTTGAATACAATGAGCAAAAACTTTTAAATATCTGTATTACGTGGGAAATATGACACGTTTTTTTCAGCAATGATGTGCACAGTGAAAGAGAGACTGTATTGGCTGCAGAACATCCCTGTCTGTCTGTGTCACGAGACGAACACTGTCCTCAGACAGCAGTCATTGAGAGCCAAATGATCAACAAGTCATATTAAATCAGAGAAAATATGCTGAATTATTGACTGTGGAGTAGTTAGCTGTAATGAGCATCTCATTACAGCTAACTGCTCCACATGAAAAAATTATTAGCATGAGCTGAATGTGAGTCTACTGAGGATATTAGCTGTATGTTTTAAGTCAAATGTATGTTTAGAGACAAAAGGCTGCCCCACACAAACACCCAATGGGACAAAATATATGTAAATATAAAGTTGATGTCTCAGACTGCCATTGATAAGTAAGTCGAGTGAGTGGACTTAGCTAAATAAAATCTGATTTAGGGTATATATTCACACCAGGAAAGTCCTTTGGACTGGACCAAAAGCGAACCTTTTGTTTTTGTTTGTTGGATGCGGTTGGCTATTAAATTGTTATTTTTAAAAGCGAACAAAGCCACGCGTGTGACAGTCGTTTCCATTGGACAGAAATGACTAGGGCTAGACAGAGCAATGACCCGGATATGGAGGAAAACTAATTTAGAAATCCTGCTTGCAGCACCGTGGTTTTACGTGTTTGTATTTTTATTACAGCTGCTAAATCACTGAGTGTCAAGGTCAGCTCATTCAATGCAGGATTTGTTTTTATTTCTAATCTTGGATCTGCGTCAGATAATTCATCCTGCAACCCGAATGAGCCCCAAAGCATGCTGGAAGCTGTGTTGCTGAGCAACAAAATGCAGTTCAGCTATGATTTAAGTACTATGTTCACCTCTACGGTGGCTTGATAAGTACCAAGGGACATTTTCTTTAGCTGGGCTGGTTTGAGGTCATTTTGTGTTTATACAGAAGCGAACCGCACCAAAGTCCATTTGGAAGCGGACTGAGTCCACCACAAAAAGTAGGTCTTACTCCGGTTGTTTAGTCCAGACTAAGGTTTGCTTTAGTATATTCAGACCTGCACAAAAGTTCGGGACCATGGGGGGGTAAACAAACTCTGGTTTGTTTAAAGCGTACCAAATGTGGCAGGTGTGAATACACCCTTAAACTCTATATTGCCAAAAGCCTGTTCCTAAACGAGGGAATGAATCATTATAGGGGAACATTTGTTTTTTTCTCAGGTTATAAAACCTCAGCTTTATTGCTAGAAGTCGAGTAATGCTACAGAGAATAGATTTGGGGAAAGCTAGACCATCCAGCATGTAAGGTTGAAAAAGAAAGGAAACCAGTTTCACTGTTTAAATCACAGCTGCACATACTTGTTTTTGTAATCCTCCACCAAGCCATTTGTCTGGTGCAGGTCAGATTCCAGTTTGAGTTTTTCATGACCCAGGTTGTCCAGTTGCTTTCGAAGGTTGCCGATGTACGCCTCAAACATGCCGTCGACGTTTGATCGAGAGGTGGTCTGCTCCTGCAGAAGCTTCCACTTGGTCTCAAGCATTTTGTTTTGCTGTTCCAGGAAGCGCACCTGGAGACAAGGAGGATCACAACTGAATGCTGATGATAGACGTTTATGTTAAAAGGAAGAAGGGCCTGGTTGTTGAAATGGAGCTTGATATATAAGGAATTGATGTAAAGCGTGGGGATGACTCCAACAGCAACAGCAAGTTTGACTGCTGAGAGAAAACAAAAGTTAGCGTCTCATCTTAAAATGAAACAATTCCTTTTACACATAATGCCACAGCACAACACAATGTGGCCCTTTGTCCCAAGAGTCGATTGTACAACTATTCTTTTTGCCACTCTCCCTCTGGGTGGAGTCAAGCTACAACCAAGTCAATATAATTTGTGCTGTCACACTGGTCCGAGGAGCAATGGTAGAGAGCTGATCTGAGGAATTATAGCAGGCTTTACTTGAAACCCCTTTCATTATTCTGTGCCTCCTTGGATCAAGAAAACTATTAAACATTGTATAGAAAAGTGAAAAATCACTGAAGAAATCACCTTTTGTGCAGCAGAAAACAAGCATTGGTTTGTAAAAAAAACTTTTCTCATGTTGAATTTCCAGAGTATGACAATGATTCATTCTCCCTTCAGCTTAAAAGCTTTCTTGGCCTCATAAAACAGGTATTGTTCAAGTTTCTGCTGCAAGGATTTACAGATAGTCCTGAAAACATTTCTGAGTCACTTGTCTCTTGACTCCTCTCGGTTTGTTCGTACAAGCAGTAAATACTCAGGTTTCAATGTTTACAAAGAGCACAAGGTATGCATTAAACTTTGCAGGAAAGTAAAGGACGCCTGAAAATGTATCTTTCTTCCATAAGGCATTTTTGCAGGATATTTGTCTAATGAGAAAAGCGCTCCTGGACTGAGGGTGCCTTTTCAATTTGAGCTCTGTGATTCCATCACAGATCAAATTTAGGAAACTGTGCAGAACAAGCAATATCCCTGAGATTTACTCCACAAATATCTCATTGTTAAAAAGAATATTGTTCTCCAAGGCTATGTCCCCAGGATAATCACCTGTTTTGGCTTGCAAAACACTCATTTCCTTTGCACTTCCTGAGTTTTTATTCTATCCCAACTGTCGGGTCAACAACATGTGCATTGTATTTTTTTAATATTCCTTCTGTGCATAAGAATTTCCTTTCTTTCTAACCTTTTTCCTAATAGCTTGGGCAGAGCCGTGGGTCTGGTTACCATACCATGCAGATTTCTTGTACAACACGAGAAAAAAGAATATTCCATCTGTTGCTTAACTGACTTTATTGATTTGATAGTGTCAAAGATGGTATCTAATCAAAACATGGATGTAAGGATGCTAAAAACACACGGATGTCTCCTTGTGTTTTTGCTGGTCCCTGGGCTTGGTCAAGGAAAGACACCACAACCAAGATGAGTAGCAGCTCCCCATAATACAATGGTTGTTGTTCTTTTGTTTGGTTGGTTTTTTGTTTGTTTTGGGTGTTTATTTTCTTTTTTTGGTTTTCTATTTTTTGCTAATTGTGCTTTTTTGCTACATATAAATATTGAGTGACTGACCTTGTCGATGAAAGAAGCAAAGCGGTTATTTAGGGTCTTGATCTGGTCCTTCTCCTGGATGCGGATGGCCTGGATGGTGGGGTCGATGTCCAGATCAAGGGGAGCCAGCAGGCTCTTGTTCACGGTCACGGCTGTGATGGGGGCCACCACTTCGTTGGCCATACCCCCACCAAACCCCAGGTGGCCAAAATCCCCTGCGCCTCCTCTCAGTCCAAACCCCCCAGCGACACCCACAGCAGCACCACTGCTACCGACTCCTCCATAGGAGGTGCGGGCAGCGTAGCTCTGCCTTGCCCGGCCACCATAGCCAGAGAATGAGCGGCTGCTGTATCCCTGGGTGGGGCCCCTGGAGGACGACACCGTGGAGAGGGCGGTGGTCTTCACAGCTCTGACAGACATGGTCACACTGGGATTCTGTAGCACTGAGGTGGTGAGAAAGGAGAAGAGACTCCGCTGAGGGGAAGAGTCGGGCAGATGGAGCCTCCCTGGTCCTCGGTGGTATTTATCAGAGCAGGGGAGGGACCCACCTGTGTTGCGATTGGCTGGAGTCAAGAGGGGAGAGTGAGAGCAGTACAAAGTGAGGTAATGTCAGGAAAGAAAATTACATCATGTTACACATTTACTGCAAATTAGAATAAAGACTCAGGAGTCGCAAGAGCGGCCTTAATTTTACTGTTGGAATACAGAAAAAAGTCACATTTGTTCAGACATATGAGAAGTTGGATTTGTTATATTTCAGATGTGACTCAAACTTTGCAATGTTTATATTCGTTAACAGATTTAAATTCTATGTGTTTCACATCGTATACTAAAAATGTATACCTTAGAAATAATGAACAAGAATCTAATTTCACCACAATCTTCCCTACTCCACAACCTCTTCTCACAGATGTGTCATGGAAACTCTGGCTGCTCCGTGTGATGTCCTTTACTTGATGCTGAGAAATGACTGTGTAGCCTCACAGTTATGGAAGCAGCAAATTTTCCTTTTTGTTTGTCATATTTTATCCTTATCCTGAAACTATATATATGGATACGGGCACAAAATAAATAAATGCACCACACTGAAGAGTTTGGGATTGTGGATGTATTTACAGCAAGCCAGCAGCATGACTTTATGGTTCAGACAATCTTCTGAATGGCTTTATTATCGGCCAGGGTTGATGTGTTTGCATTCAAATCCTGCAAGTGAATTCCTCCTATATATGTAAGGTCAGGAACAAACAGGATCTGTCTTTATCTTTATCACAAGACCCCACCTTGGTCTCAACAGCCCCACCCATAGAAACGTAGATAAAACTGCTGATAAAACATTCTTATATATATATACATATATATATATATATATATATATATATATATATATATATATATATATATATATATATATATACATATATATATATATATATATATATATATATATATATATATATATATATATATATATATATATATATATATATGTATATATTTAAATATGTATGTTCAAATTTGTTTTCTGTAATTCTCTAATTTCCCCTTTTTTTTGTTCAAATGAATTTATGCATTGCCTGTATAAATTCATGGGAAAAGTGAAGAGCTTTCCCCGTTCCCTGATGTTTGCTGTGTCGCACACCCTGACTGTCGGGTAACCCTAGCCCTACCCCATGCCCATCGCTGTCTCTCTTTATGTAGCCAATATACTCTACTGCTCAAAAGTTTTGGGTTGCCCAAAAGATTTCACTGCAAATTGAGTAGTAAATATAGTCATAAAATTGACTAGATTAGAAATAATGATTTAAAAAATCATTTTGTCCTTCCAATTTTGATTTTATCAAAGAATCTTCCACTTGCAGCAATTACAGCCTTGCAGAAATTTGGCAATCTAGCTGTCAATTTGTTAACCTAATAAATGTGACCCCTTGCTTCCCGAAGCCCCTCCGACAAGTTGGATTGGCTTGAAGGCACTTCTTATCCACCATACTTTTTTTTCTCCTTCCATCACAATAGGACCAATCTAGAATGGGCCAAAAGTCCTTACTATCAGTAAAATGTGGAAAAAATGTTCTCACTCAGGTGAAAGTACAAGTACATACATCAAATATATATTTCAGCAGGTGGGTTCAAGTGCCATTGAGTTTGAGGGCTCTGTGATTAACCCATCCCGTAGCAGTGTGTTTCCAACACTGAGTGGCACACAGGGAGCTAATCTGGGGCTAAGGGTCTTGCTCAGAGAACCATGGTGGCAGTCTGCAGGGATCAAACCAGGTTCTTGCAGCCTTCTCAGAATGCAAAGATTTTGCTCTAACTGCTAGGCCACAACCCCAGGAGTTGATGAAACCAGTGTATGGTTTCATCAACTCCTGCCCCATTGTTCAGGTCCAGAAATAGTAAAGCATTCCCAGACCATCACAGTATCACCACCATGTTTGATTGTTGGTATGTTATTTTTAGTTATTTATTTTTACTTTTATCGCGTTCTCAGTTTGTAGATTACCGCTGTGGTTCACTGGAGTGCCAGAGCCGCAGAACTGGCTTTGCAGCCCTCCCCAGACCGATTGCTAAGACTTTGTTTCTCAATCATACCTAATTTGTTTTGTAGATCAGGACATGATGTGTTGCTTTTTAAGATATTTTACTTCATGTTTTCAGAAAGGTTCTTTGTGAGTTTGTGGTTTCATGATTCTATGGCTCAGGCAGCAATCGGTTAATCAAAGAGAAATCATTTTTTAATGGGGGGGAACAATTACAGTTTGACACACAATAACTTGAAAATGTATTGTTTTTACTCAGGTTATGTGTGACTGACATTAAAATTGGTTTGATAATCTCAAACAGTCAAGTGTGACAAAAAAAGAAAGAAGAGGAGAATGAATCAATGGACCCAGGTCTTTCTAGTGTGTGTGTGTGTTTGTTTCTGTTGCCATGGTTTCACATATCTCAAATCTAAACAGATCTTTGGGAAGCTCTCATGATTTTCTCTCAGTGAAACGTAAATCTTACTCTCATTGTGTGGAAATCATGATTCATGTGCAGCTTGCCAAGGTTGGGACTCACGCAGCCAACTTTAACCAGAGAAGCCCTCCTAACTAACATTTTTACATTTAATGTACTAATGAAAATGGTACACTGTCCTCAGGAGGAGGAGGCATGTTTATCAAAGGCAAAACCACTGCAGCTATCCTTATATAAAAAGCATGCTTTGCTTGGCTAGTTTCAAGGAGTGATGTAATTCTTCACAAAGGAGTACTTGTGCTGAACTTGGAGACAACCATATATGTACAAGTTAACCAGTTTGTTTTTTTTCCTTTACTCAACCTCTTCCACGACGGCCAACTCTTAAAGGTTGCGTTTCCTATCCCTAATAAAAGTCCTTATTTGATCGGGAAAGCAGGGAACCCAGAGGCTCATTTGCAAACCTTATCCCCAAAACTCAAAGCTCCGAGGAGGCCAAAGATGATTGTTTGTGCCAAGCTGCTAAATGACACACCGAGGCAGGAATGTGCTGAGAGAAACACATATGTGCGACAAGTCAAACAGGAGCAAGGGTGAGAAGTGGAGTTGGTGGGGTATATGAGAAGACAATTAGCAAAGATAAGGAAGAAATCTGTTGCTCAACCACTGGCTGACTCACGGGGATCGGTAGGGAGCTGGGTGGGATGTATGAAGCTGCACAGAAATGTCAACAAATAAAACTGTGCTTGACCAGTTAATGCTTTATCTCGGTTGCCTTGTTATGCTCTCTTAAACATGCATTTTTACACTCTAATGGGCTCATGTTTAACTTCACCTTGCAGTTGGGATTAAGTTTCACTAAAACAGTAACCTGTGAGGAAAATTAGAGTTAGTTCAAATGGAGATCAAATCACAGCAAAAAAAAACAAACAAAAAAAAAAAAACATTGAAGCTTGATTTTTATCTTTAATCATTTTTCTGGAAGGTTCTACCAAGCCTTCAGCGCTATCAGAAACAGATGCTGTAAAAGTTGCTTCCTGATACACCCTATACAAATAAAGCCCTTTGTCCACAGACAGGACATAAATCTATGCAAATGATGCGGCCTTCTGTTGAGCAAACAACACAAACACGTGGTTGGCTGAAGGTTTGTCCGTTTGTTCGTCTCTTTAACAATTCCTCTCTTTTGTACCCATGTGTTACTATTTCATCCTTTCCTTATTCTAATTCATATCTTTAAACAAAACACTTCCGTGTACATATGCTGAAATGCTAATGTGTTTATCTTTGTAGTTCAATATTTTCAAGAGATTATGAACTACAAATTATGAACACACATAATCATAGAATGATCAGCTGTCACATATACTTTAATTTATTTACGGTATATCATTTTAAAAATATTTGTACTATAACCAGTCCCAGTTAATTTTTCAGTTCAGTACAGTTCCCTATTTGGTCCAGTGGACTCTTTTTAAATTTAGGTGGTTATGTCCCCTGATCAAACAAAAAACACTCTGAGCGACCCCCCACTTGTAAATGTTAATTGACTGGAGCCATTTTAACAAATAACTTTAAACAGTCCCTCCAGTTTTTCATCACTCTGCGATCGTGGAAATTTGCACTAATGCATAATTTTTAATTTGTTGCAAGATTTCTGCAAAAATTGTGAAAAAACACTGGATTTAAGTGACTGCTAACTCCAACCTGCAGGTGACAGTATTTCTTACGTCTACTTCACTGCCTCCTCGGTTAAAGTCCATGATCAATATGGCAAGCACACCAACTTCAAGAGAAATACCTTGGAGATCTTTACTCAAAGGAAAAACAAAAACTAAGGGAAATGTCAGGGAATCCAGTTGCAGTTATATTTGATGAGACACTAGGGAGGTATGTACTTAGTCTGTAATGTTGACTGATATGGGAACAGTTTCTGTTTAGAAACACATTCTGACGATATTTGTTTTCATTCAGTGTGGTATATTCATTCCTGAGCAATGATTTATGGTTTGTTGTGATCGTTTTCTTACCATAATAAGTAGACTTCTTAATTTGAAAAGTTGAAAGAAGTTAATATAAGTTGATGTCCTATGTTGATTTGAAAAATTGAAAGCTATTGAGGACATGGGCTATGTCAGTGTCTGATGTTGAGCTATTTATGTTCTTAAAGAATAAAAATGTGTGTCCTATCTGTCTTATCTTCTCATTTATTTTCTTCTAAATGTAGATTTTGCAAGGGGTATAGTTAGAAAAGAAATCACAAAATTCATTGCAAATATTGCAAAAGCAGCACCACAAAATCTGTGATTTTGATTGGAAAAAAAATCAACAACAAAAAATCGTGAAATCCTGTAGGGACTCTTTAAAGTAGATGTGTAGGTTGATAAATTGCATCAAATTTAGTGGCTGCTTGTCAACAGGGGGCGCTCAAGTGCTTCCCGCTTAAAGTTGCTGGAAAAAAATGTAGTAATTATTACATCTGTAGTTCTCTCATAAAATGTGTCTGGCCTTTGATGTGTCACAGATCTTTCGTGAGCTGGGAGGTTGGAGCTGAACCAAAACGCAGATGGTAACTCAGGAGCCACATGTTGAAAGAAAGATTTAGTAATGACATTGGGGGGAAAAAAACTTACAAAGTATCACTTGGAGGAACAGAACATGGAACTGACATGCAGACAGAGTCTAGAGGCAGAGAAGCATGAGGCATTGAGCAGAATAATGGGAGGTTCAAGCAAAGAAACAAGGAAAACCAAACAGTGTATAAACAGGGGAAAGGTAAAGAGAAAGGTAGGGCAAGCAGATGAGGGAAATCAGGAGAGAATGAGAAATAGCTGAGATCAATAAGGGCTAAAGAGCTGAGAGAGAATAATTAGTGTGAGCAGACATTGGAACACAAGGAAGAGAGAAGGCGGCAGCAGTGCTGCAAAACATGCCATAAACCGGCAAACAAGCCATCAGAGCAAGGCTCCCCGCAACCAGAAGGTCCAAACAGTTTTCTAGCCAACTTCTGCTTCCTGAATTAACAAGATGGATGAGATTAAACCACGTGATGTTAACCCCTGCATTCACAGCTGTATCATGGTCATAACGGAGACATGGCTGGATGATAACATCCTGAATCTAACTATAGAGATAGCAGGCTGTACAATCTTCTGGGCAGACCACACATCATACTTGAGTAAGTGTGTCTATATTGACAACAGTTTCTGCATGGACACTGACGTTATAGAGAGACACTGTTGCCCAGACCTGGAATTCTTACTGTTAAAATGCAGACTGTCAAAATCCAGACAAAACCCTTCTTGTAGCTGCAAACATTGAGTCATGGATAGGCTGCATGACAGCAACAACAAGCAGTGGAATAAACACCCAGAGGGCATCTTCATTGTGGCTGGAGACTTTATCCACACCAGCTTAAAAACTGTGCTCCCCAGATCTTATAAGAATGGAGGCATTGAAACAAGCTAGATGGAGCATGTAGATATTGAATAGGAGGGAACCCAAGATGGAACCTTGGGGAACCCCGCATGTGAGTTTTGTGGTCTCTGATATAAAGTTACCAACTGACACAAAAAAAATCCCTGTTCTTTAGGTAGATTTAAACGAGTCAAGTGCTGTACCACAAAGTTTGGCCCAGTTTTCCAGGCGCTCTAATAGAACAGATTGATCAGCTGTATTGAATGCTGCACTCAGGTTCAATAGTACCAGCACTGTGGTTCTCCCACAGTCTGCATTTATATGGATGTCATTAAATGATAATTTTTCAATAATCTTACTAATAAAGGGGAGGTTTGAGATGGGCCTGGAGTTCTGCAGTAGTAGTTTATCCAAACTGTTCTTTTCAACAGTGGTTTCAAAATTGCTGTTTTAAGGGCCTGGGGGAAAATGCCTGACAAAAGGGAAGTGGTTATTATCTGGGTCCAAGCAGACTTTATGACTGTCAAAACTTTCGTAAAGAAAGCTGTGGGTAGAACATCGAGACAGCAGGAAGAGGAACTTAGCTGCTGAACGATTCTAAGTTTTTGTAGTTTTACATCACTTTAAAGTGGCAAAAACTTTGAAACAATTACTTTATTTAGAGTTCTATATAATTTTTACAGACAGTGTACTGTAACTTATCCTAGTGATAATTTGTGAATCTATTTTAAAAGCAAATAAGATTAAATAAATTAACCCACTAAAGAGAGTAAAAGTTCAGATATCAGTAATTGTGATGTACTGATTGTTTACATTGCAGAACTTTTGTATGGTCTTTTCTTACTTTAGGCCAGCCTTTTTTGTGTTTCTTATGTTTATGTTCTATTTAAAAAAATACTTTTAACTATGTGTGCCTTCTTTGGGACCCAGTGTAGAGATGCTTCTGTTCTTCAGCTACAGCAGTTTATTTGGCTTGTGACTTATGCCCCCTAGTGTCAAAATTGAGTGTTTTCAACAGAGCAAACCTGTCTGGAGTGATTGCGCTTCTGCTTGGTCTGTCCAAAAAAGTCTGTTGTTCTTCTTAATGATAATGGCTCTCTGCTAACATGATGGGTCACTGCTATTATATCTTAGCAGCTAAAAGGATTTAAACCTTCAGTGTTCACTGAACACTGTTCAGTAAATGCACGTTTGATTTTCCTCAAGAGACCATCTTTTTACTGGGATTCAGTTTTCATTGTGCGGAGAGACTGCTGTTAAATTAGATAAAAATTTCAACCATTTGAAGTACCCTGTTAAAAGTTTGCAAATTGTCAATAAAAATGTTTCACTGAGTAGTATAATGTCACACGTTTTAAATCCAACCTTTGAACTAAATTTGCTCACTGGGGAAAAATGTTAACACAAAATGTTACTCTTCACAAAAAAAAAATCTTCATTGCCACACATACTGAAACTTTCTGACAATTTCTGTAAAATAAATGCAACTGTTGCATCTTTTAACATACATGTGTGTCAAACAATATTAGAGTATCATGACAGTCAACATTTTTTGTCACTCATTAGAGAAAGTAAAGCACATATAGATTCAATACACATAGAGTCAAATTTATCAAGACTTTGTTTCGTGTAATTCTGATGATTATTTCTTAAAGATAGTGAAAACAAAAAAATAAGTGACTCAGAAATTGTGACTATAGTGGAAAAAGTTAAATACTGGAAACTCATGGTGTCAGACCCTAATGAACTATATAACTCAAAACATCTGCAAAGGATCCTCAGCCTCTAAATGGTCTCTTAGTCTGGGTCAGTGGGTTACACAGTCATGGGGAGACATGGATTTCTGTTGAATATCTGACCAGTCAGATATTCAACAGATAGTCACCAACATCCTCAACAAGGAGGGTAAGCTACAAAAAGTCATTGTTAAACATTGTTGTTCATAGAGTGCTATTTCCAAGCAATGGTCACAGAAGGTTGAGTGGAAGGAAGAGGTGCACAAGCAACAGGGGGAAAAAAACACCCTTGAGAGAACTGTTCAGCAGAATTCATTCAGGCTGGAGTCCATGCATCAAGAGATACTACACACAGACAAATCCTACACATGGGCTACAATGTTGCATTCCTCGTGCAAATGCAATTCCGTCCCCCGACGTGGGCCAGCAGGTCTTCATACTGGGTCCTGAACAGATGGAAGTAACGCTGGAAGCGACTGTCATCCAGACACAGCTCCTGGAGCAGGTGGTGGTACTCACCAAACCAGGTGCGTCTCTGGAGGATCTGGTGGACCCAGGGACGCCGGCGTCTACGCCGCTGTTACCTATAACACTGTAACTCCATCTGTAAGATCAAGGTCGGCCACGGTGAGTTGAACAGACAAGAGGAGCTGACAAGTGGATAGATGCTCCCCAGGCGAGCGGGGGGAAATTTCGCCCAGTTGTTCACGCAAGAAAGAGGCAAAATGTCAAGCGTCCAACAGCAGGTGAACATGGCAAAAAATGTGTGTTGTTCGTGTTAGGTGTGAACGCACCATAAGGTTTTCTTGCTCATCTTTACTAGGGTTGCCTGCTTAACAGGATTTGTTCAATGCCACTAAAGCAGAGTTTACTGATGCCAGTCTGGTGCTCAGAGAAGGCCATTAGGATTTTATTTTACCTTTAACTCTTGGGACATTTTCCACTGGTTTTTAAAAATAGTAATTGTTATTGTTGTCCATTATCGTCCCTGTTATTTTAATCAATTTGTTCACTTAATTTAACCCTCTTAGTGCCATCAGGTATGTGCAGCCATGATTTGCCATACATTTTGTTTTCTTGCACTTTGAACCATTATTAAACAATCAAAAACACACATTAAAACTAAATATCTGTCAGACACTGAAAGCTAGAGCTGTGACAGTAGAAAATATAAAAAAGAAGTCGCAGACACATTCACTAACTGAACATTTTTTGACAACCCTTCAGCTGTGACTTAATAATAAATCCAGGTGTCCTGTAAATTATTTTTTTGCCAACAAGGTTAATCAAACAAGCATGTACTGTTGACATGAGAAATGGATCTGGCGCTCCAGAATTTACACACAATGAGCAGTCGATCCTTTAATGTCTTCCTGTGAAATGTCTTTGAGCTCAAAATGGACATGACAACCCACAGAGAAAATGTCTCCGAGACGACACATTTCGCTGAGCTGTGATGTGTACCCCTCACACTGTCAGTGCTTCTGCCCATAAATCTGAAAGAAAAGTAAATACATATTTATCCAAATTTGTTTAAATAGAATATAATTTTGCGTCCACTGGGTGTGTTTTAATGCTGTATCATTAGTCAGCCAAAGAGGGAAGGTGGAAAGGGAGAAATGAGTCGAGAAGGGAGGATGTGAGGAACTCTCTGAGTAAGAATGTGTCACGCTCGCACATATGCAAGCAGGCTCCCTTGTACATATTGTGGACCACAAGATGTGAAAACATGCATGTGAATCTGTAAAAATATATAATATGTTGCCTACTTATATACAGGTATTCATCCCTTTTGATTTTTTTCACATTTATCTCTAAACAAAACTCTTAACTTGAGTTTATCTTAATAGAATTTTCTATGAGAGACTAACTCACTATTGATATGGAATATGAAAGAAAAATGGTTTTCAAAATGTTTCACAAATATAGATATGAAAAGTGTGGCGGGCATTTGTAATGGGTCCCCTGAGTCGATACTTTACGGAAGGATCTTTCACTACAATCACATCTGCAAATATTTTGTGGCGTGTGTCTACCAGCTTTACACATCACTCAGGCTCAGTCCAATTATCAACAGCAACAATTAAAATTTTGCCATAGATTCTGTGGTGGATCCATCCTACTAAATGAATATGTTGTGATATAAACTCTGTCTGTTTGATTATGATGGTTAGGCTGCTGAAAGTTAAAGTACCACCACCATGTCAAGTTCTTTCTTCAACTATTGCCCATCTTTCTATCAGCTAAGACCAGCTTCCTTGTACCTGCTGAAGAAACCATCCACACAGCATGATGCTTCCACCAACATATCACAGAGTGGAGATGATGTGTTGGATGTTAGCTTTGCTCCCCAACTCAAATTATCATGTAGTCCAAATAAGTAACATTTCCATCTCTCTCTTCCAAATATTCAACATTTTTGCTGTGTCCCCTACATGGGCACACTGCAAACCCCTTGAGGCTTTCTTCTTACCATCAAACATGTTAAAATCGAAGGCAACTGAACTGTTTTTTCAGACGATGAATTTAACTGTGCTCAGTGTAATGGGATTTTTTTTATATAATCAATCCCTGCTTGAAAGGGCAGAAAATGTAAATGCAGTCTCTCCTGGAGCTCATATATATTGTTCTGTTCTTTCTGCGACATATGTTTCAGTTTTCTCCATTCTCTATAAATTGTTTTAACAATTAAATCGTAGTATTTGCAGGGGAGCTGCTATAGGTCTTGGACCCTGGCTAACCCATTTAGCAAATTCCCCATTTTTTATTTTTTTTCACCGCAATTTTGTGGTCCAAGTTCAAGGATGCTGAAGCAACAAGTGGATAAGTCAAAATGTTTGATTGTTAGGCGTACTAACCCACACAGTTCCTCCCCCAGCAAACTAAAACAAAATGGTTGAGTGGCGTGGAGTGGAACGCTCTGTGACCTGGAGGGGGGCATGATCTGCTTTTATTGTGTAACTAACCCTGATATAAAGGCATGACCTTGCCCCGAGACACATTTTGTAAATTTCCACCAAAATAGGCGGTTCCAAGAGACACAGGTCAGCGGTGGGAGTTTTAAGCGGTGCTCATTGCCGCTGCGGTCAGGATGAGGGAAAGTGACCTGTTGAAACATGGAGTGAGCAGGGCGACATCTGGTGGTTTTGTCATGGAACGGTCTTCTGAGGTGGAGGATTTTTCACCCCCCAAACAGAAGTCTATGGTGATGTAAGCATTTGAACCAATAGGAAAATTTAACTGCAATAGCCACCGTTCAACCTTAAGAAGAAGAAATCTTTATTTGTAATTGGACATTCCAATATAATTTGTCTTCTGCATTTAACCCATCCCTTAGGGAGCAGTGGGCAGCTATCACAGCACCTGGGGAGCAATCTGGGGGTAAGGGTCTTGCTCAGGGATCCACAGTGGCAGTTTGCAAGGATCAAACCAGGTACTTGCAACCTTCTCAGAGTGCAAGCACACTGCTCTAACCACTATGCCACCACCTTAAGAGGGCAGCACTAGGATGGTTTTAAGACAAATATTGCAGAACTAAACAAGGTCACATAAAAATGTAAAAGATTGTACAGTAACATTAAAGTTGCACCGTTAGGCCCAGTTTATACAGTTTATTTGCAAAAAAAGTCCACTTTAAAGAGACCACACCTAAATGAGTTGCTCTCAGACAATCCTCAGAACAGGGGCAAAAAAGGGGCAGTGGGGCAACAATGATGAGGAATTCAGTCCAAGGTGTTGCACTTTAAATAATTCAGTTGTGTTCTTTATAAAGGAGCAGTAAGCAATATTTCACCACTAAGTGGAGCTTGAGCACTGTCTGTAGACCAAAACAAGCCATGTATCAAGCCACACCTTTCTCTACCTGCTCCAGTGCTCAGTACCCATTTATATATATATATATATAAAATATAAATGCCTATCTCCAGCTGTCGCCCATTGACAGCTGGAGATAGGCACCTGCACCCCTCACAACCCCACAAGGCAAGGGATAAAGGGTGTATGTATATATATATATATATATATATATATATATATATATATATATATATATATTCAATTTTATTTATATAGCGAAAATTCATGAAACATGTCATCTCAAGGCACTTTACAAAGTCAAATTCAACATATTATACAGATTGGTCAAAAATCTCCTATATAAGGGAATCAGTTGATTGCATCAAAGTCCTAACAAGCAGCATTCACTCCTGGAGAAGCGCAGAGCTATGAAGAAAAGAGAGAGAGAGCAAAAAGGTAAAAGCTGAAATGACAGTCATTTCAATGTAATGCAATGCAAAACTGGTGAACAGTAGACTGGAGAACAGTAGAAATCAGTAGAGTGAGAAAAATAGGCCCTGATGTCCTCCAGTAGCCTAAGCCTATAGCAGCATAACTATAGAGGTAGCTCAGGGTAACATGAGCTACTGTAACTATAAGCTTTGTCAAAAAAGGAAAGTTTTAAGATTGGTCTTAAAAGTAGACAGGGTGTCTGCCTCACGGACCAAAACTGCGAGTTGGTTCCACAGGAGAGGAACCTGATGGCTAAAGGATCTGCCTCCCATTCTACTATTAGAAACTCTAGGAACCACCAACAGACCTGCAGTCTGAGAGCGAAGTGCTCTGTTAGGAACATACGGGGTAATCAAAGCTCTGATATAAGATGGAGCTTGATTATTAAGGGCTGTATATGTTAGAAGAAGAATTTTATATTCTATTCTTGATTTAACAGGAAGCCAATGAAGGGAAGCTAAAATTGGAGAAATATGATCCCCCTTGATTTTCATCAGAACTCTTGCTGCAGCATTTTGGATCAGCAGAAGACTTTGAACTGCATTTTGTGGACTTCCTGATAGCAAAGAATTACAATAGTCTAGCCTTGAAGTAACAAATGCATGGACTAGTTTTTCAGCATCACCCTGTCATGATTGTTTACCGGTGTACTCAGGACGCGCACACGGGACTGAAGGTCTTTAAAGAGTTTTATTACAAGAGGTTGCTGGATGGTGGATGATGAAGTCCGGAGGGTCAGGGTTGCAGAGGATCAGAGATGAAAGTGACGATAGGAGCTGACGGCCCGGAGCTAGAGTCCATAAAGACCAAAGTGGTCAGAAAGCACAGAGGTCCTCAGGTCTCAGGTCTTCAGGAGACACTATGGCTCAGAGCAGCGTATCTCCTGGGCGGCTAGTCAGGTTAGCAGATCTATAGAGACACCTGGACACAGAGCAGAAACTTCTCCAGGGAAACACAGGGGTAACAGTCCTTAGAGTGACTGGCTAGACTAACCTTTACACGAGAGGGACAAATCTTCAAAGGCAAAACGAGGACTGGCATGGAGAGGTGGTGACTGAAGTCGGACCGGCACAAGAGTGAGACAGAGGGAGGCTTAAATAGGGAGACTAGGAGGTGAAATGCATCTGACTGATTACCAACAGGTGTGACTAATGGCTGTGGGAGGGAGAGCTGGGTGAACTACAAAACAAGAAAGAAGCCAGACAACTTAAACCATGACACACCCCTGGACAGAATGTTTCTATTTTGGCGATATTCCTGAGGTGAAAAAAGGAAACTCTGGAAACCTGTTTAATATGGGATTTAAATGACATGTCTTGGTCGAAAATAACACCAAGATTTTTTTCTTTATTACCAGAGGCCAAGTTAATGCCATCCAGATTAAGTGATTGATTAAGAAGTTTATTTTTTGAGGACTCTGGTTCAAAGATTAAAACTTCTGTCTTGTCAGAATTTAAATGCAGGAAATTTAAAGTCATCCAGCTGTTGATGTCATCAAGACATGACTGCAGTCGAAGTAATTGATTGGATTCATCAGGATTTATGGATAAATATAGCTGAGTGTCATCAGCATAACAGTGGAAATTAATCCAATGCTGTCTAATAATTTTACCAATCGGAAGCATATATATAGTAAAGAGAATTGGTCCAAGGACTGAACCCTGTGGTACTCCACATGTGACCCTAGAGTTTGAAGAAGATTTATTATTAACATTAACAAACTCAAACCTGTCCGACAGATAAGATTTAAACCAGCCTAATGCTTTCCCCTTAATCCCTACAGTATGCTCAAGTCTTTGTAGGAGAATATTGTGATCAACTGTGTCAAATGTAGCACTGAGATCTAACAGGACAAGTACAGACACAAGTCCATTACCTGAGGCCATGAGAATATCATTAGTGACCTTCACCAGAGCCGTTTCAGTGCTATGATGAGCTCTGAAGCCTGACTGAAACTCCTCAAGTAGGTCATTACTTTGTAAATGTTCACAAAGTTGATTAGCAACTACTTTCTCAAGAATTTTAGATAAGAAAAGAAGATTAGATATAGGTCTCTAATTTACTAACTCATCTTGATCAAGAGATGGTTTCTTAAGTAAAGGTTTAATAACAGCTACTTTAAAAGCCTGTGGTACATATCCATTTACTAAGGATAGATTAATCATGTCTCAAATAGTACAACTGATCAGAGGGAATATCTCTTTAAACAACTTGGTTGGGATTGGGTCTAAAATACAGGCACAAGGTTTAGATGAAGCTAAAATTTTTAGATCGCTCAGAAAGCTCTTCCGCTTCTAAACAGTTCAGACACTGCGCAGGTTCTAAAGATTCCTCCAACGCTGCCTCACTTACTGAGGACGAGGTAATCATGTTTGGGAGGATGCCAATAATATATATATATATATATATTATTGGCATATATATATATATATATATATATATATATATATATATATATATATATATATATATATATATATATATATATATATATATATATATATATACACACATCTGTATTATCTTGGTCTGTCACATAAAATCCAGGTAAACTGCAAACATTTATGTGACTGTAATGTGGCAAAATGTGAAAAAGTTCACTGAGTGTTAATACTGTTGCAAGGCATTGCCTGAGCTCTCAGTCTACACAAAATCTGGATTAAACAAAGCAGGAAGGAAAGTGAGATTTATTCAAGGCCAAACCACATGAGAACAGCAACATTAAGGCTGTGGCCCAACACTCACGAAACACAGGAACTCCCAGTAGTTTCCACATTCCTGCAGTTATTTGATTCATACAGTAATACTTTTTCCAGTTGTCCTATTCATCATACTTCCTGTGTTATCTTCTGGAAACATTGAGCAGTTCTAATTCTCAGACCAAAGCAAGAAACAAAACTTCAGAAACTAAGACCATTTATATTGATGTATTGTAACATATGAAAAATTGATTGTTTATTGTGGATGAAACTGCTGGACATGTGACCTTTTTGTGTTTGTCAGCTGCTAATAGGGTTTCCCTGAGTGAATCAAACGTTGCCAACACACATTCAGACAAACAGGACAGTGGTGACAGTCATGAGGTTTTGAGTCATGCTGCTTCCTTTCATCCTTTCTGCAATTTTTTTCTGCATTTTGGGCTACTTTTTAATTTTTAAGAAGTTATTCAATATAATGTGAAAGGTGACATACACTGAAACATGATCGTGGTATTGTTGAATCTGAAAAGAAAAGGGTTTTGGTGCAGAGGGATTTCAAGAGGGCGTTGGGGAGTGTTTAGAGTTCCCTCCTGTGGGCGGATCATTTTATACCGTCTCAGGCCACAACTTTAGAGTTTCTGAAATTTGTCCAATAGGATTTTGGAATATGCTGAAGGAACATTGACAAGTAACTTTGTCATTTGTTATATTAAATTACAAAATCTTCATAAATGTTTATTTATTTTGTAAAATGTAAAAACATAATAATAATAATTTGGGACCTTTAAAAGTATATCTTATATAAAGAGAATGATGTAAAACTGCGATCCCCAGGGACTTAACATAAATAAAGGTCGGTTTTCACACTGATCTACTTAAGGCTGGCTCTCATGTCAAGTCCCACAGTTAGGGCTTTGGTAATATGTGTTGAACATCCTCAAAGACAGAGATATATACAGATAGTATGACTGGTGAATGGGGGCATCCGTTGTTTCAATTCGACAGGATTCTTAGCAAAGAACCTTTGTTTCTCCAGTATTTTGTAACCTGCACAGACACCAAAACATGTGAAGCTTGGATATTATTTAGTTTGCTATATAATATGCCTCTTTTCATATTGTGACAATGTGAGAGCATTCACAACCCTTCACTCTTTTCCTTTCTAGTCATGTTGCAGCCACAAACTTCAACATGTTTTATTCAGTTTATCTGATAGACCAAAACAAAGTAGAACTCAATTGTGAGATAGAAAGAAAATATGGTTTTCAAAACTTTTTTACTGATAAAAACCTGGAAAGTGTAGTAAAGTGCTTTTAAAAAACTTTGCCCCCTTGCCCTGTTTTTGCTTTTGTCACACATTTTAGATAATCAGTTTTTGATATTGGATAGAGGTAAAGAATCCAAGTAAACACAAAAAAGTATTTTTAAAGGATGATTTTATTCATTAAGAGAGAAAAAGTCTATCCAAACCAACCAGGCCTTATGTGAAAAAGTAATTGCCCGCTAAACCTAATAACTGGTTGTGCCAGCCTTAGCAGTAACAACTGATATCAAGAATTTGCAGTAACTGGCAATGAGGTTTATTTTAACATCACCACTGAGGAATTTTGGCACACTCTCCTTTGCAAATGTGTTCAGTTACAGCTATGTTGGAGAGTTTGATAACAGCGTGTTTAAGGTCATATTATAGTATCTGAACTTGATTTTAGTCCAGATTTTGGCAAGGCCTCTCCGAAATTTCATTTTGTCTTTTTTTCTTCTTCTTCTTCTTCTTCTTCTTCTTCTTTTTTAGTCATTCAGAAGTCATCTCTCTGCTGTGCTTTGGATCATTGTCCTTCTGTAGAACCAAAGTGGGATTTGGACTAAGATTCTGTACTGACGGTTGGATATTGGTAACAAGTAACTGAATTACAGTTATAATTGGTGCTCCTCTTCAGAAACGCTTTTTGTTATACTGGGTGAAATGGTCGTTCTAGCCAGAGAGTGGTCAACACATTATTCAGAAAAAAAAGGTTAAAAAATGTGATATCTGTGGGAGCTGCAGGCCCACAGAGACCTCTGACCAATCGGCTTGGTAAGAGGTTTGGTCCTGCCCACACACACCCCTCTGTCCTTAGAGTTCCAGGGGTAACACCTTATCTATTAGTTGTCCCACACGCCACTCATTGTGACACGCTTATGTAACACCAATGTGCGTGCTCGTTCCTTAGTTCACACTTGCTGGCTGTGCATGTGCACTTCTAGTATCTAGTGGTTAGCTTTGATGTTAGCTGTTAATTGTTGCTCTGCTGCTCTCACTGTATACTTTGAAATTGGCTGAGAGTCACAAGAAGCGAACCGTCGTACAAGTTTATGAGAAGAGGAAGGCCTCAGAAGAAAGAAAAAAGACCAGGGTGTATTTGATTCCTCCTGGATAGCAGAAGAGCAAGTAAGATCGTCTTGCACATACGCAGTCATTCAAAAAGGGACTTGGGCACTTCTTACTTCATTTCTGGAAAAATAACCAACTCTCCCTAAAATGATCCAATTTAATTTATTTAGTTTATAAGTTGTCAAGTTAAACCACCGTAAATACATTAGGTTGGGTAAACTTCATTCAATTATTTGTTACCAGTTCCTTTTAGAGGTTAGGTCTTGAGGTAATAAAAGCAGCCTCCAAACCCTCACACTACCATCACTATGTTTGACTCTCAGTATGATGGTCTGTTCCTGTGTTAGTTGCAACAAACTGCACCCAGAATTTACTTAATTAGGAGACAAAGTCCATCCATATGTAATTTACTCTTCAAATCCAGCTGTTCTGTAAAGGCCTCAGAGGTTTGTTAGAGTGCATTAGTGATCAACAAGCATCATGAAGACCAAGAACACAGCAGCAGATAAGGGAGATGGTTGTGGAGAGGTTTAAAACAGGATGAGGTTATAGACAACATATCAAACATAAGAACTGCGGTACTCTAATCGAGAATCTGGGGGCAAGACTTGCTCATGGCTGTTTACAGATATTATCTGTCCAATCTAATTTGGAGCTTCCTCAAAAGTCTTGCAGCTGTAATTGGGTCGGAAGTTGGCTCCACAAAGTACCAGTTCCAATGATGCACTACTTTGCATTGGTCTATCAAACCAAATGCCAATGTAGTACACTGAAGCTGCTTGCCGTTTTCAAGGGGTGTGAAGAGCTTTGCAAACCAGTTCTGTGTTTAGTACTGAAATTCTGTCATTATCGTAAATGTGTTCATAGGCAGATCAGTTTGATCTTGTTTCTAATATCTGCAGCTGCGTTATCTTGTGTTTAGGCTGTTGTAGGCAGGAAGGCTGGTGAAAAATCTATTTATTTTGGGACTCGCTGACCACAAACACAGAAACTATGCAGCAACTGATTCGTTACGCCTTTTATGGACAAACCACAAGCATTTTCCTGGCATGGATGGAAACTAGAAGCCATGATGCCCCTGATCTTTACTTAGAACACCTTTCTTAATGACATGCAGATCACGGCAACTTTGAGTTTTCATTTACCCTTTTTCTTTTGAAACACAGCTCAAACACAAACTTCTCTGAGCAGAATGCGTGTAACTTTCTTTTGTCTGCTTTGATGAATAATTCATGTCTTGGGTTCATTTTTCTTAAAATAAAACAACAACCTTAAAGCTTTTTCACAGCCAACATTGTTTAACGCATCTCCATGGTGATAAAAAAAACACTTTGTAGGTTAAAAGATTTAGAACATGTGAGTGGACTACAGAAGGAGAGAGCAGCGAGGCGGATCAGGAAACAAAGAATGTTAGATGTTGAAGTGGGCAGGGTCTGAGAGGCCAGCTGTCATTGGAGGAGCGAGGCAGCAGTATAAGTTTCCAACTTCCCTCTGCCAGCGTCACTTTCTCAGTCGGCCAGCAGTCAGTCTCTATATCTCTGATTTCTCTTTGCACTTCTTGCTACTCTTCAAAATGAGCTACAGAACCTCCAGCATCCAGCAGATCCCTTCCACCCGGGTCTCCTTCACCCGCTCCGCTCCTCAGTACCGAGCTGCCAGCATTTATGGCGGTGCTGGTGGACAGGGGGCCCGCATCTCCTCTGCCTCTGCATCCTCCCTGCGCTCCAGTGCTCCCATGTCATCTTCCTCCAGCGGATTCAAGCTCCGCAGCGCGATGGGCGGCGGAGCAGGCTCAGGCGCTGGCTTCGGCGGGGCCAGTGTTGCTGGTGCATCTGGTGGAGGTGCTGGCATCCTCGGCAACGAGAAGGGGGCAATGCAGAACCTGAACGACCGTCTGGCCACTTACCTGGAGACGGTGAGGAACCTGGAGCAGGCCAACAAGAAGCTGGAGACGAACATCAGGGAAGCCCTGGAAAAAGGGGGTCAGGATGTGAGGGATTACAGCAAGTATGAACCCATAATAGAAGACCTACGCAACCAGGTGAGAAGAAAAGTGGAAATCTGTGATTCTTGCTTGCTACAGTTTAAAGGCACAGGCAATGACAAAAAGGGGGGTTTAAGCGGTGAAAATGGACCCTTGTCGGTGTGTTCCTGACTAACAGGAGGCCCAGATAAGACTCCTAAAATGGGTCGCATTTCCTTTAAAAGTTTCAGGTTTCATGCATGAAAATGAAGGGTGTGGTTGCTAAGCTACAACCCTCCCTTTGCAAAACTTTGTTTAGTGCTTCAAACCGCCCAGAACTTCCTCCGATGAATCACTAACACGAGGTTTGAATCACAAGAGGCTTACTGAGGAGGCCTCAGACGACCAGAAAAGAAAAAAAAAAAAAGAAAGAATCTGCTTGTCAGATGGTGATTCTACAAGCATGCTCTGGTGTGGGAGGGCCTCAATGGGAAACAGATGTGTAGTAAACCCACATCCACACACTGAAAGATGTCTGCAGTGCAATGGTTTTTCAGCAATTTGCTCCAGTCGCAGAGAGTCAAATGTCACATTCCTTCCCAGGGTCCAGTGCTTCAATATCGTATAATGGCACGTTTATGGTGGCAGTCTGAGCATAAAGGGGACAAGAATTTAGCCTGTCTATTGCGGCAGGATGTTTGACCACAAAAAAAGCCGATAGTCACTCTGAAAGAATGTCCCCGATCTGTGCACCCGTTTACCCACAGAGTGATATAAATGATTGACAGCAACAGTACGACTGAAAGCTGGAGAGAAGAAAAAGTTATTTGCGTGACTTATTCAGACAGGAAACCCGTTTACATAGCAACACTAAAACAAACTAAATTCGGTTTTGGCACAGGAACATCCCCTCTTCCTGTTCTGCAATTTAAGGTTCCTTTTTTTTTTTTTATTATGAACAAATGTTGCTATGGATTTAACAATACTACCCTGTTGACTCGTGCGGTTTCTACTGTTAACAATGGAGAAGTATCTGCTCTGAATCATATTTTTACATCTATGAAAGAAGCCCTTCAACAAATATTCCTGAAGCACTATAAGATTGTTTTTAAACACATTTCTGAAATAATGTCTTCAAATGCCATTAATGCCACAAAATGTATTTTTCTCATCCAGATCTTTGACAAAGTAGCAGAGAACGCTCGATTTGTGCTCCAGATTGACAACGCCCGTCTTGCTGCAGATGACTTCAAAGTGAAGTATGCGTTTTGTTGGTTCTCCACATCAATTACTTTAATGGTTGTCGTCTTCTGGAATGTAACGTGGAATAACGTTTGCATTTTTAACAGGTTTGAGAATGAGATGGCGATCCGGCAGTCTGTGGAGGGCGACATTGCTGGCCTGAAGAAAGTCATCGACGAAACCAACATGAGCAGGATGAACATCGAAAGTGAGATCGAAGCTGTAAAGGAAGAGCTCCATTTCCTGAAGAAGAATCATGAAAATGTGAGTTTATGGTGCCTCTGTGTTATTTGTATCACTTTTCTTTGAGCAGCACAATTTATTTTTTAATAACTGAATAGAAAACAATAGATTCATACAGAGCAAATGTCCAAAACATTTACTGATTGCCACAAGTGGTTCTCAAAAGTCACAGGAAATATTTTAATTTCTTTTGTGATGTTTCAGTTTTAACCAAGTTTTAAATAGGGAAACAAATCCTCAGTATTTTTTATAGAGTAAAAGGTCCAATGTACCAGATATTGTTGAAGGAAATGTGTTTATGTTCTATGTTGAGATCCTAACTACATGAGAGTGGCCTTGAATGCATACAAGTCGCCCTGGATTTATCTGTGGCCTTGCAGTTTTTAACACGCATTGGTAACAGAGTTGCCGAGTTTCTTTTCCCACTGCTGAGATGCAGCTTCAATAACAAGCTGTGAACACTGGCTTTAATCAGTCCCTGTTCTTTAGATAAAACTGAGCATCAACACTCACCAAACATCTCACATCTAAATGGAAACACTCGGCTGCTGTTTCTAGTTGAGCAGCCTCGTATCTCACCAGATTTTAGAAACATTTTCAAAATTAATGCACTTTCTTCACCTTGAGTTGAGGTTTTACAAAACACAAACTTTATTTTAAAGCATCCAAAATTTAGTCTATGTGCTTTTGCTTTTAAAACTATGTAAGGTGATTGGAATGTCACAAAAGCACAACATGTCTTTAATTTAAAAAATATAACCTCTGACCTATATTATCTGTAGAATAATCCAGTGGAGGTACTTCAAATTTGAAACTAGAGGTGATTGAATGTATTCAAACCTCCTAAAAAAACAGAGAGCAGGCCACTAAATTAGGTTGAAAAATAAGATACAAATGATATGCAACAATATATAACATTTTATACATATTTCTTAAAACGCTTAAACCACACACCCCACAGGGAGGCGCCAATTCCCTTTACTGCATATTTATGTAAGAGCAAAGCTCTCTGGACACTTATTTTGCCAGGTGGCGACCACGACCCCCACCCAGGGCTGAAAGCCATACTGGCTTTAGCGCTTGACTCTGATCTCATTAATCTGAGATAGTTTTATTTATTTATATATGTTTGCACTATATTTATGTTCACCTGAAGATTCTACAGGCTAAACAAACATCCAACTATTCAAACTTCAAGTCTCTTAAACTGAAAAACTAATTTACAAAATAAAAAAACATGTTTTGTTCTTGTTCTTACAGCAGAAGAAAAGTATGTTTGCTGTTTTTATTGAAGTGGCGAATTTAGGATTTTTAAAATTGGGTTCCTTCAAAAGGGGATGAACAGTTAAAATGTCACCAGCAGTAAATAACTCTCTTGGTATGTTCATATAGTATGAATCCAGATTAGCTAATCCCGAAGGCTGAAGCTAACAGTTAGGGGCAAACACCTAATTGGATTTGTTAATCTCAGACGTCACAGCAGGCTATGCTAACACTATTTTATTAACCTGGTTGTTAATTACAAAGATGCTAGAGATTACTTAAACTGGTGAGAGGAGGGAGGAGAAGGATCAAAAAATGATCATGCTGTGGGAAACAAGTGCTGAGAACAGTGTTTCCTGTCAGAGTAACTACTTAATACAAAGGTAGTGTGAGGATATATACTGTATAATGGCGTTTGCTTAACATAAATGCTTTAAAAATGTTCTTTCTTGTTGTTTTATTTTAATATCAGAGAGTTATTCAGGACTAAATTCTTCACAGTTCTCAGTACGTGTTTTACACAGGAAGATCAGCACTTCCTCGTGTGTTTATGATGGGGGGGGGGGGGGGGGGTGATAAGAGCTTCTTAAGGGTGGGAGAATATGTTCACGTATCATTTTTACAAGGTCGTAGTAACCTAACTAACTGAGCCCTGCAAAGGCAACAATAAGATGAATTGCCTTGCCCATGATATGAAAAGTAATTGAAAAAAAGACATTAATCTTTCAGAAAATAGATTAGGTCACTAGGCATGCAAGATTAGTTACATTTTTTGACCCTCTTCCAATCCAACAGGAGGTGATGGAGATGAGGAGTCAGGTCTCTCACTCTGGCGTGCAAGTGGACGTGGACGCGCCCAAAGGTCAGGACCTGGCTCAGATTATGGAGGAAGTGCGAGCCAACTATGAGAAGATCGCCATGAAGAACGCAGAGGACCTTAAACGCTGGCATGAAAATCAGGTAATGAATGTTGTAAAGAGAAAGTAAAATGGTAAAACAGACTGGTTGACTGTCTTGTTTGGTCAACATGCTGTTTTTCTTCCCCTGTCAGATTGCAGATGTGCAAGTCCAGGTGTCACAGAACACAGAAGCACTTCAGGGGGCTCAGATGGAGAAAAGCGATTTATCCCGACAGATTCAAACCCTGGAAATTGAACTCGCGTCTCAACAGAACTTAGTAAGCACTAGAAACCTACTCTTTAAGTTTCTATTTTACTCACAGACTAAAATAATCAAACCTTTCAAAACAAGCCTGTCACTGGAATCTAACATTTATCTATAATTGCTATTGCAATAGTTGACATTTCGGTGCCTCTACTCTTGCCTTGCATCTATTCAGATTCAAATTATTTATTAAAACATTTATTTTCTTGGGTCCTATTTTCACAAGTTTTTCCACTTCTTTATCAGAAAGCCTCCTTAGAAGACACTTTAAACAACACAGAACAACACAACAACATGGAAATGGAGAAGTACAACAACCTCATAGTCTGCCTGGAGGAAGAACTCACCAACTTGCGGGCGAACATTCAGCACCAGACCCAAGAGTACGAGGCGCTGCTCAACATGAAGATGAAACTAGAGGCCGAGATCAGCACTTACAAGAGTCTGCTGGATGGTGGAGACTTTAAGTAAGAATTACAAAGGGGATAAAAATGTGTATGGCTCCATCTCCTCCTTCGTTTTCAATCAGAATTTATAAAAAACAAAATGTATCCTGTTTTGCACAGGCTCCAGGATGCACTGGAGGAGCTGGCCGCCTCAAGTTAATTCAGTACAGAGGTCCGGAGGGAGAACAAAATCTCGCGCCCACAACCTACAGCAATCTGAAAAATGCATCTTGCTGATCCACGTAGCCAAAAAAAGAAATCCTAAATACAGCCCGGCCACTGAAACTGTTTCAGAAACACACATTGCCTGTTCTGATAAATAAAAGAAATTGTTCCCATGCTGTGGTGATTTTGAGTATTTATTATTTAATAGAACTGTATAATGCCCTTCGCAATTTAGAACAGCTGCTCAATGTACAAAAAAGGTATTAAAGTGTTTTATAAAGTTGATGGGTAAGTCATTGGACCAGAGTTAGAAGATGAAGCAGAAAATCAAGTATAATCCTCATAATATCAGTATTAAGTATTTACCAACCAGAATAGAAATCAAAAGGCATATATGTTCATGAATAAAAATGGCAAGCTTAAATGCTAATGTTTGACAGATTATCAAAATTTTACATACATTTTGCATGTTTCTGCACTGAAAAAGACATTCATACCCTGTAAAGACAGGGTATGAATATCCAAAACTTCAAATTTACTTTTTTGCTATTAGGGCTTGAAGAATGGTTCGGCATATTGCTCCTGAAAAATAAACAAAGCCCGCCCTAAAAGTAAACTTCAAAAGTGTAATTTAAAAAGATTCATACTTCATGAATTATTTTTTTTCACATTTTATTACCTTAAGAACACAAACTTCAATCTACTTTATTTGGATTTTGCCAAAACAAGACAAGGTGACTCATGTTTATTAGGTGGAAGAAAAAAAATTACATTTGGTTTTCCACATTGCCCACAGTATCTGAAGAGTGTGGCGTGCATTTGTATTCAACCACCTGAGTTGAAACTGTCCTACTGTGTTTACAAGTCTCTTGAGACACGCCTCTACCTGCTTTGCACATCTAAAGACTTAAAGCTTCGCCCATTCTTCTTTACAAAACAGCTAAAACTCAGTCAGTTTACATGGAATGCATCGGTAAACATACATTTGTGAAACCTTACCACAGATGCTTAATTGGCCGAAGGTCTAAACTTTACTTAAATGTAATAGCAAATTTCTTGTCCCTTTGTTTCATCTGCTCAATAATAAATTAGACCTGAAGGTACCGTATTTTAAAAAAAATTATTTGCATATGAAAATGTTGCCCTAAAAATAAAAGAAGTGTCCATTTGCATCAACTGTCTGTGCTTGGAGGTTAGATTTGCTCTATCCCAGAATTGTCGGGGGCCAAACAAAATCATTCAGAGGGCTGCAAATGACCCCCGGGCCACACTTTGGACACCCCTGTTCTAAACCATTTCATCGCAGCTCTGGCTGTATGTTTAGGGTTTTTGTCTGGGCGGAAGGGGAACTCCATCTGACCAGAGCACCTCTTTCCACATGTTTACTGTGTCCCCCTCCATGGCTTGTGCATGGCCCCTTTTCAACAATGACTTTCTTTCTGACGCACAGTACTGTATAATAAAGGTGACATGTGGGGAGTGCCTGACTATTGTTGCTCTGTCAAAAGATTATCTCACCTGAGCAGTGGATCTCTTTCCAGAGTTAGCATGGGCCTCTCAGCTACTTCTCCAGTTATGATTGATCCTTGACTTGACATTATATGCCTAGACAATGTTTACCACCCCAAGTGATGTTGTTAAAGGTAGAGTGGATTATCTTTCCGGTATGTTGGTAAGAAGTCCCTTTTTGACCATCTTACCTGCTCTTCCGCTCCTCGGATTGCAAGTAAAAACCTCCCAAATCCACTCTGGTGTTGTTTCTTTCTACTAAGACCTTCCTCTTCTTTTCATAAACATGTACGCGGTTTGATTCTTGCGACTCTCAGCCATTTTACAAAGAACTAGGTGAGAGCAGCAGAGCTACAATGAATGGCTAACACCGAAGCTCACTGGATACATAAACAATAGAAGTATGCATGCGCAGCCAGCAAACGGACACTAACAAGGAGCGAGCACGCACGTTGAGCAGGTCACAATGATTGGCATGTGGGACAACCAATAGATAATATGATCCCACCGGATCTCAGAGCTGAAAGATCGTCCACTATACCTTTAATAGCATGTAAGTAAACAGGTGTATTTACTTATAAAGCACTGTTAATAAATACAAATACCAAGGTGCTTTAGAACAGAATAGAATAGAATAGAATTGAATAGAATTGAATACATACCTTTATTGTGGGGAAATTCAGGAAAGAGTATAAACACTAGAACATGAATAAATTGAAACACAGCTAAAAAGACAAATAGCTTATTAAATTATATAATTAAAAACACATCAATAGGATATACAGTGAACTTGCCATGTTCTGAAATTATTGTATTGCAGAGTTTGCCATAAAGCTTGGCTTAGACATTTCATTTTGACAGACCAGATAGAACATTGCAGTGATAAAGTGTGCACAGATTCAACAAAAAAGTATATATATAATGAGGTAAAATTGATAAAGTGTAAGAAGATTTAAATGTTATTTGTCGATCACTTTGAATAGATTATTTACGATGTATGGCTACTTCAAAGTATTTTCACCCATCCTTTTATTTTACTTGTGTTACTGGAACTAAATGTGAAAAATAAATAATTCTGGTGGAGGGGGGGGGGGTGTCAATTCTTAAAACATGCAGGATAAGTGAAATTGCCCTGTTATTTAACATTTAACTCTTGTTCTTGGAGTTATGGTTAAAGCTTTCTATAACTCACTAAAATGAGTTCTAGGGGGAAAAAAAGAAATAGGTCAATATCTGAAATTCTTACTAAATGGAAATAAACAGTCAATGATTAGGATTTGGAGACGGTTTCAGGGACCAACCGAGCAGAACGCCAGCATGGAGCAGATGTGGGTCAGGGAGTAAACAAGGGAGGAGGCACAGGCCCGTGAACGGCGATGCGCGCTCCCGCCCATAAACCTCTGACGCTTTCATCCGGGAACTTCAACGAACTGCTTCTCCAACATGGCGGCGTCAGGTGAGGCTTATGTGGGTGAACGACCCGGGTCGTTTAGAGGGAATTCCGTGGGGCTATGTGTCCGCACACTCCAAGAGCTAAATTAAAATGCTAGTTTTTTCGTCTGTGCAGCGGCTCGTCTTGTTGTCCCGGGCCTATGAATTTGTCAATGGGTTGTTTTAGTCCGCCGAAGGCGAAGCTGGCACGGGGAAGCCGTATGAACGAAGCACGACTTGTGATCTGAAATGCTCCGGCCTACAAATGAAACCAAAATAATCGCTTATTCGGAGATTTTGTAACCTCGGTGTTTGGGCGCTTAGGTGTATTTGCTGTAACGCTTTGGGGGTAATGCGTTGGCAAATGTTGCTAACTGCGTGCGGAGCTCGCCGTGGCGCTACGGGCAAACAAGCGTCGGGCGCAGGCGCGTTTTGTGGAGGAGGGGTTGGGCCGAGGAGCCCGGGCCGCCTGGAAAGTGTCTCCCACGTGTGCGGCGCCGCTCCCTGGCACCTCGTCTCTGACGAAACGGGGCAGCTGGACCTGTCGGGTCGCCTCCGGTACCGATCACAGCTCGGCTCCTCCGACTTGGAGCTGCCCTCTCCCAGTCGGCCGAGTCTTGCGCCGCTGATGGCGCACTTGGATCCTGACGTTGCACTAGGCCCTAAAACCTAGCCAGCTAAGCAGGGATACTTCCCCTCCTCCGTCAGCAGTCCTGTGGTGACTAAGCCCGCAAAGACCGAGACAAAAGAGATAACGAAGCCAGCAAATTGTGCTTACACACTAAACATTTTTACCTCCTGCAAAAAAAATAAAAAATAAACGTCAAGCCGAATAAAGTCCCGCGTCCTGGAACAGATGCTCCTGATAATGTACATTACACGTGTAAGAGCAGATAAAGCTGCTTGGCTCGGCAGGTTTATCTTCTATGTAAGTCGGAAAAGTGTTTTGAATACTAATTAAAAAAATAAGGCACGTCCTGACCGCAGGGATTTTCAAAGGTTTTGCCTATTCTTCACACCAAAACAAATAAAACAAATCAAACATGCTTTATGCCCCTCCCTGGCAATTATGGCATTAAAAGCTCCCCATCCGTTATCCTAAAATAAGCTTTAAAAGGTTGGGAGGGGGTCTGTACTTGAACTTAAATTTCAGTCATATGGGGGTTTTTTGCAATTTAAAATGGATCACTTCTTGTGATGGGTGTTTGCAGTTGCACTAAGGTGTTTAGCTTTGCAACAAACTGTAATGCATAAAATCCAATAGTGGTAAATGTTAGAAGTCAAGCACCTGCAGGTTAGTGTGTGTTTACACACCGGTCAGCTCTGCTGACATCATTTAACTAGAGCTGCACTGATCGGGCCATTCCGACCAGTTTTCACTCAGATCTGATTTGGTGTTAGTTTTTTTTATTCTCCCTCTAACTATAGGGCATTACATTGAAAACTATGCTGCAGGCTCTTTTTGTAAAGTTTAACATCAAACAGAATCAAGGAATGTCTTGATTTCCTCCACTTAGGCATTAGGGAACATGAATTGAATAGAGTTTTTATCAAACTGTGAAATGTGCAGCGGATACTTGCTTGTTGGTCATTGCACATAAATGCTCTGAGGTTTTAGTCTTCAAGCATTTTCTAGAACAGGGAAAGAATCTCCTACGATCTAAAAGATCAACATGTGACCTGGTGATCAGGAGAAAAATGGGCAGATTTCCAGTCTCTGATTGGTTGTCTTCTAGCTTAAACCATTGCTGATGAATTTGAGATGACATTAAATCAAACAGAGAAACATAAAATGCAAGTAAAAGTGACCAGAAATACGACATTAGTCTTTATTACAGTAGTATTAGTGCAGATCACTAGGTTATAAGTGCACCTAAACTATGACTTGGTGTGCTGTCTTAATTCACCTTATGCTTTGTATGTCTTTTCCTGTAGCTAAGAAGAAGAATAAGAAGGGCAAGACCCTCACGTTGAATGACTTCCTGGCAGAAGACGGAGGCAGCGGCGGTGGTGGTGGCGGCGGCGGCGGGCCTCCTCCTCCCAGTTACCCATCCAAGTCCACAAGCTGGGCTGATGAGACTGACGACCTGGATGGAGATGGTGAGCTGAGATTTTATGCATTTAAATCGGGGGGGGGGGGGGGGGGTGTCTTCAGATGATGAGCTGGGAAGTTTCTTAGGTTTAATCTTCCGCATATAAAATGTAGACATTTAAAATCAAACAGGAGTGGTAGTTTTGATAGGTCTCGGCTACCTTGCCAATGATATGAATGGAAAAGAAAAAACCGTCCTGTGCCGTAGTTCGGCCTGGTCTGTTTGAACGCTGATTTTTTTTTTTAAATGTATTTTTTTATTACTTTCATGTTGAGAGGGTTAACTTTGGTTTCGGTCAGTGGATAGGAGGCATTAATTAAATGATATTAGTTGTTTAGTTTCATCCTTAGATAACTCATAATTGGGGAAATGTAGACGAGGATATAAATGCCTTTGATTTTTGATTCAATAAAAACATATATTTTATTTTTATTTTCATACTGTGCCTGTTTCTTTGCTGTTTTCAGAATTGCTAAAATAAAAGATTAGACTGAACTCTTGAGTAGAGACAGGTGTAAATGGTTTGCACTGATGCCTTTTGTTTGGTGTTAGTTGTTGTCATGCAGATGCTTCTGGGGTTTCCCTGTGTTGTAATAATGTCAAGGGTTAGTTTGTTGTTGTCAATTTAGGAGGGGGGGGGGCCTTTTGCTACTTAGTATGTTTTATGAGAGGATTAAACTAGGAACAAATAAAAACACTTTCACATGAAGTTGTTACTGTTGGGTTTGTCTCTAAATTTTCAAAGTTGATACTTGATACCCTTTTTTGTTAACGTGGCAACTAAGGCTGCAACTAACAATTATTTTAATAATCGATTATTTTTACGTTTAATCTGTGAATCGGACAAAAAGACTAACAGAGCAGATAAGCGCACAAAAAAAACAAGTTGCTACTTAGGTGTTTTGTTACAATAATATTAGGTAATAAATAATTTTGCCTCAAATAAAGTTTATGTTGACGAGATTGTACGTCAATCATTTAATAGTGAATGTTGTCTATATGAACAGCGATTTAACACAACAAACTTGAAGCTGTAAAACCGGGGTGTCAAATGTGATTTGGTTAAACCTTACCCTTGTGCTAGTGCACCTAGGGAATATAATTAGACATAACAATGCAACCAGTGTAGAAACACCACTTCTGACAATCAAATAAACCATCAGCCCATTTCATAGACTGTTTCAGCACAAGCTGCATTTTATGTAGATACTACATGCTACATACTTTGACGTTTCAAAGTCAAAAAGGGTTTACCGTATCAGCCGTGTTACAGATGCTTGTAGAGGCGAGAAGAGATGTTAGACTTAGGATCACCAGTGTGACGTCAGATTTTATGCTAGGAGGAAGTCCCTCTTCCCAGGGCTAACAGCACTTCTGTATACCAGTAAAGACTGGCGTAATGTAATGGAGCTTCTGGGAGACAGGTGCTAAGGGCGTGTCCCTTAGTGAGCTACCGAAACAAATGTTGAAAGAGAAACTGTGTTATTAGCCACATTAGGCTCCGATTCCTTTACAACTAAATGTAGAAGCAAATTTTTATTTTTATTTTTTTTGTTGCTTCACTTTTTAGCAGCTGACTGACCCATCAGCTTGAAATTCTTCTGCGTTAATTCGTACCACAATAGAACGGTGTGGTACGGTGTGAGCTCAGGAGGTTTACCATTTCACTGTTGCAGATCCTGGAGTTTCTAAGTTTCTATGTTGCTCTTAGACATCATTGTCGTAGCGTTATCTTGTAGCGTTAGCTTGTACTGTTAGCATAGCTAATTTCGGTTTACCTGTAAGTCTTCCTTATAGGGGAAAGTACAACCGATCAATGTTAGCCATGTCTGCTAAAAATGGTCGCAAAGGTTTTCTTCTGGCTGTATTTTACGGGGGGGAGGGGTCATTTGTCATTGCGCTGTCCTTGTCCGTCAAGCTAACAACAGCTAGCGTTAGCTTATGTTGTACAGGAGGTTTACTACTTAACTGTTGCAGACAGGAGCTTAACTGAGCTTTATGTTGATCTCATACATTGAGGCATCAATTACCGTATTTTAACAACCCTACTACATACCGTCTTTGCTGTCCCTGTTACTAGTGTATAAACAAACATATTTAAAATAAAGGACATTTAGCCTGGCAAAATTTATTTGTATCAATAGCAAACTAACCGGCAAATAAAAGCATATAGTGGCATACTATAGATGAGTATAGTAAGGAAATAATTTTGTGATTGAGTCAAAGGTCAATTTAGGGCTGGGAGTTAAATCGATTTTAATCAATTCATTCTAATTTGCAGGTTTTTTTTTTAAGATTTAATTTCTGGAAAATTGAGATTTTATTTTACCAATGCGATCATTGGACTTCGATGAAGAGAATAGAATGCAATGCTGAATATGTTTACGTAAATATATTGTCAAAATAGAGTTAACCTTTTTAAACATAATACGAGTTTAAACATTTATAGTTATATGACTGAAGCCTGTTCTTAGCTCATTGTGTAATACCACTAGAGCAAACATTTTGTTATATTTACAATGGCAGGGCCACCATCTTCTTTTACAAGCATATTTAGTTAAACTCCCAGACGAATTGAATGAGTTAAGTTTGTCATAGGGCTGGACAATAATTAAATAACGATATATATCGGTTGATGTGTGTTGCAATAGAAAAAAGGGGGGAATAAAAAGTTCAATAGAAGAAACATTGTTTTCCTTTTTGTATTTCAGCCTATAATATAGGTTAATATTACAGTCACTACCAACCAATCACCAACTTTTATTTTATTTGCAGTTTTGGTAAAAAGTCAGTTGAATAAAGGGTTATGTTTGAATTCAGTATTTGTCTTTATCTAAAAATAGGTCATTAAGCAATAGCATAAAATGGCCAGGGCTGCACTTAAATATGTTTTGAATCTTTTTATAATTGTTGATATCGAGCAATGTGATTTCTATCAATTTTTTTAACTATTGATTTTTTTATTTTTTTTTATTTATCGATATGCTATTTTTCTATATCGTCTTGCCCTGATTTGTCATATTGTAAGCAATTAAATCTTCTCTTAACCGAAATTATTTCTTGATTTCTTGATACCCTTTTCTAAGTTGTATCCTCTTGGAATCATTTTAGTCGCCACATCGTGGCACACTGAGGAGGATACGTACAGGGCACCACCCATTGACCGGTCCATCCTGCCCACGGCCCCTCGCTCGGCCCGTGAGCCCAACATCGACCGCGCCAGGCTGCCTCGTAGCCCTCCGTACACCGCCTTCCTGGGGAACCTGCCCTACGACGTCACAGAGGACTCAATAAAAGACTTCTTCCGCGGCTTAGCGGTAGGTCCAGCTAACACGCAGCAGGCAGGCATTCGCTTTGTAGTTGACACAATGTGCTTGCATAAAAGTGGTGGGTGATAGGACAATGAAATGTTTAGTTGGTGCAAGTTTATCTTTTGACAAGCACAACCGGCATTTAATGCAAGCAGGGTAATATATTTTAAGCATGTATTGTTAATTGTGTTAACTGTGGCTTATAGCTAATGAAAATTGAATTAGATTTCTTATATAATGATAATATTATATAAGATATAATACAAAACAAATTTCTGATACAGAAATGTTTCGTTCCGGTCAGTGCCATCAGTGAGGACTGCTGACTTGCACTTGTTCAGCAGGAAGTCATTGACATCCTACTCGGGGACATTAAGTGTCAAAAGGTCATTGCTAAAGAGGCTGGCTATTCAGGGCTGTATCCATGCATAATAATGTGAGGTTGACCCGGAGGGATACATGGGGTAGAAAAAAGGTGCAAAAGCAACAGTGACGACCAAGATATTTAGAGTATTGTGGAACAAACCTCTGCAAGAGTCTGTGGACTGCAGCTGGAGTCGATACTTGAGCTTCCTTAGCACCCCAGCAGAGACACGGGCTGATCAAGTATTACAAGAATATACTTCACAGTACTAAGAAGTACTTTTCACTAGGCAAATATTTCTGTATTAAACATCTTTTTTTTTTATTGGTAATATGTAATGTTCTTGATTTGGCATTAGCCATAATAATGCAAATTAACAGAAATAAATAGTTGTGTTATATCTCTTTTTTTAAATATTGAAGTGTATATAAAGTTTTGATGAGCTAATTTATTAAAGTACTCGCATGTTTAAAACCATGCATGTAAGCTCGCAGTACTTTGCTGCCATCTGCAGTTATTTTGTATTAAATGTAATAAGTTCTGGCTTTAAAATTAAGTTTGTTTTGATGTAATGTGTGAAGCAAAATTGTGTTTTAAAAAAAACAATTTGACATGGGTTACCCGTCAGTTAGAGAAGTTTATCATCTTGTTCATAGATGCCCCAAAGTAAAATATTTGAGATCAACTATAACTTCTGTTTTTCATCATTTAAAACCAAATAATCATTCTTTATTAGTTATTATTACTTATTGTTCACTGACTGTTTTATTTCTGTTTGAGAAATTGGCAACAGAAACCTCTAATAGTAACTACTAAAGTTTTCAGTCTTTTTTTCATGTCACTGTTTGCCCAACGTTTGCAAGGCTCTGGCTTTATTTGAAAACTTTAGATCTGAGCAACAAAGGCTTTTTGTAATCGCAGGATTTTTCTTCCTTTTTCCAAATGAATTTGTTTTATGAAGTCACAAAGGTTTGCACACAATTCTGCCATTAGTGAACTTCTGTATTTCATTTGACGCTAGTTTTCCCATTTTATTAGTTCTGCACCAAATTCAATTAAATTTTATTCATATAGTGTCAATTCTCAACATGTCATCTCAAGGCACTTTCTACAGTAAAATATAATCAAATCATACAGAATGGTCAAAAAGTTTCCAATCTAAGAAAACCCAGCAGATTGCATCAAGTCTTGACAAACAGCATTCACTCCTGAAAGAGCGTAGAGCTACAGGGAGAGTCGCCTGCATTGTTGATGGCTTTGCAGCAATCTCTCATACTGAGCATGCATGAAGTGACAGTGGAGAGGAAAACTCGCCTTTAACCGGAAAAAACCTACAGCAGAACCGGGCTCAGTATGAACGGTCATCTGCCTCAACTGATTGGGGTTTAGAGAAGAGAGAGCAGAGACGCAAAAAGCACAGAAGCACACATTGATCCAGGAATCCTTTCTATGTTATTCACCATGACTGATATTTCTCTAATCTCTTAAAATATTTAGCCAAGACTTTGGTGGGCATGGCAATATCCCTCCACAGTGGCCCCTAGAAGCATTAAAGCAATCGGTCCCAAGCACTGTTTGACCAAGAATTTTAAAATTTGGTACACATACGTAGTGTTGCAAAGCCTACAGAAAAGCCATTGTCAAACTCCACTGGAAGTCGGCCATTTTGGATCAGTCTTTTACACACATATGAGAGATCTCTGCCTACAGCTTCTCACTCGCAGACATCAATATTACTCAGCGTAGTCTTAAGCCATTGTTAATAAAAAGTTACCAAAAACCTTTTGCTGTATTCAAGCATGTGGGTGTGGCCAAGCCTCAAAATCGGACTTCTCACCATGAAAGACTAAGGTTTAATGACTCTCACTCATAATGTCAGAGCTGAACCAAACTCTGTCATCACAGACCAGCATGCAACACATTCACTTTAGCTTCACCCACTTAGAACAGGAAGTAACATATTTGCTCGTGGATATTCAACTTTTACACTCTGACTCGTATAAGTTTCAGTGTCTGATGGCAGAACAAGGTGTTGAGTCCTACTCTGAACAGTGACTGTTGGCTGGAGCTTGTGGGTGTAGCAGAAGAGCAGATTTCACTATAGCGCCCTTGTGCATAAGTTTGGCTCTAAATCACACATGCATAATCTGTTTGCTCCAAACTGGATATGGATATTTGTCAATGGCCAAATGAGTCCATTGGATTCCATTCAAATTTAAAGCAACTACGCACCCTAGAATATTTCCAATAGCTTTATATCCCTTATGCATTGTCATATCAACACCAAAATGATGACTGTTAAAACACATTAGTATGGTAAGTTAATGACATCCCTTTAGCTCTGCCCACTGCTTGCAAAATTACAGGTTTCTGTGCTGAATGACACTCAATGACTGCCTGTAGATGTTTCAGCCTTTGTCTAATAACATAATAATTTCAAATGACATTTGCAAAATACAACAGGAAGTAGGGCTGGGCGATATGGTCTAAAAATCAATATCGCGATAAATTGAGCAATTCACCTCGATAACAGTAAACTAGGCACTTGGCAGCCAGTTATATTGATGGTAGAATTCACCCGGACAATCGCAGCTAAATAATCTTGATAGATGAAAATCCCAAGTACACATCAGGATTCCTCCCCAGCGTAGAAAACTTAGCTGGAAGCTGGAAGCGCCACGCCGGTGATGCAGAACATCAGCGGTCGCTGCTTCGAGGTGGGAGGGCCACCCAATGCTGCTTGCAGCTTTAATTTCCTCGTTTGGTTTTTGTCTCCAGATCAGCGCAGTCCGTTTGCCTCGAGAGCCCAGTAATCCAGAGAGGCTGAAAGGCTTTGGATATGCTGAATTCGATGACCTGGAGTCCCTCCTGAGGGCCCTGAGTCTGAATGAAGAGGTGAGATGAACAGCCTTAGAAGGGGCTTATTAATTTGGCTTTTCAAACTGTATTTGAGTCACATAACTAAACTTTGTGCGTTGTGCTTCTTTGTTCACGGATCATGACAACAGAACCTTGGAAACCGAAGGATTCGTGTCGATATTGCAGATCAGTCAAATGATAAAGGTGCGTTTCGTGTTGGCTTTTTAAATGTGTTGACCAAAACAGGATTTCCTTCTCCAATTGATATTTACTCTCCTCATCCCTTTGGTCCCATATTACTGGACCAGAAACGGTGATTTAAGAACAGTTTTATCCCAAATTGTTGGTTGAATTTTGTTTAAAAAAAAACAATGTAGATTCTGATGAAATTATTCAGAAGTTGCCTATGTAGTGTTATGTGTTTTAGGGGCTTTATAATTAACAGCTGTGGATTATAGGGTTAACAACTGCATCTACTAGCATACAGCAACAATTTATATTTGTAGAAGTCGCACAGTTTTATTCAGTCCTAAAGTGTTGGATGTGATTTCAGTATTTTCCTGCTTTGGATAAATATGGAAGAAGTAAAGAGTATTTTCAGACTGTATTTCCTGTCCCATTGTCTAAATGTTGTCCTTTCCTCTGTCTTCCTTCCTTCCTTCTGAACTCCATTCTGCCTTTTCTTCTTTCCGCTCGTCCTTATGTACTTTTTTTTTGCGTGTCCTTCATTTTTCCTTCCTGTCTGTGGAGTTTACTGTTTTATATTTAAAACCTTTCAAGTGTGGAAATATCTGCCATAAATGTAATGAAATTGTGTATTTTATATTTAAAAATGGGAATTAAGATCTGAAGTCTAAAATGTTTAAGTCCGGAAACCAGAAAGAAGTTGACATCAGCATAACGTTGGCCAATAGTACTACTAATTCAGTATCATTGGCTAATTCCTTAAAACTCTATGCATCTAGGGAGAAACTAAAGATGGACATGATGTTTCTACTCCTAGGGAACTGATGTGAGACATTCAAATGCAATGCAAATGTAAACTGCCTACTGATCCTCTAGTGCTTGTTTTCCGTTTTAATCATGCCTTTAAAAGCTTTTAGACTCAGCTGGTATATTATTATATTTATGTAAAACTTTTGAGGACGTACCTTTCATCTTAACTTTGCAGAAAGAGATGGATCCATGGGAGGTAGAGACAGGGGTGGACGAATGGCAGACATGGGTCCTGACAAGACGGACAGCGACTGGAGGGCTCGACCAAGTGCGGACAGTGATGATGGACCTCCGAGGAGGGATGATGCTTTTGGAGAAAGTGAGTCAAAATTTCAATTTTTTTTCCCCCTGCAAAATATGAGGACATCCAACATTGATATATGAATGTTATTATAATGGCAGAATATCTTATGCCATATACATGTAATTAGATGTGGTAAATTAATAAATCAAGTACGGTAATTAATTTCAGCTATACAACAGGCTGAAGAAGCTCTGCTGTGGTAAATGGTCATTTATTAGGCACACCATGTGTGGGTGTGAACCCTGGTGCACAAGGTGCCATTTAAAAAAAACAATCTTATAGGGTTATAACGGAAATCGTCTGCCTGTTGCAGCAGACGTCCCACTGCATGATGTTTGTGAAAGTTAATGACATTATAATCACTTCTGTTACAACTCAGCACCTATAGTATAAGGAGGATGACAAACAGTCTTTCTCTCTGTCGCAGCTTTCGCACTAAACAGTGTTATCAGCCTTTAGGCTCTTGTTTGCTTATTGACCTGGAGAAATATCGGATTTTTGAGTTTCCAACTGGTGTGCTACTGTTTAAGATGAAAATGGTCAGTTTTAAGCCATCTTTCTTGATGCATCCCTATCAAAAACTGTACCAAAAAGAAAAAAGTTTGAGAATTTTTTTTTTTCTAAAGGAAATTCAGATGCAACTTTCTTATTTATGTAATTAATCCCGTCCCAGGATCACGGGACCGGTATGAGTCCGACCGTTTCAGAGAGGGGTCACGGCGGGACGACCGTTACGATGGAGGAAGAGACCGCTACCGGGATCGCTATGATGACAGGGACCGCAGGGATCGCTATGACGACCGAGACCGCAGAGACTTTGATAAAGGAGGTGAGTTATGGTTTTGTCTGTCAGACTGCTTCTGACCCCCCCTTTGGCCTGCAGGTAGCTGTGATTGGCTCTTTTCTGCCTGCAGCCAGATACGCTAATTCCTGCCTCTGTTTTAATGTCATCTTTGTAGGCTTTGACTCCCGCGGAGGTGGAGGAGGTCGTCGTGCCTTTGGTAGCAGCTTTCGTCGAGATTATGAAGACGGTCGAGGTAGCAGTGATCGTTACGGCGACAAGGATCGCTATGCCGACCGGGATGATCGGTACGAGAGGCGAGATGAGAGGCGTGATGAGAGAGGTGAGTTTGTATAAATACAATAATTGTTTAGGGTTCCTACGCCGTTTGGAAAAGCATGGAGTTTGAATTTTGTATTTTCCAGATCTGGATAAATGTGGAAAAAGGAAATCTTTTGGTTTTTAGATTCGATTCTATATCCCATTGTATTTTGGTCTGTCTGTGAATCGACCTGTTTTCTGTTTTTCCTTCTGTCCATCCATCCAAAATGAAAATGCAATTCCTCCATGTCAGTCCAGCTTTTTGTCTGTCTATCCATCAATGCAGCAGTTTGTTCTTTCAACTTTCTCTGCATTTTTACGTTTATTATGCCTACATTATTTTATTGATTCCGTCCTCCATCCGTTTGTTTGTTTTTATTATTTATTATTAATGTGTTCATCCAACTGTCTGCCCTTTTCCCTCCTTTCATCCCTTTACCCATCCATCCGTTCTTAAGTCCATCCAACTTGGAAATGCATTAACATTAATTTCTCCATTCGTCTGTCATTTATCTGTTCATCTCTACCCCTCCCCCAACAATCCCTCCATCCATGCACCAATCTGTTTCTCCATCCATCACTTGTCTGTACATCCATTTATCGATCTGTCTTTTTGATGTGTGTAGATCTGTTTATCACCCGTATGTTTGTCTTTTGTCTCTTTCCAATCTTCCTTCCAGTCTGAAGTTTCTGCAGGTTGACCATGAATCAGTTGTGAAATTATGTATTTACGCTTCGTCTGCAAAAGTATGAAGGGTTTACAAGAACAATGTCTAGGAACCTTATTAGATTTTCTTAACTATTACACTCTGAAGTTCAGTTTTCTGAGGATGTGCTAACTCATTTGTTCCACCAGCCCCTCAGCAAAGACCCAAGTTAAACCTGAAGCCTCGCAGTGTACCGAAAGAGGAGGAAGGTACCAGCAGCGGGGGAACATCCCCAGCTGTCCCTCCAAGCTCTGGAGCCAGGTCTTCCTCCATATTCGGTGGGGCAAAACCAGTTGACACAGCAGCTAAGGAGAGGGAGGTGGAGGAGAGGCTGAAGAAGGAAGAAGAGAGGCTGCAAAGACAACTAGAGGTGGACAAAAGCCGGGGACCCGAGAGAAAGATCAGGGACAGGTAAGCGGGGAGGACTCCTACGTTTGTGTGGTTCAAATGTAAACTATTCAGAAAACTATTTAATTCAAAGTCTGTTCAGCTCTGTTTATTTATATAGTGGCGGTTCATTACAAATCTCATATCGAGGCTACAAATCTTTATACAGTAATATGTAGTAATTTCAGTCCAGGTTTAACCCAATGCAAAGTTCAGTTTGAAATGCCAATTGGTAAAGAGTTTCCTGTCTAATGAAACCCAGGATGATTGCATTGATTGATTGACTCTGCAGCATGAACAAACATATATAAGTGGAGAGCTGACAGCATTGTGACTTTGCACCAATCTCTCATGCTGAGCATGCATTAGACGAAAACAGAAAGGATTCTTCTCCTTTACCAGAGAGAAACCTCCAGCAACACCAGCCTCAGTGTGAATGACTGGCTGGGGTTTGGAAAGATGGAGCAGACACACAGAAGCATTGACCCAGGAATACTTTTTATGTTAAAGAAAAAGTAAAGCCCTTTATAACCTCATAAGCTCATCTAGAGTGAAACACAGTTAAACAGATAAGCTCTGAGGCAGTTGTGAAAACGATGGGATAAATGTGTGTACTAACCATCGCAACAATATCTCCAAGTGTATCGTCTATAGAAAGAACATGAAGGTTTTGGCAGCAACAGCTCCCCTGGTTGCTCTCTCTAGGATTGTGTCACAGTAGAACAGAAACACCAGATGTAACTTTAATAGAGAACAAAAAACAGAACATAAAGCTAATGTCAGCAATAACTGTTGTCAACGCACAACAAGAATTGTAGGAAAAAGTAGTGGTCAGTATGTCCTCCAGCAGCTCTAAGCCTATAGAAGCATAACGACAGATGGCTTAGGATAATCTAAGCCAGTCTAACTGCAAGCTTTATCAAAAATAAACGTTTAAGGCTGTTCCTAAAGATAGACTGGGAGTTGGTTCCACAGGAGAGGAGGCTGATAACTAAAAGATCAGCCTCCCATTCATCGAAACGCCACAAACCTCCAGTGAGCCTGCAGTCTGAGAATAAAGTGCAACAATTAGACTCGCATGTCTCATCTTTCTTGAGTTGAGAACCTTCTAGAAGGCACAAACAATTTTAGCAATACCACAATTTAAAGAACCTGTTGGCAGGCGGGCCAAGGTCTTGAAATGTGTCTTGCTGCCTGAAGGGAGCTCTTATATCTCATACAAATTATTTCAAGTATTCCAAAAACTTTCAGTGCCTTGCTTTCAATGCTCTTTCCATTCATTATCAGCTTCTTATCTAGACTCCATAACTTCTACAAGCTGCAGGCCTGTAAAAACCAACCACTGCTCTTCGCACCAGACATCCACATGTCAACTATTGAAGAGTCGTTTTAATCTGGTGAAATTACCTTTAAGGCAGACACCAGCGTAAAACATATTCTGACGCGCTCATGTAACGCCGATGTGCGTACTCATTCCTTGTTAATGCCCACTTGCTGGCTGTACTTGCACACTTCTAGTGTTTATGTATCCGTTAGCTTAGCGGTTAGCCTTCATTGTAGCTCCACAGGCATACAATATTACCGTGGATTTGTCATTCAGTTTTTTTTAACAAACCTACAAAATGAAACATTCCATCCATTATATACTCTCATTTTTAGGCAGGTTCTTGAAGTGCAGGAAGAAGTGACAATTTGGGCAGATGTGGATGGGTCAGCGGAGAAAATCCTGCGTAAAGGGAGCTCAGGTTTCAGCCATAAGCCGTTAATTAGACTGCTTAATTAGTTTAATAATTTCAGTATAATTTAGGCAACTGACAGGGTAATGCCCTGTTACGCTCAAATGAGAACCCTGGCATAAAGTTACAACAATGTGCTTTTTGGTTGTTTTTGGGTAAATAAATAAAGGGACTGCTTTGTTGTTTTCAGGGACCCCAGCTGGCGCAACGAAGAAACTCTCTCTGAGCGATCCCGCACAGAAAGCGAGTCTTCACAGCCAGGAAGCACCTCTGGGAGAGGTGAGATATCTCTGCTCCTCAAGCCTTCCTTTTAAAAATCCATGTATGGGTATATTTTATTTCTTTGCACACAGTCCCTTAGAATAGTATTCAAAGCACCCCAGCCATAGACCTGAATGTGTTTTTAAATGGATTTCAAGGCAAGGTATGGTACATAATTAAAGTGGAATAATTACATTGTTTTTTTTCCAAATCTAATAACAATCCTGTTTAACCTATGATTTCTTTCTTTCCACAATGCACTCTACCTTGTATTGTTTTTTCACCTAACATTCAAATTAAATCTGTAGCATGACAATTTGTGCCATTAAGTAACTTTGCTTATTTAATTTTTTTTTTAGCATTTTCTAAAACGACTTTCATCCGGCAGGGTCAAGGTGTTTAGATGGCGAGCGCTCTGGGGAGAATGAGGTTTTCTCCGGGAGAGAAGGGAATTCTTCCCCCGTTTCCTCACCGCGGCCGACCTCCACGAGCTCCTCGAAGGAGCCGCTGAAAGTGATGCCCGCCCCGCCTCCCAAGGAGAACGCTTGGGCCAAACGAAGTGCTGTGAGCACAGGCTCTAGTGAGGGAGAGAGTCGACCCCCGGTCTCTCCGGTCTCTCCAAGTGGTTCTGCTCCCCCCAAGTTCAGGTGAGGACTGTTGAATAGCCCCCTTTAATCTTGAGATGCCTGGGAAAGAAAATGGGTTTTAAATAGTTAGTCTGAAATATTTTTTTTAAAGGGTATCTCTTGTTTCCTTTTCTTTTACTGTAGCTCCCCAAGTTCTGGAGATGAAAGAGGGTCTGGAAAAGGTGAGTGCTGAACACAAACTTGACATGCAATGCAAGCTGGTGTATCTCAGTGTACCATTTTATAGCTTGATCAGTTGATCCTGGAATCTCACAGTGAGAGTTATTGACACAAATCTGGACTGCCTGTGTTATTTAGTCCTAGAGCCACATTATTACTGTCATAAGGTGGTATTTTTGGGATCTTTATAGGCTCTTTAGCACCATGGGGATCTTTGCATCAGAGTTGGTGATAAATTTGTATCTTAGAAAAACCTATTTTAAGCAGTTTTCTGTTGCTTTCTTATGAACAGATTTGTGCTTTATTATGTAATATGACCACATTCATTTGTTTTTATTTGGGGCAGAGGCAACATCACACCATGTGAGAGAGACAGCATTCTGTAAAACAGGGTTTTAGGGCTTTTATTTTAAACATAAAAATTGGTTTTGGTTAAGTTAATATTATTGTTGTATTTTAAGATCTGTACCTTTCCAAATCCTGCCTTTTTCCATGACTGCGGTGGAAAGCTTAAAAGTGTAAAATGACAAATGGCTGTAATACGTCCAGCCTTCCTGTTATCTGCTGATATTCCCTAAATATCCTTTTAATTTCTTGCATGTTTTGGGTTTCCCCCAACACCTTGCACACGAAAAATAGTGATGTTGTCCACATGACTTTATAACACTTTTCTTAAAGGAGCAGTAAGCAAAATGCCATTTTTTTTTTATATATATATATATATATATATAACTAAAGAATAGCGATATTTCAGATGTGGTGTGGGTTAAATGCCACACCACATTTCTCTGTGTTGCTCTCCAGCCTCTAGTTTACAAAGTCGGGCCGGCCACGCATGCATGTAAGTGCATGTGAACAGCTGCCACTCAGGGCTTAGCCCCTGCCAGCCCTAAAGTGCTACTGTCAGAGCAGTGCAGTGTTGGAGCAACATGGCGGATAGCACCCCCAGCAGATCAAAATGTTCTCTTGCTAACAGCAATATAAAGTTATGAGTTACTTCTTCACTTGACATGTTTCTCCCAAAGGTGATTCTGTGTATTTATCCTTTCCAAATATGCAGCTGGAGTGATGGTAGAGAGAAGCGAAGCTTCTCACACATCTTGTTTTGGTCTACAGGTGGTGTTCTAGCACCACCTAGTGGTGCAATATCGCTTATTGCTCCTTTAAGTTTCCAACTGGTCTATCAAGGTGAAAATAATCAGATTTTATCTGGGGTGAGCTGTGAGGTGATTCTATAAAACTTAGAGCCCCCTTCTTGTCTAGAAAATACTGCCATTCTCTCCAGCCCTGTCGTAGCGTTCTAGTGCACATATACATGACCAGATTTGTTTATGCACATACTTAGGAACACCAACAAGAAACCCCATGCTGATTAAGCTGCCTTTTTATTGTCAAAAAGCCTTTAACAACCACCTTGTTTTATCATAACCCTGAGACTTCAGGAAGAGGCTGAACCTGTTTAGACCTGCTGTTTATGTCAACACGCTGTTCTCCAGCATGGCTTTCTTTGTTGATTATCTTATCTCACTCTGATTCTGCTAGAAATGTTTTAAGTTCATTACAGTGGGTTATTTTACTTTTTTGTAGACCAGGATCTATGTAAACTTAGTAACATGAGGCTTAATAAAGTTGCTGGCCATTGATGTAAGAGACAAACATTTTATTCGCACCGTTTTGTCCACAATGTTTGGTTTCAGGATGCTGCATCTGCTTTTTGGTTATGTTGTGTACAAGGAATGCTGGTTTATTTATTTTTTTTATTTTGTTATATCATTTGGTTGATGTAGTCAATGCAGTGCATACAGTGGTTTTATTTCTATAAATAGGTCTATTTTAGCCAGATAAGTAAAAGCAACATAAGCATTACAAGATTAGTTTTTCCTTTTGAAAATCTTAATGTTTTTTTTTACTTTATATTTTGACATAATGCTGCATGTTAATCTCTTTTTGCATTGATTTTATTTAAAATTGTTTTTCCTCCCACTGTTAAATAGTGTATGAAATATTACAATTATGATTTATTCTGTAACATTTATATTTCAATTTTGATACATCTGGAGATTTCTCACCATGACAGCCCACATTGTTGTGAGCAGAAAAAAAATGTCACAGCCTTAATTCCTCATGAGGCAGGAGATGTAAGATGACCGGCAGGGAGCAGCAACAGGTGGGGAAGGGGCCCTGCATGTTTGCTCTACAGCTTCAAGATGTTGGCGAAACCTCTGGTTACTTCAGCACTTTTTCGTTAAATGGACTTAAAATCATACAATCCTCGTGAAATCGGAGCGGTTTTGAAACCGCAACGTGGATTCTGGTCAGCAGCCGACCTTTCTTTGCATCTCCAGGAAAAATCGGTCTTCAGTAAAGGCAGGAAGCTGTTTGGGCCGGTTAAGGTTTTGGCCTGTCGGTCTTTTCCAAACTACTACTTGTTTAGAGAGAAACGGTTGTCTGTGTCGGTGCCCTCATTAAAATAGAACCGTTTTGGCTTCACAAGATGAAAAAGTATCTCGAGCAGCTTCTGCAGTGGAAACAACCAAAGCATTTTCCAATTTAACTGCATTTACTGACTGGCTCTTGTTTTTCTTTTTTTTTTTTCTTTTTTTCTCTTTTTGTTTTTGTTTTGCCATTTCTTGGAACAAACTAATGGAGCTTTCTGCTGATGTTGCAGCTTTAAACTTTAGTTAACTTTTTGTTTGATGCTTACGCATTACATTTTGTAACAAGGTATCTTGAATGAAGCAAAATGGCTTTTCATTTAGATATTATTACTGTGTTGTCTACTGCACAAACACCGCAATTAGGCCCTCACTCAATGTCTGTCATCTTTTTAAAGATGAGAACAAGACTGATGGTGTGCGTCGGGACCGAGGGGCCCCACGGGGGCGAGGGGGGCCTGCAGGGCCTGGAGCTGGGCGGGGCCGAGGAGAGGTGCCCAGCAAAGACAGAAAAAAGGAGGCAGACAGGTCAGCAATAAAATAAGAACAAGTAGCTTTCCAGCACTCCTAATGAGACAGGAGAACAGTTTCTGGGCATCTGTAAAGAGTGGCCTACTCTGTTGCTGTTTCTTCGTTTTTTTTTTTTTTTCTCCCCCCCTTAACGTTGAACAACATGCAAACGCCATGATGTCCAGCTTCCACTTAAAAATGCCCATCCCTGTCTGCACCAAATCATAGGGAGAAAATTGGCATCAGAACTAAAACCTCCAGCTGTAATCCAAGTCTTCTGACCTGTTTTATGTGGAGCTAAGCAGTAGAGTAGTTGATGATATGCTGCATAAATAAATGTGATCTAGCCATTTTAGCATGGACAGGGCACAATCAGGTTGTTGGTTTTCAGAGTTAGCGGTGTAGTGCTTTTCAGCTGTTTGTTTTACCGATTAACACCCGGAGTTAACTTGTTGGTTTGCCGATTTAACCCTCTTGGTGGTTCTGATTGTAGAAAGGACATCAGAAGAGACTCCCGACCACCTCCAGAGCCAAAGAAATACGAGGAAACCCCAATCCCCGTAAGTCGTCATTGTTTAGCATTACTTTGTTCTTTTACCAGATTTCACAGTATAACATTTCAACACCGGGTTTTTCTATTTACGCAAAAACAAAAATGTATAAAATCATCTAAATGCATTTAGTGGAAAAAAAACAATTATTCCAACTTCAAATATATCTTTATAAAAATAACAAGAATTAAATGTCAAACATTTATAATAAATGCTTTGGTACAATCAAATTTAGCAGGTTTTAAGTGCCTATTGCACAGAATGTTGTACCTTCAGCAAACTGCCATTGGTTGGTTAGTTGGGCTGTCTGCTCAAGTAGCCATCAGTCTTTAAGTGCTATGTCTCTTAAGCAGACAGCTGTAGTTTTAAAACACCGTTACTCTAATAAGAGTAATGGGTGGAGCTCACTTAGTTTTTGGATCCCAGATGGCTTTGTGTCCCAGAACCAGCTTTCCTGTAACTAGACCTGGCTGCTCAGGAGCAATGTCTGACATCTCGTGTAAAGCCCTATTCGCATGCGATTGGTTTTATCTTGGGACCTCATGTAATAAAAAAAATATACCCCCCTACGTCAGCTTTTTAAGTGCCGCATTTGTACGTGGTAACCGAAGCCTGAGACTTTTCTGAAATTTAGAGACATCCCCTGGATATGACATTAACGTGCTGCGGATTGCATAACGGCACACATTGTGTGTTCAAGATAGCGGGCGCTAAGAAGAGTAGGTACTGGACGGGAGAGTTTTGTATACAGAAGAAACAGAATAAAAACGCACAGTGCAATGTACGATGTGATCCACCATTTGCATCTGAAATTGTTCCTACAGCCTTTTTGCCAAAAAAAAAAAAAAAAGCGCCCAGGAAACAAAACGCCTATTCACATATTTTGTTCTACCCAATTCTGCCCAAATCACAGAAATGCCTAGTCGCATTGGGTTAGTATTATCACAGGACCTCAGAGTTTAGTGAAATATAGCAGGTAATTTGTGGCCCGTCTGGCTGCAAAGCTGGTTAGTAGCTACTGTGCGCTGGGAAAGTCCAGTGTTGCCTATTTAGCGTCGTTGTTTCTATATTTGGTGACTTTCTTTCAAAAAGCGACTAGCAAAAAGTCTATCGTCTTTTTCCATTTTAATGGGGACTTGACGTGAAAGCATCAATCGTTCTGGAGTGAGTCTTGAGGCAGCAACAAGAGCTGCTGAGCCCGTTCCTGCTTTCCTCAGCACTGTCCCACAGGCACACCACAGCTGCTGCTGCCTCGTCCTGAAATCCCTGCTAGAGGAAGTTAGGAAAAGGGAGCAGAGAGGAGACCCACGCCACTGTTTTCAAATGAATCATACATGCACAAATAGAGTGAATCAAATTCAGGGAATAATTTTAGTTTCGATCACTTATTCACCTCGTTCACGTTGTGCACCTTTTGGTATCTCTTTTTGGTACAGTTTGTTTTGTGTACTGTAGTGTGCATTCAGGCAATGCATTAAATTCAGAAATTCTTTCATGAAGGTCATTTGTAGTTTAATTACTGTTTTCAGTCACTTGGCAAAAGCCTTATACCTACAGCCTGGGTCACAAATGTATGAACGAATATGCAAATTAGATAATGACTGGAGATTGTTGGAGATTGACGAGACATGGACCGTGGCTGCTGTTGGTGCTTCAGGAGCAACCACACCCAGACTCATCCAGAACATGGGCTACAACTGTAACACGCCCTGTTTATAAACACTCCTGAACCACAGTCCCACCTAAGCTAAGGACAAATCCATCCAGGTGGCATCCAGAAGAGGGCACCACTGCTCATCTTTAAGCAGAGCCAGACCACAGTAGTAAAAGAAAATAATCAACCCCGAACCGGAATGTAAAATGGTCCAAACGGAGTCTGGTGTGGGATTATTTTACACTGTTTAATGACAAGTACATAAAATGCACTTTATGCGCTTCTGTTATTAAATATAAACATTCAACAAGCTCTTTATATTACCTAAATAGCGTTGTGTTCAGCCTTGCTGCATGGTGGAGCAACGTCAGCTTCTGAACCAAAACTCCCTGATGTGTTCAGGAGTGATGACAGGTTTAGGGCATTACGCAAAAAAGAAAATTGTTGCATGATCGAAAAAGACCTGATGCGCAAGCACAGTTGATTGTAAGAGCTGTCAAGAGTTTTATTCTTTTCAGCTTATTTCTTTTTATTCAGTGACCAAATAGGTTCCTGTTTAATGATGTGAGAAAACCTTTAAAAAAATGTGTTTATTCAGTCAGTATGTGATACAGGTGGCACCATAAATTGTTAAAATATATTGATGGGACTCCTTTTTTAAATTCAGCATTTTGTAAAATAAATTAAGTTATACATTAGTCAATCAATCATACGTTAGTCAATCAATCAACTTTAGATTAACTCATTAATCGATAACTTGCTTCTGTACTTTATAACTAAAAACATAAACATGAATAAAGTCCACCAAGTAAAGCTTAAGTGGAAGGAAAGAAAGTTACACCTAAATGGATACAAAATAAACTCTGCTAAAAATGGAAATGCATAAAAGGAAGAAAAGTAAAAACATAATTAACATATTTTTCTTTTTTTTGTTCTGTTTTACTTCAGAAGTTCAGCTCAGCCAGCAAATACGCCGCTTTGCTAATGGACGGAGAGCAAGGAGATGACACCGAGGACGTCGAGTAAATGACGAAACGAGGCCTGCTAGCGCATCAAGAGGATAAAGTGACAAACTCCAGAAAAAAATTTAAAAAATTAATCTCACATAGTCTATGAAAAATAAATCTCACACGGAAGTGGCTCTGAGGGGAGGGGGCCACTCTCTCCCTGACCCCCCCCCCCCCTTTCCTCCCTCTCCCTTGTTTTCCTGCTACAAACCTGTCCTTGACTTTCAGCCCACCATCCCTCCCTCCTCCCCCGGCCCACCTTCAGGACTTTTCAGGTTCTAGAAGAAAACAGTCACCTACTGGACTTGTTTTAAATGGAAATGCTGACACATGGAAACGTGATGGCAAGCAATGAATTAATTGTAATAAATAAATGGAAAAAGTGAGGAAAAAGATCAATTTGTATATATTTTTTTTTTAATTCCAAGCGTGTCGAGGTGGGATTTAATAAACAAGCTGTAGCTGAATAAGTGAAGCTTTTTTTTTTTTTTTTTTAATGAGCAGTATTTGACTTGCGTACTTCATAGATAAATGGTGTTTTTAGTTTATTAGTTTTGCTCCTTGTATTTCCAGGTTAGTGATTGAACATTAAAAAAAAAAAAAAAATCTATCAGCGAGTTTAATGTTGAAAGCTAACTTCCACTAGTAAAGCTCAAGAACATAGACTTTTAGCTAGTAATTTAAACCCCCTCTGCTTTTCATGTATTAACAATCCAGCAGAATTAGTGTTGTTTTTTTATTATTATTATTATTATTAAATATTATTCTGGCTCCAGCTGACTCAGTATTAGCAGAAAGGACTAACACAGACAGCAGCATCTGTACATCAAGACTAAAGAAGCAGCCGCTGTGCGATTCATGCGGAGGATCCATCAAAGTGCCACTACTGTTGTCCCCTCCCCATTGATGCACAGAAGTAACCGCATCAGTACAACGCCCATAAAGGTGGTTTTCAATCATATAAAAGCTTCTCTTCAGCTGTTTGACTTATTTATGCTTCTTGTGTAGCTCCAACAATGTGCCCATGAGGAAAAGCTTGGCTTGGTAGTTGCGTTAGAGGATTTAAATGAGCTCTTCTTCTAGTTTTCTGTCAATTGGAAAGATGATGTGCTTTCCAATAACGTGGTCTCTGCTTTACGCAGCTGCTTGCTGCACAGTTTCAGCTCATTGATGCTCTGCTGAAGCAGAACGTGGCCGTTTACTTGCAGGTCAGTCAGTCTAACAGATTATCTTAAAACGGCAGCTTCCTGGGCGTGCCTTAAACAATAAAACGTATTTGCAGAGTGACGAGTTGTCATGAGTCCCACATATGGAACAACAAAGTGTTTAGGTGTTATTCTAGCTTTTCTTCAGGTGTGGTCTATGCTGCAATTAGTTTCTTTTGTTTCTTCAGCCTCTGCACCCTGCTGAGAGTCTAATGGGTGCAGCTGCTGAGGACCCTGCTGAGCGTTTCACACAATCTGCATTCAAAATGACCTGTGGTTTTGGTTTCTTCACCTAACCATCCATCCAGCCATGCTTTGTTAGTTACATAGACCTATTGGTGATAGTGGCAGAACCTTGATTGCCTTTCAAGAGCTGTGCTGCTGATTTGAAACGGATCTTTGAAGTATGTTGGGCAAATGTGTCCCAATGCATTTTCTGGTAAAATTTTAAAAGATGAAGTTTCGCCTTTTATTTAAAAAAAATAAAAACATTTGGATAAGTGAAATAAGATGGTGCTTGCTCAACCAGTCTCCAGTTTATGCTGGTATTTCAATTTCACAGGAGACAAGAACACTGGGCCAAATAGGGAGATGATCAGTGTCTGGCTAAATTAATCTTAATCTCACATTTAGTGAAAGGTTTGTTTCATGGGGGTTTTATGCCATGGGGTGTGCCTCAGTGAAAGGTGAAGTTGCATATCCTATTACAGAGCTTTCCACTAACTGGTTGCTCTGGTGCAACTAAAAGTTTCAGTCGGATGCAACATCATTTAGGCGTACCCAAACCTGTCTACAGGCTCATCTAAAAAATATATGAATGTTAAATTCAATATTTGTGACTTATTTCAGAAAGTGGAACTTTAGATTACACAAAATTAAATATTTTAAGCCTTTCCTCCAAAGAAATCCAAGAGTCAATGTCTCAGAAAATGTAAATTAAAACAAAAGTTATAACATTCACAGAAAGTTAAGAGGTAGGAAAACATGCACCAGCAGCAGGGAGAACAGCAGGACTGTCAATGAAAAATCCATTCAAGAAGTTGGGCAACATTTCCAACTGGGGCTGGACAGTTCACAGGGGCTGCAGATGGGACACATTCCACTGGTCAAGCCCCTCCTGAACCAGAGCATCTTACATGGCTTGATGAGACAAATGTATTGTTGCTCAGTGGTCCAAAGTCCTCTTTTCAAATGAAATTAAAGTTTGAATTTCAGTTTGCCTTCGGCTAAATGCCTCTTCTCCAACAAATCTGACAAGATAAAGCAAAACTGACAACCTTAAGGAGAGCAGGCATTTACTGACTTAGCTGCAGACACAGTGAGTAGAGGTGACAGGTGGAGCTGGAAGACTGAACTAGTTCTTTCTACATTTTGGACGGACAGAAAAACATCCAGGTGTTTGCATTGGAAAATGTTTCCTCTTGTTTTTTTCTTACCCCTGGAATCTCTTCATCCTTGGCACATGTGGCAGTCTTTGCAGAAGCTTTATTGGTTTTATTTTCATCCAGCCAGTGGCTCTTTTTCTGCTAGCTTTCACACTTGAATAAAGAAAATCCTGAGTCAAAAGACTTCTGAAAAAATAAAAATGTCCAAAACCCAGAGGAGACATTTAGCTGAGTAAATAAGATAAATTTGATTTTATTTAGACCACTGTGATTCTTAAAGTTGTTCATTTTTATTTGTCTCCTTTTTACTATACTACCCTTAAAAGCCAATAGCCTTCAGAAGTCTTCCAATATGAACGTGAGTATTTGTGTGAAATTGAATATTGGTGTAAATGCTGCTGTTCCATGAACCCCTTAAAGGTTTCTTGGAGAGCATTAGTACGGTAAGTAAACGGCATCATGAAGACCAAGCCACCCTGCCGACAGGTCTGGGAGGAGGTTGAGAAGTTTAAAGCAGAGTTGGGTTAGAAAACAATGGGTTTGAATACTGTTCAGGTCCGCTGACAGGTCAGGGAAGGAGAGCAATAATCAGAGAAGCAGCCAAGAGAGGCCTGTGGTGACCGTGGAGGAGGTGGAACAAGCTACAGCTCAGGTAGGAGAATCTATTGGCACAACTATTACTTGTTCACTGAACATTTCTCTTTATGAAAATCTATGCTGGGGGAAAAAAAAACATAAGTCTTCTTTTGCAGTTTTCTACAATCCGTGTAGGCAAGAGTCCAGCAAACATGGAGGAATGTGCTTTGGTCAGATAAGACCAGCTGAGCTTTGTAGCTAACATGTAAAATGCAACGTCTTTAAAGTGACACGTGGTAGTGGCAATATCATGCCTATGGTGTGGGGACAGAGAAGCCGGTAAAACTGAGTAAATAAGTGCTAAATAAGTGTAATGAAGAGCTTCATTACTGTTTCTATGACACTTAAAATGCAGTTTTAGAATATTGTATACAAATAACTTGCACTGTGATTTAAAGTATTTTATTTTCAGTTGTGATGGTTTGTGCAGTTCTTCTCAGCTGGCACTGATGACCTGTCAACAAACCAAACCATTGATTACTGTTTAGAATTGTGATTGTTTGTGTAAATGACTTACCTCCTGTCTCTTCCTCTGCAGGGTGTTCAGGCTAAAAGATTCCCCGGGGGCCTGAACACCTTTTAAAGGTTCCGGAAGAGTCCATTATGGATTGAGGGGGGGAAGTAAACTGTATTTTGGCTGGTGTAGTATTTTAGGAATTTAGATAGAAATGTTCTGAGATATTTATAGATGATGATGATTGTTAAATAAAGTATAATGTTTTAGCTATATTATTTGTTAGTGTTTGTATGTTAGAGTGTGAGTGTGTTTCCCCTGTTTAATGGTAGATCTGGTTAATGGGAGGAGTTGGTGATCTATAAAAGGCTTCTTGTAAGACGCTAGTGGGATTGTGGCTGCTCCTGTGACCTGTTTGCTAAGGTTGGACAATAAATACCAAGTGGGTGCACCGTTTCTCTGCCTCAAGTCTCCTGCTTCAGCCAGCCTCTAAGGGCCATTCTAACAATAAGATAGTACCTTTATTGTCCCACAATTGGGAAGCTCGGACATAGCAGTGGCAATAACACGTAGGCAAATACAGGACCATCCTGCAAAATACCTCATCAGAGGCTGCAAGGTTCACCTCTGAGATGCAGAAACGACTGTAAACAAACAGATCTACACTACTAAAAACAAACATTAAAAGCATCTGATCTCAACTGGGAGAAGAAAACATGCTGGATATCCACGCTGATATGGAATTGTTATGCTAGGAACAATAGGATGCCACATAATTTGATGAAAAGGAAAATTATCCTACAGAAGACTGGATCCAAAGTCACGGAGAAAGTGAGACTGAAAAAATAATGCAGCAGGCTGGTCTAGTTTGCTGAAAAGTCACTGCAGCAAATGAAAATGGTCCTCAGTAGTTCATATGGCCCCCATGTGTTTGCATGCAAGTCTGACAAAATCATGGCCTGATCCTTATGAGATGACGGATGGTGTCCCGGGGTATCTCCTCCCAGATCCTGACCAGGACATCACCGAGCTCCTGGACAGTCTGAGGTGCAACCTGGTGGAGTCAGATAGGCCTAAACATGACATCCTGTATGTGTTGGATTTAGGTCAGGGGAGCGTGGAGGTCAGTCGATGATGCCAATTTCTTAATTCACCAGGAACTGCCTACACTGTATTGCTGCATGAGTCTTTACATAATCGTACCCCAGGAGGAACCGAGAACCCACTGCACCAGCGAGGAATGCAACAACAGCTGTCAGGATTTCATCCTGGTACCAGTGACGTGCAGTTAGGGGAGGCAAGTCAGGCCTCACTTGTCATTATGAAAAGAAAGAAAATATATAATGATGATAACATAATATAAATTGTGATTCACTCAGTCATTTGTAATTAAAGGTTCTAGGTTCCAGGTTCTAAGTGTTCACTTATATACAGAAAGCCTGTAATTTTTTTTTTTTTTTCACTTTCTTTTTTCAGGTATCACACGTCAGCTTAAATAATAATACTTATGATTTAGCAATGGTATCAAGGTGTTACTCGATTGTATCTGTTGCTTTATGTCTGTTGGTTGTGCTCTTCTTTTTACATCTCTCTTTCCAGGTGATGAAGCAGACGGAAGACGTTTTATCATTCTTTCCCTTTTATCTCTTCTTTCTTTCACCTCTCTCTTTTTTTTCTCTGTTTGTTCTTCCTTTACTCTCCTACTTTCCCATTATAGTGTCCACATAATTTAAATTCTCCCCGCAGGAATCACAATAAAACTATTTACATGCATAAATCAAGCGGAGCACTATGGCGAAAGCTGACTGCTCCACTTGTGAAAGCAAAATCTGTCGAGCTCTATTTAGCATTAAGACATCAATTCTTATTGCCACAAAGTGTCTTTAGGTGTCGTTCATACTTTAACGTCACTAAGCTGTATTACAGTTTTAAGATTTTTCTGAGAAATTGCAATCTAGTTGCAGAAATGCAATCCTCACCTTCCCATTAATAACAAAGACTCTGCTAGCTAAATTAAGTCTTTACTTACTACACGTTTTATTAGAAATGTAAAAAGTACCATTTTGGGCAAATGACTGGTTCTGTAGTTTTACCTTTCTCCAGCTTTCACGCTTATTGTCTCTGCACCGTATGCTACAGTGGTTAAGAAAATAAAGGAGCCTAGCATAGAGCTTTAACTTGTATATCGACTGTCAGAAACCCCCCTGTGCCTGTTGCAACATACTCCAGCAGCTGATTCCTCCTTCCTCCACTTAAGGCCTCATGAGTGGCGCTTATCATTGCAAACAAAAAAGTACCCCCCCCCCCTTTTAAATTCTAGAAGTTTAAATGCTTTGATCTTATCAGGCTTTGTGCTCCTGTAACATTTCACTACTTGGCGCACGGCGCATGCTTTGACCATTTTTCCTTGCACAATCTACTGAGTCCTTGGTCCAGTCATATCATCTCTTCTCTGCAGCTCACCCTACAGATTTTCTCAGGTTTTGGACCTGGGACTGGGGGGGCAAAGGGAGGAGGTTGATTTTGTGTCATGAGAACCATTTCTGTGCTGATTTTGCTATATTAATTTTGGATCATCATCCCAGTAAAAGACCTATTCCCACTCGTTTGCCTTATGGGCAGGGTCCAACGCTCCTGGTATTGTGAGGCGTTCATGATGCCCTGCATGCTAACAAGGTTCCCTGGACCAGCAACACTGGTCCACCACATTTCCCGCATATTCCTTTTTTCAAGTCAAACCCACATGAGGAGTTTGCCTCTCCTAAAGGTCAGTTACGGTCTCATCCTACCAAAGCACACATTTCTGGTGTTCTTAGCGAATTTCACCCACGGGCTGTTCATTTGTGATGGTAGGTCAGAATGTTGTTGTTTTTCTGGCATGCCTAGGAGCCTTTGAGCATGTAGCTGGCATATATTGTTTTTTTTTTTTTTATCAAAGCTTACTGCAGTACCCCAACAGTGAGCTTTGAATAACTTTTTCAGTCCACTTCCCATCCAGCTCACAGGGCGTGGTCAGCCTTGCTTGTCACAGTTCCAGTGGTTTTAAACGTTGAAATCTTTGATATCTAAAAATATTCGCTGTTGTCCTGTTGCTATTTCCTCACTTACGAAGAGCGACATGCAACTTACTGGCAATTTCTATTATTTAGATTTTTCCATGTGAGGTTATTTAATTTCTCTTTGAGATTAACAAAGTATTTTGGAATTCGAATTGAATGTTATAGCAGTAAAATTTAGACTTATTTTAAGTTTTTTTTTCCTTGCACATCCTTAATAGGGCTGCCGATAAATACGCACTCCTCAGCTGAAAACCCTCACAAACACATGTTGATGGTTTCCAGCCTAAAATAGCCCTCAACCATTGGATCTGTCTCAGTTTTCAACCAAAGACCGCTTTGTAGGGTCTGACTGGTGGCTAAGAGCGTGGATGTAGAAAGAGCTTATTGTTGGAGAGAGTTTTTTTTTTCACCTCACAACCTTAAAACCTCTGGCTTAAAGCAGTATTTTGTCTGGGGAACCCACTTTGAGGAAATACGGCTCTGTGCGAGTTCCTGAGAAGGAGCTCGTTGCAGTCCGAAGGAATTTGTCGAGCGAGGGGAGCACAGATCTTTGATTTAAGCACAGAGCCTATCATTGTTTTCATTTCACAGGAGAGAGAGAACTGAGCAGAAGGAATAAAATGCATGAAAGTTGATGTCATGTGCCCTATCGAGCAGAGCGGTGAAGTTAATTACATTTAGAGTATTTTGCAGACATGTTGAAATGGAAAGGTGGAAGGAAAAAGAAAACACTTTCAGGGTTTTACAGCATGACCCTCTGAAGAAGCTCCTGAGCGGGGAGGTTCATCTGATCATTTCCCCATGAGCAAGAAGAGCATGAAAGGGCCTGACGTGAAGCCAGAAAAAAAAAAGAAGGGGAAGGGTCTGACATCAACGGGACAAAACAGCTGCCCCTTTTCTCTTGTGGGGGGGCAGCAAGAGGAGCCTGATGGAACAAGATAGGGGAGGACCAAAGGGGTTCATCAGTGTAAAGAGAAGGGGGGCATGTTAGGGTTTGGAGGAACCACGAAGGAGGTGCTGGCAAATGGACAGCAGAGGGGGGGTGTGAGCCTTGAGGGTTAGGATAGCTGGAGAATGCAGTTGGAGGAGGTAGAGAGGAGTGTCGGCTCTCAGTGACACTTCTTTCAGAGGGGAGAGGGTGGGTGGGTGAGAAAGAGGGGTTGTAAGGGGAGAGTCCGGGGGAGCTGAAAGTCATCTGGGGTTGGTTTCAGAGCAGGACGAGCTGTCAGAGCACAGGGCAGAGGTGTAAAGAGTGGGGGGGGGTGGTGGGGAGAGAAGGGAGAAAATGTGGGAGAGGAGGAAAACAGAAGAAAATATGAAGTGGTGAGAGGACGACGACGATCCATCCAGAGCTGCTGGGAGCGCGGTGCTGGTGTGTGGAAAGAGTGGATAAGGATTGAGGAAATTAAAGGCGCGAGGGGGAAGAGTTGAACGCTGGAAGCATGGGGTGCATGCACAGCAGCGGCACCACGAAGGAGGATGGCCCGGCTGCAGGAGCGGAAAGAATCCCTGCGAAGGCAGACCCCGAGGTGCATCCTGAGATCGTTCAGCTTACTGAGGTGCATGATTTATTACCCTTTTGTCTCACTGCACATGTCAGAAATATTGCCGTCTCTGTCGTGCAGTTTGCTCGGCTTGTTAAACAAAAAAAAAAATGCGTGCTGGCTTTGAGGGAGATCAGAAGGTGAGTAGACCAGATCTCGCCTTAATGCGCCTGGCTGTTGCAGGTGAAGTTATTTGGCTCGGCCGGATCTCTGCTAAACTTTCATTTCTGCACACCGCTGGTCACACGTCAGTCACAGCCAATAAATGGATAAATAACGCAAACCATTATCACCGTGTCTCAAACCTAGATTCAAAGCAGATCTGCTGCTTGTGGCGAACGTTTCACAATCTTTGTGCTCTGTGCAGCTCCCTCTCCATGAGACATATGGAGACTACTATCACGCATAAACCAGGTATTTTGGTTCAGCTTATCAATCAGCATCCCCTAATAAAACAGGGTACAAACAAGGAAGGATCAGTAATTATGATGGTGTTATTAAACTGTTGTAAATGTCAGTTAAAAATGAGCAAAAAGAGACTTTTCAGACGCTGATGCAGAAAAACATTTGGCAAGACACTAGCTATGCTTCCCATCTCTCCCACCCAATGTACTAAACCTTTCTATTAATGGTTTACAAACATATCTACCACTTGATCAATAGCTTGTGTGTCATTCATCGTTTATAAAGACAGTCTTGTTTTACATTTATAATAGGACAACCCTTGTTAAGGGCAAATTAATTCATGGCTAGGAGCTAATAAATACCAGCATACATAGCAGATAAAAGCAGGTATGAGGCAGCTATAAATGAGGAATCATCATTTGATAAAGCACTAGTCAATTTTAACAACTCTCCCAACCATTAAATAAGGCACTATGGCTCTTTAATGGTGGTTTATAAGCAGTTTGCAGCTTATTAGTTGATCATAAGGGGGGTGTTATTGTAAAGGCACACATAAAGTGACCCTAAATTATCATTTTTATTAAGCTGGTAACACTTTATAAACAATTGTTTCAGAGGTATAGTGCATGATTTAAAGAGGTAAAACGTGTTTAATGTAAATGATAGACTATTAATAGATTATAAGGCTTACATCTTCCTTCATATCTGGTTTATAAACCATGTATTGGTGGTTTATTTAGGGAGCCTTGATGTAAAGGTTCAATGGAGGGATTATAAAAAACATTATTTTGAAATCTAACCCATTTAATACTGTATAAACCAGTAATAAGTACTTATAAGGCAGGTATAGGAGACTTTTCACACACTAATGCAAAATAACTTCTCACTTCTGTCTCACCTGTAAACATTACTTCACTATTAATGGTTTCTAAAGTGTTAATTGTTTTATTAATAACTGGTGTATTAACTATGTATTAGTTGTTACTGGGTGGGTTATCGTGATGCTGAGCCGATAATTTTAATAAGATATTGGAAAAAATAATGCGCAGCAGCTGATTAAGGGTTCATGATGTCTCTTCAGGCTCCTAGATTAAGAGGAAGTGGTATTAGTTACTGTCTGGGTTTGACCCACCGCCTTCCTGTCTGCTGGTTCTATTTAAGAGCATCCATGGATTTAGGACCGAGCACTTTGAACGTTTGTTGCTCACATGCCGGTGTAAATCATCACCATCCCTCCCTGGAGGTCAGCGGAAGAGGAGGGTTTTGAAAATAGCTTTTAATTTGTTTAGTACAATACAGAATATAAAGTATGTAAGCAGTGGGGATTACGCGACGCGTCTCTGTGAAGTCCACATCCGAGATCCAGCAGCATTATTTGGATTTTGCTCTTACTAATGTAATTTCTGTCTGTGCACGTGTCACAACAAACAAATATCAGTGCGCTAAAAGAAAACCCTTGTTGCAGTCAGGTCAGTAAATACAGTCGGAACTTCGACCAGTTCAACACAGTTAGATTTAATGTGTTGTTGAAGGAAGTCAAAAGACTTCTGGTTCCTCAGCTGCCCGGATCATTTCTGTGTGTGTGTGTGTGTGTGTGTGTGTGTGTGTGTGTGTGTGTGTGTGTGTGTGTGTGTGTGTGTGTGTGTGTGTGACCATGCCAAATTATTAAAGCATATTCCCCTCTGAATGGGTGGACGTGAATGCAGTGCAGAGAAATGAAATATCTCATACTGGCTGAGGAGGTCTTTGTGACGTTTTTGAAGTGTCCATTTGCCTCCCTTGCTCTCTCTCTCACACACACACACACACACACACACACACACACACACTGCCATTCCTGCACCTATTTTCAGCTTTTTTTCATGGCTGTTTGGAGGTGGTGACCCCGACTTGCACAGGTTATAAATACCCACCCAGGATTGGAGCGAACCCCCGGCTTACCACCTGCTCCCGTCTCTTCCCGGGTGGATAGTGTGTGTGTGTGTGTGTGTGTGTGTGTGTGTGTGTGTGTTTGTGTGTCGGGTTGTGACTCCTGGTCTCCAGCGTGTCATCACTTGTGAGGTGCCACTGAAAAAAGCCAATGAGGCATTTAGTGCCAAGCGGGGTGTGTTACTGTACACAAGCTCATTCATCTGGTTCAGGGACAGGTTTTTAGTTTAAACCCTAGATAAATGTAAAACTGCAAGGCAATTTGGTCACATTTGATGCTTTTTTAACTTTTTACATATGAATTAAAAGCGACTGCTGCTGTTTTCCTGCAATAAAAAACAGAGACCATGCAACAGTCATAAAGAGATCCATTATTGTGCTGCCTGTTGATGACCCTCTCTGGATCGACATGCTGGATGTGGAAGAGCGCTTCAGGCTCTTGTTAGTGGTCATAGATGCTTGGAGAATGACATAAACTTTGGCTGCACTAAACCGTTCACTCAGGGCGGGGTTCTTTTATTCTGCAATGCAACGCTGGATCTCTGCTCATCCTCATGGGAGCCTCCGAAGACTGAAGGTCCGCTCAGCCAGAGATCCTTTTTGCTGGTAGAACAGCTTTAAATCAGACTCAAAACGATCAGTACGGTTTAGGTTTTGCAGGGTTTTTAGTTTAGAGGTTTTTTTTAAGTGGCTGGAATGATATTGAAGCTACTTTTAATGTCTTATTTTCAATTTTTATAGGAGCAGGAATGCAAATATAATATTCAAAGTCCTATAAATTTACATTTGGTGGATTCACAGCATCTTGGTAAAGTATTCCAACCGCTTTCCCTTCTCAAGAAACCCCAAAGCATGATGCTGCCACCACCATGTGTCATTGTGAGACGAACTCATGTGTTCAAAGTGATGTACAGTGTTAATTTCCCACAACTTGTAACGTTTTGCATGTAGACCAAAAAGCTCCATTTAGGTCTTATCTGACCAGAGCACCTTCTCCCACATGCTTGCTGTGTCTACATGGCTTGTGCCAAACGGAAAACAGGACAGCTGAAGGCTTTCTTTCAATAAGTTGATGTCAACAGATTCTCCAAGCAGAGTCGTCTCTGGTCCTCTTAGCTGATTAACTCTCCTTTTGCCTGGAAGTGGAGTCATTTTATAAATTAAGTAACATCTTGAGGCACTTGGTTGTGCTGGATGATATTTTCAGGTGATTGGAGTAAAAGAGTCAAGATTTGGTTGCAAAATGTGAAAAATTCACTGGGAGGTGAATCCTTTTGCAAAGATTTCCCTTGTCCTTGATTGGTTATCACTGCAAAATTGTCATCTGAAGAGCCAACTTACCATTAAGGACAAAGCTTAGGCCTATTTAGCCTATGTTGCTTTTCATCATTAAGCCAGTTTTATTGTTAATAATAAAAATGTTCACTAAAACTCAAAAAGACTTACCTAAACTTATCCAAGCCCCACTTAAACATATCTTGCAAGATAAACTCCAGCAGTTTAATGACTGAAACATATTGAACTTCATGAGTTGCAATAGCCTGAATTTCAACAACACAATTAAAACAAAAACAGCTATGTGGGCTTTCTCCAGCTCCTAATTAACTGATTTGTTATTATTATCTCTTTACTTAAAAATTAGCTGCAGTACTTCAATATGTCCACCAGGCTGTGCTCTTGGCTCATGCTATGCATTGATTCAGACAGCCTTCATTAATGCTGCCATAACATCTCGTTTAGAAACTTGCAAAAGAAATTGGAACCATTGCCTGAAAATAAGCAACAAACATTTTTTTATTGAAATATATAATCACAAGAAATACTCTGCAAGGAATCACAGTTTGTTGCCACAAACAATATATTGCTGGGATGTGAGAATCGAGACCCGCTTTTGTGCCGATTTTGTTCCGTTTACACTGAACAACTAAGAATAGAAAAAGAACAAGTACTTTTAGGGGAAAAAAAACACTCTTAGGGTTTGATCCCAGCTTTCACTTTTCAAAAAGACTTAGCCTTTTTGCTCTCACTGTCTGATCAGACCAAACCTTTACATTTTTAGATAATTCAAGGTTGCCAAATCTTATCCGTTTACCAAATGGCAGAGAAAAAGTGATTGTTTTTTAGGTTAAAACGAATTTCTTCAATATTTAGTAGAATTTTCTGGGGTCAAAGGGTTTAGGTTTGGTTCCACATGCTTCTCACCATAGTTTGCTAAAATTTTGGTCAGTTCTTGCTGACAGACTTGATGAAACTGAGCCAGGTTTGTAGTCCACCTTGCTCACGCACATGTTTTCAGACCCAGAAAAGGGACTGAGATAAAGCCTTTGTGATGGCTATTCCCTAACGTTGATTTTGTTCTCCTTAAGTCATTTTTAAACTAATTTGGTGGTATTGTTAGGGTCATTATTCCTTGGAAAGATCCATTTGTGCCCAAATGTAACTTATTGGCTCATATGTTGCTTAAATATTTCCACAGAAAGTTATTTGCTCATGATGCCATGCATTTTGGGAAATGCATCAATCCCTCATGTGGCAAAACTCCCACACAACATGATGCTGCCACCCCCTCAGTTAGGAGGGTGTTCTCAGGCTTTCACGTTTACCCCTTTCCCCCCAAAATATAGCAACAAGGGTTGCTAAGGCTATTTTTTTTATTTTTTTTTCATTTTGTCCGATCATGAGACATGTCTCCAAAAATGAAAGTCTTTCCCCCTGAGTGCATTTACAAACTGTAACCTGGCCTTTGTGCTGCTTTTGGAGTAATGGCTCCCTTCTTGCCGAGAGAGCTTTCAGCACATGTCACTACCTGACTTGTTTCACTCTGGATGTGATATTCGCTCACCAAATTCATCTTCTGGGGTTCCAAACACACATTTCACACACAAAATGGGACACAGATTTAACTTTACACCTACAGGCATCGTAATATTGAACCCAAGGGTGAATCAGACATGTGGAGGTCCACAATTCTCTTAGCTGATAACTTGCGATTTCTCCCTTATGTCTCACAGGGGAGCAGCGGTCTTCTAACTCGAACATTGTAAAATAACCTATCAGAAGCTTCCAAACCCATGACATAATTACCCTTTTAAAAAAAGCACATTAATCTTGGCATGCCTGAACTATTCAATATAAATAAAGTAATCAACAATTCTGACTCTTGTTATTCTAAAAGTTAGGAAATAGAAATAATTTTGGGAGTCCTTACTGACTTAAAACATTAAAAATGTGTTGTCTGATGTCAGACAGTGAAAAAAAAAAACAGGGAAAAAATGTTTACATGTCTTTGTTCTGTAGATGTCAGTTGTTTGGAAGTGTTACCTTGGGGAAAAAAAGAATAAATAAAAACACATGGATTTTATTCAACTTTACTCAGGCTTTACCTGGAAATGTTGGTTATGCTTAGTTGAGACAAAGATTAAACATTCCTGGATGAATGTGTTTAGTAGCGTACAGTGTGGGATGTATGATGCTGCGGGCCTATTTTATCTTTGAAACGCCCCGAGGAACTTTGTTAGAGGCAATGGCATCAGAAATGAAATGAAAGACTAGGATATTTTAAGTAAGAATCAGGTGAATTGAAAATGGATCATCTTTGGGTCTTTTAATAAGATAATGGCCCAAAACATGCGTTCATTTAATCCCAGAAATGGAAATGACAAAACAAGTAACAACTACAAAGATTTAAATAGTTGTACCGTTGTTCCACCCACACTGTGCTGTACATTTCTGAGAAAAAAAGATTTTGCACTATTATGTAAAAAATAGCCCATTCTGGTTCAGGTAAATTATGGATAACCCACCACTCCCTGCAGTTTTCAGGACTGAAAGCAACAAACAAAATGTTTTTTTCTTTTGCATGATGTTTGATGCGATTTTTGTGTTGCAAGTTAAGGAATCACAGACTAAGATAGGCGTTAAACAACAGTCAGTGTTTCTGTATTATCAAAAGGTGGGTTTGTTAGTCAGAAAACTGATTTGTATGCAGTGTCAGCTGCCGCAGTTAAAGTCCGCTGCATTAATTCTTTAAGCCGTTTAACTGTAGAGCTAACGCACACGTCTGCAAACACTGTGCGGTGTTTGTTGCTCTGAACCTCTCCCGCTCTGCCGCACACGCCACCAGCTAACATGGCACAAGCCCACCTTCCTCCTGATGTTTCCAGGCCCCTCCTCCCCCTCTGCTCTCGGAAAATTGTGATGGTTTAATGTGCCTCACATGCTGACAAATTCGTTTGCTTCGCTGACTTTTAACACAACTTTATATAAACACCGTCCCGCTTCTTTTCACCAGGAAAGGCGGTTATTTAAAAACTGAGGGGGGAAAAAAAAAAATCTGTGGAATATGACTCAGTGCCTTTGACTTTCCAGTTCACATACTGGGTGTGGATTAACATGTTCAGTAGTTCTCTTATAATATGAAATTTAAATAAAGCACATCACCACCCATTTATTTTAATAAAATATTTCAGTCAAGGACACTACAGGGCCTTGAAAAAGTGTTCATATCCTTTGTTCTTGTTTACATTTAGTCGCTTTACGGCCAAAAACTTCATTTGTGTTTAATTAGTATGAGAACAACACAAAGTAGTGCATAATTGTGCAGTGGGAAAAATAATTTAGGATGGCCTTTCTCTGCACCAGAAAGCGTTTGCATTCAGCCCCCTTTTCTCTGATCACCTGAAATAAAATCCAGCACAACCAGCTGCTTCCTAAGTCGCTTCCTGCTGCCCTAATTGGTATATAGAGTTCATTAGTGTGTGGTTTATGGTCAGTAAAATGCAACTACTCTGAAGGTTTGTAAAAGAACATAAGTGACCGAACAAGATCAGGAAGCAAAAAGGAATTGCAAACCTACCAAGACATGATGGTCTATCCAAACTGATTGGCTCATGAATAGAACAGCCAAGAGATCCTGGTTATCGGTGCAATTTGTTTGTACTTAGAAGTCCGCTTTTTTGAGTTCCCAGTTGGCAAAAGATCAAAAACGCTCCTTGATGCAGGTATCCCAGCTGGGAACGCTGGACATTACCGATCCAATTTGGTATCCAATGTGGCTAACTGTAGTAAAAGTTGCATGTATTAACAATTTAGTTGTCATGATCGGGAACAGATGGACCCAGTATTCAGCCGGACAAGAGGCACGTTTTTAAGAAGGTTTATTTCCAAAACAGGTGTGAGCAGGAACCAAGAAAAACAGGCAGGCAAAAATGAAGGGCAGGACAAAAACAAGGCTAGTGGTAAATAAACAGTCCAAGTCAAAAAAGGCAGGTAGTCAGATCAGGCATGAGAAACATATAACAGGAACTGCTGGACAAAACTCACCCATGGGCACGGAAAAAAAACAATGATGTGGCAGATTTCAGGGGGCAGTGGCAGGTATAAGTAGGGGAGTGAGCAGGTGAATGGAGTGAAACTAATTACTGGCATGGGTGGAGCTAATCAGGGGAAGGGAAGTGACTGGAAGTAAACTGAAGCTGATAGGATGGTGACTGGAGAAGGGGCGTGACAGGGTGGCGACTAAGAGGTGAAAGAATGCTGGCAGGTGAACTTAATAAAGGCTGGTGACAGAAGTGATCGGAGCAGGCCATAAAAACTGATAACATAAAACAATATCAAACCACAATAAAACCCAAACTATTCCAAAACTGACACAGAACCTAAACCTAAGGCTAAACAGAACACAAGCTTTAATAGAAACCAAACAAGAAAAAACACCAAAACAGAAACTGAACTTAAAGCAGGTGAGTGAACTAATTAATCAAATAATAAACATAAACCACAACAAAACCCAAATCATGACATTAGTAGCACTTCCGATATTTTTTTTAATCTATTTTAACCATTGTCAAGATATTCCTGTTGTCCCACAATGGAGAAATTACTATTAATCCTTTGAAATGTCTGCTTTTATACATATTCCCTATTTTGCTTGAATGTATAAAACATGAAGAAATACATTGTTCTCGTCATGTATTGCTAGTAATAACGCTAAACAGCAGCAGATCCCACAGCCAACGATGATTTTGTACTTTACTGATCTGGCTGTCAGTGAAGGAGGGCAAGAAGAAAGCCACCGATGAAAGCTGTGAGAAGTCCCCTTTGCAGATGGCCACAAGCCATGCAGGAGACACAATGAACATGTGGAAAAAGGAGCTCAAATGAGATGGAAAAATTAACATTTTGACCAACATGAGAAACAACATGTGATGGAAAATGCACATCTCACTTAATAAGCCCGAGGCAGCTTAAGACATGGCTGTGGCAGCATCATGCTCTGGGACTGTCTTTCCCCGCGCAGGGACAGGAAAGCCGGTCAGAGTTGACGGGAAGACAGATGGAGCTCAATGCAGGCAAATCATGGTTCAGATCAAAGCCCTTGAATGTGTCGGAATTTTTATTTTTTACAAAAATGAAGTAAAAACTATGTGTCATTTTCCATCCAATAAGAAAAAGGAATTCACCGTAAAATACGTTAACGTTTGTATCTGCAATATGAGAAAATGCTAAGAACTTCAAGGTGTAGGTACACTTCTGCAAGGCACTATGCGAAGCTGTGTTCCAGGAGTGAATAGTTGAGTCTGCTTGTTTCAGATGGATAGAAACAGCGACTCCTGGTTTCTAATTACACAGCTGCCAGCACTGCCCAGTGTGTTCCCTCCTTGTAATGTTGAACTAAAATCTAAGCTCGTCATTACGGAGGAGAAAACTTCACATGCGCAGCCAGATAGGCAAGAAAAAAACGCCAACACACTATTAATACAATAGACACGCTCAATACTTTCTCACGTAGTATGTTCAGTCACTTTCATCTTGCCTGTACATATGGAAGACAGGGGCCTTGAAACGAACGGACAAACCCCCTGCGTTTCGTCACGCGGTCGGCCCGCAGAACGAGACAGAATCAGAACATTTTTAAAAGAGGCTGCGAGGTGACAGGCGTGCTTTTGATGGAGGAGGAGTTTCGGGGAGAAGCACACATCTGTACTGACAACAGCGACACAAGGAACAGAGTGAGCTCAAATACCCAAGGAAACGAAATGGGGAAAATGCAAAACCTCAGCTCATCACAACATCACACCCTCCCCATGTCAGTAGAGTTTTCCGTGCTCCGTTCTGTTGGGCATCGCTGAAACAACGCCCTCCTCTCAGGAGCAGCGTTTCTAATCTCCGTGTGTTGTCGCCTACATTCTGTACGGGCGATTAGCTTCTACTGTCCTGTGCCTTCCTGCAGCTCACCAAGCCAGCGAGTCACGTCTTCACCGTGAAGAGCTTCAGGAAAAGACGGGTGTGTGACGTGTGCGAGCAGAGCATTGACGACCCAGGAGCTTTCTGCAAGGGTGAGTCCACACCTCTGTCAAGTCGGCCGTGGCGGGTTCCAGAGTCGGGCCTGACCAGCGTGGATGCAGGCGGACAAGTTCGCCTTGGCTGTCTTCTTTCGTGTATGTCAAAGCTGATTCCCAGAGTCAAACCGGGCCCTCTTGTTGGTTTGCAGAGTGCAAGATCGCAGTCCACAAGATGTGCGAAGCAAAGGTGAGCTAACCTCAATTCACCCAACAACCCACACCTCAGTCTGATCTGAAAAAAAAAAGGTCTGCTCCAGAGGGGCAAGGTTTAGGGGGGGATAAACCTTGAGCTTGATTAAGTTTTGTCACAATGCAACCACAAACCTTAGTTTCATTTATTTTTATGTGACGGCCAAACAAAAAGCAACGCATCATTGTGAAGTCTTATGAAACTGGTTTGTTGGTTGATGCCCTTAGTTTTTTACAAATAAAGTTTAAATGTTTAAAGTGAGTTTAGGTTCAAACCTATTTGCCCTGATACCCTTAAATAAAATCCAGTGTCTTCAGAATTCACCTAACTAGTGAACAAGACCTGTAACTGCTTTGCCACAAAGAATATCACAAGGCAACTTTACTTTTTTCAACAAAAAGATAAAGTTAATCCCAGAGTTGTTCATCCCCTGGCAAAATTTGTCTACTGTGTATTGTCATTCTAAACTGTGACAAGCAATGATGTAAGGCAATTGGTCGCCTTCTCTGGCGTGGTATTTATCAGAAATATGTGATCAAAAACCAGGATTTTTGTTACTTCTTCTAACAGAGACATTATTGTTCTTGCAGATTGCTCTGCGTAATATTGCTGAGCAATGAACCAGTTTTGTGTTAAACTACGTTTTAGTTACATTAGAGCTGCAGATATCCAGCTAAGCCTGAATGATATGACGTCATTAGCTGTTGGGTTTTTACCTATATGTTTTTTTTTTTTTTAATAATTAACTCACACCTATTCATCTTCACAGGTCGGATTGAACATGATGTAAAGAATCTATAAATAAATGTAAACGTCTGAGTGCGGAAAAACGTGTCGGAAACCCGGAGGTTTGGACAAAGAGTGGACTGTTTCGTTTTAAAGATGACACGTTTCCACTCTGTGAGACAAGCACTCCCTCTGTCCACAGCTTATGTCAAAACATTGGCAGCAGCCCCCTGTGCCCTCATGTGACAGCAGCTCAGTATCACTCGCCTCTGAGTTCACGACCCCACTATAAGCAGGTTGTTGTATATCAGTGTTCGGCCGCACAAATCGCTAATAGTAAAGGAAAATCCGACCTGAGCTCTGACACACGCGCACGCACACACACACACACACACACACACACACACACACACACACACACACACACACACACACACACACACACACAGACCAATCCCTCCTTCAAAATCGCCATCCTTTTCTTTCTCAAACACCGGCTCACCCACATAAGCAATAGTCCTGGTTTTTATATCGAGGCTACACCAACGTAGACTAAAGTCAATGTTACCTCTGTGTGTAACCCCCCCCCCCCCCCTCCAAGTTAGAGATATTACAAAACTGGTTCAGACTAAGCAAAAGTGACTTTTTTGTACTAAGTGTAGACTTAGACATTCATATGGACCACTGTAAATCATGAAAAAGACATTTTCAGCTTTAGCTTAAGAGCCTCAAGCTAAAGCTGAAAACCTTTCTTTTTTTTCTATGCTCTGATACTGCGGTAACAATATCAACGTGTATTAATGCTTCCCCTAATTACGCAGACTAAACGTGTGACTGACTTTAGTGTTAAACGTGGCAGTCACAATATCTTAACAGGTGATTGGTCTCTAGGAACACCCCCCCAGCGATGAAAGGGTGTCTTTTCTCTGGCCCCCGTGGAGAGTCGGTGCCAAGATTGAACCATTTGTCTGGTGCTAGAATAACTGTTGCAAAGCAAGCGTGGGTGCTGGTCCAGCAGTGGGACTGGGTGAGTGGAAAACACTCCGTTGTGGACAGTCTAAGTCATAAATACCACCAGGACTTGCTCCGAAAGTAAAAGGAGGGACAGAGAGAGCAAAAGTGAGTCCAAACACAGACAAACACTTCTTTTTATATTTAATGAGACATGCAGCCATGATTTCTGAGGACATTAAAACATTCAATTTGAACTAATTTCCCACAGACGTTCCCCCTCAGTGTTAAAGCATAAATAATTCACCTTAAGGGTACATATTTTCTCTGCATGATGTCGCTGACGCTACACACTTTTCATCAAATACTGTAATATGGCATGAATGAGCTTCACCATTCGAAGTGCTTCACTAGAAAAAAAAAAGATTGCCTGTATTATTTTCGTCGCACTTATGCCTCCGGTCACCACGGCAATAGAAAAAGGTAAATAAAAAAAGATTTCTCTGATACCGCAGCAGAGCGGGCGTGGCGGATGAGGGAGGACATGGGCACACAGGAGGGTGATCAGTGCGGAGAGGAGAAGTCAGAGTGGGTAAATATAGAAAATGACAGGAGTGCCATGGATGCTTCCTGGTGAGTGATTGTGGGGGTGGGAGGCAGCTGTGTGTGCGTGCGTGTGTGTGTGTGTGTGTGTTTAATCATTCCCATTTTGGGGTATTCATAAATAAAGAGGAACATTAGGCCAAGGCTGGAGACTGATGTCTGCTTCATGTCACGCCATGTCCCCTAGTGTATGGTTCATCTCATCTAACAGGTCACTTCCACTTTTAAGTTATGCACCGCGTCTTCATTTGTGTTTTTGGATTTATATTTTGAATCTTTCTAATGTTTTCATGGTTAAAAGGTGTCTTTTTAAAAAAAAAAATTTTAGGATTTCAGCTTTAACGTTTCATATATCATAGCTTATGATACAGATTTATAACATCACACATCTTCACCATCAGTCCAAACACTAGATCACTGCCGCTCGTCCTTCTGTCCCTTTTTACTCCCAGAGCCTCGGGCTGCCTGGAGAGGTCAGCAGACATGAGCGCACCGTGCCAGGGCAGCTTGTTGTCTGCATGCAGAAGTAGTTCTGAGTGCACAGGCGAGCAAAAGTCCTCGCCCGCCCAGCTGATGCGCTCTGCTGTCTCTACGTGTATGTCACAGGCGCAGTGAGAGGCTTTAACGCTATGTTGCACGCTCTGCCTGCACACTCGTCATGTGTGTGTGTGTGTGTGTGTGTGTGTGTGTGTGTGTGTGTGTGTGTGTGCCTTGTTGTGAGGGTGGAAGACCAAGTGAGTTGGTGAGAGAGCGAGCAGAGCGTTTGTGTGCACTAGAGGAGCAAGGGAGGCTGGGCGTAGACACAGTCCGCAGACAGGACTGCTCAGAGGCAGAGGAACGGGACTGAAGCTCCTCTTGAAGAGGTAAAACATGCTCTGCGTCGGATTTATTGGACTTTAGTTGGCGCATCCTGAGCGCAGTGGCTGAAACTTCTTTTGAAGGTACTCATTTTATCTCCTTCGCAGTCTTTTGACTGCTTTGCCGCATGCCATTTTATTCTTATAAAGATGTAGCCTTAGATCTCGTACTATGATCAAAAAGTCCACTATGTTTGCTTTTATTTTAGGCAAGCGTGGAATTAAAAGCGCCGCTCCGCTGACCTGTAAAACATAAGCTGGTCTAAATGATTTATCCTACAGAGTGAATTCATAACAATTACTTTTTAATGAGACATTTATGAACTAAAGGGTAGAGAACTGCAACTTAAATCGTGGAGACTGGCTTGGATGCTGTAATGCTAATAGAAAATGTTTGAAGCATTTTTTTTTTTTTACTTAGATGATGTACATATATGGTGCACAAAATAGTGTCAGTGCATGACTGCATGTTTGTGAATGTTAGTGTGGATCAGTCAGTTGAAAGTGCAGGTCTTTTCACATTTAGATTAATCATAACTTGATTCATTTTATTTAAAGCTTTCTGTTAAGTGTCTGATTCACAGCTATTTAAACATATCCACACAATTATTGTTCTGATATTCAGTCACGGTTAACTATAAGCGAAGACAAGTAGCCGCTCAGATATGCTGGCACACTTTGATTAATTGTATATGTTTTTAGTGAAACATACATGTTTGCAGCTTTCTTTTATACGCAAGCTGCTCTTCTAATGATTCATGTATATTCATCAATTGTTACTGTAATTGGTGCTTGTTTGTTACTGGGAGTAGATCTGATTTCTTTTGGGGGGGTGGGGGGGGGTATTTGGGTAAATCCAGCATTTTTGTTTTTTACATGGATTTTCGTAGCCGGTTTTTGAAGAAGTAAAGGCCAAACGAATTTATATTAGCTTACTTCACATTTTATCATGTTGGGTCTGGTCTTCTGATATATAGATGTAATTTGATCTCAAACTATGCAGCTCTGTATGTTTAGAGTTGTCCTGCTGGAAGCGGAACCCCTGCTCCAGTTTTTTTTTTTTTTTTTTTGCAGCATCTTGCAGCTTTTCTTCTTTGTCCAGCATTCACCTCCACCATCCTGTCTTCCCTGAAGGGGAAGCTGGGGCCAGGGAACCTAATTTGCATGCAGGTCAAAAATAAGACTCTCTGGGCTCGTCTGACCAGAGCAACTTCATCCACATGTTTACCATGCCCCCTACACATTGTACACTGAGACAGACCTCTGAGGCCTTCGCAGAACAACTGTATTTATACAGTAATTAAATTACATGCTGCTGGGCTCCATTAGCTGACTTCTGAAGGAGCTGGATGTTAATTAGGGGTATCACATAAAAAAAATGTGAATCTTTTCCCTTCTATTGCAAAAAATCCCAATGAAATTCTTGAATATGTGTCGTTGTGATGCTACAAATTGTGAAAAAAGTTCAAGCTTTAGCAAGGCCAGCTCTCCTCCAAATGTTGTGTGTTTTGCTGTCATCTCTCAGGATCCAGGGGCCTCATTTTCCAACCTTTGCAGCCTTTCATGTCTCACCACAGGGAGCCAGGTTAACATGCTGTCCTGTGGCAGCACAAAGTGTCACCGCGCATTAGAAGGACGGCAAAAAAAAAAAAAAAAAGCCGACGAAGATCGCTGGAGTGCATGTTAGAGGGAAACAAAAATATCCCCTCTGATGAATATCTTTATAAAGCAATGACGGCGGTGGCTTATCACAGTCGCCTTATTATTGCTTTTTACAATAATCACCGACATGATGGGCTGCATGCGGATAATCGTCATGCTTAATTTGACTTTACTGCTCTCCTCACCCTAGCAACATCAGAGTATCACAGGTGCAGATGCATGCTACAAATGTTTACACTGACTCTCCGCTTTTCATTTCCTGAGATACACTGATTAATATTGTGGGAATTAGGTTGTTCCCCCTTCCTTTTTTTTTTTTTCCTTTTCTTTTTTTTTGCACTGCATTCCAACAACAGATAAGTCTTTAAGGATGCGACGTGCTGACATGAACGGGGAAGTTGTTCCACTTTAACTTCCTAGGCGTTAAAGGTTCTTGACCAAAGAGGGCAGCTAGGCCAGCTAAACGCGGCGATTTAGTGCAACCATAAACCAGTCACATGACACGTGGCGCTAATCCACTTAGAAGTGTTGCCATAATTACAACAAAGAAGGTGAGTGGATTGGAGAGATGACTGACATTCAAATAGACAAACCGAGCTTTCAAGTCTTCCGAGATGGACGGCATTTGGTCTAAAATAAGAAGCCTTATTAAAATAGCGCTGTTAAATCTGCGTGAGGCTCACGAGGCATGTTCAGCTGTTGACATCTTTCTCCTATTCAGAACTCTCCCTTGTTTTCTCTCTCTGATTGCCTCCCCTTCTCTTCTTCCATCTTTTCTCCCTGTTAAGCTCTCCCTATCTTTCTGCTTTGGTTTTGCTCTGAGCTCCTGCTCCCTGCTTGCTCGGGGGCCCGTTTGTTTGTGACCAGTGCTGGCTATGTGTGGCGATACTTATCAGGCTGGTGTTTGTCATCTAATGTTGTTTGCACTGGGGGGGAGGAGAGTGTTTGGGTCCATGCTTACATCTCATGGAGGGGATGATAGTCGTCATGCTTGAAGCTCTGTAGGCTGCAGCGTAGATGAATAGCAGAGGGGATGAAATGAAGAGAGATGACTGGTACGTGCCTTCTAGAAATGACTTCAGCCACTCCCAAATTTTCCCTGAGTGAACTTGAACAATTGCATATTTAAAAAAAAAAAAAAGGGATTTTATTTTAGCTTTTCATGTGTCTATGGAACTTGGAAGGAGCTGTGGTCTTTTTCCCCCCTCCTACTGACAGGACGGCTTACTCACTCCTCCCTCTCTCCAGAGTGAGATGCCAGCTCAGAGTGAAACGCCTGACGCCTGAGCCTTCAACGTTCATGTGTAGGTCCCCCCTCCTCGGCTCTCACCGATCCATAAGTTCGATCTCCTTTCTCTGAAAACACAACCCCAGAGGAGGCAGTCATCATGCGGACTCGTGCTGTTGTTGTGAAGGTCCGGACTCTGTTAATGCTTAGTAGTTGACTGACGCTCAGGAGTGGATCGCATTAAAACTTTGGCTTGTTTTGCTTCCCCAATTCTGAAGAAAATGGACCGATCCACGCCAGGGGAAATTTAACTCAACGGGGTAGAGTAATAGGTTTGACCCAACATTATGGGTGTGGGTTTTGACCTCAAAACACCGTCTAACATTAGAGCAACCACCAACAGTGGGCCGACAAGTAGAAAAACCACCCGAGTTACTAAGCAAGACTTATTTGTATTAGACTTAATCAAACAATCCATTTTCTAATTAATTTTTTTCAGGGTTGCTAAGGCAGGTGCTTATCTCTATTGGCCAATAGCCAAGAGGCAGAGTACAACCTGGACAGATCAACAATCTACAAGATTAATAATATGCGCGTACACTTTAAGACGTTTTTGCCTGTTTTTGCACATTGGGAGAAAGGCAGACTGCCTACGAACCCACACATGCACAGGGAGAACTGAGAGCCCTGCACAGAAAGGCCAAAGCTGGGATTCAAACCAAGGACTTTCTTATTGTGAGGCAGCTGAGCTAAAGAATTACTGTCTGTGAGCCCAGTAGGTTTTTCAAAATAAAAATGTTTACATTTGAATAAACAAATTATAACATTTAAGTCTTTATTAAGACTTATGTGTTGATCATAAAATTCATAGTCAGTACAGAAAATATTGCCTGTATGACTTATTCTTTGGTCTAAATATGGATGCTAAACGAAGCCGGCACTAGCTTGAGCTGACTACTTAGCAAAGGCTAACTTTATCTGAAGTGAATACATCAGTTCTCTATTTTGAACTACATTTACAAACACAACCCACTGGCATCAGCATCATTGTGCTGCATTATTTTACCATCTTACCTTAAATCTGAACAGGTTGTTCAAAAATGATGGTCTGTGAAGAATAAGGAGGCTGCTTTTCAATTCTTCTATAATCCAGCAAACTGGGAAACAGCAAACATGCTTAAATCGGAGGCAACCTGAGCGAAAGTCCGATAACTGAGAATTTGCACAGGAAAACTGGGAAACAATTTCTGATTCAATATTTGGGTCAAAAACTTCCTAAACTGTGTTGCAACACAAATCAAGAACCTGGCAGTCTTTTGAGCAAATATCTGAGAAATGAAAGAAAATCTTCAAAGTAGCATTTTCTTTTTTTACACTCTCGAAATCCCAACTCAGAAACCCAATCAGATTTCTAATTTGGAAAGTCAGGTGTTTCTTACTAACCTCTACGTCAAAATCAAGTATTGCAACATCATATGTAAAACTTTGAGACAGCTGCAGTAAAAAAGATGTTTATTTGCTCTTCTGATGGTTTACATCTCATGTAACAAGTTGCACACATAGCTCTGCACAATCTCCGCCTGTGAACATGTTGCTGCAGTGTTTGACTGCACAAAATACAAATGCTGTGTTAGCCTCATCACTGGGACCAGGACCCAGCCAATCCCAGACTTGTTCAGTCTGACATCAATCCCAGATTCGACTTCAGGCCCGTTAGTATATTTATCATAAAAAGATGAGAACATTTCTAGAAACAAAAAAAGGTTTTCTTTTAATTACTTGTCCAGTAGACTAAACATTAAAAAAGGCTCAGCTCAGAGTAACTCAGAAAACCTTGAGTTTGTCTCCAGAAGAGTCAGAAAACAACAGAACCGGCCGGTCGGGCAACATTTACTCTGCTCCTGAGGGAGTGATGGAGGGCTGTCACTGGCACCTCAGTAAATGCTAACTGATGAACAAGACAAACTGAACCAGATGGCCCACTCCCATCGGCTCCAGCAGGCATTAATGAAGACCCCGAGGCTGGGAGAGCTACCAAGCACCCATGCATCGCCCTGCATGTATCTGTGTGTGTGTTTGTGGACCTCTGCTGACTAACTCTGACATCCTGTTGTAAATTGCTTCCTGTTGACGTTGGTGTCCTGCTTCTCTGGCCAAATTCTGCGTTTTCCATGGTCTCTACCTCTAATGTTCACCTATTTTTACTGCACGTGTGTCTGTGTGTTTAAGTTTGTATTTTTACATGGGTACGTTTGTGTGTTGTTTTTTTTCTCTGTCTCCTCCTCTTCCTTCCTGGATCCAATTTATCCAGTTAATTACAATTATTAAACCTGTTAAATTATCCCCCATGGCTTGATCACAGTGTTTATTCATTTTCTATTAAAAAGGTTCAGAGTTTGCGTATGCTCTGCCCATCTCCACCTGGAGACATGAACATATTAAAGATGAAATGTTTGGTTTATGTTGTACAACAATCACTTAAACGGGTATGGCTACTGTTATGACATAACCATTTCTGAAATGAACTGGAAGAAACACCACAGGTTCCTTCTTTGACCTTTCACTACCTCATTTCTACGTAGTAAAATGCTTCCAGTGCCAGTGTGCACTACTTGCCCAGATTTTAACAGATGAAGACATTGTTTATTTCTCAATCTGCATTCTGTGTTGCAAGAATTTTAACTTCAAGGGAACCAATACAGTATTCAGCCCCTCTTAAGGAGATCATTTACTGTTATTCAGTTTGTAGTTCAAATTTGCGGATGGATTCTTTTGACACCATTATTATTATTATGAGACCTTAAAACAGCCTCAGAATAAAAAAAAAAATCAATTAAACAGGGTTTTGGTCCAGTTTTATTTGCCCCTCAATAGGAATAAGCCTGCTGCAGCTCATTTCCTTCATAGTTCAACATTCGGTGGTGTTCAAAGATGATATTTAAAAAAGGCCCTATTATAAGTGCCTTTTTTCTTCCAGTGCCCTGTTGTGGTATTTCTGGTTTTATATAGAAAATCTCCAATGACACGTTTGCTCTTGAACAAGTTAGTGTATGTGCAGAAATAACTGTGTTTCTGTTAAGTGTGTGTGTTTGAGCACAACTCTTAGACAGAGCACCCCAGTTTATCAAAGGTCAGGTGGACCCGGCTCCGAGGGCCGTAGCGGTCTCATGCAGTCCAGTTAGCCACTCGCCCCGACGGAGGCAGGTCAACCGTAAAGCAAAGGACCAGCAGACGGCAGACCAAAGAGAAATAAGCTGAACCTCACCCTGGCCTGGCCACACCAGCGCCATCACTAAGCCCAGGGCATGGTCCCGCTTTCAGCCTGGGGCCCACACCAACCGCCGGCAGCAAGACCACCCAGCCCCCAAGATTCGAGGAAGGCACCAGACCACCATGGCAGCTGGGATTTAGAGGGCCCTCCTATCATCTTAAACCAATCTGACCATCTTCTCTGACATCAACAGGGCCTTTTTTTAAACAAATATGATACAATTCAGTACAACCGATCACATCTCTTCGTAGCAGGACCAGTTTTCTGGTAAAGTCTTGTAGTGGTCAGTGGGAGAGTTTAAAACCAGCTCCCCGTCCTGGTCGCTGTTGGTTTTTTCACATTGCTACAGTTGTAAATCACTGTTGTTGTCAGGAATTTCACTTGTCAACCTTTTATTTGGCACCTGTCGGTGTTTGCCACCATTTAACCTCTGAGTTTGGCTCAGCTGCTGGTCTAACCGCTTTAAGGTTCAAAGTTTAAAAGCTGATTTGGCGTCACATTTTATGACTCAAAGCGTAGAGCTAAATAGCAGTACCGAATTTTGTGTTTAAAATAACTTAGCAGTGGCATGTGAGTTTCTTCCAGTTTGTCGACGTCTCAGTATGATCGATACAGAGTAAAAGTGGCTGCAACATGGAGCGTTTTGCTTTTGTCGTATCCTGTTTAAAGGGCCTCCGCTTCACTGTGTGTAATTTATATATGTGTGTTCGCCTTATGTTGAAGTTAGTCGAGTCATCAGAAGTGTACAAGGACTGCTCAACACATGTCCAGCCTTCCTCCAGCGATAAACTACCTACACTGTCTTCTTATTTGACTAAAACTCAAGAAATCAACATTTATGTTTGACTTGTGATATCCTCACACATCTCTGCTCATTCTTTGTTTTTGACAAACCGTTTATCAGATTTCTGAGGTTCAAAAAAGGTGTTAGAAGTCTTTTTAATTTTTTCAGCTGTTTTTCACAGCGCAACAGCAACTCTGTTTATCGATACGTTTTTTTTCTTGATTGGTGGTTTGTCACATTTTTTTTATCATGAGCAATTTGAAGATTTATGGCAAAAACTTCCTGCAGCCATCTGCTGGAGATGACGGAGGAGGAATGACTTTTGCTACCCTCCCCATCAGCTCCCTGCATCCTTCCCTCTCACCCCACAGTTGTTCTCCGTTCATCTGCACCGCTGGAGGGGAACCAAAAGCGTTAAATCAAACAGATGACGAGATATGAGCTAATTTATTCCCAGTGTTTGGGAATGAGTGCATTTGTTACTCCTGCAAAAATCTAACCATATGCTCTCTTCCCTCGCAGGTGCCCGCCACCTGCGCCCCAGTGCCGGATCTGGTACGTTTGTGCGATCGCTGCTGTTATTTCTGACATCCAGAGATGTTTTGTTTCATCGGGTTTCATTGCAGCACCGTATTGCTCCTTTCTGTTTGCTTTCCCAGCACAGCTCCGCAAAGTCAATATCTCAGAAGAAAAGAAGCTCCTTACCAAGGTAACAAAAAGCCTAAAAATACCTCAACATGCAGATGGAAGAAAGTGGCTATTTTTTTTAATTTATGGAAGTAGATCTGTGGGGACTTTCAAAAGTGTACACACAGCTTTAATAAATTATGTTATTTTTTTTCCCATTTTCTCTGGCATTTGCCCAGACCAGCTCCACTCAAACACAAAGACATTGGTCCTAAGGAATAAATAAAGAAGGAACATTAATCTGGTTGCATAACTGTGCACACCCTTAAATTAATTCAACCCTAATCATTTCATTTTCCTTTATTTAACCAGATTAACTTTATTCAACCACCATTTGTTTTAATATACACATTCAGTCTACTTCTTTAGGAGTTCATCAGCAACATCCATCTTGCTTAAATTCCTCAAATCTCTCAGACTGGGACGTCATCAGTGGTCCACAGCCCTCTTCAGGTGACTCCACAGGCTGTGCATCAAATTTACCTCTGTAAACGTCTTGGGCCGATCTAAAACTATTGTGTTTTCCTCTCATGAGGTCACTCGTATGTGGATTTGGGTTTATGCTTGGACTCTCTGTGAGGGTGAAAAATTAAACCCATCTTCATATTTAGTTTTCTAGAAGTCACATGTAGGTTTTCACGGGAACCTCAATTTCAACCACGTTGACAGAAAACGTAGAACTACTGATCATGATTCACTGTTGGTATGGTCTTCTTCCGGGGATTTGGAGTTTTTTTTTGTTTTTTTATCCGACACAATTTAGGATTATGGCCCAAAACTTCAGCCACTGTTTAGTCGACAGCACACATCTGCAAGCCTTTGCAAAGTTTTATTTGGGAGAAAAGACTTTTGCCCTAATCCTTAGCCCAGACTAATGGGGAGTGTCAATTGTTCAACATGATCAGTAGTTGTCAGATAGCCCTGCTGCTCTCTCAGTGTTGCTCCAGGCCTCTTAAAAGCTTTGTTACCTCTTAAATGCCATTGTGGGCTGAAGAATTGAGATTTAGTGTGAGTGTCTGTTTCTGATGAACCAAAACAATGGATGTTATATCTGTGCAGAAGGAAAAGCGTCGAACAAGTGATGGAACATGTGATGGAGGGGCACTACGACTTCGACCTCACCTACATCACAGAGAGGATCATCTCTGTCTTCTTTGTGCCGGACCTGGAGGAGCAGCGCTACCGCAGAAACCTGCAGGAGGTGGCCACCATGCTCAAATCTAAGCACCAGGACAAGTTTCTGGTTAGTCTAAATAACCGGAATTAAAAATAAGAAACGCCTGACTGGTTATTGATATTCTTACTTGCTTCTGGCTTTGTCCAGCTACTGAATTTGTCGGAAAAGAGACATGACATCACCAGGCTTAACCCAAAGGTAAGATTTTTTTTCTCCTTAAAAGGTATTGGGCATTATTTAAGCATTTATGTCTTGCTGAAGTGTTCGTACTCCTTGAAACTTATCACATTCTGTTTTGCTGAGAAATTTTTTATTTTGATTTGCAAAGCCGACACAAAGCAGTGCATAACTGCAGCGAAGGGAAAATGAATAAGCAGTGGTAAACCTGTGAACACCTCAGAAGTTTGTTAGAGATCATCAGAGAGCACACAGCGTCATGAAGACCAAGGAACACAGCAGGTTATGTTATGAATAATATCTAAAATAGCCTCTGAATTACAGCTTATTGTTCAGAATAGATCCAAGCAAACTGGACCTCTAGCTCCATGTCCGTGTTGTTACAATACAACCAGAGCTACACTGCCTGGCCAAAAACAAAGTCGCCACCTGGATTTAACTAAGCAAATAAGTACGAGCCTCCCAATGGATAATTACTTCATGGGCGATTATGTTTCAGCTGGCAACAGTCATTTAACCCCAACTGGTGCAATGAGTTGCTTCTCATTTCTTAAACAACCATGTGCAACGACACATCCTGTGGTCGTGGAAAAGATGTCAGCCTGGTTCAGAAGGGTCAAATCATTGGCAGGCAACAAGCAGAGAAAACATCCAAGGAGATTGCAGAAACTACCAAAATTGGGTTAAGAACTGTCCAAGGCATTATTAAAAACTTGGAAGGATCGTGGGGACCAATCGTCTTCAAAGAAAAATGTGTCCGGAAAGAAATCCTGAATGGTCGTGATCGTTAAACGTTTGGCGAAATCAAATCGAAGAAAAACAACAGAAGAACCCCGAGCTTTGTTTAGTAGTGAAAGTAAGAGCATTTCCACACGCACAATGCAAAGGGAACTGAAGGGATTGGGGCTGAACAGCTGTGTAGCCTTAAGAAAACCACTAATCGGTGAGACGAACCGGAAAAAAGGCTTCAATTTGCTAGGAAGCATAAAGATTGGACTCTGGAGCAATGGAAGAAGGTCACATGGTCTGATGAGTCTAGATCGACCCTGTTCCAGAGTGATGGAGCATCAGGGTAAGAAGAGAGGCAGGTGAAGTGATGCTCCCATCATGCCTAGTGCCTGCTGTACACGCCTGTGGGGGCAGTGCTGTGATCTGGGGTCGCTGCGGTTGGTCAGATCGAGGTTCAGCAACAGTATGAGCTCAAAGGATGAGGTCAGCTGACTACCTGAATGTACTGAATGACCAGGTTATTCCAAGATGACAATGTCAGGGTTCCTCAGGCTCGAATTGTGATTCAGGGAGCATGAGACATCATTTTCACACATGGATTGGCCACCAGAGTCCAGACCTTAGCCCCACTGAGAATCTTTGGGATGTGCTGGAGAAGGCTTTGCGCAGCTGGCTGACTCTACCATCATTAATGCAAGATCTTAGTGAAACATTAATGCAAAACTGGGAGGAAATAAATCTTGTGATATTGCAGAAGCTTATGGAAACAATGCCACAGCAAATGTATGTCCAACAAAATATTAGAGTGTGACCTTTTTTTTTTGGCCTGGCAGTGTATGATAGAATTTAGGCCTGATAGTCCAGGCCTAAATCTAATGTAGGATCAGTGGTAGGAATGGAAAATTGCTGTTCAAAAACCCCCTCTATCCAGTCTGACTAAGCTTCAGCTAAGAAAAATAAGCAAAAACATCTGTCTCTGGATTACGTGCAAACGCACGCCACCCTTTTCATATTTTTCATTTGTGTAAAAAATGTTGAAACCTTGAAAAAAAATTTCTTTCTGTTCCAAAATCATGCACTTTTAAAATCAAACTAAATCACTTTGAAGGTTTTGGTTTGAACCAGACAAAATGGGAAAAAGTTCAAGGGATAAGAAACATTTGAACAAGACACTGTTTATATGATTTCTGTCAAGCTGGTTATGCTAAGATTCGCCACAGTAAAAAAAAAAAAAAAAATCTATCAATTGAAACATCAACCCCACTATGTTGTCCAGGTGCAGGATTACGGCTGGCCTGATCTCCACGCCCCTCCGCTGGACAGGATTTGCGCCATTTGTAAGGCCATGGAGATGTGGCTGACCGCTGACCCTCACAACGTTGTGGTTCTCCACTGCAAAGTTGGTGCAGCACGAACACACGTCGACTCCTTTGTTGTGAATGATGTAAAGTCAAGTGTCTCATTTGCTGTTCTTTTTATTATCGCTCTGACAGGGGAACAAAGGAAAGACGGGGGTCATAGTGGCGGCCTACATGCACTACAGCAAGATATCAGCTGGGTAACATGCAGCAATATAATTAACTAGCTATTAGAGATGCAGCAAGCAGCGTTTTGAGAAGGATTTCTGATCTCCAGTTTTGACACACCTTTGATCTTCCAGTACTGATTTCACCAAATTCAGATTTTCCTTAACGAATAACGATATAAGAAGATATAATAACAGCATTCAACATATTTATCTCGATATCCACAATGAGTGGCCATTGTTATTTATTTTAGTTGCAGAAGGGATATAACAGTGTGGGTGTGGAGAGATACATTACTGTAAACTCAGATTTATTTATATCTTGAAAAATAAAGTCCAAAATAACCACATAGTTGCCACTTAAAACTATCATCAACATCTCGACTGGTCATTGCAATTTGGGCAATTAGCATGGAGAGCAAGCCTGTGTGTACTCCTCGAAAAAGTGGATCTTTAATGAAAAAGTTAAAAAAATCTCCAGTTATGTGACACACTGTGGTTGAAATCCCAAACGAATAAAACACAGCATCTTCTTTATTGCCCTTGTAGCCTTCCTGATTTCTGCTAAAAGTTTTGGTCTCTCTCTTGCAGCCTAAATGAACCACAGACATGTTTCATGTCGTAGAAAATATGATTTCCTTTTAAAGAATCTGGTCTGCCCCTTTATATGATGACACAGACTAAGAACCACGTAAACTGACTCTCGACGCCTATACAATAATCCTCTTCAATCCTAAATCATTATTTCCTGTTTTTACAAATCTCTTTAACTTTAATTGGCAGACCCAACCAACATTGCATTTTGCATGCACACCTCTCTTTTTTCTCTATGATTTTTAATAACCTTTAGTAACTACGGACAATCAGGATATTTTTAAAGCCTCAAGTAACAGAGCTTGTAACATTTTTAGATCTCAGTTGTCCTCTGTTGTTTTGTGTCTGGCTTAGCCTGCCGACAGGCTGGAGATAGAAATTAGCTTGGACTATAATCCCGCATATTTACATTATGTTCATTGATATCCATTGTCCCGTTTACAAATATATACATGTAAACCCGATGTTGTTCTTGTGCCCTCAGAGCAGACCAGGCTCTCACCACATTAGCCATGAGGAAGTTTTGTGAAGACAAAGTCTCTTCCTCGCTGCAACCATCTCAGAGCAGGTCTGACATTCATGATTCTTTGCGGCGGACATCTCCTTCCTAATCTCATTTTCATCTCTCCTCCCGCGTCGTTTCCTCTCTTTACCAGGTACATCTACTATTTCAGCGGTTTGCTGTCAGGTACCATCAAGATGAACAGCAGTCCTCTGTTCCTTCATCAGATGCTTGTTCCCTCGCTACCAAACTTCCAGTCAGGAGGAGGTCAGTTGTCGCTCTCCCGGGGTTTTGTGGTGATTATGAGGGCGAAACAACAAACAAACTGTGTTTTGAGCTTTTAATGTAAAACTAAATAAAGCCTTCACCATCAAACCTTCGGTGTCTCTTCTCCACTACCTTTCTTTGCAGGTTTTTATCCTTTTCTGAAAATCTACCAGTCCTTACAGCTGGTTTACACCTCAGGCGTCTAGTAAGTATCTTGCCACTTGTCTGCTTGAATCACCGTGTGCTCTCACCTCCTGTGGGTGGAGGCTTTTCCTTCCCTGAGTCCCTTTGACAGATGTCGACTCTACACTTTGCTGTCTGTGTTTAAGTGTAGCCTGTCTGTGCTTACATTAAAGGAAATAGTGCTTACACATTTTTTTTTATTCTACTGAAATATTTTTCTACGTCATTTCTAAGCAAATATACCATTTTGTTTTTGTTCTTTTTACGTGTGCACAGTGATCCTCAGAGCTCTAGGGCTAGAAAACTGTGTGTGACTATGGAGCCAGCTCTACTACTAAAGGGTGACATTATGGTGAGATACGTCTGATCAATTGACCCAAACATTTTGTTTGATTTCAATCCCAATTGTAGTCACGCACATATGTATGATGCTTTGGGAAAGCGTGTATACTCCTTGAGCTTTTCTGTATTTTGTAATGTTACGAATACAAATTTCAATCTAACTCGTTGGGATTTTATGAAATGGAACATCATATAATAGTGCACATTTGCAAAGTGAAAAGAAAGTGATTGATGATTTTGAAAGGTTTTTACAAATAAATTTTCAGAAAAGTATTTTGTGCATGGATTTCTATTTAGCCCCCCATTTACACTCCAAGCTGTAAATGGGGGGTCCAGAGTAAGTGAATGTCCTAAAGTCATTTTACTACTAAAAGGTTTCCACCTGTGCCATAGGAAGCTCTGAGAAGACCTATTCAAAGTTAGCTGCAAGTGATGTAAGAGACAAAGCAAATATGTGGAAGAAGGTGCTCTGGTCAGATGATATTGTGCAGTGAATAATAATAATAATAAAAATAATATCGTACATCACCCTGAACCACCATCTTCCTGAGGAAAAACAGTGGTGGAAACATAATGCTGTGAGTTGCAGCTGGTACAAGATCTGTTCAGAGCTGATGGAAAGATGGAAGGTCCTGAACCCAGGGCAGTTCTCCACACTGCAAAATACCTGACTGGGTGGAAGTGCACCTTCCAGAAAGACACCAAAAATAAATGTACAGCTAGGACTACAGTGAAATAGTTTAGATCACAGCTTGGTCATTTGTTAGAATGGTCCAGTCAAAGTATAGATCAAAATTCAATCCAGAATCTAGGGAAATTAAAAAGTCATGTACATTATGGTTGGTACATATCCAGTCTCTCAAACTTAGGCTGTTCTGCAAAGAAAAATGCTAAATTTCTATCTTTAGATGTGCAAAGCTGGTAGAGGCATGCCACAAAAAAACTTCTAAATGAACTAAGTAAAATTAAGTCCTTAAAAGTGTGTGACTCACACTCTTAATTTACTTTCACGCCACAATTATCAACTGCTTCATATTGACTCAAAAATCTTTTCAGAAATCAGTAAAATTTGAGGCTGCAATATAACAAAAGATTAATCAGATTTTATGACCTTGAGATGGCATTTTACGCCGTGTGTCACTAACGGCCTACAGTTTCTGTGTAAATTAGCTTTTAAAAAATAGTTATAAAATAGTGTGATTGTATTGTGCTTATTTAGCATGTCTTATTGAGTGAGTAAGTAGAGTAAATAGACTAGCATTTAGCCACCCAAATGAAAAAGCATATCTAATATATATATATATATATATATATATATATATATATATATATATTATACCACAAATGTGGTTTAAATCTGAGAGATTCTTCATTAAATGAGCCTCTGCTCACCTGCCTCTTTAGGTGAAGTGCTACCACCGGCGGAGCAGAGCAGCAGAGCGGGAGGTTGTGTTCAGAGTCCAGTTCCACACCTGCACAGTTCATGGAGCCCAGCTGTGGTTTGGAAAAACAGAGCTGGACCTGGCTTGCACAGGTATAAAGTCTGCTGGAGAAAGGCACCAGGCCCCCAATGACCCTTCCGGGATAAGTGGGTGTAGAAAACACACACAATTGTACAAACAGCAAAGAGGCCTCATTTTGTTGCTTCCTTGATGACATGAATCAAGAACCACTTTCTCTTCTGACCATTGTTGTTTTTGGGTGTACTTTGAGACAAATAGCAAACAACGTTGTCAGGTTAGATGTGAGATGTTTGCACATGGCCCTCTAAGCTGAAGTCTCTTGGTGCTACATGCTGACGCATGCAAAATCTATATGATTTATATATTATGTTACCCACTTTGAGCATTGAATGTCGACAAGAAAGGTTGTTTCAGATGACAGGCGTGTTTGATGTGTTCTGCTCTGTTTATTAAAGTATTTCTCTTCCTTTTTCTGCTCTTTCTGAGTAAAAGCAACTTTTCTTTATTTATTAACTTTTTCTGCTTGATAGATCATACTTTCTGCTTGACGTTTTTCTCGCTCTCTGTGGTCATGATCTAGATATTTTAGTTACTTCTTTTGTGCTCATCTTTCTGTAGATGACAGATTCCCGCCAGACACCACAGTGGAGTTTATCTTCGCTAACAGTCCAGAGAAACTCAAAGGTATTTTCATCTTTGGTCCGTCATTGCTCTTGTTTATACATTAAATGGTGCTTTGTGTTTCATCTTTCCACAAATCTGCTTTATAAGGTCGAGAGTACCGCAAAAACGACTCTTCTGTTAAAGTAGACTACAATACCTCAGACCCTGTGGTCAAATGGGATTCCTATGAAAACTTCAATCTTCACCATGAAGACAGCATGGAGAGTAAGAAACATTCACACCGAAATAGACTCATAGCTTAATGTTTAATTCAAGCATAACATCCGTTTTGTTTTTCATTGCCCTTCCATCAGACATCGCTCACACAAGAGGCCCTCTAGATGGCAGCCTATATGCCCAAGTGAGGAAGCGACGGGGTCCAGGCGCAACTTCCTCGGCTGCTTCACCCAATGGATGCCTAACTAGTAGCCCAACTGTGAAACCCCAGTCTCCCTCCAAACCGCAACCGTTCGCCTTCAGCTGTAGCCCCAGAGGCTCCGCGGTCTCTTCAGATCAACTGAGTGAAACCTCCATGTCCGTTAACAGTTCTGAGAGAGAAAACCCTGACTGCCCACCGAGGAGAGGAGATGTGGAAGACGGGGCGAAGGAGAAGAAGCGAGAGAAAGAGAGGGATAGAGAAACTGCGATTTTGGACGACGGAGACCCGTCAAGTCCAGGGGTTATGAGACGAGAGCACTCCTGTTGTGGACGAGCCGTTGCAAAATGTGGCGAGGCAGGATGGGAGAGAGAGAGGGAACTCTGTCTTTCCAGTGGCCGATGTCTCGGACACTGCAACAGCATTAAAAAAAATCCAAAAAGCCAAACGCTGCCAGCTTTACCATCCAAATCTATGTCTCCTCCTCTCCATTCGGCTGTTATGGAGCTCTGCCATCGCCACAGTGCCCATCCTGTAGCTGAGCTGACATGGGACCGTCCAATCCATCCTCCGTCTCTGCCCTGCCTTAACAGTGCATGCTACCCTTATCCAACCCCTGAACATGTCCTTGCCCACAGTCACACATTGCCAGCCTCAAACAGATGCTACCCTGGAGAAGACTGTCACCTCCTGCATTATCCTAGCCATGGATCAGTATCTCACCCCTCCCTCCAACCACCACCTGGTAGTCCTTACAGAGAGGTTTTTGTCACTTCTCCCACATCTTCCTCTTATTGCCCCTGCCAGGACTGCTCCAGCAGGCGAGAACATCAATCGGCCTCAGTCAAAGTGTTCCAACAACTGCACCCGGACAAAGCCGAAAACCCACACTGGTCACAAGGGGCTGGGGTCCAACGTTCAAGAGAGGTACCTCCACTTTGGGAAACAGAAAAGCCATGGGACCTTACAAGAGAGGCGGAGCTTTGGCCGTGTAAGGCCCCGTTGCCAGCATTTCATCTCTACCACCCTGCTATGGACCACGTTTCAAACCCGGAGCAGCCTAGGTTTGCTGTTGGACAGCATCAAAACTACCCTGTACCTCAGAGTCTGATAGATGTCAGAGATGGAGCTAGCAGTGGGTACCACACCCCTCTGCAGCCCCGACATTCATGCCCCTGCTCGCCGTATCAGTCTTCTCCATCTGAAAGCCATGAAAGCCGGGGTTACACTTCAGGATATCACTCTCGCTCAGCATCGCCTTTGCCAGCAAGTAGCCCGTCTCCTGGAAGGGGAAAGCTACCAGAAATCCCTTTAGCGTCCAGAGAGCAGCCACACACTGAACAGCACAAAGGTGAATATTTAATAGTTAGGATTTTTGGTGAAAAGTACCTGCATTTTTGCTTCTTTTCTTTTCAATATTTCCTTTGTTTCACCACTTAAAATCTTTTCTCTTGTTTCACCACTTAAAATCTCTCCTGTCAAAGTGGAAAAAGGCAAGACTGTCGCAGAAGATGACATATCTCTAGGCTCGGAGGGTAAATCTGATGTCCGCTGCCAGTCAAGCACCCCCGGGGTGGACTCTGATCATGACTACACTGTTATTGGCAGCAGCAGCCCCACACACACCGAAGACAGGTTGGTAAAGCTTTTGGTTCAAGTATTTGCTGACACTCATTACAAAGTTGCACATTTTAAGATATACGGAAATCCTTATTTATCCCATATTTTGCTTTCTTGTTAGTGCAAATGCTGATAGCCTCAATCAGAGCCAGGAACCCGTGACCCATTTGGAGTCCAACACAAATACGGGCAAATCTCTTACACCACTAGCACCAGAGGAAAAAACCCAGAGTTTAACACTATCTGTAAACCCCACAAAACAATCAACTGAGTCTTTCCTGAAAAGCGATATTGAGCTTGGAGCTGCTGAGGTCAGAGGAAGTTCAGATGAAAAGACCAAATCAAACCTCTCAAACTATGCCACTGTCATCATCCCTCCAGTTCAAGTTCAACTCAATGGCGCTGTCCTTCCTATCAATGCTACGTCTGACTGCAGTAACGGTGTAAACACAAATCCCTGCATTAGTCCAAGTTCAAGTCCTTCTAGCCCTTCCCCTCATTCTCCTATTGGCTCTCCAGAGAAGCAGCCTTCTCCTCAGCACTCCATCTCGGCCAAAGACACAGCTGACGTGAAACCCCCTTCACCCGTGCCAGACGGATATCACACACCGACCTTTCCCCTAGCCTCTTACTACTACTCACTATTAAATGTTCCTCGCGTGCCATACACTGGGTACACTGCCGTAACGATCCCTGCCATCCAACCACCACTCCCAGAGAAAAAACGATTTTCCTCCACAGTGGTATCCCCGAATGGACATATTGCTTTGCTCCAGACTTCCTCTTGTCCTTCACAAATGCACCATGTTACTTTCTCCCCTGCGGTGGGAGAGAAAAGGAGGGAATCTGCACAACCCGGTTACACAGAGGAGGCAGAAATAAGGGTCAACTCTAAGTTTGTTCAGGACAGCTCCAAATACTGGTACAAACCAGGCATCTCCAGAGACCAAGGTGAGGGTTATAGAGGACTGAGAAACGTTCATCTAGGTTTTAGATTTTTCATTTTCTAATAACCTGTACACAGTATGGTAAGGAAACAGTTGACCAGGTCACTAATTTGCCTTCTCTGCCACAGCCATAGCTGCGCTGAAGGACAAGGAACCAGGAGCGTTTCTCATTAGAGACAGTAACTCATTCCAGGGTGCTTATGGCCTGGCTCTTAAGGTGGCCACTCCTCCTCCCAATGCCAACATCACTGGAAACAAAGGTATACAATACACCTTGTTTTACACATCAAGTATTTATCTATTTAATCAGTGAGAATGCTATACAACATTCTCACTTATTGTTTTCCTGTTTTTCTTTATTACTGTATTATGATTATTCCATCGCAGTCTAATTACTCCCGCATACTTCAACCAATTTCAACAATTTTGATATCAAAACGTTCGTCTCGTTCCTGGCGTGACTGTTATATCTCATGGTTATGCCAACTTTTACACTTTTTTAAAATATTTCCCTTTTTGTGTGTTTTTTTGGCTGTTCCCATTGAAATCAATGCAAATTCTTCACATTCTTCAAATTCTTCCAATTCTTCTAATTGTTCTAATTCTTCAATTTCTTCATTTTTTTTCAAATTCTTCAAATTTTTTCAAATTCTTCAATTCTTTCACATTCCTTCATATTTTTTTTCAAATTCTTCAAATTCCTTCAAATTTTTCAAATTCTTCAAATTTTTATAATTCCTTCATTTTTTTTCAAATTCTTCAAATTCCTTCAAATTTTTTCAAATTCTTCAAATTCCTTCAAATTTTTCAAATTCTTTAAATTCTTTACATTCTTCACATTCTTCTAATTCTTCAATTTTTTCAAATTCTTCAAATCTGATTTCAATGTTTTTCAGCTACTTTTTCTCTTCTGCAGAAATCTTCTGCTCAAAGCATTCTGCAGATTAGCATTCTCACTCGCTGTTACGCAGGAACTGCTTTTTCTAGTCATTTTAAGTTTTAAACTTTTCATTAAACTTCAATACAAAAACTTGAGGATTTGTTTGTTTGTTTTTTTTACCCAAGGGAAAGTGCTGAGGAGCTGAGGGGGTCATTGCAGATTGGTCGTCTGGTCCACATATATTTAGTGGATCTTGAGAAGGGTTAGAAGAATGTCCCCCAAGGTTTTTGCAAAATTGCAGCACCCAAACCAAATTTCATTTGCAAAATTGCACATTTACACATTTGCACATATGCCATCAGACTGTTGAACAGCCACAAAATGGCCTCTGTACAATATTTGTATATTTGCACATTCCATCATTGCATCCTTATCTAGCACTACAAATGCTGCCGAACTCTCAGTTACCACTGTCGTTTTTCTCCTACACTGTTTACGTTGTTTATATTTAAATTGTTTACTAGGAAATCACTGCTGCACGCTATTTACTGTAACATTTCAAGCTGTATGCGAAACGAAATTTTGTTCTGTACGCACTCTGTGCATACAAAATGACAAATAAAGTTGTCTAAGTCTAAGCCTAAGAAATATGTGATACCTGAGTTTCTTTTAAGGGTCATGGGGTCCTTGTACTGTATACCCAAGGCAAGAGATGTGTCTGCATTCTTCACACAGAGTCAAGCTTATTTCCTGAATCATTTGTACTCTGCCAGATCTGCCCCGTATCACTGATCATGTGTGTGGGGTTTCTGGACAAGATCTGAAAGCCCAGTTGTGGAGAGGAGGGAATATTTTGTGCGTTTTGCGGATGATGTGGTTCTTGTGGCATCTTCAAGGCGTAAGATTAAGTCTGTACTAGAGAGCTTCACAGCCAAATGTGAAGCAGCTATGTTCAGGGGCAGCTCTTATAAGTCTCAGTTCTTGAATCAAAGCTTGTCTCTTGTTAGTCTATAAGGTGTCTTAAAGAATCATCATTACAATAAGTCAAAACAAATATCTCTCGGTTTAAGCATCTGAGAAATTCCCTGACACTGACACGTGTGCGGTGGGTAGCTGCTGGAAAAAGAAATGGGTCTCAACTAGCTAATCAATCATTTCACCATCTCTTCCCCCACTTCGTCCCGCTGGTAGAAAGAGTGAAAATTGTATGAATGTATGAATGAATTTGTATGAATGAATTTGTCATGCGAAATGTGGGCTATAGGTATGCTCAACTATGAAGGGTAAAACGTATGCGCAGAGTCATTGGAGAGCCCATACGGCTCACAGTATGCTCGAGTATGTGGGAGCCTTTATAGATGGGGTTAGGAGCTTCCACCATCAAGATGGAGCTTAGAGTAGAGCTGCTGCTCTTCTGCATCAAAACGTGTGTGGAAGGCTTTTTATTTATTTCCCCCCCCCCCCCCCCCCCCCCCCACCCCGCTATAATAAGATCCTGTTTTAGACCCACAAACTTCTGGCCTGGGAACGAACAGCTTGAATTAGCCGCTGAAGTAACTAGATGTCTGCGATAGACTGGCGACCAGCCCAGTCACGAGCCCCCCTCGCAACCCTACAAAGGATAGACGTGGTAGAAAATGGATGGATGGATGGATGGATGGATGGATGTGTGGATGGATGTATGGATGGATGGATGGATGGATGGATGGATGGATGGAACTAGATGTCAGTTGGGCAGGAATGTCTTAGAGGATCTCAGGTAAGCAGAAGACAACGAATGAATAGAGTAAGGATCACAAGAGAAATGGATGAAAACCTTTTTTGGCATGTAATTTATTTATGATTACATCAATCTACATGGCCTGTTTTTGTCAGTTCATTTCTTCCTGTCTCCGACAATATATCAGAGAGGGTTGAAGTAGAGCTAACCGGTGTTCACCGCACAGACTCATGACAACATGACAGCCTGTCTTATATTTTCCACATTTTCTCCTGTTTCCCAGGGGACGCTCTGGAACAGCTGGTTAGACACTTCCTCATCGAGACAGGGCCACGGGGAGTGAAGATCAAGGGCTGCCAGAACGAGTCCTACTTCGGTCAGTTGTTTTATAGATCTAACTATAATATGCCTCACATATTCTGTTATTCAGGACACACAAAGCAGATTATGTAAACCTATGAGCATTTCAATGTTTGGTGCCCCTTCAAGATGCCTGTTTTAATTGTTTTAATCCCTTCAAATCTGTCACACTCGTGTAATCTGTTTGCTTCTTTTGTTTTTCCAACCCTTCGGTCTCAGGAAGCTTATCTGCTCTGGTGTACCAACATTCAATAACTCCAATTTCTCTGCCATGTGCCCTCCGCATTCCTGACAAAGGTAGTTCTAGTATTTTTAAACTCAATAGTTCTAGATATTACATATGAACGATGTCACAATGTATTCTGGTCATTTTTAAAGGAACTGACGGCTGTCATATTTCAGATTTGGTTGGTGAGCTTCAGGAGATACAAAGTGCAACAAATACTAGTACAGCTGCTGACCTCCTTAAACAAGGAGCAGGTACGATGTGGACTTATTAATTGTTCATATCAGAATGTTGTGTCGTTGAACTGTTAAATCTGCTCAAGACAGATGTTTGATCTCAAACATCTATTTATTATCTTTTGCTATTTTACAATGATTTAGCATGCAACGTGCTCTACCTGAATTCAGTGGAAACAGAGTCATTAACGGGACCAGAGGCCATTTCCAGGGCTGTCAAGTCTACAATGGCTCTGAATCCACGCCCGGTCCCAACAGTGGTCCACTTCAAAGTGTCCTCTCAAGGGATCACACTAACGGACAGTAAAAGAAGGTACCTCTTTCATAGTGAATTTTTTTTTTTTGATGCATGATTGCACAGTACATAGATTATTTTTTTATGAAAAACACCTAACAAGTAAAAAGGATCCCCAAACAAACTTTTATATCAGGCAACCTGAGTAAATACAAATGACCATTTACAAATGACAATATAATTTATTAAGGGGAGAAAAAAAATCCAAACAGTAGCGGCTTTTTTCGATGGGGGCAGCACCCCCATCAAAATGACAGGGGACACACTGGACAGAAGACAGTGTGTGCAGCTTTGTAACATTTTGGCATCCTGGTAACTTCATGTTGGTCTCCAATGAAACAAAATAGTTGTAATTTGTCATCCAATCTGATTCAGCCATTATACCTAACTTAGACCTTATATGCTTTGGCGCAAATGTCGCTCACACATGGTGCAAACAGAAGAGTCAGACTACAAAAGCAAGACAGGAAAGCAGGGCAAAGAAAAATATCATTTGGTAATTTCTTTATAAAATAATAATTTCAAGCAGCTTTCACTGGAGGAAAAAAGTTGATAAAGGACCTGTGTTTGTCCTTTATCGGGTTTTTTAAGTTTGATCTGTCTGGTCCAGTCCGACCAGACTTAAAAAAAATCCAGCAGAAGGCATGTGACTGTGGATGGATTTATGTTCAAATAGAGCTTCTTATTATATGGTAATCTCTGACCTCCAGTACACCCTCATAAAAATAAAAAAATGTTCATGAGCCGCCATTGAATCCGGACAAATAACTTATTAAGTCTGAAAAGACTATATCCTCCTCTGTTGAATCATAAATCAGCTATGATTGCCCACATTTTGTGTAAATCATTGAATTTTGTCCCAACTGGAGCTTATGTAAACCTTTTCTCTTGCTCGAACCCAGTTAGTTTGAAAAGTGGCTCAGAGCTTATCTACTTAGCTGTGTTTCTCTCCTAGATGAAGCTACTAAAAGAGGCACTCCAGATATTACGTTTCTACTATTCTCTCACATAGAAAGGATTCCTGGATCAGTACTTCGTTGCTCTTTTTGTGTCTCTGCTCTGTCTTCTCAAACCCCCAGTCGGTCATGGCAGATGGCCGTTCACAGTGAGCCTGGTTCTGCTGAAGGTTCCTTCCCGTTAAACGGGACTTTTCCTCTCCACTGTTAATACATGCATGCTCTGTATAATGGATTCCTGCCAAGTCAACGACACAATGCAAGCGATTGTCCGCTGTCGCTACATGTTCATCCAGGATGAGTAAATGCTGCAAGTCAATGACTCGATGCAATCTGCTTGGTTTCCTTAGATAGGAAATTACTTTTTATGTAAATTGCCTTAAGATTGGACTTAGACTTAGATTTAGACAACTTTATTTGTCATTTTGTATGTACAGAGTGCATACAGAATGAAATTTCGTTTCAACATTTGTTGAAAATGTTGGCACTAAATAAATGTTGGCACTACATAAATAAAATGAGTGAATTTCATTTGAATAAGGACAACACGTCAGCTGAAATGAGCATACCATTTTATTTTGTCTGAAGGTTTTTTGTCTAAAATCTAACTCAACGCATAAGACTACAGTATTAAAAAAATTAAGATGTCATGTGGAGTTGATTGCTAAAAAGCTAAGCTGATACTAGTGTGTTTACACACTGTTTTAATATGACTTGTTGATATATATGTAGCAGCAGTATTTGAAGCTGTTGAACCTCTTGCCAGGCCAGAACACAGCAGGGTGATCAGTCCATGATCAGTCCATGATGAAGGTGGTTGAGGGGGCGGTCTTTTATGGTTGCCCGAGCCCTGGTCATGCAGCGTCTGTGAGCAGTTTTATGGATGAAGGGAAGCACTGTCCTGGTTATTTTCTGTGCTGTCCATTGCAGGCCCCAAACCAGACAACAATGCAGCTGGTCAGTATTTTCCCACTGCAGAATGTGGCGAGGATGGGAGGGTTGCTCTTCTCATCCGTCGCAGAAAGTCCAGACGCTGCTGTGCTCTCTTCACGTGAGCAGAGGTGTGGAGGGATCAGGTCAAAGTGTCCGTGATCTGCACCCCCAGAAATCTGATGCTGCTGACTCACTCCACTGTGGCGTCAATAATGAGGAGGGCGTGTGTAACTTGACAGATTATTCCTGAAGTCAGCCATGATCTTTTATTATTGACGTTCAGGACTGGATTGTTTTTGTCGCAGCGGTCAACCAGGTGTTTCACCTGCTTCTCGTAGGCCAGTTCGTTGTTGTCCTTGATGAGACCCATCGTGTCGTCCGCATACTTAACGATGTGGTTCATACTGAACCTGGCACAATAGCCCTAGGTCGTCAGGGTGAAGAGCAGTAGGCTCAGTATGCAGCCCTGGGGGGGAGGCGGTGCTGAGGGAGATGATGCTGGAGGTGTTTTTGCCAACCCAAACACAGTGGGGTCTGTCTGTGTGGAAATCAAGCAGCCAGTTACACAGGGGGTGTTGATTCCAAGGGGAGCCAGTTTGCTCATTAGGTGCCGGGGGATGATTGTGTCAAATGCTGAGCTGAAGTCCAGAAACAGCATACGTATGTGGGTGTTGTTCTGCTCCAGGTGTTCCAGGCTCAAATGGAGTACCGCGGAAATGGTGTCCTCTGTGGAGCAGTTGGAGTGGTAAGCAAACTGTAGCAGATCAAAAGAGGGGGGGGGGGAGTCTGGAGATAATGTGGTCCTTCATCAGCCTCTCGAAGCATTTCATTTTGACTGGAGTGCGTGTTACGGGGTGATAATTGTTCAGTGATGAAATCATGTTTTATTGGGGGGGTCTGGTATGATGGTTTGCAGTCTTGAAACATAATGGGACGACAGCATGGGCCAGCGAGGTGTTGGATATGTTGTGAGGACGTTAGACATCTGGTCAGCACAGTCTTTGAGCATCCGTTCCGGTATGTTGTCAAGTCTGAGTGGCTGTTCATCTGGTAGAGCCAGGACTTTGGCTCTACCAGAGCCAAAGTCCAGAGTGTTGTTGAGAGCTTCAAACTGACTTAAGTGATTATTGAATGTCTTGAGAAAGTCTGTGTAATGGATCATTTAGATTGTCAGGGAAATTCCAAATTTGTTAGATCAACAGTTATAAAAGGCGTGCACAGGCCTTTAGGTGGTCCTGTTTTTTAAATGGAGCACAAAGTACTGTTGCAAACTTTACTGGATGCCATAACAACATGAATGCTTAGAGAATAACCCTACCACATGTATCAAGCTCTTGGGTTTAATCAGGGAGCAAGTTAGCAATGCTTTAAAAGTGCACAGATTGGTACTACAATCTGATCATTTGAATTTTGATCGGGACATTCCTTGCCAACATCCATGAACCTGTTGAAATATCAAATAGAGATTTGGCATTGTATTTTTTATTTATCTTTTATCTTTTTGTCTACGCAGACTATTCTTTCGGCGCCATTACCCAATCAACAGTGTCACTTTCAGCAGTTTGGGCCCCCAAGATAAGAGGTTTGAAAAAAAAAACACACACACACACACACACACACACATTGGATCTTTATTTCTTTATTGTTATTTTTTTTTACAAAAAAGAAATCAACTCATATCACCATATGCAAATGTTTGCCTTCTGCCTTGAGTAAATGTTATACTAAAGGTGGGCACCTTTAGTATACCTTTCGCTGCTAATGTAAAAAAGCCTTTCTGTATACTTATATTTCTTCGGAAATATAAGTTCTCCCTTCGGGTTACTTGTCTGCTTTTTTACCCTGTCATGTATGTAAAGTCCAGTTTCTAACAAGTGCCTTTTACAAATGTCTCCATTTTCTTGTTACTCATGTATCTCTATGTTTTGTCTCTGTGCCCCTGTGTGCCTTTGCTTCAGGTGGACTAATTCTGATAGCACATCAAGCAAGTAAGTGCTTGTGTTACTGTGCTTTGACTCGCTAACACGGTGTGCTTGTTCGCAAGTTTTGCATGTCTCATTCACTCCAAAAGATGTGTTTTCTTTGTCAGAGTTAGACAGCGGAAAAAAACAATTTGTGTGAGTGAAAATTTGGAGTTATAAGTGAAATTTCACCACTGGTTGAGCACTGTCTGTAGACCAAAACAAGATGTGTGGTAAGCCACAACCATCTCTACCTTCACAATCAGACCAGCTATCTGTTTCAATTTCACATTTTTTTGTCAAAAGAACTGCGAGGATCACAGTGGGCAGCTCTAAAGCCTGCTGTGCTACAATGGACAATGATAATTATGTTAGCTGGGCTAACAGCTACTCACCTCACATAACAGTAACACTTGGCCCATTGCTGGTCACTACAACAATTAACCCACATGCCACAATTATAGCATTGCATTGAATCAAATCAACATAGCAACACAAGTGAGTCTAACAAGCCTGTAACACCAGCATCTGACTTAACGCTGTCACTAACCTGTCCGGTGGAGAAAAGCTAGCTCCAATTCAATGTGGAGATGCTTCTGCTCTCGAAATGCTCTCCACCTCGGAAACGTGAGGCCAATGTTAATCCTCATTTTGTCTTTTTCCTTATCTGAAAACTTCTTACCAAAGACCGTTATTTTTTTTAAGAACAGGTCCTGATAAAATAATGAATTTTCACTTAGCGCTCCTTTTAAAATGCATCATCAAATGGCATTTACCACACTGACATTGTAACTCTCTCGAATTCAGGTGCTCAATCACTTTGAATGCCATAGGTACTTAAAGTTAAGTAGCATGTAGCTGCTTTCTACAAACATTTGTGAAATAATTAGGTCACTTTCAGAAGCTTAGTTAATTCCAACATGTTACCATCATAGCATTTCACCTGTGCAATGGGCCCATGAAATTTCTTGCTGTCTACTGTTAGTAGTGGGCCTGAATGAGAATGACAACTCGTCCCCAAAGTGGTAGGCCAAGTACCGTATTTTCCGGACTATAAGTCGCTCCGGAGTACAAGTCGCACAAGCCATAAAATGCATAATAAAGAAGGAAAAAACATATATAAGTCGCACTGGAGTATAAGTCGCATTTTTGGGGGAAATTTATTTGATAATATACAACATCAAGAACAGACATGTCATCTTGAAAGGTAATTTTAAATAAAAATAGAATGGAGGCAACAACAGGCTGAATAATTGTACGGTTAGCTTACGCTACATGACACAACTGAGAACGTGCCTGGTATGTTAACATCAAATATTAAAAGCTATTCAGATTACTATAGCATAAATAACATGTGAAGAAGTTAACCAAAGCGCCCGTGTCACTCCAAATAACTAAAATCCAGTGAAATCTTCATCCTCGGTGTCACTTTCAAATAACTCTGGACGTAGAAGATGCGGCACTTCCGCTTCTACGTCGCTTACGTCTGATTCAACACAGGCCTAGAGCGCTCTCTTGCGGTTTGGTGTGAAAATAACAGGTGTAATGATATACCGGTACAAATGTGTAATAATTTCTTACACTTTAGAGCGACACATAAGTCGCTCTAGAGTATAAGGCGCACCCCCGGCCAAACTATGAAAAAAAAACTGCGACTTATAGTCCAGAAAATACGGTAAAATCCAAGAGAAGGGTCAGCAAGTGCTGAGGCATCATGAAAAAAGATCACCAACCCTCAAATACTCAAAAGCTACCAGCCTCCAGTTTAGCTCAAGGACAGGTTGAGCATCATAGAATGGGTTTCCATGGCAGACAAGCTGCATCTAAGTCATTTTTGATGTTGGAGGCAGCAAAATACCATAAAAGGAGAGTAGAAACAGTGATAAATCAAGGAATTTTTAAGGGCCTTGAAGGAACCTCAATAGAAAGTAAAGTTATAAAGAAATGTGGATTGCAAAAAATAAAGTATTGATCAATTGACAGTACCTACATTTTCAAACCTGGCTGGTATCACATTGTAAGTAATAATGTAGTCGCATAGCAGAGTCCTTTAATGCCTTCTCTCCTGTGCAGAATGTTTGGCTTTGTGGCGAGACGGACGGGGACGACGACAGAGAACGTGTGTCACCTGTTTGCCGAGATGGACCCTGAGCAGCCAGCTGTGGCCATAGTCAACTTCATCAACAAAGTCATGCTGGGACCACAGCTGCGAAGATGAGCAACAAAGTCATTGGAATCTATGCACCGTCAAGCTTCGCAAGATGCTTTTGACACGTTTCAAAAGATATTTCGTCCATTCAAAAGCTATATTTTTGTTTGAATTTATGCAAATGGAACCTTTGTGCTATGCTGCATGACTGTTTTTCTATAACAATCCAGTTTGAACTATTTTTGCAGACGTCTTGTTTTGAAAGTCAATTTACAAAGCAGGAAGTCATACACATGTCAAAAGGCCAAAGACTGACCCAACATGCCAAAAGAGATTGTAACATGACTTTTTATGTTTGTTTCTGTGTTTTGGTTTTATATATTTTTTACCGTGTTTCATGCAATCCTTGGGATATACAACTAAGTCCAAAAATTATATGGAATAAATCACATTTAGCATATATATTTAACCAGATGTTGGCATTCAAAGCTGTAAGGATAGAGGTTAATGTATGTGAACAATGTGTTAGAACGGTGTCACGTTTTAAAGAGTAAAATGGCATCAATGCAGATGTTTTCTGTGAAATGTAAGAAAGAGAAATATGAGCGATTCAATTATGGTTTTTGTGGTTCCTGATCATTTTTGAAGAAAGTAATTTTGCTAAATTCTCATCAGTAGATGCATGTGTTGTAAAATCATATAAAAAGTAAAATAGTCACACAAAGAAGATATATTTTTGCTTCAGTGAGAATAATAGATCCTTAAACAGAGATTTCACAGACAAAAAAAGTGTGTGATTTAATATAGATTTTAAGACAATTGCACTGACAGAATTTTCATCTTAGTAGGATCTAACATGTATCTATTTCCAACATAATCACACACACACACATAGTTGAACAACTTGGACATATTTCTCCAGAGAGAAATGCAAACCTCAAGCCAAAGTTTTGTTTAAACCTGTTTTCCTGCATTTATATTCCACATGTATCTGTTTGGTACTTTTATATGACTGACAATATAATTATTATTACTTTTCATATAGGATTTTTATGTTTAAAAAAAGTAATATATTTTAGCCATTTGATGTGTTAGAAAGAATAAAAGAACGATGTGTGTCATATTTGATTGGACTTATTAAACCAAGGTACTGATTTCAAACCGACGTGTACATTGTATCATTTACAAGCTATCTGTGTTAGTTTTTCCACCAGGTCTTCCTTACTATATAATTATTTCCCATGATGCACCAATTTTTCTACAATCAAACTTTTCACTTCATTAAGGTTGACTCTTTATTTTTGTCGGGAATAAAAAGGACGAGGTCCCACCGAGATTTGAACTCGGATCGCTGGATTCAAAGTCCAGAGTGCTAACCATTACACCATGGGACCGACTGCGTGCGCAGACGCTCCATGTTCCTACATAAACCCACAGTTCGGCTTTTGGGTTACTTCGCTGTGTGTTTTTCTAAGAAGAAAGACATAGTATATCAGTGAACACATCGGAAACTCAATTTTTTGATTACCCATTAAGTCACTTAAGCTACCTTGGCTAACGCCTCACTTAACAAAGACTCGCTGTTATGTGAAAGCGCGTTCCGGTGAGCGTAGCCTGAAGATGTCTGCTTACGCACAAACAGGTTCAGGTTTTTTGTCTGAAGACTATTGTGGATTTAATTAATGAAACACTAAAGAGCCGTGGTGCTAAGTAGGTCGCAAACACGTCATTTGGATTGATTTAAATGTCGTTGCCCGTTTCTGGTTTCTGTTGTGTTTAACAAAATAAAAGCGAGGTTTTCAAAATAAAAGTAGGATTTATGGGAAACTTGTATTCGTGGTGTTAATAGTTCCTTCGATGAAGTAGTCACACATTTTCAGATTATGTCACGTTAAAACCGCAAAGTTTTATGTATTTTATGTAGTAACACGACCTATCAAATAACAGTGAAGTGTAAGGAAAACGATACACTGTGGGTTTTCAACATTTTATTGCAATAAAAACATCTGAAAAGTGAGTTTACCAAAAATGCAGGATTTAGTCCACCTGTGTGTAGTATAATCTCAGGCGCCCGTCCAGCTGTGAAGGTCTCAGAGGTTTGATAGCAAACATCAGTGATTGGACACAACATCATAAGGGCCAACGACCTCACCAGTGAGGATTGAAGGAATATTGTGGATGTAGAGACGTTTAAATCAAGGTTAGATTGAAAAATACCATATCCAAACGGGAGGCATTTTACTTATCACTGTTCATTCTATCAGACAAGTAGCCAAGAGGCCCGTGATAACCCTAGCAGAGCTATGGAGATCCACAGGTCAGATGTCAACAAGACAAATATTGGACATGCACTTCACAAATCTGGTCTTTGTTGAAGAGGGCCATGAAGAAAGTCCTTGTTGAAAGCACACAGTTGTATAGGGGACACAGCAAATATGAGGACATTTAAAATTGTTTGCAGGAAAATACTAGGCATGCAGAAAAATAACTGCGCACACCACCCTTGACATGCCACCCTCATAGTGATCTTCCTCATTAGTGACAGGGAAGCTGAACAGAGTTGATGGGTGGAGCTAAATACAAAGAGTTAACTCTGTAAGGAGACTTGAGTGGAGGTCTAACCTCCAACAAGGTCCAACCTCCAACAAGACATTCATCCTCAAGTTACATCCAGAGCCACAATATAATTTATGCTAAACCATAGTTATATGTTAAAGTGACCATATAAAAAAACTGACCATATAAAAAAAAAAAACTAACACAAATTGGAAGGGTCTTATTTTAGGGCAAGGTGAGTTTATTTGTCTGCTTATATTTATACACATTGTAATTCATAGTGCTTAACAGAAAAACAGGAAGTACAGTTAAAAAAAACAAGATAGATCAACTTGATGAACTAACATACTAGCTGAAATTAAAGTAAACATTTTTAGATCCGAAATATATATGTCCACAGTTCTCAGTCCTTCAGGTATCTCTAGTCCCAATAAGCCACTTTTACAGGACAATTTATTTGATAAATTTTGTAATCTATCCTACAGACCATTAGAAAAAACTTCTGAACGATGCACCTTTAAATCTCTAAAATTATCAGGATTTAATTACAGAACCCACATTGAACACCAATATGAATGGATGGGTATAGGGAAAATTGGATGATTCACTTTTAGACAACAGCAAGGGGATTAAAGAGTAAAAGTAAAGTTACTTTCCCTTGGTATTTTATGTTTTCATACTTAATTTCACCTTGTAAATACTCAAATCCAATACCAGACTTTTCCAGACTGTTGGAAACTTGTTGATACTCACCTATCATAAAGGCTGTGCATACTCTGCAAAAACAGAGAAATGTGTTCCCTCAACCCTCAGCTGAAGGAACAAATTAACATTGTTCTGGACTCAGTAATTGTCTTTGAAACAGTCAGGGCAGAACTTTTTTCTTGTGCAGTGTCAGACAAATATTATATACAAACACAGCTCATTTCTGAAAAGGAGCAGCAGTGCTGCAGTTCATTGAGTTCATTTGAAGTGTAAAATGTACTAGCCAAAAATAACTTTCTGCTTGATCTTCCCACCGTCTTGCAAAATGTGTATTGAATATTTATTGACCTTTACCTTTCTTTTAAATCTTTAGTTGCTTGGAAACAGCAATCTAGAATAACAATTTGCGGCCTGTTGGTAAACATTTTACTGACAGACCGTCATTAGTTTGAAAAGGCATAAAATATTCTGTAGGGCTTTTTGTTTTGTTTTTAATGCACCAGCCCTGTAAAAATGGGGTAGTGGGTGATGAGTATTTATGTATTTCCCCAATGCATCCTGTAGGGGGAGCTAGAGACACTATAATGGAATGCCTTGTGAGCAGTAAAATTTCCATTTTGCAGAGACCAAAAACTCCTCGGAAAGGATCTTGGATTTCCTGCGACATTTTTAATGCTTTGCTAAAACCGAGAAATGGTGTCCTTTCCATTTTGTTTCTTTGCAAAGTCTAAAGGCCTGTATCAAAAACAGCTTTAAAAGTAGCTTTATTGTGGTTGTTATTAGGAATTTAAGGCAACTAGCCATTGATCTTCCAGGTTTAGCCCAAAAGAATCCATTTAATGCTAAAGAATGAGAGGAACTTCAACAATCTATGTAAGGCCCTTGTTTGTCACGAGTGCCTTGATAGATTTTTAGCGGTTGTGAAGACCAGAAAGAGAAAATCGTTTGGAGCAAACCTCCTGACTTCTACGTACACTCGGCTCTGCTGCAGCTGAGTGCATTTGGTTGTGTGACACACACACACACACACACAAACAACTGCTACGATATTGTGTTTTGCGTAGACAGGAAAAGGCACGAGTGGAGCACCGATGCTGTCCTGAAACCACTGGAAATTCTTACCTGTAATGTTTTCCAAAGCTCTCAGGATTGCCAGGGTTGTGGCCAGGGTGTGTTGGGAGCTCCATGAGCGTCTCTCTTGGTAAACCCCCCCTCCCCTGCATTGGCTGTTTACTTCCTTTGAGAACCTGTGCTGTTTACATCACCCTGCTGCATAGATTTGCAGAGCAGAGCTGTGCATCACACCACATATATTTGACCCAGGAGCTGCAGCTCTCAGTGCTGCACATGTGGAGGACTATGGGCATGTTTATAGCCATGGTCAGTCTCCATGTTTACATCACCGACTAATATTGATCCGAGGGGACTCAAAACTGCTGACTCTCTCCACTTCCATCAGATCGATCCGAGCGCTTCCTCCTCGACCTTGTTATTTCCTGTATCCCACTGTCATCCCCTTTTGCTTCGTCCTGTCATCAGAAAGTTTCTGTGCAGGCCCGAGAACCGTTTCTGCATGCATACATGACAAAGGGTCAGAGGTGGATCAATGTCCGGGTTCATGGGTTTTGAAGGTGCGTAAAATATCGTTTCATCTGGATTAAGAAAAAAAAAGTTTCCTAAATCAGGATGCTCCTGAAAGAGACAGGCCCTTCAGAAAGTATTCATACCTCATCTGGCGGCTGAATTGTTTGCCTATACATGTTTTTCATATGTCTCAAGCTTAGGTCAGATTGGATGAAGAATTTCAAATGTTGATCTAGTTGGATCAGTTGGATCTAGGTCTGGACTTTGGCTAGTCCATGGTAACACGTGTGCATGGTTATTAATACACCGTTCCGTTATAGCTCTGGCCGTATGTCGGGGCAGAAAGTGAACATCCTCTCCAGTCTTAAGTATTTTGCTTCTAAGGATTCTAGGATTTGGAAGATGTGGAGATGTTTCACACAGGAATGGTGATGTGTAGTGTTTGCTTTCCAGCACACGTAGCATTTTGCATGTTTACACAGCATATCATTTGACTAGTTTAGGGTGTCCCTAAATGGCTTGTGGCAGTCTTTAGCCAAACTTCCAGTGGGTTTTCTTCTTCTTCCCACTATCCCTGAAAAACCTAATTTGGGGAGTGGACAGCTAATAAACGGCTTGTAGACTGATACTCCCACCTGAGCCGAGGCCCTCTGGAGCTCCCACAGTTGCCGTGTGTCTCTTGGCTTCTTCTTTGATGAACGCTCTCCTTCCCCGGCTGATCAGTTTAGTTTGTGTGCCACGTTTTGGGCAGTTTGCAGTTGTGTCTCACTCCTCCCTTCATGAGGTGACAGCATGAATAGCCCTAACCCTCCTTTAAACTTCTCCACCACTTTGTCCCTGAACTTCCAGGGGGGTGGGATCTATTTTGTTTGTTTGGAGCCCTTTGCTCATTAATATTCTCTAACAGGCCTCTGAAGTCATTACAAAAACAGATGGATTTATATTGAGATTTATACTCTGCACTAAGTTTTTATGTTTTGCACCGCACACTCTAATTTCCGTTCTTCTTAGCACCCCTATTGCTGCAGTGGCATTTTCAGAGATTGGCATTCTGCTGTGTAATAGTCTAAGGTGAGACCAGTGAGCACTGGCATGCTTTACAGTAAGAGAGGAGAAGGCGCTAATCTTTACCAGCACTGACCTGCTCATCAGCAAATCCAGGGTTGAGTTGCAGACAGTGGCGCTGAGATGGTTCCTGAGGGTGAAGGGGATTCATTGATGCTCTGTGGTCAACCTACAACATTCTGAGCCAGAGAGAGAGAGAGAGTTATATTGATAGTGATTTAATGCTCAATACAAAGTGCAGATTACCCAGGGGATGTGAGTCTGTGTGGGTCTTGGCCAGCCGCCTAAGGCATCTCATGATGACAGATGTAAGTGGAACAGGGTGGCTGTCCCTCAAGCAGGATATCCTGAGTTTCATAGGCATACCATACATTCATGTTACGTCACCAAACAGAGAAGGCAGAGAGTCCATTAAGAGGTTTCCCAGCTAATCAGCACATGCTCTCCAAACCTTACCAAAGATGCTCATTGGTGATTAAAGAGTTGGATGTTCCTCAAAGCCCTGGATTCTGGAGGGAAAATTTTTTTTAAAGCACGTTAACTTTATTTCTAGGAAAAGCAGATACACATGAGTCGCAGCTGTACTACTGGGGGTGGCTAATTGTCTTCGGACCACCCCAAAGCTGCCCATCTCAGCTTTTATTGCTTTCCTGTTTGGTTGGAGAAACACTTCTTTGCACAGCACTCATACAGAGTCGTGCAAAAGACCCCTTGAACTTGTCCACATTTTATCACATTGCAGCCAGTCACAAACTGTAATTGAAATTTTGGAGTTTTATGTGATAGAACAAACAGAAAGGAGAGCATAACTGGGAAGGTGGATGGAAAATGCAAGCGCTTTATAACAGCAACTGTTTTTTTTTTTTTTTGGAGTATGCCCGGGCCAGGTTGGCACATCAAGATTGGGGGAAAAAAATGAAATAACACATGCCTTGCCCTGTAGGTATACAGCTCTGTCCTCGTGGGCTTGTAATAGTTTGATACGATGTTGAAAGCTTAGGATATTGTTTTGTAACCTTCCAAAGCTTTTAGCTTCTCCTTAACCTTCTCCCCTCATCTTCATGAGGCTGCTTGTTCACTAATGTTGTCTAGCCAGTCACGTTTACATTCTACACGGGTGCAGACAAGGAGAGCCAGAGTGAAGATGGCTGAACCCACATGCAAACCACAGTTTTGAGCTTCTTCCTTTTCATTTCCTCTTTACTTGCAATGATGCATTACTGTGTGTTGGGCGCATTTTATTGACCTTTGTGGTTGTAACGTGAGAAAATGTGGGACAGGTTTAAGAGGGTGTGAATATTTTTTGTCAGGCATTGCGCATGCAACACTTCTTATCATAAAAAAAAAACATTTACTGTAATCTCATAAAACCACCGTATTTCAAACTTAAATCTCATGATGGAGATTTTAACATACAAACCAACACATGTTCTCAGTTGATGTTTATGAGTCCTGTACTGTTATTTTGCACCACAGTAAAAACATACGGTTAAATCTGGCTGTCAGTAGATTGTATTTTCTCCCCGAGCTTCGTTACCGTGTCAGTTATTTATGTCTCCGTGCCATTGCCACAAATACCGACCGCCATACTTTAAGGGGGTGAGTCGTTTCTGATTTACGATTTCCACTCTCTTGGTTTCCAAAGAACAGGCCAGCCCACTGTGAAGAACTGGAGCATCTGAGGACACAAAATGGCTGGGCCAGGATGCATGTCTGACATGCGTGCTATGGAGCCAAATAACCCCCCCCACCCCACCCCCGTTTGCAGAACGGCTTGATCCAGAGCTGGTGCCAGACTTGGACACTGGCCAAGCCACAGGACAAGAATCGACTCCCCACAAACATGAGCCTGACACTCACACACTTTACTATTAGTTTCTGCTCTGAATGAACAGTAAAAAAAAAAAAAATGCATCTGACACATGCTGGAGGTGCTGGCAGCCTTGGCCCACGCAACTTCTGAGGTGCAGAATGAATGTAAAGTTGGCGTAAACAGGTCTGTAGCTGACAGTGAACTTTGCACGTGTCCTTGGGGTTTATGGTGTGAGGCTAATTGTTGAGTGGTCTGTACTCTTTGGTCCAACCGACGGGCACAAAACGCATAACTGTCTAATGTGGAATGGACTAAAATAGTGAGGGAATGTCAGCTGTAAAAATTCTTGCCGTTTTGGAGGAAAAGCTCCGCTAGCAGGGGATTTGGAGGGCAGAACAGACGAGGCGATTACGCTGCAGCTCCTGCAGATTGCACTGCAAAGATCAACAGAGGGATGCTACACCTCTGATGAGTTAAGATAGCTTGTTTATGTGTTCTAATGCAATAAACTGACTGCAGCTCAAGCTTTTATTGAACTATAATACATAAGTTAAATACATAATTAGGTATCGTAGTAATACACTGGTGTTTTCTTCTCCACATTTCTTGGTAATTTTGTAGTAACAAAGTGATAAGCGGTAATAACATTAGTTTGTATGAAATTTTAGTCTTTCAAAACACCCAGCATTAAAGCATATACAGAAAGTCACCACGTTTACTCTGTATTCTATTCACCTCATGTTTTTGTGCTCTTTTGGGCGTGCATGGTTTGGACTGGCCTCCCTCGTATGTCTCCCTCCCCTCCTTATCTGGGGTCTTTATGGTGTTTACACTTTAGACGCACATCTGACCTTCACCTCCTGAGGGCCCCTCCGCTGACCTTACTACCACACACATGGAAGCCCTGTTATATTGTAAAAGGGGAAAGAGAATGTGCAGAGAGGCATGGTTGGTGAAGCTAGCTTTGCTTTTTACTGCACCGAAACACATACGGGTCAGGTAAAAAAAAAAAAAATGAAAAGCTGTATGTCAATGCACAGTGTGGGTCTTATAAAATGTGCACGCGCATGTGTATGTGTGTGTGTGTGTGTGTGTGTGGGGGGGGGGTGTTTTTATTTTTTTTATTTTGATAAAGTAATCTCAAATCAGCAGGTAGCCTTAAAAGTTTTTTCTGGGTAAAGCGTCTTATTGAAGAACTGTCTTTGTACATAACAGCATTGTGGATTGGATCATTAAGCCGCTATAACACAGTTAAAGGAGTTTGAAGTTTTGGTTTTTACATGATCGGTGACACTTTTTAAAAATTTAGGAAACCTCGAGGGAAGAACTCTGTGCCTTTACAACATTACACAGATCGAAGATCCTCTTCTCAAGTTCTTGGAGGGGTCTTCTGGTTTGCATCAACAATGCGGTGCCCTCCACATTGTGTGAGCGATCTGTTTTGAGTGGGCACAAAGAGTGGTGAGATCATGATGGATCATTAACAAGGGCCCTGAATACAAAAGTCTGGTAGATACAGTGGCAGTTTATTCAGGACGTGTCCAAGTCGCACTGTGGCTAGGTCGTTCGTGAATCTGAATGAGCTTTGGCCACCCTGGCCTCTTTCCAAAACTACACCCTGATTACGCCCACGGCCAGCTGGCAGTGCTTAAGGTAATTTATCCTCATGCTTTTGGCTTCTGTGACCATTGCATCCTGGCACTGCAAAAAAGGATCTAATCAAGTAGCTGAAAAGAACAATCCACACTCAACAAATGTTCAAACACTGCAACATGGTCAGGCAATTTGCACATGCATATCAGTATGCTCTGGATATCACGAGAAAATGAGCTCTCAGCAAAAGAAATGTTCAAAAACTACAACATGGTCAGGCCCTTTGTATATGCATTTCAGTATCATCTTGATATCACGAGAAATATACTTAAAAGATTAAGTGCACACACCTCCAAATTGTGCATATAGGCTGGATACTAAATGACTGAAAGATGGTGTGGGTTCTTCAAACAATAGTCTAAATTCAAAATGGTTTTGAAATGCTGTCAAAGAAAAAAACTAGCATGGTACTTGGTGTTGAGGAGAAAGGAGGATGCAACAGCAGAAAAGGCACAAGCTGTGACTCAAAGGGTATAGTATTTGCACAGTATTTGCATCGTTGCAACACATAAAGACGAGCTTGGGCTTCCGAGACTTGGTGTGAATAGCAACTCATATCAGAAACTCAGAGATTTTGAATTTTGTAAGCATGATTCCACGTGACTGCACTGGGCGATATGTGCGCCGAATGCAACACTACATCAAATTATGCATGCTCAGCGGTGAACAATTCTCTGTATATATATTTTTTAAAACTATTAATGTGCCTATTCTCACACTCCTGATGGATTTATAAAAGTGCTGATTGTGTCTTGTGCAGCCTGTCCTTGAGGTTTTCCCCATGATGCAACATGGCGACCACATAAGGGGATTCACTGAGTCATGGTACAGAGATGACACATGATTGGAGAACTCCATCAGCAGAGACTGTATTTGGTTATGCTTGTCGCCATTTCTCCCCTGCATTCTGAAAACTGGCTGTTCCAACTGGAGGAAGGTTTTGTGCAAAGTGGCTTTAAACGGAACTCCAAAACAGAGCGCCACCGAAATGCCATGTTTGCAAGGAGGCAACACAAAATGGTAACTTGGATCATAGTAAGATGTGATCTAAGTTTTGAAAGGTCTGAGCGAAGGCAGCTTAAGATGAAGAGGGCAGCCATGTGATTACATACTGACCACATCAACAGATTAGCGTAAAATTTATGAAAACAACACAGATCTTTTTTTTAAATACATGCCTCCTATTTGGTTCTTGGTTGAATGACTGGTGAACTCCAGAGATGTTTCTTCAAGGGAATCCAAGAACTTGGCTCCCCTCATCACCTTTTTCCAAGAAGAGGCTCTTTTCTTTTCCTTTGCAAAGATTTTTTATGTTGATGACTTGGCCAACTTGCCGTATCAGATCAAGAGAGTTTTGAAGAGGAATAGAAAACCGAAGAGAGAAAAAAATGCTTACTGGTCTCCCACATTAAACGTTGTGTATGTTTGAGAGAGAGAGATGACATTTCTGAAAAAGTAAAAAGGTTTTAAAAGAATTAATAAAAACGCTGGATTTTCTCACATGCGATGTGCGTTTGTGGTTGATTTGTCTATGGACGGTAAAATGCATATAAAACGGTAATGAGTTTTTACTGTGTAAACATTTTTTTTTAAATTACATTCCAGTGCTTGAACATGATGTGGCTGGTGAAATGTAAACCTTATACCAAAACCATGGATTGTGAGTGTGTAAGGATGTTGGAGGAAAATATATGTCCCCTCTGAGTATTGTGGCCCCTTACCCCTTCAGCTCTTTCAATAGCATGGTTTCAGTCTAAGCACACCAAATTAAATGACTAAAATTTTTCTGAGTAATGATTTAGTCCTTTGCAATGGTTGGAAATTTTAACCATTTATTACAAATATGCAGAAAAAAAAACTGGAAAAAATGAATGTCCTATTTTAATTTGCAGTGTTTAAACTGATGATAAACATCAACGTGTCCAAATATGTACAAACATACTGCAATCAGTGTCCTAAATTTCTCACACAACTAGACAATGCCTCTTTCTTTTTTGACAGTGTCACTGACTAATTTGCAAAACATGCTTTACTCAAATAATTAGTACATGTGCAATACCTAAATATAAAGTTATATGTACATATCTGATTATGCATTCGGTTTGTAGAGTTTGCTGTATTTGAAACACACACAAAGACAATGGCAGCGACGCCCTCGTTTAATCTTGATTGCTTCATTCCAACGTCTCACATGCCTACACACGGCCGCCCACACAAACACAAAACTTACGCCTCAATTTAAGCCATCTATCCGAGATCCCGGGTGCGCATAAAGCAGTGGATGACCAAACCGCATGGACAGGCGAGAAAACGGATTAGTCTACTCCTAAATGTGGGCGACGCAGCCCTTTCTCATGTAATGCAAATGCGTAGCAGCATAGCCATGCGCCTGCATCGCCTGGCTCCAGCCTACCACCGTACTGCAGAAAAGACACACCCCTACAATGTGCACGCCTCGCTGCACACGTCCGAGACTGTCAAAAATATCACTTTTTATAACGCGTGAACCGAGACGTGTCAACGTCGGCACCCGTGGTTTTAAAGTTTCGACCGTGTGATGTCGATTGCAGTTGCATTGGGGCTCTGTGAAATTGCACAACTGAGGCAAATACAAACAAAGGCACTCGGCTCTGCTGCAGCTGAATGAACAACGCCTGAGCGAGGCGATTTATTCCAGCCCGTGGAGACGCGAGTGCCGCAGTCAGGGTGAGCGCGGTGATCCGCCTTTCGGGTCTGCCGCTGATTCAGAGATCAGCGGTGTAACCATGTTGCTTTAAACCTCACGCGGTCAAAGTTGTTTACCTCTTCGTTACCTCTGACGTAAAGACACACCCCTGTTTGACGGGGCGGCACCTCGCGCAACGAGCACCGGATCCAACCAATCAGGGAGAGGCTCGACAAGCCACGCCACCAATCAAACAACAGGACTCACACCAAGCCGGGCTGCGATTGGCTATCGTAGGCGCCGAGGGGGGAAATCCCTTTTTCCCCCGTAGAGAGCCAAAGGAGGAGGGGCGGTGCATAACAAAAAGTAATGGCCATCTATTTGGGTCCCGAAGAAGGAGGATTAGCCTATTTCTTGTCGCACTGCTGCAGGTGTGCTCACGATTTATGTGTATTAGCTACCCGTTAGCCGAGTTTTTTTTCCCGTGGGGAGTTGGCGAGTCGCGCGCAGACAGCGGCTAATTACGCGACCGAAGTCTCAGCCGCGTTGAGGGTTAAAGCAGGCAGCTAGCCACGCTAATGCTAGCTACTACAACCCACCCCGTGTGTGCGTATATCCGTGTGTGTGCGTGTGCCAGCGTCTGGAAGGGCGTACGAGTTTGACGTTTTCTCCCCGAAGTGTTTCTTGCATTTCTCGAAGTGTACCGTCTCTGGTCGTATTTTCCTTTTTATTTTTTGTTTTTGTAAGTTGCACAATATGAAGGAGGACACGCGCTGCAAGAGCACGAAGACGGCGAACCACAACTAAAGAGGATTAAAAAGCTGCTCGATCTACATGGGGAAAAGTTGAGCTGAGGTATGAAACTCGCAGGCACCGAAGGAATGCTCAAGTCGAGGTTTTGCATTATTGTGATTTATTTTTTTTCTAGTTGTTACCAAAGCTTACGATGACCATCTGAGACACGGCGTTGTTTTTTTTTTTTTTTTTTTGTCTTAATCGGCGTGTTTACCCACGCAGTTCCCTGACCGCCGTAAGATCACTTCAGAGTGTGTATGTTACTGTTGAAAATAGTTCAGTGTTACATAAACAGAGCAACTGCAGGTCAGGTCCGAGGGTAAAGGCTCAGTCGGTGACTTGCGACATACCATTTTTTTTTTTTTTTTTTTTTTTGCTTTTGTGCCGAACAGGATTAACAACCCGGGAAAACGGAAGAGAGGTTTCGAGTTTTACAATCTGTACGAGGACATGTTAAAACCTCAGGTGAGACGTTTTCTTTCTCCTCTCACTAGAATGCACTTGTGGGCTGTAAAGCTGCGGCACTGTTAATTTACGTGTTGGCAGTCTGGTTTAAATGCTGGAGTTTTCGTACACTGCAGGCTGGAGGTATAGCGACGCACGCACGCTTTAAGAAAAAAACAACAACACAAACGAGCTAAATAAGATTAAAACCCGCACCGATGCAAACCTCGATTTCTTAGCTACGCATTGCCGTTTTGCCCATTTCGCACCCACTTTACTTAAACCATTATATGTTCGTACATTTCTTGTTGTGGTTTATGATTAACAGGAATCATGGAGTTGATTGTGATGTGCTTAAATCGCCTGTGTTATTAAATTCAGTAGTACATTATTTAGAACGTTTGTATCAATTGTATTTTTATTTGTTTTGGTTCTGACCCAGTGTTTCAGCCATATGGCAGAGATGACTCAATGAAACCCACAAAACTCTACTCGACCTCCTGCTGGTAGATTTTAACTATTTGAGTCCTATAACCACATTTCCTTACAATCGACTTCAAGCAGAAGGCTACTTCAAATGTTTCAGTTTTCAAAGCAAGCAGGGGTTGGGTAATGGCCTTGTCAAATTACAGAGCTCCGTTTTTGAGCCCTCACAGTCTGGTACCAAAATTTTAATAGTGTAAAATGGTTAAGAAGTAAAATGTAAGCGACCAAAGACTCCCCGTTGGGCTAAACGTGGGGCAAATCACAGCCAAAGTTATTTTAAAGGGTAGAGGAAACGGTAAAGTCACGTCCAGTACAGTACTGCCACCAACTATCAGATGTTACCAAAACGTTCAATAGAGTCGTGTGTCAAAACATGAAAGAGCAATACAAAGCACTTTCAAGTAAAACCGACATCACTTGTGTAGGTTAAAAGTTTAGGACAAATGCGTTTAAAAGAAAATTCACAATTTCTGGACAAATGTACGTCCCTGTGTTTACACTGTGGAAATCTGTGACTCAGACTCACCAACATCAAACACTGATTGTTAAACTTGGGACTTAAAGCAATCAAGGAAGTGATGTTGTTCCCACATCCAAGTTGCAACTTCAAAGGTAAGTAGAACCCCCCCTACATGTTGCAACCATCATTTATTGCTGGGTAGCTATCATCCGGCCATCCTCGTACAGTCATGCTTAGAGCTCTTGAAGTTTACTCTTTTGTCTTCTCTTTTGAGTAAGTTTTCTAAAGCAAAGGTCAGTGTGCTTCAGCAGCTCATCTGCTTGGTTGTTGTTACTTTTAAGCACTAGATTTAGTCATATGTACTCAGTAAATATCAATAACAATTCTTCTAATTACTACTAAAGGCAACCCAAATACTAGTGGTATTTGTACCACTCTAAGGCGTTAGATGAACTTTATAAGAACCTATGATTTTTTTAAAACTCCGATGCAGGTTTAAAAATAATGTTCACAAATAATATCACAGATTATAAAGGGAAATTAAACACGCTAGAAGGGCATTGAAACCATAAATGGGGCATACTCAAGAAAAACAAGCAAAAAGACTTATCAGCAAAATTATAATTATTAAATGTACAATTACTGTTATTATATTTGTAATTGTGTGTTGTAATCTGTGGAGTCGTTTGACTTCAGAGTGGCGCTTTTGTTTCTTATAAACAACGCCCTCCTGCAGTGTGACCATTAATGTCAGTTGTATAAATACAGTATGTTCCAGGTTAAGTAGTGTCACTCCCTGAAAATAATGGACAAAGGCTTTATTGTTAACATAATTTCCAGACTTACTAGTCAAATCCATTTAAATAAGAAGCTTATTTTCTTTCTTTTTTTAGCCCAAATCAAAACGGGCATTTTATAGATTTATGGTTTTGCATGTTCACGTCATGTAGCCATTAACTGTTACTACGTTTTGTATGAATGTGTTCTCTGTTATGACTGCTTGCAAACCTAGAGTTGGTTGAGAAGGTAGTGATTGTCACAGTGACACTTGACATACTTTGCTGTCCGCGATCACTTTATCAGGCACGGAGAATTCTTCCACTGTTCATTGTGATGAATAATCAATGTCTGCCGCGAACCGAGACGCTTTTTTATTTGAGACGCTGAAAACCCCACTGTCCACTCTTAGATGCTCGCTACTTAGAAATCAAATTTTGAAGGAGGATGTTTCTCTGCTCATTTAATTTTTTTTTTTTTTTTAGATTTTGTCAGGTTTCAAGAAGGCAATTTATCAGCTGGTCCCCTGATTTAGGGAGCATTGTTTTTCCTATTCAAACATTTAAGTCACTGTTGGATAATGCGATATTTTATCAATATATTGTAAAATATTATAAATGTATTACAAAGGTTGTGGATGTAAGGTGACATTAGCAAAGAGTTGGTTAAAAGTAGGGTAGCCATCAGAACAGATGGTCGATGAGGTACAAATCAGTTCATTTCATTGAACTGAGGTAGACCTTTACTCAGATTTCATAACATGTGACCCTGTACTTTTGAATCAAGTTATAACAGGTTGTTTACGAAGCACTGTGCCATTGGAGATGGTACAACCACCTAAGACTCCTCCTCCAATTGCCTCCTCCTTTTTTTTCGTGGCTACTGTAATTGGTTGCTTCCTTCTGCATGTGACCGTATAGAGAGTATGACACTACTTAACCAAACTGTGAAGACCGTCTTTAATCTGCTTAAGTGCATGTGTGTGCAGCTTTCCACGTTCGTTCAGCTCCCTTTGAAACTAACGACGTGTTAAGTTCTCAATAATGTCTTTAAGTTTTCAATGACCTCCTGTGGTTGAAAGCTTCTGATCAGAACAAATCAAGCAGGCTATATATATATATATATATATATATATATATATATATATATATATATATATATATATATATATATATATATATATATATATATATATATATATATATATATATTACTCTCCCTGAAGAATTTGCACTGAACAAGAGACATCACGTTATGGAGGGTTACATAACTTTTGGACTAAGTGCTTTTGCACCCACCTGCCACATGTCCACGTCTGTGTGTGGAACTCGGCCTGCTATAAAATGTGCGTTCTTTGTCATATTCGACATTGACATAAAAGGGACTTTTTGGTGAGTGTGTGTGTGTGTGTGTGTATTTGAACGGGCCTCTCCCTGCCTTGTCTCTTTCTCCTCTCCAGAGTCCAGCAAGGGGCCCAGCATAAAGGGGGCTGCCTGTCGTTACTGCCTTCCCTCTCCCCTTGCTGGTCAGCAGTGGAGCCCGGGTGTTTGAACATTGTGGGGGTTGGGGAGGGGGCATGCGGAGACCATAGGGCTGGACACGGGACATGATGAGATCCCCCACGCCTTCCACCCCAGTTTAGCCCATCCTGTGTGGGGCACAGGTCACCTTGTCATGTGCTATTACTGCTGCTGTAACATGCTCCCTGTGATCGTAGGAAAAGAGCATGAGATAGAGCGGCGGAGGCTGCAGGAGGGAGAAGGAAAGGGTAGTGAGGAGACAGGACTGGACTAGTCTGCTCAGCCAGTTGTTTAACTGCATTACAGACTTGTTTTGTGTACGCCGTTGTTTGGCTCGCACAGTCTGTTTTTGTCTGTCCTCCTTGAACAACTGTCCTTTGTGCATTTTTTAGGGACATTTGTACAAAGTAGATTTCTATTAAACTTACAGGTGCATCTAAAACAGTTAAGAATATCATGAAAAAGTTTTATATTTTTCATCACTCATTTCAGAAAGGGAACCTGTTATAGATTCATTACACATCGAGTGAAATATTTCAATCATTTATTTGTTGTAATTGTGATGAATATTGCTTACATAAAAATAAAACCCCCAAATTTTGTGTCTTCGAAATGTGGAAAATCCATTTAAATGAGCCCAAAGACATATGGGGAAGTTGTAAAGAAAGCTGCTCCACACCTCCAGTCCAGCGAGTGGCGGTAATAAGAAATAAAAGGCATCACCAGCTGTTACCTCTGTGTAATTTCTGTCGTCTAGCAGTCTTGACAACTTGAAGCACAGAGCTATGAATCTATAAAAATGAAGCCTGACCTGTCACACTGTTTGGTTTGATGCTTGAAGAAGTCCAGTAGTTGCAACATTGTAGGCATGTGTTTTTAAGGCCCTGTCCACACGGAAATGAGATTAGGTGTATTCACAAAGGTATTTTGTCGTTTAGGCTGTGCGTCCCCACAGTTGTAGCGTTTTGGAAGGCCATGGACGGTAATTATTGAAACCGGCGCCCTGAACAGATAACTTTTAAAGGGCGATTTAGTGTTTCCATGTGTACATGCAAGCTGGATCTTTTCTGAAACAATGACGTCACAGCTTTGCCTCTCTCTGTAACCCGCATGCGCCTCACTCTCACAGATAAAGACGACCAGATGTTGCGGCGTCAGATGTTGTGCTCATGCTAAGGCAAGTAGTAGCTGTGTTATTGCTTAGTAGCCTCCTCAGACTCTTAATTTCCAACGAGCCCGCTCTACATGGCATGTCCCCTTTTTTGTCAAAGCTGTGATTATCACTTTTGATGGTGCCCCTTTTTCTATCTCACTTTCTCCTTTCACTCTGCTTTCTGTGAATATGCTTGTATACAACACCCCGTGGAGGTGGTCTTGTGGAAGGTTTCAATGAGTGTCTCCTGGACATCTGTCAAGTCAGCAGTCTTCCATATGATTATGTAATGCCCGGTACACACTGTGCGGTTTTTGGCCGTCACAGATGAAAGACGAGGACTGTAGAACTGCAACGATGTCTTCGAAGGGCTGCCAAAAATGTCGATCAGACAGCTGCAGTTGATCCAGAACGCTGCGTCCCACATCCTCATTAAGACTAAGAAAGTAGAGCACATCCCCCCAGTTCTAAAGTCCTTACACTTGCTCCCTGTATCTCAGAGAATAGAGTTTAAAATACTTCTGTTAGTCTATAAATCACTCAATGGCTTAGCACCTAGATGCATTACGGACTTATCAGTGTATCAGCCATCCACACCACTCGGGTCTACTCTGCATACCCAGAACCAGAACCAAACATGGAGAAGCAGCATTTAGTACTTATGCTCCACTTATGTGTAACAAACTCCCACAATACTAAAAGTACTGAAACCCTAAGTTCCTTTTAAATCAAGGTTAAAAACATATATGTTTAGAGTTGTCTTTAAATGTTCAATTTAAACTCTTGTAGTTCAATGAAGCTTCATTAGATTATGTTTAGGGATTCACCATATATCGGCACTGACATTGGTATCAGCCGATATCATATCGATATCAGTCAGATAAGTAAAACTGGGCCGGTATTGTTTGGCGACGTTTATTTCCATGTAGTTGCCTGTTGTGCCTGTGTTTCAAGAGGGGTAGTGGAGGGGGCTGGTCATGCAGTTTTTGTTTGGTAATGTGAAAGTGACAGTGATGCATCACAGCCAGGATTGTTTTTTTAAATGAAGCAGGGATGCAATGTCAGCAGTGTGGTCGCTTTTCCACGGTGTCGAAAGAAGACGTTTGAAAGCAGTGTGTAAATCTGGACTATAACCCACATTCAGAAATTCAGTTAGCATCGTTTTCAGTTGACACAAAAGTGTACAAAATTTGACCATCAAGGATATGTAAATGTGTGTACATACACACATCGGTAACTATCAGTCATCAGTCATTACCGTAATAATAATATCGGATGTCGTTATCGGCCCAAATTTTTATATCTGTACATCCACAATTAAGTTTGTAGTCCAATTTTTCTTGACCTACTGATATTATTCCCCTGCTATGTGCTTTCCTCTGTATGTTTTCTTATGTTCTGTTAATGTACACCACTTTGAATGTCCCTGTCACTGAAGTGTACAAATACACTTGCCTTGTAGAAAAATCGTGGCGAAATCTTTGGTCGTGGCTCTACATCTGCAGTCTTGCGTCACAAAGTGAGACAGGTTCTAGGATGGCCATTTTTAGCATCTTACGACCAGAGATAACCTCTGATCAATATCTAAATGTGTGAGATATTTAGAAAGAATATCTCACCGTGTGACAGCTGCTATGACCTGTGTCTAAACAGAGCTGTTACGATATGAGAGGCTCCACAGGGTACGACTGGTGCCGCCACACAAATGTGTGTGTGTGTATATATATATATATATATATATATATATATATATATATATATATATATATATATATATATATATATATATATATATATGGTTGCTAAAATTGTACAGTGTAAGAAGGCCACAATATGGCCATAACATAACATTTATACATTAAAATATATTTTTGAAATTGATATATTTTGGGTTACCATCATCTGTAAGTAAGCATCAAAATGACAAGTAGTGAAGGCTTGACACATTTCCTTTTGTGTAATGAAATTATCTAATAAAATTAGTTTCACTTTCTGAAATATCAAACTTTTCATGGCATTCTAATTATTTTAGATGTACCTGTAAATATCGCTGATCTTCATGTTTTGAATTGTTTTGTGCTTCTTAATATTTTGTTCTATTTCTGGTTGTATTTGCATTTTGCTGGCATTGTGCTCTTTTGTGTGCTACCGTGTGTGAATCAAAAGGCCATTTGTTTCTATTGTTGCCCAGTTCTCTTTGCAACCTGGGTCATTCCAGATCTGATTTGTTTCATGTCTCCACCGTACTGTAGTGACCCAGATCAAGGTATGCAGTAAAACACATCGCCTTATGTTTTCTCGCTCTCAGGTTCTTGTTTTTTTTTCTTTCCCCATTTCCACGTTTAGATTTTTCTTCCAGTTTGTCCGTTTTTTTCCCCCCTCTTTTTTAAACGAGAAAATGTTTGGCTTGCACGCAACAATTTCAAAACAATTTGTGGGCATTGCATCATGTGATGTAGATTAATGCTCATTGGATTGTCATTTTAGGCCCCTTTCTTTCATTCAGTTGTCCATCTATTCCTCTCAGTGCTGCTATAGGTCTGGATGGGATCCTAAATTTCACTCTAACGTGTTGGGATGTGGTCTGTAAGCTCATTGCTGACATTCTTAGGATGTGATGCCAGAGGTTTTTTTATTTTTTTATTTTATTTCCCTCTTTCCCCTTTCTTTTTTGTGTTGGTTTTTTTTAGACTTTAAATGCTTTCTGTTTCCTTCCCTCAATCCACTTTTTGTTAGTCTTTCCTGTCTTCATCCACATTTCATTTTAACGTCCGGGCTGTAATGGCATCGCTTAATTAGGTTTGTTTGATGGTTGGTGTGGATTCTCATAGGGTTTTCGAATCATTTAGTATTGACTTAGGTTGAAACGTATCTATCTTATTAGCTGCACTCAGTCATTTTTGCATCTTAAATATCATCTGTGTTTCATCTGTGATTGACTTATGATGATAAAAGAAAATCCTTTTGGCTCCAGGCGTGTTCCACGGTCGGCATTGGTACTAACTTCTGCTTTAAAATCTCAGCTGGTGCCATAATAGCAGCAGGGGATCACTTATTTGCTTATTACGGTGTGGAAAAGACAGTCATTTTCATGAGCACTGCTTAGTTTATTAGGACATACTGTGCCTTACAAATGGCTTTGTGCCCTTTAAACCATTTCCCACACATTTGTCACACTACAACCACTAAATCCAGTATATTTTATTGAGATTTTATATGATAGACCAACACAAAGTTGGTATAGCTGGGAAAAAAAGTGATGCGTGATTTTTAAAATCTCTTGCAAATAAAAATTTAAAGTGCAGCATGTATTTGTATAGTTAGGGTTGTTGTTCTGCTTTGCACAAGTTTTAAGTCTTTTTTTTTTTTTTTCTTGCCTCTGCCAGGTTTTTCTATTAGAGGCTTCCTATTAACTCTCACCAGCTTGTTTTGTCTCAGCCAAAGAAAAGCAGACCCTAAACATGATTCTGTCACCACCACGTTTCACCGTAGGGATGGGAATGTTCGGAGTGATGTGGGAAACTTTTAAAATGTACTGCGCTTTACATGTAGGCCGAAAGTGTTTGGTCTTGTCAGCTTGGCTTTTTGCAAACCTCAAAGATGCATATTGACTTTCTTTCACCAATTGCAGTTGATTTCATTGGATTTTGTTTCATAAAAATACATGCAACTTCAGAACTTTATTTGTAAAATAACATAAAAAGACTGCGTTCTTTGTTAGATACCGTCATGTTTATTGCTGTGATGTAACACATTGTGAAAAAGTCATAGTGGTATGAAAACCTTTCACAAAGCACTGCACAAAGTTAAATCTGAGCAGAAAACATTAAGTGTCATAAAATTAGTTCTAGCACAATTAGCTAGTCTCACAGGACTGCAGATGGCCCGAGAAGTTCACACTGTTACATGGGAATGTGCCGCTTTCTGGGTGTTGCGACAGTGGCATAGAGGTTTGGGAGTTTGTCCTGCAATTGACGAGTTGCCGGTTCGGTCCAGTGGTTACTTACATAGCTCACCAACGTTGGGGTGTGAATGGGTGAATGACTAACTGTAGTGTGAAGCGCTTTGGGGGTCGCCAGACTAGTTAAAAGCGATATACAAGTACAAGCCATTTACCATTTATGCAGATTGTTGTGGGACACCCCTTAAACACATTGGACTTCTAGCATTGTAGCATGATGCCTTCCGCTGTTAAGCTGAATATGTTGGCGTGCTATTTCTTCACTTCAAACCTGTGAGGCGTTAGTGTCATTTTGTGAAATCGTTTCAGCTGTACCCGCATGAAGCGAAACTAGGAAAAGATGAGTCACTGGACCTCGGCATGCAAAGTTGCACTTGTTCTTTCAGAGTTAAATCTGTTGGGGTAAAAGAAGAGGAAACTCCCTATCCTCTCCTCCAAGGACGCGGCCAGAATTGGGGTTGCGTCTTTACAGCTTTCACCACCCAGTTAAAACGACGTGCTGCAGTCAGTTTGGGATTCGTTCCATAATTATAACAGGCCTCATTTCTCGCTCACTCGCCCACTGCTGCTGGTTTTCCCAGACCTTGAAACACATCTTCATTTTCGCTTTCTCTTTGTAGCATTCCAGATTGTTCCTTTCATCACTTTTAAATCGGTTAAAGTATTTTAGAAATGGCTGGTGCTGCAAGAGTTTTTTTTCCTTCTTCCATCACGATACATTATGAAGTGACTTCTTGACTTTCCCATGGAGCATACCTATATATAGAAAAAAGTGTTTGATTTAAAATCTTTTTTGTTCAAAATTATTTATTTATTTACTATTTAGTGTTGGGTGTAAGTTGTTAGGGAAGCAGATTCATGGGCTTGATGAAAATTTCCAATGTATTTAAAATGACAAATTTAGTTTTTAATTTGTGGCATATGCAGCATCACAAGTTGATTGTTTCATCCTCTCACTTTATTTAGCTTAAACTTTATATTATGTTGGAAGGTTTAAATACATCTGTAATTTTTCATTAGTTTATTTTGTAATGTGTTATTACTTTCTGAGCAACTGAAGTTTACATACACTGGAAGTTCAGATTAAAGGGCTGTGGTTTTATTAGCTTGCGATTGATTTGCTACAATTCACACATGAATAAAAAATAAGCACCCATCTGGATTTATTTTTAAGGCGGCACCTTAAACACATTTGTGTCTTTGTGTGAATTTATGGGAAAATCCAAAGAAATCAGCCAAGACATCGAGAAGACAACTGGGGACCTCGATCAGTCTGGCTCATCCTTTGGTACAATTTCTAGATGCCTGAAGGTGTTTCATCCATTTGTTCAAACATGTTCAAGTTTAAACACCACGGGAATGTCCAACCATTATTCTGTGCCCAGAGATAACTTTGTTTCGTTGAAGAAAAGTCAACCTTGTTGAGATGCTGGATGAAACTGGTAACCAGTATCCATTATGAGATGTACAGAAATAGGCTAATAGGCCACCTAAAGAAGAACTAGTCAAAATAAGTCAAAAGTAACATCAGAAACCAGAGCAGTTTGCAAATTTAGTCTGGGACAATGGGTTTCATTTTTGAAGACGTGTCCTGTTATCTGATGAAACTAAAATTGCCGTGTGGCTAAACAATAATGACCATCATTATATTTGGAGGAAAAGGGGAATTTAAAAGCTTGAGAAAACCATCCCAGCTGTAAAGTACATTATTAGCACCGTCATGTTATGGGACGTTACGCTGCTGCATCTTGACTGTTGCACAAAACAGATGGCAACTTGAGGAAAAAACATGTATTTATGTTTTGCAGAGGATTTCACAAACCCTGGATCTCAGTCCCATAGAAAACTTGAGGAAGAGATGAACAGGCGTGTACCAAAACGACAGCCCACTAACCTGAGGCAGTTACACCAGTTTTGTCAGAGGTCTTTGTAAGAAGCTTATGGAAAGACACCCAAAACGTTTGACCCGAGCTCTTTCAGTTGTTTCGTCTGCTACAAACGAACCAGTTGTTTTCCTCAGGTAGCCTGCTTCATTTGGCCAGATGCAAAAGCTTATCTGACCAGTGCAGACCAATCAACTTAACTTTTGGTTGGGAAAAACGTGGGTCCACAGCTGGACTTTTGAGCAAACCAAAAAGAGGAAAACACTTCACTTATAAACACTACTGCCAAAAGTATTTGCTCACCTGCCTTGACTCGCATATGAACTAAGGTGACATCCCATTCTTCATACATAGGGTTCAACATGACGTTGGTCAACACTTTGCAGCTATAACAGCTTCAACTCTTCTTGGAAGGCTGTCCACAAGGTGTTTGAGTGTGTTAAAGGAAGTCTAGAACATTCTTCCGGATACACATTTATGAGGTCAGACGCTGATGTTGGATGAGAAGGCCTGGTTCTCATTCTCCACTCCATCCCAAAGGTGTTCTGTCAGGTTGAGATCTGGACTCTGAAGGTCAGTCAAGGTCATCCACACTAAACTCTCTCATCCATGTCTTCATGGACCTTGCTTTGTGCTCTGGTGGAGTCATGTTGGAGGAGGAAGGGGCCGTCTACAAACTGTTCCCACAACGTCGAGAGAATGCCGTTGTCCAAAATCACTTTGAATACTGAACAGCAGAGTTCCTCTCACTGGACCTAAGGAGCCAAGCCCAGCTCCTGAAAACCAATCCTACACCAGAATCCCTCCACCTAATTTTACACTTTACACTGTAAAATACAGTCGGAAAAGTACCGTTCTCCTGGCAACCACCAAACCCAGGCTCGTCCATTAGATTGTTAGATTAAGAAGCACAATTTGTCACTCTAGAGAGCATATTGTGCGTTGCACCACTGCATCCAACTCTTTGCATTGCACTTGCTGATGTATGCCTTGGATGCAGCTGCTCAGCCATGGAAACCCATTCCATGAAACTCTCTATGTCTTGTTTCTAAGCTAATCTGAAGGCCACATGTAGTTAGGTCTGTAGTGAATGACTGCAGAAAGTTGGCAACCTCTGGGCACCATGCGCCTCAGCATGCTCCGTCAGTTTAGGTGGCCTACCACTGCGTGGCTGAGTTGCTGTCATTCCCAGTCATTTCCACTTAGTTATAATACTGCTGGCAGTTGACTGTGGGATATTTAGGAGCGATGAAATTTCATGACTGGACTTGTTGCACCGGTGACATGCTATCACAGCATGTCTGACTTACAGATGGGGTCTGAACACCTTTGAATCTTTGCTCAGCATTGTGTAAGACGAGCAGCATGTTTTGGTTTCCAACACTCAGCTTTTACTATCTGCATTTGTCTCATTTATACAAAGCAACATGCTTGAATGCTCACTGCCTCAACCGGTGCTCTCCAAAGGCAGCTTTTTCTGATATCACCCCCAAATGAGCAGCCGTTGAAACTGCACGGCCCATTTTTGATTTGGCCCATTTTCAACTGTGCCGTGTGAAAATGAACCACACCAGATCTAGGTGTGACAATCCCTAACCAATTGAACAGAGTGATTGGACTGTCCTTGTGTGAAAACAACATTAAAGACAGTTCTACAAAATACTAAGGACATATACAGCTTTTTTTTTGAGAAACTCCAATAATCCTGTGTTTTGTAATCATGGTTTTTCCACATTATATATAGGATACCCAAATAGTGTCTGACAACCCCTCCTTTTCGGTGTGAGAGACTGCCTGTGGTGACTCTTTGCTCGGGTTTTGTCAAACTATCAGGCTAACAATCAGATCAACTTAATGACTTGAACGTGTGGAATGGAGAAGAACATCATATCTTTGTCATTTGTTACACAACTACGTTTGGCGGTAACTGTGTATAATACTGCCTATCAGTGCAGCACTATCAGTGTCTCCCTGAATAGATTAGCTCTCTCTGGGTGAGCAGATTGATTAAAGGTATGGAGGTTATCACCTTTTACCTCCAGCATATTGATCCTAAAAAAAGTCCCAATCGCTATAAAGAGCTGCATTAGGATTAACATGTGATTTTTCTCACACTTACAGACAACAGAAAGCTAGTTCCACACTGATTAGTCTACGTACACAGCATGTGATTCCCAAATCAGCTGTTTGATTTTTTTATTATTTTATTTTTTTTGGTTTTAAATGTGACAGAAGGGGACCAGCAGAGAGAAATCGTACAATAAAATTAATTCCCACATGAACATCAAACTGCTTTGTCCTCTGATCCGTCTTCAGATGAGGAGCTGTCATAGATTAGAGTATTTATATTTAGCCAGTTACTGAAGCGGCTTATGAGGGTGTATTTTTAGACTGCTTTTGAAATGATGAAAAAAATACTGTTTGTGATGATCATCTTCTTTTGGTCACTACTCATTATATTTTCCACAAATACCAGAAGGGTACAGCGAGTTATAGCGACACAGAAGGTCACTCTGACAGAGGTCAGACATCCCAGCCTTCATGCTGTATATCCAGATGCCTATCTGCCTGTTTTTACTACATTGTTGTTAATATGTCTTTGATATGACTTCTAAGGCCTACTTCACTCATTGCGACCATCTCTCCTACAATGCTCACTACAGTCATGCACAACATCTCTATGAATGAAACCACCCATTCGTGGCAAAATAGCCGGACTCCAGTGAAACTCCAGGGCTGTGAAAGTAATGACATTTTATTTGCAGTTGTAAGTTTTTAGATAAAGATTATTGTGAACCCAATTTCCTAGTCCTAAACCTACCCTGCCACTCCATAGGCTTTGATTAAAATACTCCACTGAGACAAGTGACCCTCCGTACATGATCAGTTGTTGCTGATTGCCAGGAAGGAAACAGGAAACATAGGTGGCTTAACAATCCAGTTTGTCATCAGCATACATTGTTATGCATTTCAAGGAAGAATTCAATTTGGTTCAAAAATACTTTAACCCCAAAGGGAAATTACATAAATGTAATGCAAAAATAAAATATCCAGGTTGTAGATCTTAAAACATTTATCAAGCAAGGATATGCTATTCTTCCACCCCTCTTGGAGTTGTAGTTTTAAATGTTGTTTATTTAAAACATGGATAGTAAGGTAGTGCATGTTATTGAACAAAAACAGTAAACAGTAAACAGTAAAAACCCAAATTGTACCCCAATGCTAATTCCAGTCGGTGTTAAATGTGTTAGTTTTGTTGTTTTTCAATGCTAATAATTGGTAATTAACAATCACATTAATTGTGACGTATCAAAACATCAGGCTAGAAAGTGGAGTGGTTATCAAGCCATTGAGGATTTGTTACTTTTTTTTTTTTTTTACTTTTTTGAGGTAATTTACAAATGTTCTCTTGCTGTTTGGCTCCAAGTGTCACCCTTAAAAATCTTATATTTTAAATGCTAGAAAGCCAGTCGTGTTGACCCTCATCCTCCTACTCCACTGAAGCATTCAGGGTTGTCCCTTGTAAATGTAGGGTAAGGTCAAAGTTGCAGAACACAATGGGCTACCTTGAATTGAGGTATTTTTTTGGTATACCCCCCCCCCCCCACACACACACACACACACACACACACGTTAAATAAAAGTCATTGTTAATTAACTTTTATGACTCCTTTAAATCACCAGTTTGTGCATGTGGTTTTAAGAAATGCCACACCTTAGGGTTTGGAGAGGGACACACGTGGGCAGAAAGCAACCATTGGTGCGGCCATTTTTAATTTTATCCAGGATTCCAGGACGAAGCACAAGCAAAAAGTGAAAATAAAAATCCAAAAGCTTTAATGGAAATCATTTCTTTGCTGAAGATCTAGTTAGAGAACTGTGAATTTAACAGTGTGCTGATGTGTTTTTTCCCCTACCATTACATGCCCACTGTAATTTGGACAATCACTGTGATTTTGATTTCAGTCAAAACTAATTCAAACAAGGATTTTGACAATGACTGCAAATTTACTGTTATGTTCGCTGCATAGTTTGATTTAAAATTTACAGGATGTGACTCAGCAAAGTTATGAAATCATACATCTATACTGTAACCAGTGTAGAGGTGGAAGACACAACTCAAAAACCCATGAGAGAATTTAAAATGACAGACCAGTCTTAAGATATACTTTGCACTTGGTTAAGATTTCTGCATATTTCTACTAATACGAGTCAGGTGTGTGAGATAAGCTACCTTGCCAGCGTCATTCTCTGAATAAGAACGGACCCATCAGGCCCTGTTGGAGATCATTTGATGTCGTGGCAAAGCTCATAACAAAAACCACGTGCGTGAGTCTTAATCTTTGCACCAGTTCTTGGACGGATATTAAATGCTCAGAGGATTCTCAGGAGAATAATACTATCTTTTTTTTTATTTATTTATTTATTTTTACCCTCAAATTAATTTCCATTAAAAAATATGTAAAGGTCACTTACAAGATAGAAAAAACCCTGCTTTTCACAAGCTCATGTATGCTTTAAAAATCTAAATGTTAGTTTCTTATCAACTTGAGCTTTGCTCTAAGTGAACGTGAATGTCAGAATGAAATATCTATTTATTAAGATTTTGTGAAGTACTTTGTTTTATTGTCCAGCATATGCAGAATTCAAAATTACTGTTCTTGAAAGTCATATTGAAGATATGTTTTGAATTTTTACCACGGCTTAACAGTGTCTCAACTATGTGTGAATAAGTCAAAAGTAAGACCTTGATTCTATGCCTGAAGTTGGGGGTGAGGGGGGGGATTGATTCTGTTTCGCATTTAAAAGGCTGGAATGAGTACACATCTAGTCTAATAAGCAGCTGCATTATTTAGAGCTCTCTCAGTTCTTCTGCACATTTAGTGTAATGGCCTGTCAAGGCTGAATGCAGTAACAGAGGACTGACTTCAGCCGTCATTCAATAGTAAACTGAGGTAAATTGGTTTTTTGGTTCATAATGACTGATGCTTGCTGTGAATGGATTGCTTTAGGGCAGTCGGACTGATACAGTGTGCTTTATTATAAAGGTTAATTCCATTTATACCAGTCGGGTATTACAACATTACATGAGGGTGAATATTGATTTGGGACTATTATGGTAAATGCGGTAATTTGATCCTTAAAACAACCACATACAGCTTTCTGTTGTAGACATTTAGGACTCGGTAACAGCCGATCACCTCTCAAGACACTACAATCACTCCCAAAGGCTTAGTTTTGATACTTTAAACAATTTATCAGCGGGAAACTTCAAATAAAACTGGTATTATTTACATAATACTGGATCCATAAAGTGCAAATACTTCAAAATATTAAACACAAGCTCATATATAATTTCATCTTTCCAAGCGACATCATTTCTATTTGATATGATCAGAGATTTCTTTTGTGTTCACAAAAGATCTTGTCACTAAGAGGGATATTCAGGGGAAGTCTGTTTTTAGATGCACCGATTCACTTCACCGGGCCAATAGCAGCCTCCATTTTTCATTGAGGTCTAATTCTGTTTCTTGTACATCCTGATCTAAAGGGCTATCACATGTAAAAGACAAAAAAACTGAGCTTAGATTCTTTGATTTATTTGAATACAGCACAAAATATGGAAGTTTTTCCCCAAGCATATTTCCTTAACTTTATCATAATATTTCTTTAATCTATAAAAAGTCAATCAATATAATGCGAAGATGGTGCAACTGTTTAGTTTTGACACAATGTTTGCATAGAGGGGGAACATATTTTTACCCCAAAGTATGTGATCTGCCAATAAAAGTCCAAGTTCAATCGCTGGCATCATTAAAAAAGAAAGCATCTCTCATTCAAGGATTTTCTGCTTAGAAGATGGAGATGTAAACTTCTGAGCTGCCATGTTTATTGTGGTTCAACTGTGGGCTTAGCCGCTCTTGCTTTCATTACAGCTGTATGCCCCGCTTTAACCCATAACACTGCAACGTGATTGGCCTTAATCGTTCTTGGTTTGGTCCGAACAGTTGAGACGAGAGTGGGACAAGATGGATTCTCGTGTGTTTTTGTGAATGCACAAACACACGCGACATGTTTTGATCATTTTCAATATCGAGCAATATGATTTTCATTGATTTGCTTTTGTTTTCTCTATCGTTTAGCTCTAGTTTACGTTGTCTGGTGCATGTCCAGATAGAGAGAAATATATTTGTAATGAAACATTGAGTTGGACAAAGAACCGTAAACTGTCCACAGAAAGAAATTGAAACAGAAAATAGTTTAGAAAAAAATTATTACCTATTTAGTGATCATTTTTAAATTGATCTTCAAGATGCAGAGCCTTCATAGTAGCTTTTCCAAATTTGGTACTTGTTTTGAGTCTACTGGTCATCCCTGGCTCTGTAGCAAAACCAACCAGTCAGAGAATTACTTTTTGTTGTTCATTAAAGCCGTTTGATCCATCAGATGAATACCAAGTATTGGCAGACATGTAGCAGTATACAATAACCGAATGTAGCCGATATTGTGGGTTGAAATGAGTGGATCCAATTTCAGAGACTGTAAAACCTTGACCCACTACAATCTGTCATAGTAAAACATAGTAAGTAGATCCTTTAGATTTTAATGCAGAATGCATGTCCGGTTCATATGATTTACAGAATTTGGTCTAAATTTGTTTTAAAGGCATAATACTGCATTTTTATATTGATCTAAACGGCAAAACAGCAACAGAAATTGTTGAGACATTTGACTCAAACCTTTCTTAGTCTTCTTGTTATTATTATTGGACATGAGTGATGAAAAGCTGTGTCAAATTATCTTGAATTATTCAGCTGGCTCCTTGCAGCATTGGCCTTTGATTTATTTGCGAGTTTGTTGAGTGTTGCTTTAGTTACCGTGGCCTTCCACATCCTCCTCCTCCTCCTTCCATCATTTGCTCGACTTTCACTGCAGTGAAAGGGACCAAAGAAAGAAATGAGAGGAGCTTTGTGGAGGACAGTGATTGTTTGTTTATGAGGATGTTAGCCTTGTGGTGACATGTTTTTTTTTTTTTTTTTTTTTCCTATCACATGGCCAAGTTTAAAAGGTAATCAGAGCCCTGTGGATTCAAATAGTACCAAAACCCTTATTTTTTCAGGAGGTGGGGGTTAAGGAGAGTTTTTCCGTTTGATTCATATGGCTTCAGTTCTACACCCTTGGACAAAACCACTGAAGTTAAGTTTGCTTCCAAAGGGTAAACTGGGACGTTGAGTCACACACACTCAGTTTTTCTGTGTATGTAGGAGTTTGAAAGTAACCTTGATCAAATGAAAAATAGAGTTGTCTTTGAGATAAATAGAGCTTTTACTATTACATGATTTAATTTTTTCTTCTTTTTGTTTTTTTGTTAACTTTGTCCTGCTTTTCTCTGCTTTCTGTTTAGTGATGGAGTCTACCGTTGTGAGTACATCCACCGTGGCCCCCGATGAGTTTGATAGGAATATGCCACGCATCTGTGGAGTGTGCGGTGACAAGGCCACAGGCTTCCACTTCAACGCCATGACCTGTGAAGGATGTAAGGGCTTCTTCAGGTAATAATAATAATAATAATAATACATTTTATTTAAAAGGCGCCTTTCTAGACACTCAAGGTCGCCGTACAGAAGGGTAAAAAACAGAATGTCAGGAACAGAATCAAAACAAAAAACATTTAAAAAATAAATAAAAAATAAATAAATACCGAGGCTGGGACAGGGAAATTGATAATTAAAGAGAATAGGCGGTCTTAAACAGATGAGTTTTGAGTTGTGATTTAAAATTTTGAAGTGAGTCCGTGTTTCTAAGTAGGGGTGGTAGAGAGTTCCAGAGGCGGGGGGCAGAGCGGTATGCCAATAGATGCGTCAGTATAGTTTGTGGAGGCTCCTGCAGTTGTTTGCAACTGCAGCACTGCCTACTGTTTGCTCTTTGGATAACGAGATGGAGTATTTACAGCAGCAAGTACACACCTGCAACTAAGAGACTGCTGTGTTTCTGTTATTGACATGCTCCATAGAGCATTTGTTTAAATGCAGCTTTAGCTTTAGCCTGTCACCTAACATTATTCCCTGCAAAAATATATTCTGATGCTTTGGTGCATATCTGAGTCGAAGTGCTTGGTTGCCGTGGAGACTGAATGCTAGATGGTGGACAGACATTGTTTAACTAGGGCAGTAGTGCTGATTTCTTGCACAGGTTCTCATCTTGCATGGTGTCAAGAGAATTCACATTTACTTTTCCCTTCCTAGCTTCTGTAAGATCTCATATCTCAAAAAGAAGATGTTATTTTATTGATACTCTCCAAAGTTAACTTGGGTTTTATTTTGAAGGGGACATATCATGCTAAATACACTTTTTAGCCCTTAAATACATTTTGTTGTGTACTTGCCGTCTAGGAGTACAGACATGTTGAATGTAGTCCCAGGAGCTGCTTAGATATCTTAATATTCTGTTTGGGTTATATTTTTCAAGCCGTTCAGTCTTCTCTATTCTCTGTTATGTGTTTCTGAACAATTACGTCACAGTATTTACTACTAAACAAGGTCATTGACTTACAGCTTACCTATTTTTCTCAGCGATTTATTTTTTTTTTTTTCTAGTTCAAGCTGAAGGATGCCGATAGTACAACGATGAATTCAGACCAAAACATTGCCGTTCCAATTTATATAGACAACAGCTGAATGATTTAAATGTAAGAAAGGAAGAAGTTAAAAGCATGATATGTCCCCTTTTTAGGATTTTTCAAATGTATAAAATAAACACAATCAAACATTGAAACGCATGAACAAGTGCGAATAAGATTTTTTCCCAATGGGAACAGTTCATGGCTATTCCAATTTCTTTCCAGTAAAAATGGTTAGTATAGGATGTCTTTAGCTGTCAAGTGATAAAGCCACGAGCCTCTCGCAACCCAGTCGTTGTTTTGCCAGTATATACTGAATGTACTGCTGCTGCAATGCACGTTTTCTCCTGCGTTGTTTTCCCTGCATCCTCTGTGCCTGATATGTAAAGCGACCGACAGTACAGGTGTTTACTTCCTGAGCCTCTAGAGGTGCGCACAATGTTGAAAAAAGTGCTTCCGTGCTCAACATCACCCAAACAAAGCTGTCATACACCGCATAGCTCTGCACAATGAGAATGCTGGGGGAATGTTCCTAATGTTTTGAAGCAAGTATCGTTCATTTTTTTTTTTCTTATTTCAAGTAGGGTCTTTTTGACACAAGATCTGCCAGCATGTCAAGGCAGTTATTTTAAAAATAAATTATTCATTACTGATTGAAAAAAAATTAAAAAACCTCAGCTCAGTCATCCGTCATTACCTACAAAGGGTTGTCTCAGAGAAACTATGTGCATTGTCAATATTTATTTTTAGTAATGTTATATTACCAGATTAATGATAACATCGTGCTAAAAGATTTGGGTGTTGTTTATGTTTGTGTTTTCCACTGTGCGGATCCCTTTTCTCTGCTCACTGATTTGAAAAAGAGTTTGAAATCTGAGTACAGATAAAACTGTGGGGGAAAAAAAATGTTTTCCATGTTTTGTTTTGGAGTATGTGCCTGTGTTCTGTACATTTACGTCTGTTCCTCTCAGCAGTGTTGGTATTCAAAGGGAAAGCAGAAAAAATACGGATGTTTAAAAATTGTCTTCCTCGTCTCTCACATGGCCTTCGTTTGAACTCTCATAAAGCACGTGCATCAATGTTTTAGCTCACATGGGTTTATAGATGTTCCTACATTCTTGTGACTAAATAATTATACTTTGCGTCACTATTTAGCTCAACTTCTCGCTTACCCCTGGATTCTTTGGCATATGTCCATATTTTTGCTTTTTCTCTCTTCAGTCCCAGACCTGAAGGAAAAAATATTTATATATTTCTGCCTTGAATTATTTTTGTGCAAAACACTGTGAACTTGCCTCCCAGTTAACTTTTTATATGTTCTTTTGTACATTAAATGATGCTAATAAAAAATAAAATGTACTGTTTTAAACAAAACAAAAAAAAACAACCTTTATATAGTTCCAGCTTTTCCAAGTTCTTCCTGGTGCAACAACAAACTTTGTTTATTTTACCAGCGATTCGATATAATAAACCAACACAACGCTGACTCATAATTGTAAAGTGAAAGAGAAATAATGCATGGTTTTTAATATGTTTGCCAAATAAAAATCTGCAAAGTGTGGTATAGATTTACACTCACTTAGCTCCCTTCACTCTGAAACAATGAAAACAAAGATCAGCCACTTTCTCTCAGAAGTCAACTATTGGTATTTGGAGCCCATCTACTGATGTATGATTTAATCTTAGACAACATTATTTAACAACCAGCATCAGGAAAAACTACCAAGACATGGCAAACACATGGAAGAAGATGCTCTGGATAGATAAGAACAAAATGTAACTTAAGTTACGACGTTGCACATCTTTCTGGATCCACCATGAAACGTGGTAGTGCCAGCAACCTCTTTAGGGATGCTTTTCTTCAGCCAGGGACAAGGATACTGTTCGGAGTTGATTGAATGATGGAGAAAAATGCACGTCCTCAAAGAAGCTGCAAAAGACTAAAGATTGGGGCAGAGCTTCATCGTTTTGCAAGAAAGATACAAATGCTCATGTTTCCATTTTTATTTGTAAAAGAAAAGTTGAAAACATGTATTTTATTTCTTCCACTTCACAATGAATTTATATTTTCTAAAGTTTATGGTTCTAACATGATAAAAAGTGGAAAATGGTTCAAGGGTTAGATAAATGTTTACAAGGCACTGTAGTTGTATTTTGCTAACCTTTGAAATGTATGTCATTTATTTAGGCGCAGCATGAAACGCAAGGCCTCCTTCACGTGTCCCTTTAATGGCAGTTGCACCATCACCAAGGACAACAGGCGTCACTGCCAGGCATGCCGGCTCAAACGCTGTGTGGACATTGGCATGATGAAAGAGTGTAAGTGGGGGGGGGCATGGTGACCCATATAGTATATAGTTTGACTGCTCTTGTTGCTGTAATTTAAGGTGAAATTTGCCAGCAAGAAATTAGCAATTATCATCAAGTTTTATTCTGTTGGTTATTGGTTAGTCTCAAACGGCTATAAAAGGCCTTAAACTGGGAAAATAGCGGACGAGTGTAAGTGTAGTTGTTGGGGTATAATGTGCCCTTTTGAATATTGTGTGGTTCTGTTAATGGATTATCTGCTTGGAAACTTGAGCTTGCGGCATTGTAATTGTCCCAACATGCTGTGCAAACACCAAGTTAATACCAGGGTTGGATCCAAGAGCAGCTTCCCACCAGAAGGATGTAAAGGAATATGCTCCCTACTGTACTTCCATTACATCAGATCCGATTTCTCCAGGAGAGGGGAAAAAGGCAAAGAAAACAAACACCATTTTTTTTTTTTTTTTTTTGTTGAAGTTGTACAACTGGTATATGCATTCTTGGGGGTGGAGGGCTTTTGTCATGTTATGTAATCATTTGACGCAGGTTAAGGATTTCTGGGTCTTTGCCCCTTTTAGAGTGTTGACATGTTCTGTTTATATAAGTGGAGCCTCCCAGCATTGTGTAAAGTATACCCATCTAAAGTTTAAACACCTTGTGTGCGATCTAGCCTGACCTCCTGTTACAGTTTTGTTTGTTTTAATAGTCTACATATAGAAGAGACGTCTTGTCTTGTTTTCTGCCGATATCCGGATATTGTCCAAAGTTCTCTTTAGTGCAAAAGGTCTCAGCCTGCCAGGTAAGATGTTGTTTTTATACGGTTTTTCACCCTCAGGTTTTTTTGGACGCCTTGGCAACAGCCCTTACGGTACACTTTATGTGAACAGGAGCCAGTGATGTGGCTGTTACTGTTGAAAAAAACAGCAGCATGTTGTGGAGAGCCGGCTCTCGCTCTGTTTCTGTGAGCTAATTCAGCTGCTAGAACAACAAGCAGCAAACGGAACAAAGACAATGTGTTCAGTTGTTCAGTGCAGCAGGGGTCTCCATATAGACCCATCCCCTCCCATTCTCTTCCTCCAGAGAATAACAACCTCCTTTCACCCAATGCAACATACACACGTCTGTCATCATAGTGTTGAGCCCAAGTACATAATGTACCTTTTGAAAAGTTTTGATGTGCGGATGGATTCTGTTTTTGTGGTTATTTATAATTCATCATCCGGTGGTTTACCTGACCTGCTTGGTTTCTGTTTTATTGATGCTATTTTTACCCAACGAAAGTATGTTTTCTTCTTTTCTTTTTTTTTTCTTTTTTAATCTGAAAGTTGATTTTACTGCGGGTGTATATTTCAACCGTGCTCTCGGCCTTGCCCTTGCAGTCATTCTGACAGACGAGGAAGTTCAGAGAAAGAAGGACCTGATTCAGCGAAGAAAGGACGAGGAGGCACAACGTGAAGCAGAAAAGGAAGCAAGGAGACCGAGACTCACAGATGAACAGAGTCACGTCATCGCTACCCTGGTGGAGGCACACCACAAAACATACGACGACTCCTACTCTGATTTCTGCCGCTTTCGGGTTGGTATCTGTTTATTTTGCCCAACATGAAATCAGAACAATGTGAAGCTAAGAAATACATTTTGACTTGCCGTGGTTTTTCCTAACTTGCCAACTCGGTTTTCCTTTTGTTTTATAATGGTAACACTGGGACTTTGTGCTATTTTATAATATTAATTGATTCAGTACCCATTGAGTGAATAAGTTTCATGTGTTTGGGTTTATTTATGAAGATTCATGTTTACATCCAAAGAAAACCCAAAATCCAAAAACTTCCAATATTGTGTAACACTAGTTTTACAAAGGGATTTTTAATACAGAAATGTCCTGTTTTATGAGCTGCACAATTATTTGACAGATGTCCAGAAAACGGTCATTAAGACCCTCCTTAATGAGTATAAGCCACACAAGGTAATTGCTAAGGAACCCGGCTGTTCAGAGTGATGTACGCAAGCACATCACCCGAAGGAAAACGGGATAGAAATGATAACCACAACATAAACAAAGAATATTCAGAAGGCATGGACTGAGTCTGTAACCCCTTTCAAATAATTTTTCAGTAATTAAAAATGATTCTTTGCTACTTCCAATAAACTGAAAGGTCCAGACAATGAGCGGGAGGATAACGTTAACCCATCAGTATTACGCCCCTAATCCTACCTGTAGAGCCAGTAAAAACATCTAGCCATTATGAACTGTGAAGGTCCGTTCACACTGAATGCGAATGAGGCAAACGTTCTGCATTGATTGCCTGCTGTTGGTCGCTTGACATTTCGCCTCTCTCTCTCTCACAAACAATTCATGTTGACGTGGCAAAATTCCGCCCAGATCGTTTCACCGCGTCATTAAATAGGAGGTGCCTTTATCCGATTGCCGGCTCCTCCTCTGTTCAACTCACCATGGCATAGATGGATTTTACCAAGCGAGTCACGGTGCTGTATATAATGCGGAAAGCCGAAAAAGGCGTAGGCGTCTGGATGAAGGTCGCTTCCAGCGGTACTTCCGTCTGTCCAGGACCCAGTATGAGGATCTGCTGCCACATTTTGGGGTATGGATCACCTTCCAGGACACCAACTACATCCGCTCTATCCCCGCTGCAGAGCACCTTTCCATCTGTCTGCGGTCAGTAGAACCAAATCTCTGGTCAATAGAATTATAGCCTAATCGTGTCGTCTAAATCAGTAACATATAAAAACATTTTCACGTTTAAATTACATGGACAAAGAGGACCCCAATGCCACACCGATTGACAGAGAAGCTCAGATTGATTCACTCTTCCCCCAAATTGCAATTTGCGGTATTTTCATCTCTCGAAATGTGGTGTTCACATCGCCGACCCTTAATTTGCTCCTGATCGCGGCTTTACATAGTCCTAATATGTAAATCACTAGTCCCATTTGCCTTGTTCGCATTCAGTTGGAACACTTTAAAGGGTAAAACACAGTTGTACTGATGAAATGTGGTGATATGCAAAGCAAATACAGCAGCACTGTCAGCAGGTGCAGAGTGGGAGATTATATGCAGGATGTCCATCTGATCTGAAATCAGCAGATAGTTTGGGTGGTGTTCAACAATTTTGCCTGTATTTAAATCACTGAATGCATTCGGAGAGTCAATATGGGGAATTTGACAAGTTATAGGGTATTTTCTTGGTATATCAGTTGAATGCAGCACGTTGTAAGCTATGCCTCTTTGGTTCTGCAATCCTAGTTGTGTGATCTGAAAGCACAAACAATATATTTTCTCAGTAGATCAATTTTCGCGATTTACTGATCAATGATTGCATGTTTATTTTGAAGCTACGATGTGAAAGGGGCTAAGGCTTTATTAGTCACCACACATATGTACCCAGAACGTGGGCTGCAACTGTTAATTTGTTGATGTTAATACCTCTTAAAGGTATATAGCCACATAATATGCTCATAAAAAAACAGACCAAAAACCGTTTGATCATAAAAAAATAAGGTAATAAACACAAAGCCTCCATCTTGATAGTGTTTTGATAGTCCTTTATGAGCCGAAATATAATTCACTTTCGGGCGAGATTAACAAATATAAGCAGACGTGACTACATCTACCGGTAGTATCACATAATGCCGGTTTGCTTAATTGTAAATAATGCCGGACCAAACCTGACCCTCTGCAATGCCTCATAATAAAGCAGTAGCTTTAGGTATTTAAATAAAACAATCTTCAAAAACTTTAAGAGCCTCATATCAGAATATATACTCGCATCGTTTTAACCCCTGCACCACATGCACAGTATGTACTTCAGTTAATATAGTAAATAAACACAAAAAGCTTTATTTACTAACAAATTGACCAAAAACAAAGCATAAAACACCAATATGACAACTAATACGCCAGCAGGACGTCATAATCTTTGATAAAAACTTTGCATGCAACCAGAGTGAGCTACTGGCATATAAAAAAAAAAAAAAGTAAAATAACTTTGCTATGCACCTTTTTAAACAAGAGACTTAAACTAGTGTGTTTTTGCTTAAGGGTCCAAAGTCCTATTTCCAGAGGAATGAACATTTTGCATCTGTTTAGAAATCAAGTTTCCTGAGACTGCTGTCAAATTTCCTTGAGGTTAAGAGTGAGGTTTCCACATTCCGGGATAATTTAGGGAGCCATATCATGTGTTGCTGTTGGGTCCGCTGTGTTTAATCAAGTCCAAATTCAGGGAATTGTAGAGCACCTAATGCCCCTCTCAGCTCATGAGCTTCATAGAGATGCTGATTTAATTTTTCACCGAGACTCGGCAGCTGGCCACTCTGCCGAAAGTCTGAGAAACTGCTTTAATGACCATGGTTTCCCTGACCTGAACCCCATAGAGCATTGGCGTCCACAGTTGCTCCTCAAGGGCTGGTGTCCTTCATGTTTTAGATTATCTGGATCAGGCCACCTGAATCAAATGAGAGGGTCATTACCACGTCTCTGCAGAACTTGAGGACGTACTGGGGAGGTAATTCAGCCAATCGATTTTAAATGCGTTAGAGCTGGGACATATTTAAAACATGCTGGACTAGAGCTGGACATCTCTGCCATAGAGAACCTAAGGGTATTACCAAGAAGATGATGATGATGAAGGTCCAAGAATGTAGACAAGCTGAAGGCTGCTATTAAAGCAAGCTGGCCTTTTTACCTCAGGAGAGCCACAACCAGATCGCCTCCATGACATGATGCATAGATGCAGTGATCATTCAAATGGAACCCAACAAATATTAAGTGCATTTACTGTACAATACATACTTGCAGCAGGCTGACATTGCTGTATCAAAATCTTATTTTTAAGTTTTAACCATGTATAGATTAATTTTAAACAGACTGTTTTCAAGTCCTTATTTCTGTTAATTATGATTTTTCAGTTTCCAGCTAATGAAAACACATTTAAGATTAAAATATTACATCGGACCAATAAACAACATGTTAATACAGAAATTATATCTTATTGAAAGGTGTTTAATACCTCCTCAGAGGTTGTTAAATTTTGACTTTGCAAACGAGTCTCATTGGAACACATATTCTTACTTATTGAAAAGGAGGATATGAAGCTTTAGTGTTTGAGCTTTTATAAAAGGCCCTTCTCTCCCTGTTGCAGCCTCCTGTGCGCGAGGGCCCAGTGACGCGAAGCGCGAGCAGAGCTGCCTCTCTCCACTCCTTCTCTGATGCCTCCTCCGACTCTTTTAGTCACTCTCCAGGTAAAAGGCACACACTGTGACACACTTCACATAGGATTAAACTAGAATACTACACAGTTTATCCAGCAATTTCACCTTTTTTTAATTTGAATGTTCTAGAAATAAGTGAAAAAGGTTAGAGTATTGTGATATTTAAGGCATGTTTGAGAAAAGTTTTTTTTTTTTTAAATACATGCTAGTTTATGGCACAAGTTGGCTTACAGTGCTGAGAATCCAGGCAAACCCCTTCCAGTGATGAGCACCATGCAGACACCTGACTCCCACTAGTAAGCAGCCATTCATTAAGGCATCCATCACTAATGAAGTGACGACAGTTCAAGACATGGTCTGAGCTAGGCAGAGAGAAATTACTGAAAACAACCGTTGTTAGCTGTACATGCTTCATAGGTTTTCCAGGCCGTACTCTGCCACTCATCAAACCTCTGCTGATATATTTCCAAATCGGCTGTGTCCTCATAGAGAATTCTTTTAACATAGCGCTAAACATAACCTGCTTTGTCCCTGCAGAGTCTGTCGACACAAAAATGAACTTCAACAACCTGCTGATGATGTACCAGGAACATGGCAACAGCCCGGACTCTAGTGAGGAGGAAGGCTCCAGCTTCTCAATGCTTCCCCACCTGGCTGACCTGGTCTCTTACAGTATACAGAAAGTGATTGGCTTTGCCAAGATGATTCCTGGTTTCAGGTATGTGTGTACGTGTGTACGCATGAAGAATAACTTCACCCTGAAAAACATTAACCTGCTGTCAACTGCAGTTGCCGTTCTTTTGAAAAATATCCACACCCTTTGAGCTATATTCATTTTGACTAGTGCAAATTTAGCTGTATATCATTGGGATTTATGTCATAGGCCAACACAAAATAAAAGGAAAAGATTTTCAATGTTTCTTTCTTTTACAAATCTAAAAGGTGTATTGTGCATTAATATGCAGCCACTTTAAACTGATACTGCTGTATGTATTTTCTTTTGACCAATCTGTATAATCTGACCCAGTCTGTATAATCTGACCCAATCTGTATAATCTGACCCAGTCTGTATAATCTGATTGAACTTTGACTTTGGAAAGTGCCTTGAGATGACATGTTTCATGAATTGGCGATATGTAAATAAAATTGAATTGATTTGAACTGTATAAACTCTAGAGCAAAAATATGTTTTGGTTGAGATGCAAACACTATTGTGTTAGAATGGCCCAGTCAAAGTCTTTGGCAAGACATGAAAACAGACTTCAATAAAAGTTAATGTACCCATTCAGTTTGCCCATTTCCCTTTCCAAAGTCCAATATCAACCAAACGTTTCTGTCTAAACCTGTGCAAAGCTACTAAGGACAGACCTCTAAAGGTTTTGCATCTGTAATTGCGATGTAAGATGGTGTATAATGCAGTGACTCAAGAGATTGCTGGTGTCATTTCGCTGCTGCTCTGGATGCATTCTCGCAGCGGACCGTTGCGTAGCGCAGCTCGAAGGGGCCTGTTCGTCACGCTAACAACAGCTAGCTTCTGACCTTTTTGTGTTGCTCTGAAACACCCGTGTTACTGACCAAATTCAGCGTAATTTTGACAACGTTGCGCTGAAATGCGCGGGCGAGAACCCTGATATATGTGCTGTACTTTGTGGGGTTCTGTCACATTAAATGGCAGCACAATTAAAGTGTGTGATTGTGACGTCACAAAGCGCCAGGACAATGAATACTTTCAAAAAGTTGTAAAAATGGTACAGAAAAACATTCTCATAAAAAAACAAACAAGCACTTAGACTTTAAACTATGGCTGCTGTAACAGTAAGATGAGATAAAATAGAAGGATTTTTACTGACTATAATCGATTTTTCTTGATTTCTTTTTTTGTTTCTTTGTTGTTTTTGTTTGCCTTAATCTGACTTTAGGAGATTAAAACTCTTGCTTCACTAGACCTTTAGAATCGCTCCTCATGTCAACTTATTTATAAAGCTCATGTATTCCTGTTTATCAGAAAGTGACATTTGACACAGTTTTGAAGACTTTGCTCCCATAGCTCTTCCCTTTGCCAAAGGAATTTATTTTGTACCATGGTGGAGCAAACGGGTTTTGAATCTGACAAGAATGTATTTGAGTAACATCCGGAAATATAAGAAAATAAATTTGACTGGTTTAGATCTCTTCCTGGTAAATTACGATTCAAAGATACGGAGGAAAGATTATGAAGAAAAATAATATATAATATGCATGTTACAGACATTAGCAGTTTTTTTATTGTTATTATTTGTAAGGCACCGATTCTTAGGTCAGGTATTGACATCAACAAACATAGATTTATGCTTTGAAACATGTATGGGAATAATTTTGTAATCCCTTCATTTTCCATGAAAGTAAAAACTACAATCTTACATGGAACCTGATGTGTGTGTGTGCGTCCCTCCAACTAGTGATGTTTTGGCAATGAAACAACTAAGCTGGAGTTTCTGATCAATTGCACCACCTCTTTACCTTTTTCAATCTTTTTATGTTGTACAAATGTCACCAAACATATTGGGGGGGGGGGGCCACTGGCTGCCTGAATGCAGAGGGCTTCAAGAATTAGCTAACACTTATTGCACTCCAGGCGGTTATTTGCAATATGTTGTCTTTCAGTCAAAATTAGAATCTGCCGATCAGACCTCCAAGACAACAGGAGATTAGTATGCAAGCCAGTAAAATCCTGCTTGCTGCATTTCTGCTTTTTATTTATTTAATTACCGCAAAGTTTATATTTCAGATGGCTGTTTCTGTTATCCTCATGGAAACTGTCCCTTCTGGGGTGTTTGTCAGTGTGTTGACAGGGACAAATGTAATGCGTGTCGAAGGGTCAATCCAAAGTAAAGGCAGCAACAAGTCAGGACCTGTATTTTTCTAAAGGTTTCATAACAGGTGATGGACATGAAAGATCACCTTAGGAATGTTTGCCGTCTTTGAATCTGCTTTCTAATCCCTTTTAAAAACACCCCTGGACCTCCCCTTGAATTCTCCAGGCTTCAGCCCATTACTCCTGTCAGTTCATTAGTTACATTTGAAAATATTTTCGAGAGAATTGTTGTTACCAGATGAAGTGTTTTTAACTGAGCCACGTCCCACGCATAGTAACCTGTCCCTGTATCAGCTTGCAACAAAGTAAACAGGTGCATATAAGATTTCCTGAGCTCGGATTGACCTTGAACTGCATTTCAAAAGTGAAATTACAAAAGAACTAAGATTCTCCTACACCGAACTGATTTATTATGATATAATTGGTAATAAATCTCACTGTTTAAAGCTGTTTATTTGCTCGTTCTTCTTATATAACTAGGGAGCTAACTGCAGAGGACCAGATTGCTCTGCTCAAGTCCAGCGCCATCGAGGTGATCATGCTGCGGTCGAATCAGAGCTTCAATCTGGAAGACATGTCCTGGAGCTGCGGTGGGCCCGACTTTAAATACCAGATCAGTGATGTCACCAAAGGTCAGTCTGAAAGCTGCTATATTTGATTTGCCGGTTTGACTGCTCTGAAGACAAGCTACAGTTCAGGGTTATTTAAAAACGACACATTTAAAGAGCCAGGAGTTAAAGCAAATATATATATGTTACAAAAAAAAAAAAACACCCTGCGATTGGAGATATGTTTATCACTGTTTTTGAACCATCACTCTCATGAGATCAGGATATTGATTCGGTTGTTTCTGCATAACCGGCCTTACATATCTTTAGAATCCCCTGTGGGCATGACTTTCATTTACCTTGAAAACAAGACCTCTTTCTGCGATCAGGCAAAGGAATGTCACTCCCCGTGACCCCACTCCCCCCCCCTGCAAAACAAGTGTGCGAACCAGCAGGAGAAGCGTTGTTGTGCTCTTATCTGTCACAAAGTACTTTAGGTCACTGAGTGTTTGTCAGAAACATGAGAGAACAGACGTGTTTTCTCATGCGCTAATCGATGGCGTGTACGTTCTGAACTAGTTACGCCGCTGTGAGGCATTCACTGTGGCGTATTTGCAGAAAAATGTCTCGTTCAGCGTGTTTAACATTTAAAAACAAAATATTTTTCAATCTATTGTGCCCTTTAATTGCTCTTTTTGTGGATGCTTAAAAAAATACTTAGTTCATAAAATAAGACAAAAAAATATATAATTTAAGCAAAGCAAATGTGTTTTTTGTTCTATTTTAGGGGGTCCTTGCTGTTTTTAGTGTAACGTGGCAGTAGTCTAAGACAGGCTAGTTAAAGATAAAATCTCAAAATGACACTAGATGATTCGTTTGATTCTTTTTTCATTTGGCTCCGGAAAGTTGAACCTAGCGCAGGGGCAGATCTGCCATAAACATGATGCTGTCCTGCCACCACCACCTGAATACATGTGTGCTGTCTTATTGATGCTGGGAAGTTAAATCTGGGCTCTGGAAATTAATATCTTCTCGGCAGGTAAGATAACGTTCGAAAGAAAATCTAAATAAAAATATCACAATTTCACAGGCTTTTATTTACACGTAAATCTGCATTACATCACATAACCATTTATTTAAAACAGGAATAGGTATCCCTGCTGCTGCTGAAATATTATAACACACTAAATTTTTCAGTTTTAATTCTGTTATAACGTTTGATACTTGGATTTTTGATACATAAACTGAAGCAGGAATAGAAAATAAAGACATCCTAAATGTAGTTTTCAAGTACTTATTTAGCAGAATATTAGACCCTATTGCTGCTCTGCTCCTTATAGAGTATTAAATTGAGCTGACTTTGGTTGATGGTAACTTGCCAGCTTGCCACCTTAACTAGCTCCTTTATCTTACAACCTATGGGTCTTCATGTTTGTAGTGAATGAATATATTACCAAGATGCCAAATTTGTCTATTTTATTGTAAGCAAGGAAAAAGTTTAGTAGCTTTTTTTTTTCAGCCAGCTAACCAGCAGTTACTAAACAGAAACATGTAGGGGAGGGGTACCTTCAACATACAGCTGGAGATGACTCGTCCCTTTGCATTTCCCTGGCATCTCATTAAAGTGACTTTAACCCACAGGAATGGTATGATGTGACATGTTTGCGGTTGGAAACTTTTTCAAATCTTGATATTTATCGATGCCAGTAAGCAGCCCATACTGAATAAAACCATATTAAAGTTAATCGTGTATTTTCCCACGTACAGACTTCTTTTTTCTTTTCTTTTTTTTCTTTTGATCATCATGTTATAATATTCAAAAAATAACCTGAGTAGATGCAAAAATTAGATTTTAAATGATAAGCAAGAAGTGGCTATCTAAACCTCATTGCAAGTTCATAAATTAACTGTGATTATGTACTGATTAGCGCAGGACGTGTAGAATCAAAGGGTCTGAAAATACGACAAAAGCTAGAAGACCTCAAAAAGCATCACATATTGTCCTGATTTAGGGACAGATGACAAACAAAGGCACTGACCTCCATTAGACCTCCAACGAACTACAATGAGAGCCATTATCTAGAAATGGAGTAAACCTGAACGGTGGTAAACGTCCCCGCAGTGAGAGGCCTATTACTCCACATTGACGTCCCATCTAGGAGGTCACAAAGAACCCAGAACAGCGTCTGAAGCACCAAAAAAGAGCACAAAGTACTCCCTCACAGCCGCTAAAACACAGTTTGATGATTCCCAAGACCTCAGAGCATTTGTGGACTGATGAGACAAAAGCAGCTTTTCAAAAGGTTGTGGGGTCTCGTTCCATCTGGCATAAAACTAACAGCATTTCAGGAGAACGTCATAGTGGCCTGGGCAACTTGCTGTAATTGACGGATCAATGAATTCTGGTCTCTAGCAGAATATCCTGAAGGATGGTGCCACCAGTTTGGGATCCCTAACCAGAAAGTAACGATGGGCTGATCTCTCTTGTAGCGGGTCACACCCTGGAGCTGTTGGAGCCGCTGGTGAAGTTCCAGGTGGGCCTGAAGAAGCTGAACTTACATGAAGAGGAACATGTACTGCTGATGGCCATCTGTTTGCTCTCTCCAGGTACTGCGTCTTTGTGGAGCAGTGACTAAGCTGCATAATGTATGCTTAACAAATATAATTTGTTTCCTGTTGTCATCATCTCTGCTTATTTTACTGCTCAGTCTCCTGTGCCAACAAGCGTAAATGTTTTAGAGCCTACCCTCCTCTCATCCGCTGCAGACCGTCCAGGTGTGCAGGATCACGCGAGAATCGAATCCCTCCAAGACAAGCTGTCTGAGACCCTGCAGGCCTACATCCGCCTCCACCACCCGGGCGGACAGCTGCTGTATGCCAAGATGATCCAGAAGCTGGCCGACCTGCGAAGCCTCAACGAAGAGCACTCCAAACAGTACCGCTCACTGTCCTTCCAGCCGGAGCACAGCATGCAGCTCACCCCGCTGGTGCTGGAGGTGTTCGGCAGCGAGGTCTCTTAGGATCCTCCGCTGAACGTCAGCGGGGGTAAAAATGGAGGGAGCGAGCTGAGAATGTGCTGGAGGGACTTAAAGCTGATGTGGAGTATGGAGCAAGTGGAGCAGAGAAAGTGCAGCGTGCGTGCGTGCGTGTGTGTGTGTGTGTGTGTGTGTTAATGTGTGTCTTCATGTCTGCGACGTCTGAAGAAGTGCGTCTTGGTCCAAAGGCCAAGCAGGTGTGGAGAGCAGGCAGATGTTAAATAACACAATAAACAAGGGAATGTCACGTAGTACAAACTAAGCTATCCATAGGACATTTGCCTATATATCTATTTACTTGTTTTTCTACTTATTTAAGACAAAACAGCTGCTTTAAAATACCTGGACAGTCTGTGCGTGCACGTTTCGTGTGCCCACACTTTTCACAACAAGCATCCTCAGTTACACGTTTAGCCATTCAGTTCAGCTACCTCTTTGTTTTACCGGGTTGTTTTATAACTACATCACCTCTGTGAAAGAGTCACTTTTACACAGATCAGTTTGGATACCGCACCGTTTTAGTTTACCAGTGCAAAAGCAGTGCCTGCACACAACTTTGAATCTTTGAATCATCTGGAAATCATGTTTTTTTTTTTTTTTTTTTTTTTTTTTTTGTCCTGTGTGTATTTGTCTGCTTCTCTCCAAGGCAACATATGAACATGACTGTGTACAATTTAAACACATGCCTTTCAACCTTTCACCAAAGGTCTAGTCAAATAATCTAGAAACCGCTTCCATTACCTGAAAATAACCGCTGCTCCATGGTTTGCTTTCCTCGTGCAGCCGCTCTGCGCGAGGACTTCGATGAAGGAAAATTTCATTATACAGAGTCTGCAGAGTCCAGAGCATAGTCTGTAATTTAGGGACTTTTTGATAGGACTTTAACAAGGTGGCTGGGTCTGAGGTGAGAATTAGCCACTAAATGTATTAGCTACTTTTACACTGCTAATTATCAATCGAACCAGGAGTTGTAAATGGCTTGTAACTCCTCAAAGTATATTTGACTAATCTTCGGTTTGATTGTCTATTTCTATGTTTATAATTACTGCTATGTCATATATTCTAAGCACTGTTAAGCTACCCTGTGCATCCAGTGTATTATCACAGATGTCTAAAGGGCTAACATGCCAAACCTAACTGGAACAGTAAGCGGAGGCCAAAGCAAGGGGCCTGTCTTCTTGTTTATATATAGCTGCATACCATACTTGGACTTGGCATAAATATGGATATAATTGCAATAGATTTTTTGTTTAGTTAGTTTTTGTGCGTTTTGTCTCGTTTCGCCTATAAAAAAACCAATTCCATGAATTGTTCCTATCCAGTATACCGTCAGCTCAGAGGGTGGAGACCCTTTGAAGCTACTCCGGACCTCCACAAATATCGCACCCCTTTCGTTTCTGACTGGGAAGTGGATTTTCTAGAATGTCTGAGGGCCTGGTAGTTGCAGTGGTGCTGTGCACCTCCACAGCTTGGCCCTCCCGTTTGATGTTGTATGCTGCGCAGCCCTCTAGTGGCTGCATTCTGTAAATACCAGGTATATATATATATATATTTACATATATATTATAGATATATAACGTCTGCCGCTGTACATAGGGCTACAAGAATCCTGAAGACTTTTTTTCCACCCCAGAAAGAAATATGCAAACACAATTTGTTTCTGATTTATTAACACTTTGTTTTGAAACACTCTGTTCTGTGTTTTTTTTTTTTTTTGCTTTGGGCGTATCCTTTAGTAGGAAAGATCAAGAAATGGCTAAAACGGGGATTGCTTGTGTGTTGGACTGATTATCATCTGTGTAGTGTGGTGTCACTTTCCAATGTTAATTTTTAGCAAGAGGATAAGCTGCTCTCGCGTATAAGCCATATAAATTGCCAAGTTAGTTACCTGCTATATTAAAGTGCATCAAACTGATGTGTTTAGAGCCTTGGGAATTATGTCCTGAGCTAAAATGGTATTTACATATGACTTTAGGAACATAAGCTTGTATATTTATAGGAACCTGCCTCCTCTCTGCTGTCGGTCATCTTTGGCTAATGCTTCATCAGACACCATCTAACGACATATAAACCAAACTGCCAAGAAACTTTAAGCATTTAAGAATTGGGGCCAGTGTTGTGAGGCGACGTGCGGGATTTAGACGTTCCCATAGAAGATGGCGCGTCTTTTATGTTGAAGCACTTCTCCAAAGAAGTAATTTTCCCCCCTTTCTGACAAGTGATTTAACCCCAGAGAACTTTGCAGACCAACAAAGGAAAGAATAAATGTCTATTATTTTGCTGTAGACCAGTTAGAATAGTCCACCCCCCCCCCCATACCCCATGTCCAGCGTAAGGGCCTTGGAAAATTATCCAAAATCCTTGCACTTCTTCGGATTTTGTCACGTTACCAACACAAACTTCGACTTATTTCATTGGGAATTTATGTGACGAACCAACGCAAAGTTTAACGTATTTGTGAAGTGAAAAAAAATGTTTGACAGGACAAATCTGTACCGAATTCCTTGTACGCTAATTCCCCTCAAACAAAATCCAGTGCTCCTGTATTTAGCTCGCTCCATTTTCCCATCAGCCCCTACAGGGCTCCCGTGTCCCATGGCGGAGACGAGCATTCCCACAGCATGATACTGCCACCACCTTTCTTCACCATCAGGATGCCGTGTTCAGGGTGTAAGTTGTCCACCACTGTGTAGCATTTTCTATGTCACAAGAGCACCTTCTGCCACGTTTTCTGCTCTCTACTTTCTTTCCACTTCACAATTGCGCACTATTTTGTGTTGAATAAATTGAAGTTTGAGTTTGTAAGCTGACAAAACAAAAGGGGTACAAAGACTTCTTCCTTTTTATCTCGGTAGGTAAATATAACGATGTAAGGAAGGTGGGGAAAGACGAGATCTCACATTTATTGGAGAGCCGTCTCCATATCACAACACATAAGAAGTGGTTGCTTCGGTCGGTTCGGACCCGTTTTCAAATCCCCGCGCTCTTCTGAAGACTGTTGTTACGCCACTGTGACTTTGTTTTAACTTTTCAGTCACTGTGACGCTCCGCGAGCTGACAGTCAGGGCTCCACTCAAACAACTTTCATAGCACAAGATAAAATCACCATTCCATATTCCCATACTTAAAAAAATACAAACCGGTATTCAATTTGATGTGCCCTGCAACAGACCCTGCCATGATTGGACTTTTTAGGGGGTTAAAGCTAGATTGTGTGTAGGCAGTACCACTTGTGCGCGTGTGTGAAGAGGGTGTGTGAGGACGTGCTTGGTTTCTCAACACTGGCTTTTGAGAATTTGAAAGTCTCCAAGTTCATTTTTTTCCCTCCCTGTATGTTTGTATGTTGATGCGCGTTTGATTTGGTTCCGTTTCTTATTTAGTTTTGAGACGCAGTGTTGATTTGTGTAGGCCTGGTAGCGTGGGAGGATCAGTGAATGTGTAAGTGCCACAGGGAGAGTTTCCTCCGCAACAAGAACAGGGTAACAGAGGAGTTGCACTTGTGGATTTGACAACCGAACAGGAAAGCTCGCAAGGATGTATTACAGCCACTAATTGAACACTAATTGGGCATAATGTAATGTGGTGTTATTCTGTGCCATTAAATATCTGATTAGATGCTATTTTCTTTGTCTTTTTCCTCTCATTTAATTAGCCCCAAAAATCAAGCTAATACAGTAAAAGTGAACATGGTGCATCGTCACGAGTTTCCTGTTTGGTGTGTGTGTGTGTATATATATATATATATATATATATATATATATATATATATATATATATATATATATATATATATATATATATATATATATATATATATATATATATATATATATATATATTAATATTAAATATTGGGCTGCTCAGACTAGATTATTATTATTTTTTTTTTTTTAAAGAACGTCATAACACCGTAACAATGCCTGCACATGCATACATCAAGATACACTTGTCACCAGCAAGCTTTACAGTTTCTCTCTTTATTTAAAATTTAAAATGACTGTCATTGCAAATCCTGTCTGGAATAACAAACCATGGGCAAATATTCACAGCGAACGGTCGGGCGATCTTCCACGCGAAGGATTTAGTCTCCCCCGTGCCCCCCCCCCCCCTCCCCCCCTTTCAGAACAGGCATTGTAATGGAATCAACATAAATGTAGTTGTTTTTTTGTTTTGTTTTTTTTAAGGAGTGTCCATGATGGATGTATATTATAATCTACCTAAAAAAAAATACCTACCTCTTTTTAGCTCATATGTTGCTTTAGCATTAAGAATTTAAGAACTTGCCTCTGTTTTTACTTTTTTAAATATTTGTATTCATGTGGATATTTATTGCTGTCTAATGAGTCATACTTCAATGATTACCTCAGAGATATCTCACACATTTGGGAGAGTCCAGCTAATGAAGTCATTCATAGTTTTTGTTTGTCATTTCGCAATTTATATTTCCTCTGGATTAGTAATGCCTTTTTATCCCCCCTTAACGCACAAAATACCAGGAGTGTGTTTTTTTTTTTTTTTTTTTTGTGTTTATTTTTTAAACCAGTGCCTGTACTCTGACCATCTGGACTCTGGCTAGGATGAGGCTGCATTTGCTCGGGTTGCAACACTCTTATCTGCATCGCCGTTTCTTTGAACTGTTTTTATAACGCTAGTCGGCGACAGGATGCAGTTAATCTTGCTGCCATGATGCTGATATCTGCAGCGTCTTCTTGTTTTTAAAGGGCAAAATGAAGAGACATCTCCAGAGTGAATACACCTTTTAAAAAAAAATAAATAAACTGATGGACTTTGCAACAGAGGAAGTGAGAGTTTTCTTTGGCATAGCTTGAGCTCTGTAATGCATGTCTGTTTTTCTAGTCTTCTCCATCCTCTCCACCATTCCTTCTGTTGCAAAGTCTTTGTACAATTCCTCACCCATGTAAATGAGAAGAGTTGAAATCCTCAGTATCCATGCAATGCTGCTTTTTTGGTTTATTGTCATGGGGCGCCAAAACGTTGCGTGCAAAGGACACAGTGCATAACATCGTCCAAAGTATAACTTTGCAGCAGAGGGGGACAAGCCTCCCTTGGAGGAATGTGTCTCTATTAGAACATGTGCAACTTACCGGTGCTTCCTGGGAAAAACACTTCCATTCAGATCCTTGCATCATGTTAGCAAGGTTCGCTTTTGGTGAGCCCATCTTGTCTTCATTGTCAAACTGCTTAAGGGAAACACTGAATGAAATTGCCGTGTTTTTTTTTATACGTTGGTGAAATGAAAGGGACGGCGTTGCCTCAGTCACATCTGCCCCCGTGTGCCATAACGAGGGTGTTAACGGGGCCGGCTTCACGCGTTCCTCCAGACGATTTCAGCAGAAAGTCATCCAACTGCACGATTCACTTCTTTCTTAGCTGTCTGTCAATCAAATTAATAATCCCATTTTGTAAAAACGTAACTAAAAAATTCAGAATTTGGCGTTCCAACTCCAAATTGTATCTGAACCAACAAAAGCACTTAACACAGTGTGACATGTGGACTGATCAAAGTACTAGCCCTGAACTGCCAGTGTTGGTCAGGATGGTATGGCTCCGTTTATCAAGAACCTTATGTCTACTAAATTCTAATGTAATTTCAGAATATCTTTTATTTTTTCTTTCTTTTTCTATTATAAATTGGTGTTAATGTAATGTTATTTTGTCTGTTTTGCAAATCAAAAATAAACAATTGTATATAGCCGCTGGCCTCATTGCAAGTTCTTTTTTTAATAATGCAAGACCTATATATGTGAAATTTTATTTGACTGTGTTTTGTGATGGAGCAACACAAATTGGTTCATAGTTATGAAATGTAAGAAATAAAATACATGTTTTTTCCCCTTAATTTTTAGTGAAAAGTGACATATACCTTGTCTACTTTTAAAATAGGCTTACAAGTGGACATATGCAGACCACTTTTCCTCACTCTGCCATCTCCTGCTTCTCTAATTTTGCATTATTATTTTGCATTTATATTTATTTTATTTTTTTCTTATTTCGTCTTCATTGAAGTTAAACCCAGCCTAGTGTTTTTTGTTCTGCTGTGACACCATTCTGAAAGGGCCTGTTGGCTGAGCTTTACTGTGTAACTAGATTTTCTGTTTCTGTAAAGCTCTCCGAAATAATGTCATGTTATTTTGAAAAAGCCTAACATTTTCTTTATTATTTCAGAATGTGAAACTCACATATTCATTAGATATATAGAAACATTTCAAGCCCTCATTTGTTGTAATTCAATGTATGAAGTCATTAAAATATTTCATAAGCTCAATAAAGGATATTTTAAACATAAATCAAGAATCAACATTCTGTCATTGTGTAACCATAATGATATTTTAGTGAGACACTGCTCAGAATTCACACACAACACACAGAATGACAATGTTCAAGTTTAATTCACCAAAACTTAGAGAAACTAAAAGTGTGCAAATAATCCTTAGCAGCTGATAAAATTTAAATGATCGAGTCAGAAAAGACCGATTGCAGTCACTTTACAATGTCAATTACTGTGCAATTGCATGAATGTATCGGACAAAAAATGTCTGATACATTTTATTTAAATTATTAATTTAGATAAAATAATTTCTCAGGGCTTCTGAGAAGTATTTGATTTAAGCTTGGTTATGCCTCCTCTTGTATGGAATGCTAAATCAATGCACCATGGCATATAGGCAATCAGCCTGTGGTTCTGCGTTAATATAAATTAAGACATCACTTCATCTGCCTTGTTGGGTTCCTCTTGACAACATCCCATCGATTCTCTATTGGGTTCAGGTGAGACCTGTTCTCTGTCCAATCAAGAATAGGAACATCAAGGTCACATGAGTCAGCTTTTGGTACCTTTGGCAGTGTGGGCAGGTACCAAGTCCTGTAAAAACGAGATCAACATCTCCATAAGGTTTCTCAGCAGAAGGAAGCAGGAAGTACTCCAAAATGTCCTGCTAGACGGCTGCATTGACCGTGGACATCAGAAGACACAGTGGATCGACACCAGTAGATGGCATGGTACCCCAAGTCATCACAATCTGCACACTTGACTTCTAACAATGTAGATTCTGCGCTTCTCCAATCTCTCTCCAGACTTTGCGACCTTGATTTCTAAATTAAATGCAGAATTACCTTTCATCAGAATAGAGGACTTGAGACCACAAAGAAACATCCCAGTTCTTTTTCTCCTTAGCCCAGGTAAGATGCTTCTGTCTCTGGTTCAGGAGTGGCTTGGCATGAGAAATGCAACATTCATAGGCCAGATGCAGGATTCATCTATGCATAGTAGCTCTTGATATGTTTACATCAGCCTCAATCCACTCCTTGTAAAGCTCCCCCAAATTCTTCAATTGGATTTTTGCTGGTGCACCTTTTCCTTCCACTCAACTTTCAATTAATATGTTTGAATACAACTTTCTTTAGCTATGACCTTTTGTTTACAACACCTGGTGGAGGGTTTCATTGACTGGACATATGTCAAGTCAGCAGTCTTCCCTGTGATTGTGTAGACTATAATATGGCCTTTTGCATAATATTTATACATTTAACTGTTTTTTTTTTTTATTTGGTATCAGTGAACCAAATTTTCTGAGACTTAGATTTTTAAGTTTTCTTATCTGTAAGCCATCATCACCACAACTACAAGAAGCGAAGGCTTAAATTAATCTATGAATCTCTACAGTAAAGAAGTTTCACTCTTTAAAATGAGTGGCAAACATTTTTTTTTAGCTGTACCTGTGTAGATAATGCACTCCCCTTGTCTTGCTGTGCCCTTTCTCTGCTAGACAGACAGTTCAGCCCTACATCCAATTAGAGTATGTGCCAAAACATGAAAATGAATGTTCTCAGGTGCCCTCCATCTAATTTGACTGCGTTATGAGGTCAGTCAGTCATAAACAACAGTTTCAGACGCAACCTCAAATCACCACACAGATTCTCCGCTTTCACTGTGCAAGGTTCAACGTCGCCGAGCCTTTAATTATCTTGAACTTTCTCCTCATGGTATTTTTGCAATCAGCCACTAGAGGGCACTGTCTGTCATCACACGTCCTCCTTGACCTAATGACCTCTCTGATTTGCCACTGGATTCAGCCAGAAGCAGTTTAAAATCAGTTAGGCCGTACCGGGCAGCCGCAGAACAAAAAATCGCGGTGTGATTACCGAGGCACGCCAGTGCAGATTAACGCCCACAGCCGACTTATATCGAGGTGCATCCGACGTACCAGCAATATGTCGGAAGAGATTTGAGTTCACCTCAGATCGTATCTCCACGGCTGGACTCGTATGGAGGCAGATTGCAAGAGAGGGGGTACCCTGGAGGAACAAATGAAAGGTTATCAGAGCGATCCAGTCATCGGGCGACAGTTAATTGTCAGCGCTGGTATGAAGCGGAGGCCCTTATTTTGCCTGCTGATAAGGTTGGGCTCGTGCAGTCTGCTGAGCCGTTGCATCTGTGCACGAGGTTACATGAAGGAAAGAGGGACTCTGGTTGCAACAACATCCATGAGATCAGGGCTCCTTGGCTGCCCTGTACAGCAGAGTATAAAATAAAGCTGCCTCCAGTTCATTTTCTTTACACCGCATCTACCAGCACGCTTTTGATAAAGGTTTGTAACAATATATACATATTAGCGTTATAGTCAGTTAGTACTCACCCTCTTTTGGTCACTTAGGTCACTATATTGGAAATAATTTAGATCCTTTTATTATTTTCCTGGCTAGAATAATTTGTTCTCTAAATTTCCCAATATTGCAAAATCAGAATAATAAAACATTTTTAACTGCACTTTTAACAACATAGAAACACAACAATAATGGAACAGATCACTGAATTAAGAGGATTTCGTTCCGCCAGTCAAAGGCGACGCATGAAATTCACGGTTTTCCCCACGATTGCGGGTGGTCAGTAAAAATAAATCATAACTGGGTTTTGTTTCTGTTTTAGCAAGATGCAAGTCACCTTGACAGATCAGTTTTAACATAACATAAATACGCTGAGACACCCCGAAGGCCTGTGAGGAAACTCAAGGGAAGGATGCCGGTGTGGAAAAATCCATTTAAAGGCGTTGAACGTCCTTTGGGTAATGGTTTCAGCCATGCATACAACTGAACCGAGCCACAGGAAATATACAGTGCTTAAAGAAGTGCTTAATCAGCATAGGATACATTTTTAAAAAAGGACCATCACATGAACACCTCATAATGGGTTAGGCACAGTGAAGGCTCTGTTATACTGTGGGAGCTGCCTGGCTGTACAAGATTAAAAGCATGGGCAGAAATGCTTTTTGGGCTTCATGGGTTTTTCCAAATAAACTGTGTAAGTTGAGTGATGCTGCTGCATGCATGATGCAGATAACGTTAGCTAAATGATGACTCGTTAATACATGCCACCATATCATGTTAAGCTAGTTGAAAAGAATCCTATTGTTGCCTCTGTGTTGCATCCTTTGCAAGTCAGTTCATGGCGAGAACAAACACACACACACACACACACACACACACATACTCTAAAGTATTTTTAATCTGTATTAGGGAGCCGAGGGAGAAGGCCAGGTGTCAGGGCAGAGACCAGGCTGCAGCAATGACAGAGCAGGAGATGAATCTTTGTTTGATTGTTAAAAATGTATTTTCAGATGTTATTTGACACCTGCATTATTTGCGTTTTTGAAGGAAGCAGGAATACGACCAGCCATTTTTCTTGATCTTGATAAATGTTGCACATTTGACTACAATGTGCATTGGGTTTAAATGTTCATGCCAATGAATGAAACTGTGCAGCTTATTAACATTACCTCGTCACTGCTTTTCCGTATTGTGTGATAAGTTTGTGACATCTTTAATTGCTAATGGAATTTTTACCATTTCCTTACGATTCCTGTAAGCAAATAATTACAATAATTTGCTAACAGGAATGTTTTTTTCTTTTAACCGAACAACTCATGCTCAGTGTCATTTGGCACCTTATGATTTGGCTGCTTGCCCTGTAGATGTCAGAGGGTCATTGTGTCAACTCAACCAGAGATTGGTAGCTAAAACTTCAAATTTTGTTAATTTAAAGAATTAAAGTGGGTCCCCTCAAGCTGTACCGTGGCTGATGGTGATTATGTGGTTCCTTGGCCACTTAGGAGAGGTACGCCTGAAAGCGAGAGGACGATAAATCAGTCAATAGCCCTCCGGAAAAAAAAAGTGCTGATCTAAACTGTCTGCAAATTCACTTATCTTTAGTGGTTTGCTGCTATTTTGTATTTATTTTTTTGCAAATTTAATAAATGACTATATCTTTTTTTTTCTTTTTTATCTAAAGTTTTTATCTATTTATTCTCATTCCAACTGGACTGAGATTATCTTACTAGCCATCTCACACCTTCATCTTTACCATCAGCCCCGAGCCATTTATGGAGTCTACTACAACCCTGCAGGTATGCTGTGGCACCTGGCAACAATACGTTAGCAAGAGATCCTTAAGGTTGGGATGTGGAATCTCTGCGGATCGTGTTACTCGCCTTGCACAGTCCACATTTCGTTGATTGGTTTGGGCATTCGATGGCCAGGTCACCGCAGACGTCTCGTTCAATAACCGTTTTTTGCTTTGTGAGAGAGCAAATCATCAGAATCAGCTTCAATGGCCAAGTGTGTGCACACAAACGAGGAACTTGAGTCCGATTTTACTTTGCTCTCAATTCACGGACATTTTAAATACAAACGTAGATATTTTGTAAAGAAGAAAAAAAAGATTTTTTTTTTGAAGAGAAATTTGACAGATCTAGTGCAAAAATATCCAGCTGATGGAAGCCACAGCCAGCAGGAGAACATTTCCTCAATGTCTGGTATGTTGTTATGCAGCCTCATAATAAAAACAGTAATGCGCTGTGTATTCTGACACTTTTCAGTCAGAATCACAACTAACTTCGCCAGTTTGAGCTACACTAGCTCATCAATTGGATGGGTTTACACGGGCCACCCCTGATTCCCCCCTTGCGTCAATAATTCTCAGTTCCCCACTGCTCCTTCTTTGAACCCCTTCTGATAGATACTGACCAGTGCAGAGTGGGAACAACCTGCAAGAGCTGCCGTTTTATGGATGCTCTGAACCAGTTCTGCAGCCATCACTATCAGTCCCTTATCAAACTCGCTCAAATCCTTTTTTTCTTCTTTATTTTTCTTGCAACATCAGCTTTAACAACAAAAAAAAAAGATCACTTGCCGCTTAATACATCTCAGCCGGCAAGCGCCGCCATGACAGGCACGAGGTGTTCACTTCACCTGCCACCATCTGGCATAATGTTGTGCCAGACGAGTGTACAGTGGAGCATTGAAAAGATAATGCAGAACATGTCGTCACGCACGGCGCTTTCAGTCATCTGCAACTCACTTTGCTCATGTTGAGCAATACATCTTAGCCATTACATCACGCCATCAGCCAGCAGTTCTTGCACAGACGGTGCCTCTCCTCCAGGCGCCCCACAGCCAGTCACCAGGAATCCCCTATGTTACGTGACCCGTACGTCCCACTTTCCAATGCCGCCCTGGACAACTGCCCATATTGCCCAACATTTACAAAATGCCACTGGTTGTGTGGTCAAATATTTAATCAGGTGATAACATAAGTGTTTTGGTTATTTTTGCCAAAGAGGTAAAAAAAAAAAAAAATCAAATAAAACCTCAGAATGGTTGTTTAAGGTTTTGTTTTAATGTTCTGCATTTAGATTTGCCCCCGATGCGACTGAACGGCAGGCGAGGACAATTTCTGATCGCTTGTTGTGCGGCCGCAGCGGTTTGGTCGCCGCCGACCCCCCGGTCACCCCAGGACTGTTTCAGAAGGCATGTATTTCTGTCTGAGTTGTAGTGAAGGGTGTCGCCCTCGTCGGCGGCTGATACTGCCGCAGCACATGTGCACACTGATAGTGCGAGTGTTGTATTTTTGTGTCCCAGCTTGGGGTACGAGTTGCTCAGTTGCCACATGACGGCCTGCCCGCCAACGAGGGGATGTCAGTTGTGACTTTTCCAGTAATAACAAGGGCGTGTTGTTTTGCTGTGTGCATATCTCCAACATGTGCGCGCGTGCAAGAGAGAGCCGGACGGTTTCATGTCCAACTGAACGGCCCCCGATGACAGAACAACGAAAAAATGAAAAACAAGCCGACAAATCTAAGTGACGCTATCCTTTTTTTTTTTTTTTTTTTTTCTACTTTTTACCGGCAGATTTTGTGCCTGCTTTAACCAGGCTGGAGGTTGGATGACCCTCATTGCAACTCATCCAAATATCATTAGGGCCTGTGGTGTTGGTTCAGAATGCGAGGAACGCACGCAAGGCGTCTGGATGCTCCTCCACTTTCAGACCTTCTGTGAGGAAAAATAACAATGTCTGCTCTCTCAGCGTGTAAAGGTGGAGACTCAGAAGAAACCGACTGAGGAGAAAGCAGTTTCTCCTCAGTCGTTACTGGTTCACACGAACATTTCACTAAGGTCACGAGGGGAAAAGCTACATAAGAGCATTTAAATAAAAGAGGAAGAAGGAAGCACTGGAATGAGGAATCTTCTTGCTCTGGTTTTTCTGATTCGCATATCTGAGCCCTCTGCTTTCGAGGCAAATGGAGAGAGCATTGTGTGTGTGTGTGTGTGTGTGTGTGTGTGTGTGTGTGTGTGTGTGTGTGTGTGTGTGTGTGTGTGTGTGTGTGTGTGTGTGTGTGTAAGGAAGTGTTCTCCCTGGAAAATAATGGCTGCAAAGCTGCACTAATGGCCCAACATTTCCTCCACTATTTCCAGGGCCCTATATTTATACTTTTCATAGCACGCATGTAGCATACCAGTACGCTTCCTCATGTTTTAGGCACTTCAGTTATGTGGTTTCTGTTACAGACCGTTTTTTTTTTTTTTTTTTTTTTGTCGTACAGTGCCTCGCTTTAGAGTCACACACCCTGAATGTTACAGCGTTTCATCGTATCACAACCACAAACTACAGTGTGTGTTTTTTACTGGAATTTTGTATGACTGACCAACACAAAGCAGTGCATTAATGGAGGAAAACCGATTCTCTCATGTTTTTAGTTGTTGTTGTTTGTTTTGTCTGCTACACTTATATAAAATCCTGTGAAACCACATGCTGGTCACCTCTTTATCCCCATGAGAAATTTAAAACAGGTCTGGGTTATAACACAATGTGCCAAGCTCTGGACGTCTGACGTTAAACCCATAATCTGAAATTTGAAAGAGATTATTAACTAGACAAGCAGCCAAGAGATCCATGGTAACTCTGGAGGCACTGCATAGATCCACAGCTCAGGTGGGAGATTATGCGTTTAGCTGTCAGTTGTGCACTCAGCAAATCTAGCTCTTATGACGGAAGACTAAAAAAAAAAGCCATTGATGAAAGAAAGACATGAAAATGGCTCTTTTCAGTTTGCCACGCGCCTTGCAGATGACACAGCAAGTTAATAAAAGAAAGTGCTCTGGTCAGATTCAACGGAAAACAAACAATTTGGCTCACACCCAATACACAGCATATTCCCCTGGACACCATTGTGAGGCATGGTAGTGTTAAATCATGCTATGGTGATTTTTTATTTATTTATTTATTTATTTTTTATTTTTATTTATTTTATTTTTTTTTTGGCAGGTTGAGGACAGCTAGTCAAAATTGATGGATGGAGCTAAATATTCAGACAATCCTGGAACAATACTGTAGGTCTACTGTAGTCAGACCTACATTGGAATGGTTTCGCTCATCGCACGTTCATAGGTTAGAGTGGCCTAGTCAAAGTTCAGACCTACATCCAATTGAGAATCTGTGGTAAGACTTGAAATTTTAATTTGTGAACATTTTTTGAAACTTATGTCGTTTTCAATCCACTTCACAGTGATGAGATACTTTCATGCGGTATGAATCATATTATGAGGCACTGTAGGCAGAGATTGGAGTGGGAATGTGGAAGATCTGAAAGCTGACTTATTTCCCCGGGGTTGTCGAACAGAAAGATTTTAAGCAGCACTTATTTTAGACGATTTTAAGTCAAAATTACCAATGATTTAAACAAGGAGGAATCCTAATATTGTAGGATTCATTTCAGCCCAGCTCTACCTCTCATCTGGTAATTCCACTCTTCTCATCTATTTTCCATTCATATTTTCTGATGAGAATACCAAGGTGTGAGCAAGCAGTGCCTCATCAGCTGGAAGGCATTTCTGTCACATGGTAAATTATTTGGTTTGACCTTTACGTTAGAAATCACGTTGAGTTATTAGATCATGCCCTAAAACTACAAGCCACATAAAAACATTTAAGTCAAGGTTTTCATATTCCGGAGGTGACGGGAAATTCATCAGTAAAAGAAAGTGGGGCAGGTTTTTACCACCTGAACTGTAACGGAAGTAAAATCGTTCCTAGGAACCAAGTTACAAACTTTAATTGGAGATTTGCATGAACCACTAAAGAGCATAGATGTAGTGTACGGCTTTACTGACAAAATAATTCGGGGGTGAAAGGAGCTTCTCTCAGCGGAGTAAAAGCAGCAGACCTATGCACCATGAATTAGGAACCCCTTCGGCTTGTTTTTATCATTCTGAAAAGTTTTGATGTAAGCTTCTCACAATAAAATGTGACTGAAAAGAATGAGGGGAAGCGTTTCATTTTTGAGGGTTTTCCAAGGTATGCCCATTACTGAGCTGCGCATTCCCTCTGTGACAGCTGAACACAGTGCAACCAGATAAACCAGATAAAAGTATTGGTAAATAGATGACTTGTTTGTGAGTTTCGAATCCAGAACGGGTCTAGCACCTCTTTTGATCAATGTGGGCACATAAAATCCCAATAAAATACATAATATCGCCAAAAGGTATTGGGTCTCCATCCAAATCCTTGGATTCAGGTGTCTAACATCTGACATCTGCAGCAGTGGTGGCTTGTCAACAGGGCGTGCTAGCATTCCTATTCCAGTTTGAGTTTATTTTGTGTAAGTTTAAACTCATATTTTTAATGTTGAGGAATTCCAGAAACATGAGTACATATGTGTGTTTTTAAACGTTTGGCCTCCATGTGACTCCATGCTAGTCTCTGGTTACTTAAAGATTATTTTTGGGGCACGGCTCTGCGCCTGTGACCAATCAGTGGCTTTTGCATCATTCTTCATCCAGTCGGATTAATTCAGCGTACCCATCAATCGACAGTAAGTCAAATCCCCTGGCACCTCAGATGTGCAGATGCAAATGGAAGAGGCAGACAATGGCGCAGCAAAAGAACATTTTAAGAACAATTTAACGAGGCTTTTGCTTGAAGTAAAAAAAAAAAATGGGAAAAGGAATGTAGACCAGAAAGACCCGACTTGACAATCCAGCTGCAGGCTGGGGACATATTTATTTTTAAGTAGTGTTTATTGTTGTAATCCTTGACCTCTAGTGCCCCCAAACCCTCAGTCGCCAGTGATCTGCTGTCTACTTCTACCAGCGTTTGGTGAAGAATCGGTTGCTCTCTGGAGTTCAGTGAATTTTTAGTGGTATCGCAACAAAGTTGAAGTGATTGGGGACAACAGCAACTTATCCATGAAGCGGTGGGCTGTTTAAAATCAACGGATGCTGAGGTCCATAAAAGGAGGAAAGAACTATCCTGATGTGGATGAACTTGACTGACCTGCACAAAGTCCTGTCTTCCACCTGATAGAGACATTTTTGATATTGATCACAGGTGAAAAATTGAGCCAAACTTTCTCTTTCAACACCAACGTTTGACTTCGCACATGTGATTCTGGAGGTACGCTCATACATTTCAACAAACGCTCCTAGACCCCGTGGAAAGCCTTCGCAGACGAGTCGGTGCAGCAAAGGGGCGTCATCAAATTAAACCCTACCGATTACGAATGGGACGTCCCTCAAGTCCATATGTGTGTGAAGGCAGACAAGTTAATACTTTTTGGCAACATAATGCACATTGAAGTTCGTGTTTGTAACAAAATACGAACAAGTTCAAAGGGTATGAATAGTTTTCCAGGGCACTCGATAGCAAGAAAACCTTTCTCATTTTCTCACAAGTTTGTCGCGTACAGTATCAACATCGACTGAATGAAACAATGATGAAATGTGAAATGTTGCAAGTCCTCCTTTATCTTCTGATTATTTATTTTATTTAACTTTTTTATTTATTTATTTTTTCGCAGCACCACGTGAGCAGGATTTTTGGTTTGTCACCAGATCCTCACAGAACTAACAGGGGATTCGCTTCACTCCTGCTCGAGGTTGCACAGCTATTGTCAAAGGTCAGCATGACCCATTTAGTCAACATATGTGATATATGCATGCGGTTTCTAAAACATCTGCATGTAAACAAGGTGTATATGAATGTAAATGCTGTACGTTTGGGGAAACTCTAAGCGCAGGGGTTCCAGTGACAAACAAATCACACCAATACACAAGAGTTTTAAAAACAGTAAATGAGTCTTTTTTTGAGGCAAAATAAAACTCAGAGAATTTTGAATTCACATCCCTGTGGTAGGAGAGCAGACTCAGCTAAATGCATAGCGCATTGAAAGCTTTTACCACAGCAGAAAAAAGGTAGCTACCTGACTACTGCTCATGATGTGGGTGTGCAACACGAAGATGATCTCAAATGTCACTGTGTGGCGCTCCAGCTGAATGTCTCTGTGGTTTCCTGAACACTTAACATCGCAGCATTGGCTAAGATCTCTCTGACACACACACACACACACACACACACACACACACACACACACACACACACACACACACACACACACAAAGACAAACTCTGCTGGAAGACACGCCACATGTCAAATGAGAGGGTTAGTTAACTCACCAGAAGTTTCACAATTAACTATGCCACTAAGTGTGTGTGTGTGTGTGTGTGTGTGTGTGTGTGTGTGTGTGTGTGTGTGTGTTTTCTGCTATGGCGAGGCAATCCAAGTCTTTTTGTGCATGTGCTGTAGTGGTTACATTTAGGGTGGCTGTGTGTCATGTGAGTTTATGCCTAGAAATTTTTGCATTCATGTAAAGCACAATCTATACTTGCAATGCTACTAAGCTTAACACCTGGGTATTTGGTCTTTAAGATTATGTTATTCAGTATAATTACTGATCGTACCCTTGAATACAGAGTCTGAAATGGGAAGGTAGGTTCTGTCATCCAGGCTTTTTGCTCTTTCACATCATATTTAAAAATATGAATAAAATAAATACAATTAGCATGGTCTCCTGGTTTCAGGTCAGGACCAAGTTATCTTGTTTGGTTTTACTCAAACATTCCTTATTTAATCTATCAATATTTTAGTTATAGCAGTGAGAAGCAAGATTTCCAAATCCCATTTTGCTCTCATGGCCCATATCACCACAGTCCCGCCTCTGTGCTTTCCTGTTGGGACTCATTAGCCCTGGACAACATATATATCTTCTGCGTGAGTAATTGCAGGTTTAGTTGTGTTTTGTTTTATATAAAAACAACAACAACAATTTTTTTTTTTCACTTGTGGACAATTACTCAGACATGAAAGAGTTTTGCATCCCCTGTCAGTGAAGTTACACTGCGTCTACGCTTCTCTTTTCCGCTGTATGCTGTCATACAGATATGTTAAGCCTCAGCGTTACATTGTAGAAGATATGATAGGACGATAGTCAGCCAGTCGATGTTTGTACATTAGTGAGGCAAGGAGCTCTCTGGATTGAGGCGATGGGTTCTCACCTCTGCAGCGGGGCATTTTCTCAGTAAAAACCGCGGGGTTTCTGATCACAGCTGGAGGCGGGGGGACACCTGTCGCCCTCCTTATCCGCGCTGTGGTCACGCTGGCCTATATACAGAGGGAGACAGAAAAACAAATGCAACCCAGCAGAGGTCTGTGTGTAAGAGCGATGTTGCAAACTAATGTTAGAGAATTCACTGAAAATGCTAACACCAAGCTACTGTAGTCAGCATTCTTATACTTAAAATGTCTCTTTATTAAGCACACCTGTTGCATAGCTTTTTTTTTTTTTTTACTCAAATAGCCAACCAAACAATCAGATTGTAGCAATTCCATGTATTTAGGCATCTAGAGGTGGTCAAGGCGACTTGCTTAAGTTCAAATTGAGCATCAGAGGGGCAAAGAAACATGGTTGGTGTTGCCAGACATGCTTGTCTGAGTATTTTAGAAGCTGTTGATCTTATGGGATTTTCACAAACAACCATCTCGGATTTCCAGAAACTGCTCTGGAAAAAATGCAGTAATCTAGTGAGCAGTAATTGCTTTGATTAAAATGTCTTGCTGGTCTCATCGGTCAGAAGAAAATGGACAAAATCATTCAAAGTGGCAGAAAGGCAGCCGTGACTCGAATAATCAGCTTTCCACCACCATGGTAAGCTAAATACTATCTCTGAGCATACAAGTCACTGAACACTGAAGCAAAAGACCACACCGGGATCCACTCCTGTCTGCCAAGAACTGGATCCTGAGGCTTTAATTCACACAAGCTCAACAAAATTAGTCGACAAAAGATTGGAAATATGTTGCGAGGTCTCAGGAGTCTTGATTTTAAGTGCTACATTCAGGGTCAGATATTGGTTGGCAACATGAAAGCATGGATCCATGCAGCCTTGTATCGGCGGTTCAGGTTGGTGGTAGTGGTAATGGTGTGGGGGGATTTTTTTTCTTGTCACATTTTTGGCTACTTATTACCACCTGCATCATCGCTCAAACACTACAGCCTATTGTTCCTGAGCATGTCCATCTCTCTACTTCCGCCAGAGTAAGGCACCATCTACACAAAGCTCAAACCATCTTAAGCTGTTTTTAACAGTGGCGGCTGGTGAAAACAAATCTTGGTGGGGCTGGCCAATAGATTTCCCTGCCTAACCCAGTACATGCATTTAAATTAAAAGTTGGAAAATTACTACGATTCCAACGAGCATTTAATTAATAAAAAAACATTGTTCACAAAGGATTATTTTGGTGGTTTTGTCTTATTAATCCTTTTCACAGACTCATGCCAGAGGGTTTGCGTACATCGTACATGTAATATATTATTACGAAACGAATGTTTACGTCTTGACTTAAATATATATATCCTAATTTTTTATTTATATAATAAATACTTAACCTACTGGTAGGCCCCGGGTCAAAGGGGTCTGGCAGGCCCTCCCATAAAACCTCACCCATTTACCACGTCACAAACTGTGATGATGGCAGCAAACTATCAGTTATTTTTAATTTGGAGAAATCAGCGGCCACTGACCTGCTTCTAGAGTCATAGAGGTGTCTAAAGTGATTGACAAACAGAGCCTAACAAGTTACAAACACTGATATATATTACATCAACGATTACAGAATTACTGGATTTTGTTCAGCTTGTCATGTGACCTCAAAACGGTAGGCCCCTAACGCTGTAGGCCCCTGGGCTTCAGCCCGTGTATTAAGGCGGCTCTGGTAGGGAGAACTACTGAAACTCGCGGCGCACAAAACAAAATTCAGATGCATGAAACTGTGCGTACTTATGTTACTGAACATCTTTCTGTCACTCTTAAAGCAGCTGGAAGACACATATCACGATGTAATGTCTGTATATGTGTTTATATATATGTATATATATATATATATATATATATATATATATATATATATATATCCCTGGCATACCCTACTGCTGGCTGTGCATGTTTTGAATTGTTGCATATTCTACTACTAACTACTTCATTTATAAAGCACTTTAAAACAACAGCAGCTGAGACAAAGTGCTGTACAGACAGTAATCAATACACATTTATAAAGGAAAAAAAAGACTACAATATAAATATGAAAAGGAATAAGAGCACAAGTCTCAACATGTGTTAAAAGTCAAGGAATGAAAATGGACAAGAAAGGGGCACTTCTAATATGGAACGGCAGAACGTTCCATAATTTAGGATTAGCAACATTAAAAGCTCTGTGTCCTCTGAGTTTAAGTTTAGATATTGGCGGCAGGGGGCCCAAATCAACACGAGATGGTTAACAAGAACTTCTGGGACAAAACACCATCACCTCTTTTTTTCTTGTCATTTAAAGTTAAAACGTTTAAAGCCATCCATGCTTTAATGTCTTCAAAACACAATAGTAGGGGCTTGATCGAAAAGGCTCCTTTTATTAGTGGCATGTATATCTGACTGTCGTCAACATTAAAATTAAAGGAGATCTCATGTTTTCTGAGTATTGAATCCAGAGGAAGCAAATTAAGAGAAAAAAGCAGGGGACCAAGAACTGAGCCCTGAAGAACCCTTATAATGTAGAGGAGTGGAAGAGGAATCAAAATCAGCTATTTTTACACACATGGTTCTGTCTGACAAATAAGACCTGAACCATTTTAACGCTGTCCCACTAACACCAAGTTGTGTCTGCAAACTTGATAATAAAATATTGTGGTCCACTGTATCAAAAGCAGCGGTTAGGTCAAGCAAAACAAGAACAACATACTCACCCGAATCATTTCCCCTGATTATGTCATTTAAAACTCTCACTAAAACAGACTGTGTACTATGTTGAGACCTGGGAAAGGACAACTTTTTCTAGAACATTAGAAATAAAATGCAGCTTGGAGATAGATAAAATTTGCTAGAACAGTTTGGTCAAGACCAGGCCTCTTGAGGAGAGGCTGCACAAAAGCGTGGTTAAACCTTACAGGGACAACTTATTAATGTGTTAGAATGGTCCAGACCTATAAATCGAACTGAGAATCCGTGACAAGGCATATAAGTTGATGTTCTAAGATATTATGTCCAGTCTGAATGAGCTCCAGCTTTTTATGCAAAGAAGAATGGGCACAATTTTCCTTCCCCGGTGGCACGCAGCTGTAATTGCAGTGACAGGGGGCTCTGCAACGTTTGGGAGCATGGGGGTTGGGTAAGAAGACAGGGCATGGTTTCACAATTTTCATTTGTTAAAAAAAAAAAAAGAAAAGAAAATGATGAATCCGTTTAAAAAAAAAATCCAAACAAAAACCATTCAAATTTGTGTTAAAATGTGAATCAGGTTCAACACCTTTGCAAGTGCACCACATTTCTATTGAATTATGGTGTGAAATAAATCCTCTAGAGTCAGTGAGGAGGCTTAGACTTCCACGTCCAGGGTTCATACGCCAATCTGGAGACCTTTGCTGCATCTCTATCTATCTCTCTCTCTCTCTTTCTCTCTCTGCGTGTTTCCTGTCTAATTGCTGCAAACAAAGGTCACTAGTGCCACAAAATACAAAATCGTTTCATTAAAAAAAAAAATCCTTAATTCCTTTGATTTATTTAGGGATTGAATAGAAGCTCTGGCTACATGCGTGAGAGTTGCAACCAGAATGCATTTGCAGCAACTCAAATATTACACGAGGCCGTACTACAGGTGGCCTGAGCGTGTTGGAGTGAGTTTGTGTATGTGTGTGTGTATTGTGGTTATGGGGGGAGCTGCATTTCCGTCGGCACACAGGTGCATAGCGACATGTAGCCGCTGCGCAACCTTGATCTAAAGTACACACAGGCACACACCAACAAAGCCCTTTTCAGATGCTGCGATAGGTGTCATCTCCAACCACGACGACGGTGGTATGTTTCGAGGGGCGGTATTTCACAAGAAGTGAAGCCTCAAGCTCTCTAAGCAAAGTATGAGCTTGTGATCCAGGTGTGCATTGACTGTAGGTGCCAAATTGTCTGGAACGACACGAAAACGGAAGGCAGCATAACTGAGCCTGATCTCGAGACGCGATATGATTCTCTGTGAATGTTCTATACCTGCAGTACAACTGTGAGGCAACGCTGTTGCGACGATGTCTGTGGTTTCTATTTGACATGTCTGTGCTTATTGTTATTATTGTTTTTTTTTCCATCGTGTGTAGGAAGACCGAAACATGTGGCTTTTTTTTTGTTGTTGTTGTTGAAGAAATGGGAGTGCAGCAATAAACCAAATGCAGATGCTTTTTAACATAAAAATGCCGAAAACAACACAGACGCACGGAAGTCTGGACCACATCTGCGTTTCAACTGATGGCCCATAAAACGGCAGAATTTAGAGGGATGAGCGCAGAACAAATGAACAGATCAATGTCAAGTCGGAGTCCCGAGACGCAGTGAAACCAGGGGGATTTCGTGTATTTTTCACCTCCTCCGACCTCCACTGTGCTCACAGACGCGGCGGGGCTCTGCAGGTTTTGCGGCCGACTTCGTTCGTTCCGACTTCCCCCCCGAGCCGTTTGAGTTCCCGAGGTCATTTCATCACAGAGAGCCCACTTTATTGGGAGGCAGGCTGACACAACTGCGGATCGGTTCTGCAACAGCTGACCAAAACATCTGCTGAGCTTCCAGGCCCTGCCAGAATGTGCTGGAGTTGATTAAGGTTGATGTTTGACTCAAGCCAATAAATCTGTTGATTTCCAGAGAGGTCCACCCTCTCCACATGAAGTTACACTCCAAACATATTTTTTTTTTTTTCCTTTTTCCTCCACCATTTTTCTCTATGTTTTCTGTGGCTGGCTCTCGCCCCTTTTTTTCTGTGAATCAGTCGCCTCCACTGCCCTTCTTGGCCCCCATCTATACAGCTGTTCCTCTGCCTCATGTTGCACATTCTTACATTCTGACTGTCAAGGACCCGTTGCACTCCTTCCTGCTGCGCGCACATTAAAGAGAAGGAGAAAATCGTACAATTTGAAGGTCTGAAAGACAGAGCACAGCTGCACGGAGTCATGTACACAAACACACGCTCTCCCAGCTGCTTGTCTCTCAACAATCGCCGCGGATTCGGCTCGTCCCCGTCCCCTCCAGTCCTCTTTCCCCCCTGGGTCCCATATGCACCTTCCTACTCCTGCTATTTTTAGCCAGGGAGGCCAGGAGGAGTCAGGGGCCCCCTTCACGGCCTAATCACGGCATCCGTAACGCAACCGCTGCCTTCATTTTTTTTTTTTTCAGTACCCGGCCTCTGCCTCCTTTGTTTTCCATTCTTCCAACTTCCCCTCGCTGTCTCCTCTTCATCTTTTAGCCACAGGCTCAGGTAATATACTTGGGAATGCCAAACAAAGGACCAGCACAACACAAAAACAGGCACCGACACCCGACAAACAACAAAGCAATTAGCCAGTGTTTGGTCTGGCTGGAACAACCGTGACCTTTCAGGAAACCCCCCCTTCCTGTGCGAGACGGGTCAGCTCGCCGCTCAGGCTGGCGGAAAGCTAAGAAGAACAGTGGCCGGCATTCTCAGACATACACGAGTGCGTTTGACACGGTCGGTGGATGTATTTGTTTCGATGGGTCGCCGGAGCCTGAGGTATCGGAGCAGCACACCGGTGTTGTTTGTTGTACTGAAAGTCAGGACTCTTTTTTTCTTTTAAGGCAACAATGTTTTTTAAAAAAAACAGCCACTGACTTCTGTCTTTTTCTTATCTTTCAGGAAAAATAAGAAAATTATTATGAAACTTCCAATTACAAGAAAACCAATGCAAATTAAATGATCATTGATCAATCACAGATATGATCAGTTTAGAGCTTGAAAACAATTGAAAACACACAGTGTAATTTTATGACATCCGTTGAAGCCAGATATTAAAAAAAAAACGTATATTTAAAGATAGAAAAGCCTTAATTCCTCACTGTTTAACATTCAATTAAATTTGACTGTTTTAGGTCAGTTGCAGTTCCCACAATTATTTATATTCGTTAAATGCCAGGAAATGGTAAATTGATAATGATTCCGGCATTTTTATTTTTACTTTGTTTGAATCCAGAAGTTTAGATACATTAAAGTTTGAATGACCTTGAACAATTTGTGAAAGCCTCGATGACAATGTCATGGCTTTGTAAGCTTCTGATTTGAGTTAAAGGAAGGCACCCTTATGAATGTATGTTAAGACAGCGCCTCAAACACGGTTTTCTTGGGGGACATTGTAGAAAAATAAAATAAAACATATCAAAGGTATCAGGAGGAGAAGAACCACCATAAGTCTGGTTCATCTATCGGGTACTTTTTTCAAATTCCACTTCCATCTGTATTTACACCACACGTAGGTCCAGCCATCATCGTACCACCCAGAAGAAGTTAAAATGTGCCATTAAAAGGTAACTTGACATGACATTCATGCATAAGCCTGTCAGGTAGATCAACTTCCAACCACCACTGCATATATTAGCAGTTTTTAACCAAAGATATAAGAAAGAGGCGTTGGCTTACATGCATAAGCTTATTGAAATGGGGTTGTGGAGAAAACAAAGACTCTTTGCCTTTGAAATCCAGGTTGTCTATTGCATTGAATTAAATAAATAATAATAATGTTCGTTAAACTTCAAGAGGATATAACAAAAAGAAATGAATCCGATGTCAAAGCAATTTGGGGGGGATTTCCCATAAATTCCAGTAAAGAGTATATAAAGGGGAAACGGATAAAACATGGTCATTCCCAAGCTGATAATCTATGTGCAAGATATTTTCCCTTTTTTTTTCTGTGGTCTGTCTTGACTGCTCCGGCAGATAAAGGTATTCTCCTTCCCTCCTGCTCCTCCTGGCTCTAACATTTAGGGACTTTTAGCAGCCTCTGCACCTTGTGTTTCCAGATGATGCAGATCCCATTGTATTCCTCAAGGACTCCCAACTCTTATCAGCCTTGACGTCTTTGTCTTTTCTCCCTCTGCAGCACCAAAAATGGTACAAGTTAGCTATTTGCACGTAGAAGCTGACTTTCACACATTGCACCTGATTGTGGGAAAATTTGTATTTTGGAAAATGTTATTGTTTCCTTTAGTCACCATTAAGACACCTAAGAACTTAGGCTACAATACAGTTAATGTTCTCAGCAGAGGTAAAAGAAAGAATGGTTTTAATTGACATAATGCTTTTTTCCCCCCCTTTATATTTTCTTTTGTTCACATAGTTTCAAAAGTTATGCACATTCTCTCATTCAAAGTTTGTTTGAGAAGAAAGTGAGACCAAAGAGAACCAGCCTCAGGGTGTCTCACAGACAAAGGGTCATAACCCAAAAACACAAGTACCCTTTGCTCAGTATGTTTTCCCAAAGGATGGAGTTACTATTGAAACAGAAGGCTAATCCGTAGCTGCTAGTCGTTGCGCAGATAGCCAGACCACACGAGAGTTGAGGTTAGAGGAGTTCTCAACCCTTTTAGCTGCACTTCACTTGCACGACCAGCAAAAACCATGAAGTATGGACTCCCTGAAGCCAACGCAGGTTGCTTTAGCCTAATGGGACCGATGCGCGGAGGCTTTGCTGCGGTCTAGCGTCTGCTACTGAGTTGCTATGTCTGTTTGTGGGATTGTTGCGTCTCTAGGAAGGCAGCATTCGCTTTTATTCAGTAAAAGATTGAAAAAACCAAACTGGTCAACGGGTAAATAGAAACAAAGTGAGAATTTATATCAGCCCGTCTTTTTAAAATATTGAAAAATGTGAAAAATGTGTCAGATATTTTTTTTTTTTTTTGCCATGTTGCATTTCTCCCTGCAGAATACATCTTTCAGATTAACCCCTTTAGAGATGTAACAAGCTTTGGGAAAGAATTTGCTCTCTTAATGGGTTTTGTCAGGCCTGTGTGTTTAGAACCAGTTTTATGATAAAATATAACTTGAGTTAATAAAAAATGTATTGTCTCCCTTGTTAAATCATGAAATAACTCACTAGTCATATCCAGACTTGATTACCGCCAGACCTGTAGAATAAATAATTTAAACAGAATTTGTCTGACAACATCAAGCAGGCTAATAGATCTCAAAAACAACATGTTAAGCCCTGATCTAAAGAAAACACCAAGAAACAAAGTCAATGACATTTATCAGTCTGAAACAGGCTACAAAGTCATTTCTAAGGCTTTGGGATTACAACAAACCACAGTAAGACCTGTGATCCACAAATGGAGAAAACATGGAGCTGTTTTGACCCTTCCCAAGAGGAGCCAGCCTACCAACAATAATTGCAAGAGCAAATCAACAACTCTACCTTAGTTAAGGTCAGTGTTCATGATTCAACAATAAAGAAGAGGTGGGGTAAGAATAGCTTCTAGGGGAGAGTTAGTAGGCAGAAACCCCTGCTGACTAAAAAGAACACAGCAGCCCATCTCACATTTCCCGAAAAAACATATTGATGATCCTTAAGAATTTTGAGAAAATATTCAGTTGGCAGACAAGAAAAAAATTTAACCTTTCAGAAGATGTGCCCCCTGTTGCATCTGCTGTAATGCAGCATTTCAGAAAAGGCACTTCATACCCACAGTCAGCCATGAATTCTGGGCTTCACCAGAAAATCCTAAAGGTGATTTTCAGGCCATCGATGCATTACCTTTAGCTCAAGCACGCATGGGTTATACAGCAGGACTAAGATGATCCTGAACACATCAGCAATTCCACCTTAGAACGGCTCTAAAAGGAAAAACTGAAGTTTTGGATTGGTTTAGTCAAAGTCTGAAAATAAATCCCATTAAGATGCTATATCATGATCATTAGAATTGCATTTTGTATTCACATAGTTTACCTTTGTATAATCTGACAGATTTAAATACAGTGAAAAAGAAGCAAAAATAGAAGACATCTGAGAGGGGGAAACACTTTGCATTGGCACTGTATATACCCACACATCGTATGCATATTTCCAACATTTTGTTTAAAACAAATAGCATGTACTATGTTTATCCAGGCGACTTTTGAGCCCAATGGTAAACTGATGCTGCACTCTCATAAGGAACGGATGAGGCACTCCCTTAAGGTCTCAATAATGACTAATCTGACAAAACCGCATGCTACTATCTTTCCTTTTCTGCCTATTAAACACTGCTATTACCAGCATTTGATATATATTTTCAATTTGGTATAAAATTTATTCATGCCTAGATATTCCATTTTAGGGTTGCTGCAAGAGCTGCAACATGTTGCAGGTGGAGTGACAACACCGGGCAGCTCGACCAGCGTAATATTTGTTAACCAGACTGCCAAGGTGGTTCATATATATTATTAATAACTACTGACACATCTTCTACACAAAGCACAGATTGTATTGGAAACATCTTGCCACCATCTTGCACTCTGAGTTTATGTGTAAGTTTACTAATTTGCATTAAAAATACCAAAATTTATACCCATCATATGTGCTATGATAAAAAAAAATTTTCTTCATTTAGAAATGTTTTAAGAGTAGACAACTGAATTTATCTACAATAATATAATTGCAGATACATCAAGGCAGTATGGGTTTAGCAACAGCCTGCAACTAATATGTATTCAGTCTGAGTTTTTTGGCTAAAATCAACTAAAACAAGGGAAAACACGTAACTAGCCATTAGCCTTTCACTGCTCTGAGATTGTATTTATCTTTCTTTACAGGAGTGTAGAGTAAGTTCCAGGATTTTTGCAGATGTCTGCCCCCTCTGGCAACAAGTTGAATTGACACCAGTGTTGTGCATGTGGGAACAAAGGAAAAGCATCTGCCACTACGACTGCACAGATCTTTTGTTTAAAGGTGTAATGTCTTCTGAGTTAAGAAAGTTATAATATTGAAACTACACCATGTTCTCTCGCTAATTTAACAATTACGGTAGAGACTCATCAAAGTAGCCAGGTGAATGAGAGCACACAATGCGTCACACCTATGCTAACACCCAGAGGATTTGACCTGAATCCCTCTGTCATGAACTGACTAATCCAGCCTGTATAATAAAACTAAATGTGGTGTGTTTACCATGATGCATACTGATATTCCAGCATGACCCTTCTATAATTCTGGTTCAGTAACATAGGCAATTTATTTTTCAGGTAAACTAGGCTGTCAGAACTATATACGTAAAACATATACACCATGCTAAAGAATACATGCAAGGGCCACTCAAATGTCACAACGATTATTATGTTTTGCAGATGCTCCATCTGTACCGCGGACAATTTACTCACCTCAGCATGCTGAATGCTTGAAGTAGCTCCAACAACAATGTAGTCTGAGAGATATTCCGATTGATTCAGCTAATAATTATTTGACCTAAAGATTATTTGACCACTTGGGGGCACCCATGGACTGTGTATAGAGTGAAAAAACTAACGAGACAGTGATGTAATAGCAAACAGCGTAAGCCATCCCGACTGTAGCAAAAGGTAGCATCTGTGCCCTTTATCCAAATACACACACACTGTACAAAATGTATATGTATTAAAACTTGAAAGTTCACTAAATACACTTTATTTTTTCACAGTTATACCACATAAAATGTTGTTTTTGAAACACCCACAAAAAGAAAGTTTATTCAATCAACACTTAAAAATTTTAGCACTGCTTAGATGGAGGGCAATAACTTAACCTCTGTCTTTTTAGCAGTTTTGCTTTTTGCTTGAGGGGTAGAGACATAAAAAAATGTTCAGCCTCACCAAACCACTAGTTAGCTTAAATTGCATGAAGAACTTGAAGAAATGTGTCTTTTTTTTTTTTTACCAGAACATGTGAAGTCGAAACAGAAGGGCATTCACAAGTGACTGTGCTACACTATCATACAGCCCTCAAATTAACAGTCAATGTCCTAGATAAGGAACCTGCCTTTCTAATATGTTTTGGTAAAGACCGGATCACATTGCAACTCTAACAGATTAAAATTTGTGACACTGTGCAACTGTTTTCTCCTTAATAGCCAACTTCCTGACTTTTACTCCAGCTAAAATGTAATTGTTGGGGTTGCCTCGTGTAAGTAATCAAACTGAATGACCCGTTTGTGCGCTTATACAGAAGTTACAGGACCATGTGATTTGTTGTGGTTTTGTTTTTCTCCAATCCAAAAAAGTATTCACACCCTTTGAGATCTTATTTTTATCTTATTCCATTTTGTCACACTACACCCACAAAATTCAATGCATTTTGTGGTTGTGCGTGAGTGTGTGTGTGTGTGTGTGTGTGTGTGTGTGTGTGTGATTGTGGGGGGGGGGGGGGGGGGCTATGACTTACAGCCTCATTCAGTCAATACTTTGTAGGACCGCTCTTTGCCGCGGTCACAGCTTCTTACAGTGTGGGGTACATTTCTACCTACTTTGCACATCTAGAGACTTAAAATTTCCCCCGTTCTTCAGATAAGCTAGAGCTCAGTCTGATTGGACGGAGAACATCTGTGAACTTCAGTTTTTAAATCTCGAATTTCAGTCTAGATTTGACCAGGCCATTCTAACACAGACTTAGGTTGGGACATCCTTAGCTACTCCAGCTCTTACCATGATCTTCTTGGCTGCTTCTTTGATTAACACTTGCTTAAGCTTTCAGATAGGTGCATGGCCATGTCTTGATGGATTTGCATTGTGCCGTGTTCTTTCCATTAAACAGTGCTCCATGAAATATTCAAAGCTTCAGATGTGGTTTTATGAAGCAACTCTATTTTAAAATGCTCTGCAGCTTTATCCCAGACCAGTCAGCTGTCTTCAAAACGCTGTTTGTCCACTAATGTTCTCTAAGAAAACTTTGAGGCCTTGGCAGAACAGCTGTATTTATACTTAGGATAAATGGCATACAGATGGAGTCACGTTACTAATAACAAGAAAAGATATAAGTGAACGATATAAGTTGCACTGGATTTTATTTAGGGTTATCTGAATAAAGATTTTGAAAACAAAGCACATTATACTTTTCAGATTTTTCATTCATCCTTTTCCTTTTACTACTCTAATATGTGATACTTTGTGTTGAGCTATCATGTAATATCCGAACAAGATACATTGAAGTTTGTGGGTGTAATATGACAAAATGCAAAAAAGGTTCAGGATGCATTAATATTTTTGCAAGGCTTGTTAAGTAGCTTGGTTATCTGGCTTAATTACTAGAAATAAGAAGTAAAAAATAGATTGTTGCATATGGTAAGGAAATCTCTTGCCCGAGTATAAGTGACAGACAATATGAAGAAAATGCGCATTGCAAGTCATCTGGAAAGGGTATCTGTTACCTTGACTACCCAGAGAAGCGGAAAAAAAAAAATTAAAATGCACAAAGAAGACATTTGACATCAACCATTTCATCCCCCTAAAAGCACAACACTTATATAAATCTTGATAAAGTGTCAAAATAATAAAACATCAGTGAATGACCTTCTTGAAAAAGAAGGTAATTATTCAATGAAAGCTGGCTCCCTGGTTTAATCCAGAGCCGCTTTCTTTAAGCACACCGTTAGGAAAAGGGAGAGAAAATGGTGCTCTACACATCTCGAGGAATACTACCTAATCTGAAGAAATAGTCTAGTTTTGTATAAAAAGACCATGTGTAGAGGTAGAGAAGCATATTTTTCATCATTAATAGAGGAGAATAACGTTTTCTTAGGTTTCTTTTTAGTACATTTGCCAAATTTACACAGAGTCAGAGCTCTGTTGTCCCATCCATTCCCTCAGCTTTCAGCAGTAATGACTTTATAAATAAAATTGAGTCTATAAAAAATAAAATCATTGGCATCCTCCCCAACATGATTATGTTGCCCACAGTAAGTGTGGCAGCATTGGAGGCATCTTTAGGACCTGATTGGTGTTTGGACTGTATAGACGCAGTAGAGCTTTTGAGTTTTTTTAAATTTTAGCTTCATCTAAACCTTTAACTTGTAAGTTGGACACAATCCCAACCAAGTTATTTAAGGAAGTATTCGCTTTGATAAATTCCCCCATTTTAGACATGACATTAATCTATCCCTACTAAATGACTTTGTACCACAGGCACAGTTGTTATTAACCCCTTAAGCCTGCGAGCTCCCTTTCAAATGCCATATGTTAAAAATTGTGCCAAACTGTGCCAAAATGGCACAAAATAGTATGGGTTCTGCCTGGATTTCTTACAATCTATACATCTATAACTTATCAATTGCATGTGGTATGTACACCAAGCTTGCTACAGATGTTACCAAGATGTTGTAGTTACATGTCATTGTGTTTATTGCCTTCTGTACAACAAAAGTAAGAAGTTTTGAATTGTAACAACATGGTTATTGTTTGTTTTTTTGTCAGGCAGAATTTGTTTTTTTGGCAATTTGAATCTCATTTACTCAGGCCTAGAATATTTTACTGTCAATTTTTTACATCCACATCATCCTCCAGGACCTTTATGTTAGTTGATAACATGACTAGCAGTTTAGGCATTGTACAAGTTAAGAAATGCCTTATAAAGTATGAGTATGCACTTTTTGAAAAATAAACCCTTGGGCTTTACTTAAGAAACCCTCTCTTGATCAGGATGACTTAACAAATTACAGACCTATATCTAATCTTCTTTTCTTATCTACAATTCCTGAGAAAGTAGTTGCTAATCAAGCATGTGAACATTTACACAGTAACCTATTTGAAGAGTTTCAGTCAGGCTTCAGAGCTCATCATAGCACCGAAACAGCTCTGGTGAAGGTCACTAATGATATTCTTATGACCTCAGATAATGGACTTGTGTCTGTACTTGTCCTGTTAGAACTCAGTGCTGCATTTGATACAGTTGATCACAACATTCTCCTAGAAAGACTTGAACATACTGTAGGGATTAAGCAATACTTGTATTGCTTATCACTGGGCTCCATGAGTATGAAAAATTATCAATGCCGGTTTCTTATCTTTCAGCTTGTCAGATTTTCTCTGTAGTTATGCTGCTATAGGCTTAGGCTGTTGGAGGACATCAGGATCTATTTTTCTCACTTTGCTGAGTTCTCCTACTGTTCTCCAATTTGCATTGTTTGTTGTTTTCAACTTTCAACTTTTTTTTCTCTCCAAAGTACGTGCCCCTGGTCTAGAGTTCTGTTAGCTGTGACACCAACCAGGGGAGGCAGATCATCTGTCATTACCATAGAACATCGAAAGGATTCCTGAATCAATGTGTGCATCTGTGCTTTTTTCGTGTCTCTGCTCTATCTTCTCTAACCCCCAGTCAGCCGTGGCAGATGACCGTTCACACCGAGCCTGGTTCTGCTGGAGGTTTTCCTCCCTTTTAAAGGGGATTTCCCTCTCCACTGTCGCTTCATGCATACTCACTATGAGGGATTGCTGCAAAGCCATCAAAAATGCAGTCGACTCTCCACTGTGGCTCTACGCTCTTTCAGGAAGAGTGAATGCTGCTTGTCAAGACTCAATGCAATCTGCTGGGTTTCCTTAGATAGGACATTTTTTAACCAAACTACCTGGATTATTTGATTGAATTTGACTTTGTAAAGTGCATTGAGATGACGTGTTGTGAATTGGTGCAATACAAATAAAATTGAATTGATTTGAAAAATTGTGCTTATCAAATTATATTGATTGTCGGTTATGTTCCATAAAATGGCCGATTTAAAACTTGTTCAAGTACCTTTTTATCTTGATGCACTTTTTCATTGCTGTCTTCTGTACTTTGTTCATCCTGAAACAACACTTCCTGCAATTGTCTTTCAGACACGAGTGACTACACAATCAGTGTACTCTTTCTCTTGCACATACACACACAGTCACCACAGCCCAGTAACTCCCCCCCCCCCTCCACCTCCACCTCCTTCCCTCTCTCCCTTCCACAGAGCTTTCACCGCAGGGGCAGCACCGGCAGAAAGTTTGACGGGGAGATGATAGGGCAGAGTGTCCTGTGTGAAACAGAAAAATTAAGGGGATGCGATTAAACGTGTGTGTTTGAGTAAGAGAGAGAGAGAGAGAGAGAGAGAACAAGAGAGCAAACGAGTTGAGAGGAAGTGCAAGACACTGAAAAGACAGAGAGCGCTCGTAGTGTCAAGCAGTTTGTCTGTGACTCCTTTTGTCAGAGCACAGCCGGGTCTCCAGCTCTGCAGCACCACTCCCCTGTCAAAGCAGAGATATCTTCTCCCCAAGCGCCAGGACATCCTGCTGCTGCCTCTCTGACTGACTGGACTGCTGTGGGACAACGTTCCCTTAACCGGTAAGGTTTACATTTCAGTTTTCATCCTACATCTGTATTTGTGAAGGAACAGTTAGGTGCATGGCATAAAAGTAAAAGATTTCACAAACATGGACAGTTTTCTTTAGATATCACATTCCCGGTAAGATTGCTGTTTCAAGGCTCATCTTCAGTTAGGCTCCTGGAAAGCAGTCAGCTTTGTTTCTGTTGCTCTGGTGCATTCTGGACGCACTTTTGTGGCTAATGCAAATGCCATAAAAAATTATACAGATATGCTAAGTGGGGAGAGGGAAGAAAAAAAACAGCAAAGATTGTGGTGAGCAATAGAAACACGTAGTTCTTTTTATTTTCCTGGTCTCGTTTCTTTGGATTTTGTAAGTGCTGGTTCCCAGGATGGGTAAGAGGAGAAAATTGGAAGCAGAAACACCCACCCTGGAGAGCAAGTATGTCCACAAAAAGTATTAAGAGAGGCAGGGAAAAGAAGAAACAAAACTTGGGTCTGGTACAACCAGGGATTAGATGAGCAGAGAGGTAGAGATGAAAGGAGAAGTGGTGGTGTTGACAGCGAGAGTTAATTAAATTGCTTTCCCAATGAGAGCGTCTACAATTATGTTTTTAATGCAGCAAACAGTCCAGCCGACACTGATTAAGGAGTGGTTTGTAAAATGTTAAAAGTGCTTCTATACAAGCATCCTTTATAAAAGATGGAGATTCGGCCTGTGTTTTACTTCCATTACAAAAAGAAAAGGTACTAAAAAGGCACTAACACCATAAATTATCATTTTCTGTGGTCATGCATTTTCATTTTTTTTTTTTTTTTTTTGCGGTTGGATGAAACAAAACATCTACAGATTTTATCTTTGGCACTTGGGGTCATTTTAGCTGATAATGCACTGATTAGATAGTTGCAGAGGTATGGAGAATGTATTGAACGTTTGAATCCTTTTCAGGGCAGCGAGGAAACACCAAATATCAGCCTAGGCAGACAAACTGAATGAAAAATCATTTTAACCTTGGGTTGTTTTGTGTTTTCGTCAGTAAGAGATAATTCATAAGACCTCAGGTTTGTTGAAGTTGAGCGAGTCCTTTGAGACAGCAACTTGTCCTTTTTCAATCGCCGACCATATTCCCATGAATGCACATCCATACGGCTAAAACTGATCAGCATTTCTGTTCAAATGTAAAACATATCTGAACGACAGTGCCTGGCTGTAGTTGAACTTTTTTCACAGTCTGTCACGTTTCAACCGCATACATCATTGTGTTCTACTGGGATTTTATGTGTAAGGCCATCATAGAGTTGGTCTAATAATGTGACTTCTGAAGGTAATTGGTTGCACTGGATTAAATTTTGGGGAATCAGGTGATACAAGAGGATAAAAGGGGCTGTATATAAATGCACACCATCATGTTAAGGCTTCTATTTTTAAATTATATTTTATTTTCTGTTTTATTCCTTTGCCAAAATGAATCAGCAACTTCCAAAATCGATTAATTATAATGTACTATAACTGGCCAAGAAAGTAAATATGTCTTCTATAGTCTGGTGAAGGGTGCAAGTGTCAGAAAAGGCTGCAAACTCAAGTAAAGTAATAATAAGGAAGGCTCTTAACAAATGGACCTTGAAAAGTTTTAAAGTTAGTGGATTAAAGTAGCAGCCACCCTCGTAGCAAGACCTTTGATTCCTTTTCATTTCTCTTGAGTTTAGCTCTCACTTTTGACCCTGTGTGGATTTGGGGTATTTTCAAATAATCTGTCATGTGTCCTGATGTAGTTAATGAATGTATATTTAATATTACTTAATGACACCCCTGAAATGAATGCTAATTTTACCCCAGTCTGAGTAAAGTCTTGTGCGCTGAAGAGTCTTGCACCTCTGATGTATTAAATACCACATCTTAAACCTTTCATATCTGCACACATTGTTCTTTGCCTCGTGTGTTTCGTGCTTTTTCCACACGAGCTGTCACTGGAGTGTGAAGGCGTCGTAAAGCAGCACTTTCCAGCATCACAGCCACTTTCCAGAGAAACCAGGCGGCCGCTTTAAGCGCTATCGCTCCCCTCTGTGGTTACTTTTTACTTTGCTGCCGGGAGCAGAAAGGCTTAAGAGGTTTCCCACCGCTGTGCGCGCCGTCTAGGTTCAAAGCCAGTATGCAGCTGCTACCTTGAGCTTAGCGGCAACTACCTAAACACATATGCTAGGTTTGTGTTGTATGATTGTTTGTTTTTAACCACGTTTGTCCACAGATCAAAGCTCTGACAGGGTTTAGCACAAAGAGTGCATCTTGTATATGTGCCTGGAACGTAGACGGAGTGCACTGCAAAAATGGATCTAAAAATATGTAAAATGTTCTTAAAATTAGTGCATTTGTCCTTGATTTGAGCAGGTAAATAAGATTATCTGCCAGTGGAATGAGTATTTTGACCCCTAAAATAAGATAATTAGATATCCTGCACTTGAAATAAGATGATTGAGATGAATTGTTCCTATTTTAAGTGCAAAAATCTAATTCCATTGGCAAATCATCTTATTTAACTATTCAAATCAAGGACAAATACACTAATTTTAAGAACATTTTACTTATGTCTAGTTCCGTTTTTGCAGTGTGTGGGAAACGAATGGCTATTAAAAAATTTGCTTCGCTTTGAACAAAGATGTCTATCAAACTGGACTCTATGTTCAAATTTAAGTAATTTAACGACGTAAATTTAACGTACCCCTGACATCTTATTCTCTTGCAGTGCATGCAGCATCTTTAGAAACAGCTTTTGGGGGGCTATCTTTAAAAAATCTGACATTAACAAGGGTTTATCCATTTCCATGTTCTTTAAAAAAAAAAGAAAAAAACATAGATAACTATATTGAAAAGGGTAAGGAAATTATTGACCATACTGAACATGATCTTGACCTAACACTTGACAAAAGGGCTGGAGAACATCTCAAACTTAAAGCGTTAATGGTAGTTTATTAAGGTACGCCATATTGTTGCTGGTATCTGGAGCAAGGCGGATGGATTACATTGGGTCAGCTGAGTTTCACAGGTCTGTTTTGTGCAACAAGAAGATACTGTACAGATATTAGATTACGATGATAAGAAAATGGCAGAACTGTTGTTGTGTTTTAGAGTTTACAGTGACTTAATCAGCCCACAAAGTTGTTTGTAGTTGGGTTTTTTACTCTTGCTCTGTAAACATATTCATATCTGTTTGTTTCCTTGTCACTGCCAGCTTTATTACAGTCATACCTTTCGTTTTCCTCATGTTCGGTGTTCCAATAGTCTTTCCCCGCCACAGTTTATTTTGATTTTCGTCGCTTCCTGTTTTACATTGGGAATTTTTCCCTAGTTACTTGAATCGCTTTTTAACCCAGCCCCTGACACGCCTGACCTTTGTTTACTGATTTCCACTCACCTGTTGTTTATATGGCTTTTGTTTCCTCAGTACGTATTCTGCCAGGTTTCCTTAGCTCCCTGCCAGACCTTTGTGTCTGCCTCTTTTCCTGACTTCTATCTGCCAAGTTTTGGATTAGTCTGTGTTCAGTGATTTATTTGGCTTCCTTTACCCAGCCGTGCTGTTTGTTTCTCAGCCCCTTCAGTTGGGTCAACACAGCATGTAACAGCCCCTCGTCTGCGGCCTCCTGTCCGCTGTTTCGCCTTTGAGTCCCTCCACCTTCACCTTGCTGCTCAACTTAAATCGCCTCTCGTCTAACGCGGTGTTCTGCTGGGAAACCTCGCTTCCTGACATTCACTTTACCTCTACAGTTCCCACCTACATAGCTAAGTCCCCGTGAGTGCAGTAGCAGTAGGCCACAAAAAACGCTACTTTGCAATAGCCCAAGAAGGGGAACAAAGAGTCTGAGCTATTCTACCCAATTTCAAGCCTCCCACGACACAAATCTAATAAGTTCTGATTGGATTTGCAGGAAGGAAATCCAATTTATTAAAACTCCACTCCAAAATCCAGAGGACCTAAAGGTTTCTGTCACTACAGTCAACGGATATCCCCAGAGGGTTTTTTGTCCAAGCCCTGAGTTTACTTAGTACTAGATAGGTGATCATTGCGGTGTGACTGATGAACCAAAAATGGTTTTACTTTGATGACCTCAACAACAGAAAGCAGCCTAAAGTGCTTCAAGATGCTGCTACAGACTGGGTATGATAGGCATTCAGCTTCTTAGAATGAAAAAAGGCAGAAAACAAACGGAGAAGGGTTAAAAAAAGTAAAAACCAGACATTATCATGTTGTTTGTACCTTCTGTCAATGTCCGTGTTATTTCCCCTGTTTTCAGGGTGCGTGTGCGTGTGTGTGTGAGATAGGATGACCCCCTGGATCGTTAAAAAAGCAAATCCTTGTTTATAGGTCCCCGGCTTCCACCGGTTGCCAGGAAATCTGTCCGACTGATAACTCCACACATTCCAAACCCATCCCAGTGATCTGCTGTGTCATTTCGCTCGCTGACCCCACCAATATAACGCACGTTATCCACCCCAAACAGCTGCTATCAGGGACCAGAGTTTTGCCATTTCCACCCATCTAATCCCAACATTTGTATGTGAGAGTTCTCTACTACCAGAATAGGGAATCTTATTATCTTATATTGTTTGGCAAATGTTTTCTTTTTCTTTCTATTCTGTAATTATTTTCATTCTCACCATATCTTTTCCTTGAGTGTTTTCCTTTTTCTGGCAATCTGCCCTGCAACTGCTGCTCTCTCCATCACCGTGTTGCCTGACTGCATTCTTCTCATTCCTACCGCCTTCCTGTGACTGGAAGAGCAGTGAGCACCACAGGCCACAAGCCTCCACCTTGGAGATCGACCCACATTAGGGAACATTTGCCATTTCTCTTCTTTTGGAGATTCTTTTAGGGAACCGAGCGGCTTTGAGGGTTATCTTTTGGATAACTTATCAGTGACCTCTAGAATAGATTCTCATCAAATGCAAGAGGAGAGGATTTATTGAAGCAACCGGATTTCAACTCCTTGGAAACAAACAATTTGCTAATAATTGACATCTGATGATGACCGTCTTGCACCTTCTTTATTGTTTGCCACGTTATGCCACAAACCTGACTCTCATTTATAATTCTAATTAGCGAGCTGGAAGGAAAATTATACACAGTTTTCAAACTTTAGTACAAAGAAAAATCTACATTTTCCAGAGTGCTCTCTTTACTCTGAGACCACTAAATCTAAATAAAATCCAATTGCCCCAAGAAGTCATTCAATTGGTAAATGCAGCCAACCCACTAAGCATTAGACCTGATTTAAACACTGGGTCTACATGTGCCCAAACCGAAGGAATAATAAGAAGGTGCAGAAAAATACTTTTTTTTTTTTTATTTGATGACTAAAACCTGACAAATAGAGAGAGAGAGCAGTGGTAAATATGGCAAACTAGTTGTGCTGTAGTGATGATTGGAAGCAAGATTAATTCTGGACATCCAACATGATATGATCGTCCGCCTGAACTGCTCAGGTTAGTCAAAGAGAGCATTAAACAGGAAAACAGCCAAGACACCTATAGTGACTCTGGAAATGTTGTACAAATCTGACCTTCATGGAAGCGTGACAAGAAGAAAACCATGGTTTAAATCAAGTTTGAAGTTTGCCACAAGCTTTTCCGGGAAAATGTGGAAGAAGGTGCTTAACTTCCTCAAATGAAACTTTTTGCTAACAGACAAAGTGCTACATGTGAAAATGAAATTTGTTAATTAGAAAAGTTAACATGACACATCACCTTGAAAAGATTACGAGACAATATGAGATGCTACGGTGGCAGCTTGGTGTAGTGGGGATCTTCTGCAGGAAAAATGAATGAAGCAAAATGCTGGGGCAATCCTAGAAGAAAGCTTCTTAGAGGTTGCAAAAGATTTGATAGTGGGATGGAGGTTCACGTTCCAGCAGGAAAACAAACCTTAACATCCAGAGTTTATGTCTAGACCAATATTCAACTGAAAATCTGAGCCTAGAATTGAAAACTGATTATCCTAGATGCCATCCACCAAGTCTAACAGGGCTTGAGCTGTATGTACTGCACAGATAAGTGGAGAAAACTTATATAATAATTTAGCTTCTCCTGCACCAATATAGTTCAGTACTATTATTGACTCAGGGTGACTATTTACAAATGTATGTCACACTTTTCAGATTTCAGTATACTTTTTCTTTCACTTCACAATTGTGCACTATTGTCACCATAAAATTAAAATTTGCAGTTGCAATATGAGAAAATGTGAAATATTTCGAGTCAATACTTTTATAAGGCATTGCATGTTAACGTCTGCTTAATAAGTCCTTCTGACAAACTTCCACAGTGACCGACATCAATATCATATAATTACGCATGATAACTCAAAATATTTTCTGGGATATTGCTACAAATCATATACCGATAGCGCAGCTGGCTTTTTCACATGATTCACATGAACAACATTTTGATGATGGATCATGAGATAATTATAAATAAAAACATTCTTTTTTTTTTTTAGCTGTACGGTATTATTTTCCAATAACGATGTTAAATTGTCTAATTTTGGGGAAGTGTGCCATAATGTCAGAGGCAATGGTTTCCAGGCGTTCTCTACATCTGCTTCTGGGAGAAGCGCTGTCTCAAGAATGCCGAGTTTAAAATGGAATGTTATGAAATTCAATTTGCTTGAACGTATCTCAAATTGTTGAGGCCGCAGTCGACCCTGTGACTGTGAGATGGCCTGCCAAGAGTACAGGGGAAAAGATACTCTGTTGTTGATGGTAGCGTCTTATTTTTTTTTCATTCTTTTTTTTAAACCCTGCCCATAATTTTCCCCTTAGGTAAACAATTTATCTCAGCAGCAAGAAAAACCTACTGACTGCCTCAGAGAACCAGGACCAAGTCTGAGTCACATGAAAAAAAAGGTCTACTTTGTTGATGTTTTAAAAGCCGTATTCAGGGAGCTTGGCTTATCTTTGTGGATCTGAAGATGCTGACTTTACTTGGCACAGTTTGGATTTGGCCACAAGCAGGGTGATGACTTTGAGACCTAATAAAATCTCAATTTGGAGAAGGACATGTGAGAGTGGAAAACCACGTGGAAATAAAGGTTTCTTGGACGAGCGTGTGTGCCCGAATTGATAAGCTCATGTGATCGAAAACAGAACCTTCTTGTCAAAAGGGTTCACATGATGGTCAGATCCTCAAATTAAAATATCACTCTTTTTTTAAGTTAGTGGAGAATTAAAAAAACAAATAAAAGCATCCGACGGCTCTTAAGATTGGTTTAGAGTTTGAGGCCGCCCCCTTGGCTTGACCGGCTAATTTCACACAAGCCTCTGTGGTTTACCAAATTATTTTAATGGCCATATTTACATTTTTTTGTGCGGTTTGTTTCAGTCTCCTCATCACTTACAGTAAATATATTCCATCTGGTGCCAAAATGTTTTTCTCACAACTTTAATTATTAAAAGTAAAGGGAGCTTTGCAAAAAAACAAAAAAAACAAAACAAAAAAAAAACCTTGAACTTTTTAACATGTCAGATTCCAACCACGGACTTCAACGCATCTTATGTGAACGATCAACACAAAGTATCACAACACTGTGAAGTGGAAAGACATTCTTAAGCTGTAAAAGTCTGAAAAGTGTAGCGTGCATTTGTTTTTAACCCCCTTTACTCTGATACCGCCCAAATAAAATTTAGTTCAAATTCAAAAATACTTTATCCCAGAGGGAAATACAATGTTGATGTAACTCATTTGGTCTAGAAATTATTAAAGATGGTAATGGCTGTGGCCGGGAAAGATCTCCTGTAGCGGTCCGTTTTACAACCGATCTGAAGAAGCCTTTGACTGAAGAGACTCTGTTTTCCAATGACAACGTCATGAAGAGGATGTTCAGGATTGTCCATCATTTTCCTTCTTTGCAACATCGTCTCCAGAACAAAGCCAACCTCCTGTATCAGGTTGTTGAGCCTTTTCAGGTCCCTGGCTCTGATGCTGCTGCCCCAACAGATGATGGCAGAGGAGATGACGCTCTCATCAACAGACTTATAGAATATATAAGCAGCATCTTGCAGTATCTTCCAGTGCAACCAATCGCCACCTTCACAGTGTCACCTGACCTGGTGTGTTGATCGGTCTCCATGATGCTGTTTGGACAGCTGTATGTATCCCGAGATCGTGCACACGAGGAATCTATTAACTAATGACTGAACTCTGAAGTCAGCTGGTTCCCCTGAAACCTTTTAGAGACATCGGCATAAAGGGGGCTGGGAAAAAAAATACTACAAAAGATACATTTCTCAGTTTTGTATGAGTGAAATCTTTTGAAAATCATGGAACATTTTCCGTTCACTTCACATTCAAGCGCCACTTTATGTCAATCATTAACTAGAACAAGCAGGCAAAAAAAAAAAAACAAGACAATCTTCCTGCAGACGCATTTATGCATTCAAATCCACTTCATTTGTAAATAAATCACAAAAACTTACTCCAATTATTTAACTCAATAGGACTTTGTGGTTAAATAAAGGTATATTACTACTACTGCTGCTACGGATAGTGATGATGATAATATTAATGTATATTAAAGGCTTGGCAATACTAGATTTAAAACTTTTTTTGCGTAAAACATTTTTCCGTGTGTTGTTCTTGTTGTCATAGTGGTTTTAAAGCCTGTAGACTAAGACACATTTTTTTCTCATTAGTCCAAATCTAAAATAAGCACATAGTAATAGGTTTCTTTTGTTTGGTTTACTTCAATCGATGTGAGTCCATGCTATTTTTGTACAGATCTGTGGTGTTTCACAAGTGACTCACTGTTTCACTCTCACAGGACCTGTATTTCTGCATTTTTGTGTGGGTTAAACCAAGTAGGTGGATGTAAATATATTTTCTTGTGTAATTAATGGATCTACCAGCAATTGCCAAAAACAACACATTTTAAAATACAGTAATTTTTTTTTATAGAGAGATGAATTAATACTAATATTTCTACTGTGTATGTTATGTCAATGCCTCGGTTCCAGGGTCCTGGTGTTGGTGGTTTATTATTGGAGCACTTTAAAAGAAACAGTAATAAAACTTTTTTTTTTTACACATGAATTTATGCTTGAGAGATTACTTTTTTTTTTTTGTAGGTAAAGACAGTTGCAGGTTTTTATAGTATTTCATAGCTGACAACTACTAACTCAACTGGTCACAAGCCAAACATGGTAAAAGCTAAATTAGCATGTTAACTTACATTTAACGTACATTTAGCATTTGCCATGCTAATTTTTTTTTTTCTAGTGTCTCTAGTTTTGTTTAAAACTTATATATTTAAGTTATATTGCAATAAACTAACCAAAAAGTGAAGCCATAGACTTTAATAAGGTGACTTCTTTAGTGAAAGCCCCTAATTACCTTTAAAGACTTGTATTTAGATCCTTTAAACCTAAAATGATAAAAATGTTGAAACACCATTGTTTTTTCTGCTTTATCCTGTTTGCACAAATATTTTAATTAGTAATTCTTTTTATTACATAAATGTATTTACATTTGGTTTATCTAGCAGTTCATTTTTCACTTAGCAAGAACTAAAGGAAAAACAAAGTGATCTGTATCACAGTTTGAGGTTTTTAAAATTGCTGTGCTTACACTTGCCCTACTCATAGAAGGCATCTAGAATTTTTTTTTCCACTGTGCCAAATGTTAGCACGTCTAAAGATTCACTATTTCTCAGACATTTTTCTTTGTCTCTTCTCCCTCTTCCTTTGTTTTTATGAATACATGACCCTGTATGTTTTTTTTTTTCTTTTACAAGTCGTTGCTCATAGCGAAGAAGACGTATCTTTTATTTGCGTCAGGAAAAAAAAAAAAAAAAAAACGAGAATAGAATAAGAACATCACATATATGCATATTGACAAGTTCATACGTGCAGCTATCGGTGACGGTGTACCTTGCCTCGAGCCCATTCACACGCATATACTTTGAATATATGAGTCTGACATGCTAAAATTTTAAAGGTTATGTGAGGCGGTATATATTTTGTACTTTGATTTTATATAATTTATTGCTTAGATGAATAGCTTTGGGCTGTTAGAAGTAACCACATCAGAAAGGAATCCATTAAAACGGCACTTTGACGTGATTACATTGCCGGTAAATGTAAATAAAACAAAGAGTGTTTGGTTTGGAAAACAGAAAAGGGTTCAGTTTCCCACCCCATATGGACAGGGAACCCTATCCATCCACAACCATTCCATTTAGACATTTACTTTTAAGCGAAAACATTATTTACTCTTCGCTTAATAGCAGAGTTTTTGTCACTTTAAGGAGCAGGTAACTCTTTATATTAGAGTGGTCCTACATGGAAAACCTTTCATTAGCGCATTTCTTCATTTTAACTTTAATTGTAATGTGACAGGGAGGATGCCCGAGTCTTCGTATTTGCTTTAGCTTTCCTCTGATTGAGAGATATTACGATAGGCTACTAATAATAGCTCTTTCTAAACAGAGCTGGGATATCTTGTTAGGTAGGATTCATTGCATCCACTTCTACGCCAGATGTAAGGTAAAGGTGACACACGCTCGCACGCGCACACGCACGCACGCACACACAGGGCCTCCCTCACCCAACCGGGTTCGGCAGCAGATGGAGCCCTCACACCAGCAGCGCCCGCCGCTACAAGGGAGACTTTCCAGCGGGGTTTATGAGCAGTTTCACCGCCGACAGGCTGTCAGAGTGAGTGAGGAAGAGGCAGATAAATACAGAGCGGCGCTCCGCGACAGTCATTGTTTTCTCTTTGAGAGCTTTATATAACAGGGGCGCCTCGCGCTGCAGCGCTTCGCTTTAATCAAACAGCGGCGCGCGCTTTGACGACACTTCAGATGATATTACAGTAAATCGTCCGTTAATTGTTACCATAACGACCGGTCTATTGAGAAAAACGTCCCCGAGGATGAAGAGGACACGCTGTCAGACGACGTTCACAGCCGCTCCTGCTGCTGTCTGATTTCCTTTGGCTTCCAGTCGACTTTGAATTCGTTTTTGGTCTTAAATGCGTCGCTTCTGAACTTCACAGCCTGTAAAGGTAGGCATTGTTTACATGCTATCATGCTCGGCAAACAACTTTCTAAAACTTCCTCTGAAAAACAAAACAAAAACTAGTCCACTGTTGCTTTCCTGTCACAAGTAACGCGTTTACTTTGAACAATGTTACCCGGGTTCCCGTGAAGTGTGTGTGGGGGGGGAAACGGGAATTTAAATGTAGGTTGAACTCTAAACGTCAAAAATCAGCTGGTGTGATTTTGGACTATTTGGTCATTCAAAGGACATTTTGCATACTTTTGTAGTTGTTGCCTATGCAGCTACCGGCTCAACAATTGCAAAAAAAAAAAAGAAAAAGAAAAAAAAGAAAAGACTTCCCAGTACTCGTCTTTATTTGTCAGAGATCATTAATACTTTATGGAGATCATTGTTTTAGTAGTTGCGCAATAATGGTTACTGTAAGCGCAAACGGAGGACGTCATGTTTCCTCAGTCATAGTCAACCACCGTTTGTCATTTCGCAGCTAGGATGCACAGATGGCGTGTGCTTATATGTAAAGGAGGAGAAAACCCCTACAAAAGGGATCTTTTTGTCTGTGGAGAGTCAGTGGGGGGCACAAGGGGAGGGCCATGGGGGGAACTGGCTACCCCAATTAATTTACTGGCCCCCTAACTGCCCCACCCCGAGGGTCTTGCAGGTGCATTTCAATGGTTTATAATATTGCGGAAATTTAACACATTAACTGCATTCAAAACTCCCTGATGGCGCCTGTAGATTTATTAAACACACAATGATGTGTTGGTTTATTGCTGTTAATTAGGCGCCTGCCTTGCATGTGCAATGAGGAGGCAGTGCTGTGCTTCGCACAGCACTGCCTCCCAATGCAAATGCATGGGCAGGGCCTATTACTATGCACCTCTAAACGGACTATATCTTATTCTTTATTATTCTTCCTTCACGATTAATGCGGCCCGAACCATAGCGTGCACCCCCACAATATAGGCATCAAAACCTGTGGCTCGATCTCGAGATGTGTGCTACTACTTTTATTGGGATTTCGAGTTACCATGGCAACAAAATTAGCGAAAAACCACCCACAAAAAACCCCATAGGAATGAATGGAGTCGGGTAGAAAGAAAGCCTCAAAAAAGCCTCCAAATGACCATTTTCAACACTGTACTGTGTCGTTATGCTTTCACCTACGAACACCGTTTAACTTCCAGTTTGTAGATATATCTGTGAACTACTCAGAAGGGAAAACGGGATGTGGATATCTTTTATCGTCTCTTCACAGTTACTCCTCAAAGCTCATGTCCTAAAATCAGCGAAATCATCGTTTACAATGAAAGTCAATGACGGAATTCTCCAACCGCTAGAGTGGGCCACTCTAGCTTTTTTAAAGATTTCAAAACTCCGAACAACTTGACCTTACTCGCTCAATTTTCACTCTATGTAGACAAATTATACATCAAAACGTAGGTATTTTTGTCAGGATTCGGGAAATGTAACCCTCATTGGTGTGGCATTTATAGATTTTTCGCAAATCACCTCAGACCGACACAAACCCGAAACCTCCCCCATTCATTTCCTATGGAGCGGTTTTGAAAAATGACGTCTAAAAATCCAAAACATCACATGTTTTCGCATTGTCGCTACTCCTATACCGTTTTATGTACAGACATGAGACTTTCACACATGAATGTCCCAACCCTTCTGGCACTCACAAAAAAGGAATTTTGTGGATAACTGTTAGGGTTTTTCCACAGGAACAATTTGTTCGGGAGTAGCGAATGTGCAAAATCCTGAAATCGCTTTGGAGCTGCATTTTCCCACATCATCCACTTTTTTACATCGTCGCTGTGCCTACACCGATTTTTGTAAAAATATGAAAATGAGCTACATGGTCATCAAAAGCCTGCTGATACTCACAGTGAAAGAATTATTTTGATATCTCTTATACTTTTTTAGCCAGAGCGATTTGTTCGGGATCATTTTCAGAGGATTTCTGAAATTTCATAAAAATGTCCTTTAGATCATAATTTTTTACGCCTTTATTAAACTTTTTCCAGCAAAAACCGATAGCAAGTCTTCCTCCCCTATCCTTTACGAAATAAACACAGAAAAAATTACGTCTCTACCATTTACGGTTCCGGAGAAATCGTGCGTTGTTCGAGGCAAAGTTCTCCATTATAATCCAATAGGCAGACTTGGACACCAAGTGTCTGCACTTTTTTAGACTGGCCCGCTGCAGCTGTGTCAGTGAGTTTCCATGACGACGGAACTCTGAGGGCCAGTGGGAGACGTTCCATTGAGATAGAATGGCAACTTTCGACGCCAGCTGCAGCAGCTGTGATTAATGTAGAAATCTGAAATTCGCACAGTCACTTCCTCTTAACATTTAAAAATTTTCATGTGACTTTCAGCCATGTGTCAGTTTACTGTCCCATTTTGGATTTTACATGCTTTCCTATTGGGTCTTTGCTTCCAACAGGACCTGGCATGATGCCTAGACACGACCCACTTGGCCAATACAGCACCACCCACATGTGGGAAATGGCACTACACACCATGTTGGTCAAATGTTGAGTTCTGGGCCCAGATGTGGTGAGGCTGAGTTGCTAAAGGAGGCCAATCTGACCAATGAACTTTGGTCACGTTTGGTGACATTAAGTATTGGCACCCCTATTTGAGGCACTTCCCAGTACAGGATTTGGACCAAACTGACAGAGTACAATCACCCGGTGATACTGAACACAACCATGTTAGCGGCTAACTGTTAGCATGTTGCTAACCGGAAGTAGCTCTAGAAAGGTCTCACCATCTTCAGCTTCACAGAGTCTGTTCTTACTTTAGAGAGAAAGCTCCACAAGAAATTTGGGCTACGTGGCATAAAGCATCTCCAAGCTATGAGGTGTCAAACATCCAATGCTTTTCAATGGGGGACCAAACCCCTTATGGTCCCAATACTGCATGCCCATATATGGCGCTACAGTATAGCTCAGATGGAAAGTGCAGGCTTTACATGCAAGAGGTCGTGCGATCGAAACCTGGCGTGGCAGACTAAGATTTTTGTATTATAATTCCCACAGTGTGTATATTAAAACATATGTGCTGATCCCATGAAGTATTTTTTTGTACCACCCGCCATTTTCAATTACCATGGAAACGTTATAAACAACGTTTTTTCTCCCTATTTAAGGCTCATCCCAGTACAGGATTTGGACCAAACTGACAGAGTACAATCACCCGGTGGTACTGAACACAACCTTGTTAGCGGCTAACGGTTAGCATGTTGCTAACCGGAAGTAGCTCTAGGAAGGTCTCACCAACTTCTGCTTCACAGAGTCTGTTCTTCCTTTAGAGAGAAAGCTCCACAATAAATTTGGGCTACGTGGAATAAAGCATCTCCAAGCTATGAGGTGTCAAACATCCAATGCTTTTCAATGGGAGACCAAACCCCTTATGGTCCCAATAATGCATGACCATATATTGCGCTACTGTATAGCTCAGAGGAAGAGTGCAGGCTTAGTATGCAAGAGATCGTAGGATCGATTCCCAGTGTGGGAGACTTAGAGTTTGTATTATATTCCCCACAGTGTGTATATTAAAACATGTTTGCTGATCCCATGAAGTATTTTTTTGTACCACCCGCCATTTTGAGTTACCATGGCAACGTTATAAACAACGTTTTTTCTCCCTATTTGAGGCTCATCCCAGTACAGGATTTGGACCAAACTAACAGAGTACACTTACCCAGCGATACCATACACAACCATGTTAGCGGCTAACGGTTAGCATGTTGCTAACCGGAAGTAGCTATAAGAAGCTTGTACAAACTCCTGCTTGACAGATTTGGTGAATTTTAGGATTTTCTCCCTTTTTAGGCACTTCTCAGTACAGGATTTCAACCAAACTAACAGAGTAACATCACCCGCTGATACTGAACACAACCATGCTAGTGGCTAACCGTTAGCATGTTGCTAACCGGAAATAGCTTTAGGAAGGTCCTACCAACAGCTGGGTAGCCAGAGTTCTTCTGCCTTTACAGACAGAGAGGGCTGTAGCTGTCAGTGAGTCTCCATGACAACGCTGCTAGCAAGAGGCTCCTATGACTTAACATGGCACCTTTCAACGGCAGCTGCGAGGGCTGTGAAGACCGTAGGAACCTGAAATTCGCAGTGTTACTTCCTGTTGCTATTTCTGACGGTACGGTACGCACCAAGTGGCAGGCGCCTTGCTAAATTTCTTCAGAAATTTTTCTAGTTTTGATAATTGTTGTTTCCAGTTAGATTAATAAAATATTCATATAAAAACATGGCCTATACGGCTCCATGCATATGGAGGACTGCTGACTTAACAGTGATCCAGCAGACAGACATTGACAGGAGGGTAAGCCACAAAAGGTCCTTGGTAAAGAGGGTGGCGGTTCAGAGTGCTGTATCCAAATATGTTGATGGGAAGTTTAGTGGAAGGAAAAAGTGTGGACAAGCACTGCAGCCCTATTATGCCCATTGTTAGTTTGGATGAGATTCACAAGACGTCGTCTGATGCTGTAGTCGGTACTTTAGGAGGTCCCAACACGGACATATCAAGGACATTAGCTGGATGTAGTTGTCATATTCCTCTTGTTAAGCCCTTCCTGAACTACACATGATGTCTGAAGCATCTTACCTGCGCTAGGGAGAAAAGGGGCCGAGGCACAGAGTAAGTGGCTTGAGGTTCGTCCGAAGTTTCCACAGTCAGTGATGATTTAGGAGGCCGGTTATCCGTCGGACTATTGTGGTATCTCAAGTTCAAGGACAGGGCAGCTTCCTACCAGCAGCATTGCTTGCTTCCCTCTGCCAACAATCTTCATTAAGATGCAGATTTAATTTTCCAGCGTGACCCACCACCTGCTGACACTGCCAAAAGTACCAGTACCCGGTTTAATGGCGATCGCGTCACTGTGCTAGACTGGCCAGCAAGTTCCCCAAAACTAATTTGCCATAGAGAATCTGTTGGATATTGCCATGAGGAAGATGTGACTGAGACGCCAGAGCCATGCAAATGAGTGGAAAGCCAGTATTATAGCAACCTAGGCACACCTGTGGTGTGCTTATCTTGGTGTGCTCCCCCCAAGATAGTCAGTGGCGCCATCTGTCCTGCTCTTTGAAAACTTTCTTTGTATCTATGTTCTCTGGACAGTCAAGTCCAAACATACACACACAGCAGATTTCCCGTTTCATCCTGATTAGCTCATAGCCTTAATGCTGTTGCAGAGACACAGATGCATTAGTTTCATCACCACCATGCCAGAGGACTCAGGACCACCTGCGCTCCTCTTCTCCTTCACTTTTTCTTTTTGCCTTGCCAATCGCATTTTCCACCCGTTTCTGCCGTCTACCTTTGAACACGTTTCTTCCTCTAAAGAACAGTTAATGGGGAAATCCTTTTCTGCCTGTGGTCAACAAAGACATTTTTACCTCAACCTAGTTCCCTACTTTCCACAGTTAGTGTCAGCTACTGACCACGCCTTAGCCTAACTAGTTGTAACTAAGGCAGGCTATTTATATCTCTCTTATCACAGGGTTGTGTGCAGTCCACATCCTTTTGACTTTGTCTTGAGGTATGAAGCTGGGTTTCATTTCACATGGTTTGGGTTATTTTTAAACAAGCAAGATGGTAATGTTTATTTTATACATTTTCTTTGCATTTAACAGGTCAGCTGGAGGAAGGGTATAATGACTGGTTTAAATTTCTTTTGCTTTTGTTTGTGAGACATGGCTTGTTCATCCTTTTCTGAAGCCCAAGATATTTTTGATCATTATATGTCACGCAGGGACAAATTCCAACATAGTCCTTAAAAATAATTGAGCTATTTTGAAGTTTAATTTAGATGTATGTAGGGAAAATCACAAATTACTTATGAATTACTTTATTCATGAGGAAATGTTTTTATTTTTATTTTATTTTTTTTGCTCGTCACAATAATAGTTAATGAGTTTGCTACTAATGTCCGTATGTCAATTCCGAGCGCCATAATGATCATCTGTCAAATACGATCAGGTCCTTCTTTTGCAGACAGAGCTGCACAGAAAACATCAGGGACTCTCCTAAATGGTCCAGTCCCAGAAAGTTAGCAACAAAACATCTATGTACTGTGAATGGAAGTAAGTGTGTCCTGAAAGGTTTAGGCTATCGGCAAGACAGCCTAAATGGCAACATACATGAATGGTGTAACACGCATGTCAAAAAACACAGTTATTATTTTTTTATATCAAATAATCCACACCTGCGGCCAAACGCTCCAAAGTGTAGCGCCCCCAATTGATCTTTTTTTTTTATAAGACGTCAGTGCTATTCAGAACCCTTGACAGTTCTTACAGAACCATCCACAGCTGAAGTCCAGTTACCGGTTCTGTCTCTGTGGATTTCATCACAATGCGTCCAGCGGGCGTTATAGGCAGAAGTGGCGGGACATTGATTAACATGGTAAATCTGGCACTCCTTTTACTTTAACTGTAGCTGGCCACAATGCTGTGGTATATTGGTGTAAGTTGAATTAAGCCGCTGTGGAGTTTTTTTGTTTATTTTGTCAAGTGTATTTTTTTTTTGTTTTTTCTGTAAGGGTGACTAACTGAAAAGAGACCTTCCACATTAAGGTTAAATCATTTATTTTCAGCGTCTGTGGTTCAGCTGTTCAGTCATTTACTGAAAATTTGCAGAAAATCTAATTTCATGGCATATTCAGTGACCAGGGACACCCTTCCACCTTTGTTTTTTTGTTGGTTTTGTTTTCAAGACGCTTAAGACAAATACCTTTTATCCAGCACACATAACTGTGGTTCGTTCGTTGTGAGAGGTAATGCCAACCTTTTTCCCAGAAGAGATAACCTTTAAAAGTCACCAGTGTTTTCCCCGTGCGAGCCACAGCAGCGCTCTGACAATAGGTATAGTGTTCTGGCCCGGCCAGAGGCCCAGATCACATTTCCTGTTCCTGATTTAAGATCAACTCAGCTGACTGCTGATAGAGTCTGCTCCTCAAAAAACACAGCAAAGGGACCATCACTTTGCTCTTTATTGTTTCTGTATGTGTGTGTGTGTGAAGGGGAAAGAGAGAGACATAGAAAGTGATAAAGAGATCGTAAGATAGCGAGGGCAAAAAAGTAAAGGGTACGAGGGGAAATCAACAATCAGTAACTTTATCAAAACCAGCAGTAAACGCTGGCTATCACTGCTAGATAGTAACGTTATTCTTAATGACTGCAGGGGAAATTCAAAACAAAGAAGCCCTTCTGTCTGCATAATCACTTAACCCTGTGTGCAACAGCGATGCTCAGTATACTGCCAAACCGATAGTGAGAAGTCGACGTGAGAACGTGCTTTCTCTGTCAGATCGTCACTATGGCAGGTGAGTTTAAAACGACAATAAGGTACAGTTTGTCCGCCAATCTCTCTGTGTGGGTGTGTTAAGGAATTCCTTCCCACAACATCTGTTAATGTCAGAGTCAGTGATCATTGCTGCATATCTGAGAATGGCGGTCAGACGCACCAGACCAGAAGCCAAGGCTCAAGATGACCGCTCACTAAACCTTTAGTACATGAAGGAAGTTAGCTGCTAGTTCCCATTGGGTTAAGTCTTGGCCTGTTCGGAATTTGCATAATTGAGGGTAATATTACCCTGATACTGCTCACCCGGTGTGTTTGAATGGGTACAGTGCAACTATTATTAGTTTACTTTGTCCCAAATCTACATCATGAGTAATCACTGTTAGCCAGGGTGTAAAAACATCAGTGCTATTATAAGCAGTGTCACACATTGTCTACACAGCTTGAAGCAAGGTGCAGTTTTGCACTAATGCTAATTCCATGAATGCACTCTAATCGGCTTTGTTATAATCGTTCAATAATAATTACTCAGTTCAACCCCTAAAATAGATAATGTTGTTTTAACAACTGCCAGCCTCATTGTGTGACTGTTTGGGGTGGTGAATCACACCGAAATGGATGCATACCTGTGAGGCAAGTAATTGACGTCTCAACATGTCATACCATGTTATGATACTAAAATAAGGCTTTTTAAATCAGTTGTTTTTACTGCATAGCAATTGTTAGCCTACCACCTGTGACCTACATCATGGTAAGCCACCAGTGATCTGGTGTAGTAGCACACAACCAGCATTGATTGCACTTGGGGGGGGGGGGGTGCCCAGAAGTAAGGGGTTAAGAAGCGCTGAAGAAAGACTCTTTCACACCCATTGTTTAGAAAACCAGAATTACAACCGAACAGAGATAAGTAGGAACTATTACGACTTTATTGGCACCATGACGAGATTATACTGAAATTGAGTCTATATAAAAGCATCATTTGCAAACAATGCTTTGGAAAAACTCCAGTCAGCGTGATCGTAATTTAGGAGACTTTTTTGTTTTCATGTCTTTGAGGGTTTTGAGCCCTATTAGTTTCTGCAAAACGTGTACAACATGGAGCGATGGAGGCGGTGATGTGCATCAAAATGCTACAGGTCAGAAGTCGAACATGGGCCTGGTGTCAGGGCCCTGACTCTACCTTGCATACGGATTCTACTCACATTTTAAATCATTAAAAATGTAAACACCGTGACATCTTGATAAATAGGAATATGCTAGATGAGTTAAATTATTTAAACACAGAGATAAATATTTCACGCTTTTATTTTTATATTTTATGACTATGGCCTGCTGTCAGTGAAAATCCAAAAACAAGGATTCTCAGAAAATTAAAGGGACGATCAAAAAACAACCATTTTTAATACAGACATGTTTCGTGATGGCCATGTTATATGCTACACAATCATGAAAAAGATTGCTGATTTCATGCAGCCATTGCTAAAGAAGCTGGCTGTCACACAGGGCCAATACCTGATTTAATGACGATGGGATCACTGTGCTTGATTAGTCAGCAAACTGGACTGACCTAAACTCTACATACGATCCATGTATTGTTAAGAGGAAGACGAGTGACACCAGAACCAACAATGCCGACCAGCTGAGGGCCACTATTAAAACAACATGAGTTTCCTTAACACATCAGAACCACAGGCTGATGGCCTCCATGACACGAATCCAGTTCAAGTATTGAATGCATACATTGCATTACACGGACATACCTTTCAGTAGGCCCATATTCCTAGTTTGAAATCCTTTGTGTGTGTGTATGTGTGTGTGTGTGTGTGTGTGTTCTTAAAATTCAAATTTTCTGAGATTGATTTTAGAGAATAGATGTCCTTCTGGTGGTGTAGCTTGCAAAGTCCACGTCTTTGAAGACGGCCCGGGTTCAAATCCCCCGATGTGCCGGGAAGGGCATACGGCGTGAAGACTCTGCCGCGTCTCTGTGAAAGTTGTAACGACCTGCTGTAGCAGGTTACTCTGAATAACGGGAGCAGCCGAAAGTACATAACCCGTCACAAATAGGTTACAGACCTGTTTCCAGCAGGTAGAATGTACTCTGTGGGCTTTGCATTGCTATTCATGCTAAAACTCACGTTAACTTTGTTTCCTTTAACTGATTTGTCTTGTAGGAGTAGCTTAAAGCTTACTTGTCTTAAGTTTAGTTCGGCATCGATGAGACACCTGAAAGTCGCGTAAACGCGTAAACGCTGGCAGCATGGTCTCTTCTAATACAGACAGATTGTAGTTGGTGTGCATGCTGACTGCCTTCAGCCCCTTGTTGAAACATTTAGGTATACTGTTACAGTTTCTACATCAAAGACAGATGTTTCTAAAGGCAATACAAAGCGTGCAGAGCTTTGCTATAATTACTGGATGCCTGATCATTTAGAGAGTAGCTTTCACATCCTATTCTGACCACATTCATGTACACTCCCTGACGACTGACAAATCACTTGAAACTGAGAAAAATCTCAAGATTCTTTACTTTATGTGCAGCCCGCCTTGTTTACAGAACTATCACTGATATCTTCATTTCGGGGACATTTGTGTTGTTTAGGTCAACCCAAATGTGTCAATGGTGGTGTATCTAACTCTATTTTATCATGATCAAACAGTTTTTGGTCTTTTTTACCAGCATATTACGTGGCTATATACCTTTAAGGTAAAACTTTAAAAATGCGTTGTGGCCAGTCTGTGTCACAGTGGAAAATTGGTGGGAAGATTTTCGTGTGGAAAAGAAGAGCAGTGGTGTTCAGTCGAAGAGCGTTTCTAACTCAGAGTGTTCTCAGTAAGAACTGTAGTCAGATCGAAGTAGTTTTGTAAATGTGCATCTTTGAACATATATCAGGAGGAATTGGGTTTTATCTTTTGACTATGAATATGGACATAATACACAAAATTAGTTCTAATAATATTTAAAATTGCTAGAGCGAGTTTCTACGATTAGTTAGTACCTTTTCAACTTTTTTCATTATATACCCGCAAAATTTTATTTAACTATTTTTGATAGACCACCACAAAATAGTCCATATTTGGGAAGCGGAACAGATGTAATACGTAATCAAGAAATATGCATTCAGTTTATTTATTTTTGTTTTTGACAAATAAGTGTCTGAAAAGTGTAGCTAACATTTCTATTAAACCGCTTTTACTCTAGTATCCCTAAATAAAATCCAGTACGATCAATCTAATTAGTAAATAAAGTTCAATTACTGGACTTTTAATCTCACTTCAAATCCAACTTTTCTGTGAATACCTCTTAGGTTTGCCTGAGACCTCAGTCTACTTAACTCCCAGTAGTCCACTTCGCAAATATTGCAGTTATAGAAGAATATATATTTCTTATAGAAGAAAGAGAGCGACATGAAGTGCAGTTCAAAGTTTGCAAAAAGCCATGTAGAGGACAGTAGACATGTAGAAGAAATTGCTCTTATCAGATGAGAGCACCTTCCCGAATCGGAAACTTAGTGGTGACAGCATCATGTTGTGGGTCTGCTTTTCTTCAGCAGAAACAGCGAAGCTGGTCAGAGTTTATGGAAAGGTTAAAGGTTGCTAAATTAAGGGCAATCCTGTAAAAAAAATGCATATCATTTTTCTTACACTTCATTATTATGCCCTAGTGTGTATGTCTGTCAAGTCCCATTATTATATATTGAAGTTTGTGGTCATTAGGTGACAAAATTTGAAAAACCTCAAGGGTCATGAATGTTTTTGCAAGGCGCTGTGAAAATACTATCCTGGTGGCTAAAATCCCAATCTTTGCCGTTGTTTTTGGGTAGGTGCATGTCAGGCTATTGCACAAGCTACAGCACAGTCTAGGGCTAAGAATCCGAAATCATATAGATTTAAAGCATGATCCCAGAGTTTAAGGCAGAAAAATTGATTCTCACACCAGCTTGGGCTGTTACCCTCGTGACAGACCGAATGACTGACTGGGAAGTGCTAAGTTGCAGTTTTACAGGCTTTCATTGTGAAGGACGTTACGGCTATCCTAGCTCATTCGTTGCTACGCTTATTGTAAGGATAAACAATTGACAGGCATCTGCAAATCACATGTTTCTTTAAAACAAAAAAATATGAAGACCTAGATTTAGTTCTGAAAAGTGCAGTTTTTCTAGCTTTGTCTGTAGGTTTATGGTATAAGTACGGTATGCTTTTTACTGTAAAGAGGCAATATCATTCAATGTTTCTGTTTATCCGTAGGACAGTCGACTGCCATTAACGTATTTCCTCTGTCATGTAATTTGGAGTTGCGGTACACAAATAAAGACGCATTTCTTGGCAATTGTGACAACTAATAATACTCTCAAAGCTCGTGCACACACTCAGCCAAACAAGTGGTGTGTTGCTATTAATATGGTTGGGAAGCAGCAGTCCACAAACGCACTGTTCTGAAGCACATGTGCATGCATAATTGCGCACAATACCGCCAGTGTTTGTGGACAGGTGATGCTAAAAATACCTCGGTCTGGCCGCATGCACTAAAACCTGCACAAAGGGCCTCAGTGCGCCTTCAGAAGCAGCAAGTGGCGACTATTAATACACATGCACCAGCACCGATGGCACTAATGCATGTGAACGCACCATCAACTGTCACACAAACAGACCCGGCTTATGCAAACACAAAGACCTGCTGTGTACTCTCAAAAGAAACAACTGCAAGCTAATAATATCTCGGGGTGCATAGGATGGACGCACACAGGAGGATGAACACATTGGGAGATTGATACTCCAGCTGCTCGGAAGCAGAGGGACAGAATGTGCCCAGCAGCTGTGGATTCCTATGAAGTGGGTGTGTGTGTGTGTGTGTGGGGGGGGGGGACTAAAAGGTGGCAGGCAAGCATGGTGTATGGTCTGCATGAGCTCAGTGCAACATGCACACATAGAACGCAAGCTGAAATAGTTGTGAGATGTTATATATATTTTTTATATTGTATATAAATACATCTATAGATATATAGCTATATCTATCTATATCTATATCTATAGATATAGATATATATACACATAAGCCTTTTGCTTGCATTGTTCTCCATCTAATCATGCAGAGACGTGGTCAAAATACACGCGTCTGTTTTCTCAGAACCTGATATTTGACTTCGGCTTTAGCCCAAGAGCAAACTCGGCATATTTAAGTCCCGCCGTCGACAGAATTACTGCTGACAGATAATCTGTGAATCTCCCGAGCTGCAGCGAAGCCATTTAACCAAAATAGCAGCTTCTTGCTTGCCTAAATGAACCTAGAGGATGTTATGGTGCAGACTAACTTTAGAAACAGGAAGTCGCTGTTTCTGTGTAAGTGTGTGTCTGTGCTTGGCGGTGGATGCACACCAGCGCAGTCTGAGCGCGTGTGTTTGTTGTGCGGTGTGTACGCCTGTGTGTGTGTGTGTGTGTGTTCGTGTGTGTTCGTGTCAGTGTGCTGCTGCGCTCGGCCCGCAGAAAGAGGATGATCGTGTGAAACGAATATGCTATTACAGAAACCAGAAGTTTGCCTCTTGCTATTTTTAGCACGACAACGCTTAAGAGAGAGACAGAGAAGCAAGCACGCAGATGTTATCGGCCCGTACTTCTTCTTATTCCTACCAGATTTTATCCTTTAATTGTGTTTATCCTGTTATTTTTAGAGCTCGGTCGGTAAATAAACGCCGCAATTAAACGAGGTCAGCTAAAAATACAGTAATCACTCTTCTGGTAAAGGAGTGTTGAAAGGATGCGCGCTCTAGAGTCTCTGTGAATTCTCTTGAAGAACACTTGGTAATATGATAGGAAGTAATCATGAGCGCCTCCAATCCCTCAGGGTGAACGCAGATGAAATCTTATCTGTTGAGTTGGCTCTTTGAATGCAGAGTGCAGTGACCAAGCTGGTTTTGTGTCAAGTCATACGTCATGCGTCACGCTGAAAGTCTGCCTAAAGATAGACCAGCAGTGCACAAACTCCAAACACAGGTGTGTGGAAAGGCTTTTTCACCCTGAATCTCCACAGAATGGTTGCATCTCATTTAGAGCTCTAGTTTTTTCCCCCTTTCCCCAGATAGCCTCTAACAGTTTGAAGCTGCAATTTCTGTTGCTCGGGGTGGATTTTCACTCCTTTGTACAATTTTTACCAATTGCCAAGACGGAAGTGTGCCCGTCTTCGACGCAGAGCTTTCCTGCGTGCCAGAAAATCACGTCCAGAAACGTATCGGTCACAAAAAATGCTAACATTTCCTTTTTAACGATGCCTAAGTGCTTGTGTTAATAGCGTCAGTTTTCCTCAACTCTTCCAGTCGTTCTCCTTGCTGTTGTCATCCATCCAAGTGAGATTTCTAATCATTTGCAAACCATTCTGGAATCGTCTTAAAAACATCCCAGAACCTATATACGAAATACCATAAAGTCAACGATGTCCATCTTATTGTTCACAGTTTATAGAGATCTCAAACAGCCGTGACAGAAAAAAAGCCCTTGCAGCTTTTTCTGTGTAGAAAAAAAAAAAAAATATATACCACAGGTGTTCCTTTTCTGACTTCCTGATTATTTCCTTTCTCTGAGGGGAGATGGCTTGTTTGGTGTGTGTGTGTGTGTGTGTGTACGTGAAAATGTAGATTTCGTATAAAAACACACAGACATTCTTCTCCTAATACGCACTGTGCTGCTGCGACTGGTTCTTCCTGCTGCACCTTCACTTTTGTGGTATTGGAATAAAAGATTTCTGCTCTAACATTGCCGCCTACTGCGAAGCCATGAGCCAGCTGAAAGTAAGATGGGTCAAAATTTTGCCTCGCTCACATCTCTGTGCCTTCTCAAGTGAATTGGGACCGTATGGATGTACAGATGCAGGGAAATAACGCACTATTCACATTTTATACATTGTGGCCACTTTCTTTTGTGTAATGAGACGGTGCACAATTCTGTACTTTGCTTACTGTCACACAAAAGCCGTGTTTTCATTTTAACTTTCTCATGAGCATGAGCAGAAACATGGAAGTGGACATAACGGCGAATCTGTTAACAAATTTTCATTTTTGAACTGCACCAAACGCTTTTGATTTGTAAATGAATCTGCTATCATTAAGTCGCCGCCTGTTTTTATTACTCAGTCTGTGTGGGAGTGTTTTCTTGTTCAGGGGAACTCTGCTTGCGTCAAGCGCATTTCTCTCTTTCCCAGTCAGTCTCACTGTGAGAAATTAGGGTTGCTGCAGTTGGACGACATCGGGTTCGATAATATCAGAATAATGGATTATTGTGAGGAACTGACGAAATGTATTAAAAATAAAATCACTAAAGAGCTGTCGCAGTTTCGGTGATGTTAGCAACTGTGTTGTCAAAACAGAATAGTTGCTGTGTTACAGTAACAGTTTCCATCCCTCCATCTTTTTTTTTTTTGCTGTCACTGCACCCCAAGGGGAGCAAGGTGTTTCCTTCCATATGTTCTGCATCTACACTTTTGTATCAGTACTGAAACGTGCTTCCGTACAAATCTTCGTTTTAGATGTCAGTCAGTGTTACGTTACCTCTATGTTTACATGTGCCAGGCTCACTTTTTCTGGCTTTCTTTTTCTCACTATTATTAGCCCCTCGGGTCAGCTCTGTCCTTTGTAGGTCATACCATTAGATTACATTTATCCCACAATGCTGCAGCTGGAGCTCTTGTGCTTAAAAAAAAAGCTGATATTTATAGGTTTTTGCCTCAGCGTACCGAAACCATTGCGCTGCTCTGCAACTATTAAAAATGTGTGTTTTGTTGCTGAAACAAGATTCAATTGTCTGTTTAGGTTCCCTATGGCAAAACAAAGAGCAAAGACAAAGATTTACCCGGCTGAAATGTCTGATCCCCAACATAAAACCCTCAACTCACTGTCTTTCATTTGTTCTCTCTTGCACCTTCAACAACTAATACGGTTTATTTTTCTGCCTGAAAGGAAAATGTCAGGCAAAAGCCAGAGGAAGAAGGAACTTTAGCTTAAAATGAATTAAACAGAAATGGAGAAAAGTATAAACCCAAACGCCTGTGGATCTTGACAACTTTGTTTCCGATCTGTCACATAAAAATCCAATAAAATAAATGACGTTTGTGGTTTGCAATATGATATATTGATTATTTTTCAACTAAAGGTAACTTTTCTTCCAGTGTCACAGCTCAATGATTATCTGTCTTTGTCTTTTTGTCCCCTTCTGTAGTGGATGTGATCCTCAGCAATCAGAGTTGATTGCCCATTCGTAGGGTGAAGCTCATGGACCTGACTGTGACCCACAGGGTGTTGCATCCAGGCCCAGATTCGGCCATGCTGGCTCAACAGCCTTCTTTCTACCTGGAACAACTCACCGCTCAGCATTGCGCTCAGTTCTCCCAGCACCACTTGCAGGTCAGACAACAGTGAAGCGTCAGTCGTGTACAGATAGAGATGTGATGAAATGAAGCTCCCAGCAATTCTAAAGCACGAGTGATTAAATGAGTGTACAGCGATTAACCATCAGCAGGAAGGGTCGCGTGTAATTTCATCTTACAGAGGAACTGTAGATCTACTTTAAAAAACCAAGACACTGTGGATGTTCTTTACGTATTGTCACATTGAGCAAAATCAACATTGCATTTGTAAAGAGCTCACAGAGTTTAGTGCAGAAAGACCTCCTCCCACATTAACCACAGGAAGAATGCATCTGCTTTCCCCACAAGCTGTACCCAGGCATTAAACCCAGCAGACATGTAGTAACCAGGTCAGAATGCTAACAGGCCATTTCCTCCTCATTTCTGATAGAGTTCTTAACAATATTCATATATTGTTACAGTAACATCGAACAAAAAAAAAAATGCATTGTCCATGGCAGCAGCAAAGTGTCGCTCCCTCAATGTAAAACTCGTGTGTATGGTCTAAAAAGTCTAGGCTAGTTGCTAATGTTTATCTATCTATTTATTCACAGTATACCACTGAACAAAGGCACAGAAGGATGGAGGGGGAGAAAAGAGAAGACCCACAGCCGCTGCTACAAAAGAATAAAAACGAACAGAGTGAGTTAACGTGTTCTTTCTGAAAGGTAGTAAGCGTTGAAAGGCTGCTAATCTGAGTCATCACACACTATACAATGTGTTTTCAGTGTAAATGAAGGGGATTTCCACCACCATATATTATTTTATTCCACGGAAATTTTCCAAATAAGTCTATGAAAAACAAGTAACTTGAGTAGCCTATATTTTGGTTTGGAAAACCCTGTGCTACTTTTTGAGCAGTCTTTCATAGTTACAATTGCATATAAGGAATAGCTTATTTGTTAGGTCAAAGAAAATAACTACTCTTTACACTTTATTGGCCTCTCTTACTGTGTGGCAGGTGCTGTAGCTAGCAAACATGTAAAGCAGATCCTGCGGGAACATATAATCATGAAGAACCAGCCTCCTCAGGACAGGGTTCCTGGCAGCGGCTGCAGTACCCCACCAGGATACAGGTGAGGCTGGCAGCAGTGCTCGTTTGAAACGTTAATTATTACGTTCGACTTTACAAGCATGTTCAAATGGTTTTGACAAGAAAATTCCCTTCAGAAGTCACCTAATTAGTACATTGAGTCCCTCACTGTGGACACCAGATGAGTGAGGGATGCTATGGAGGGTTTATGTTATCAAACAACATCCCTGGCTTTGAGCGTCTCACTGAGAACAGTTGTATCGGGTGCTCTGGTCAGGTGAGACCCAAACTGAACTCTTTGGCCTACATGCAAAACGCTTTGTGTAGCAGGAAACGAACAATCCTAAACACGATGACACCGGATGGTGGCAGCATCATGCTGTGGGGCTGGTTTTCCTCATAATGGGAGATTTATGGAGCTAAATACAGAGAAACACTGAAAGAAACCCAGTTAGAGGCAAATAAAGACTTGAGACTGAAAGACTTCAAGTATGAAAGTGACCCTAAACATACAGCTGAGGCGAGTTAGACATCAAAGCCTATTCATGTGTTAGAAATGCTTGCAAATCAAGATGACCAAGCTTGGGCAATATTGCTAACATGAATTGGCAAACATCTTATTCTTTGGTAGGGCTGGGATATTATTGTACCATTCACCATTTCTGAGATTTTTTAAGATCTTTAGATCTTAAAAATTTTGAATTATTGCAAGATTTTAAACTCTTCATATTTACAACTTCAAAAGCTAAAAATAGTGCGCTATGTGTAAAAATGTCAATATCAGTAGAAATATGATGCAGTTTTTCTGTGCTGTTTGGCAATAAAACGGCACCAACTTAATGTTACTCAATCAATCAATCAATTTTATTAGTCAACTGCAATTTGCATTACAATCGAAAATTCAGTTCCAGTACAACCATCCATCACATACTCTTAACAAACATGTTGGGGGAACGATTGACTGAGGCTTCTTTAGTACTGATGTACTAAAGAAGCCTATTTAATAAATTGCAAGTTGTTCCTTGTTGACATTTTGTTTTTTCTTTTTTCTTTAAGAGCAGTATTTTTGTTTGTGGCCAGTGACATGCAGTCACACCCAAACAATCTATACCTAAAAAAAGACTGCAAGGAATTTTAAAAACCTTTTTATCCCGTTTATTATGATCGCAATGATACCTGAAAATGTCATTATTATCCCATCCTTGGTCCCTAAAGGTAACATAAGGTGAAAACCTCAGTAGAATTCGGTATTAATACTGTATGTTTGCAAAGCAGCGCGTACCCATGCATGCCTGTAACTAAAGCAGTGCATCTCATGTTGTTTTGCTTACTTAGGCCACAGGTCCGCGACATGTCCCTCAAGCCTCAACCTACACCCTGTGACCAGCGTAAGGACCTTGCCCTAAGAAGAACAGGTGAGACTCCTGTTTGTTTGTGACCGGGGTTGCTACCCTCAGGTAAACCCTGTTTAAGAAGCCGGTGATTTTCCATCCTAGTTTTTTTTTTTTTCTTATGTGATGTTGACAGTGGAATCCGAGTTACACCTCAAAGAAAGGAATTCTTGTACGCCATTGCTGAAAAGAATATTTGTTCAGCATAATGCTGTAAACTTTCTCTAAGCTAAAATTTTCAACATATTCCATCTCAGATGTACATATTCTGTGCATAAGAAGGCTAGAACACCTGAGAGGATCAACACGCGTTTGTGTTGTTGATGGGTTACAATGGATTAAGCTCTAAGCATCAGACCTACAAGGCCAGAGTGCAGCTGAACAGCCATAAAATCAGAGGCAACAGCGAGGCACAAAGAAGTTATATAACCTTAACTATGGTATGTGTAAAATGAAGTGCGTGAGAGTCCTGAGCGCCTCTTCCTCATTGTATGCATTAGAGGGGGAGTGGTTCCTTTTTTGGTATATTTCTGCAAGTACACTGACCATTATTTATTGATGTTGCCCTAAAGCCTTTAACACAGGCACACTTACACACACACACACACACACACCCTAGAGCGCTTTAATTGGCACGACGACAACACAAACATAGCTTTTATGTGTGCTAAGCCTGCCATTGATCAATTACTTTGTTTGGATTTTTCTTTTTTTTTTTTTTTTTGGAGAATGCCCATTGTAAACATGGATGATTTTAAGGATTCACCAGCCCTGAAATATTTGAACAGTTTCCTTTAACTTGATTCTATCACTTTTATTTCACATCAATATATATATGTATTTGTGCAGTATCTGAGCCCACACTGAAGTGGAAGTTGAAGAAACTCATCTCCACAAGGCCTAACCCACTGCAACGAAAGATCAGCGCCCCTCCTGCTGTCAAACATAGGACAGAAACCATGGGTATGAACGTTCATGTTTAACTCCCAGAGGCTAAGCCCTCTGTTTGCTTTAATCTTGCAGCCTTTTCAGCATATTGTGTCTTTAATACACCATATTCGTCTACAGTGCCAGCCGCAGTTATTGCCACCCCTGCTAAAGACAAATCCTTTAAATAAATCGTTTGTTGCAGTTGCATAATATCAAAGGGAAATCCAGACAGGCTGGATGCCAGTGATTAAATTTTTTTTCAGTTACAAAAAAAATACAGTGTTAGTAAATAGTTTTGGTTTTGTTTTCCAAAATCACAGATACCACAGTTGTTACTACCCTAAAAACCATTTAAAATAAATGTAACTGAAGCATCTTTTTATTTTTATTATTTTTAAATGTATCATAGATTTGACAGATTTCTAATTGATAATCTACTAGTTCCAGTTTAACTGTGGTATAAATTGTACAACAGTGACATTTCTATTGGGTCCTGACCACTAGGTTGGTCGACGGCCATTATTTTATTTTGCGGGATGGTGATGGGGGTAAAAAAATGTCCCCAAGACTTCTGTTTTAATCCATGTTCCATTTCAGTACATGCTTTGATTTTAATGTGGATGATAGCGTTTGGTTTTTCCTCCACCCTCTGGTTTAGACTCTTCCCCAAGCAGCAGCAGCACCTCAGCATCAGGCTGCAGCTCGCCAAACGACAGCCTCATGTCAGACAACGGGTCCCTCCAACGAGCTCCTGAGGTCAGCCCCCTTTTTTTTAAGGTTTAGTTATTGCCATATCCTTTCACTTAAAGGTATGACATAGTTATGGGTTCAATGACACATCACTTAAATACAGTATCATTTAAATGTCATTCCATCTTATTATTGAAGGAATACATAGTAACAAATCAAATACATTGTTTTGTTTTATGAAGCATCACTGGGTGTAGGCTAGGGTTTTTTCTCCTTTTTTTTCTTTTTAACCACTACACTTAGTATAAGCGAAGCTATAAAAAGGAATTATGAACATTCATTATATCTTTAAAGCCACCGGTGAGAGAATATAGAAAATGTGATGTCTCCTTATACTATGAATTCTTATTTATCATATTTAACATAGTTTTTAATGTTTTTCTCAACCCATGGATTTGTGGCCATAAAAGTGAATCTTTTATGACAATTGGTTTCATCTTTCGCTGTTAGATCTCCTTTATTGCAATACAATGAATGCTATTTATTATAAATTATGGATTATTGGGGACCTGACATTTAGGCAGTGCATAAATACGTTGCCTACTTGGCGACTTAGTGGGGCGTTAATAAAAAAAAATACATTCTCAACCGTTGAGAAACACTGTAAATGAAATATGTACACATTGAGACTGATTCCTCATAGTGGAAACAGTCAGTGTTTGTGTTGTTAATTTCAAACAGTGATGCAAAGAATGTTTCTGTCACAACAGCTTGAATGTGAGGAATTTTGAGAAAGTCTGACTGGAATCAGAGGTGGTGGTGGTGGTGGTGGTGGGGATTCATAATACCTAAATAGTATTAATAATTAGGACCTCTGCTTTTTCAGTCAAAGAGTGTGCTGATGAAGAATGGTAATTTAGCACACTTTGGTCTGCCTACCAACCACACTGCAATGCACAACATCACTGCCGGACTTCCTGCGCAGGTGAGCAATAGTGTGTAACTAAATTTAGTCAGAATTACTTCTAAGTTTTTTGTCATAGCAATATCCCCAATATGTTCCTGAATTGTGCTTTGCAAGAGTATGCTTCTCCTTAAACATTGAGATTACGACCATAAACTTGACCAACACAAAGTATTGCACAATGACAAATGTGAAGGAAAAGTTTATCTGGTTTTCAATGTTTATTTTATTTCTTATACACACACATACATCTATCTATCTATCTATCTATCTATCTATCTATCTATCTATCTATCTATCTATCTATCTATCTATCTATCTATCTATCTATCTATCTATCTATCTATCTATCTATCTATCTATCTATCTATCTATCTATCTATCTATCTATCTATCTATCTATCTATCTATCTATCTATCTATCTATCTATCTATCTATCTATCTATCTATCTAATATATGAACATTTCTATTAAGCCTCTTTCGGATACATCTGAATGCTTTCCAAATTCAGCTAATGGGTGAATAGTGTCCACCAGTATGTGTTTTAGTCTTATACAATTGTAAGCAAACAGCATCATGAAGACCACGACAAGTGTGTAGAGCCAATCTGGGCGTTTTACGCCCCTCAGGCCACATCTGGATCCTCTGACTGCCTTTGACCAGCTATCTGGTTGAACAGCTTTTAAGAAATCAACAAGGCATGGACTCTGAATATTTATTTCTTTGCTGAAGTCAAGCGTAAAGCTGTGTGCTTAGTGTGTGGAGAACATAAGGAGGCATTTAAGGATTACAATTTGAACCGCCGTTATGAGAGTAAAAAAGAGAAAAAATAAAATTGTTACAGGAGTGTGACTGCTGCAGAGTCGGCCTGAGCATCAAAAGATTTGATAGGGGAACTGCAAAAAGGAACAAGAATTTTTGACAAAGCTCCACTCTTCCAGGGATGCAGCAGTTAGGACCAGCTTTTTAATATCCCACAGATTTACAACATATCCATATCCCAATCTCCTGTATGGCTTTTTTATCAAAGCCCACTGAAATTTGTGGCATTAGTTTGCCCTGATAAAAAAGACGCGCTTGCAACTGTCCACCATAACGAGGTGGTTTGACAACATTGCAACAAAATTTGGTGCTTCAGTTGACAATTTTGTCTTTTTTTTCTTTGGCTCTGGACAAGAGTTGTGATGTCTGTGATACAGCCCAGTTACTTATCTTTGTACGCGTATTAACAAAAGGCTGAGATGACAGAGGAGCTGGCAGCTATGCGGTCAGTGGAAGGTGCTACAACAGGGGCTGATTTGTTCACAGAGGTAAATGCATCCATGGAAACGCAGCGACTGAACTGGGAAAAACTGGTAGACGTTACAACGGATGACTGAAAATCTGACAAGGAAACATGTTGGACTTTTGACGCAGATGCAAGATGAAATGATTGAAATTAACCAAGAAACTGATATTTGTGCATTGTATCATTCATCGGGAGATGTTGTGCAAGTTCAGTGCTAAAACATTCACCATGTTGTTGATGTAGCACAAATAGTTAAATCCTTCAGAGTGGGACCAGAGAGCAGAGATTCAAGAGTTTTGTGAAAAGAAAGACAAGGACATCCCAGAACTCTCAGAGGCTCACTGGATGGCACATCTGGGCTTCTCTGTTAATGTGACTGCACCAATGGATGAACTAAATGTTATGCTGCAAGATAAGGGCCTCTTTGCACACAAAATCTACAGCTTGGTGACAGCTTTCATGAGAAAGTTGAAGTTTCTTTCAAGTCAGTTAGAGGGCAACATTTTCACTCACATGTCAACACTACAGGAAGTCACACTATCTGCTAATCCCCACCACCAGTATTCATCAATGTTAGGGGCACTGCATGGGAAGTTTTCAAGAAGATTTGAAGGCATTCAGAACAGTTGAGAGGGAAATGTGCTTGATATTCCTTCGTTTACTTGTGTGGATAAAGCACCCAGTGATGTCCATCTTGAACTCATTGATGTCTGATCATCTACTGTCAGAGCCTTTGAAATCAGTATCACTGTCAGAGTTTTATTCCTCATTAGAATGAAAATCTTTCCCCACTTGAGAAGGCATGCTCAGATGATGGTTCTCTCTGGAGCCACCTACATGTGTGAACAGACATTCTCAGTGATGTCGTTTAAATCTTGATACAGATCTTCTCCCAGTGACGTTCACCTGTGATGGGCCCTTGCAGATCCACCTCAGACATTCAGCCTGACCACAGTGCACTTGTTCAAGCCCAAAACAAAAAAAAACAAAAATACTGCATGCAGTTATTGTTTGTTTTTATTTTTTGTGTGTGTCTTTTAAAACTAGTCAATAAAGTTATGCGCTACTTCATAAATGACACAAACAAATCTATTTTTTAACAACTCTTTATAAATGTTAAAGAGTGGAATAAATGTGTACTCCACCCTCGCATCTTATGTATTATTTGAGAGCTTGACCTAATTGCCTTATTGTCAGTAAGTATATATATATATATATATATATATATATATATATATATATATATATATATATAGTAACTGCAGACGATATGTGTTTGCATTACTTTGTTTATGCAACAGTGTTTTATTTTGAAAGCGTGTCTTGGAGATCGGATGTGCACGTACCGGAAGTAGCAGGTCACAGTTTGACATCAAAGACACGATGAACGAAAGGAAGTAGAATTATTGTGCTACTCTGACTTTTAAACGATTTGGCATTTATTCTTTCGGGGCATGCAGGTAACGAGGTCTTTTCATCTGTTTTTTGCAATATTTTTTATTTAATGTAGTGCTAAACATATAGTAGATGTCAATTTAATTAACATTGATGTTTAAGTAATGCTTAAATACCACCAACTACTTGAAGCATAAATCTAAATCTACAATGAAATGAAATGGTTCAGATCAAAGCATTTTTATGAGTAATTATGAAACTTACTCCAGACCTGAATGAAATTAAGAGAGACCTGAAAATTGATTTTTACAGACACTCTCCAGTCATCGCTTTCACTTTTTCTTTTTTTTTTCTTTTTTTGCAAATAAGAATGGGTGAAAATGTAATGTTAAATATTTTTGTAAGAAACATTGAAAGTCTTGTGATCTTCTGCCTTCACTTTACAATTAAGTGCTACTTTGTGTTGGTCTATCACATAAAATTCCAGCAAAATAAATTTGGTCTGTAGCTGAAGCATGACATTTGATGTCTCTGTATAAACACAACATTATTTATTTCATATTTCTCAGAGGTTGATGCATGTAGTAGCTACACCTCATGGCTTTCACTTCCATTTTGTGGAGTAGTCCACCAGATAAATCAGACCTTGAGCATTTCCTCTTATCATGCATTTAATGAATGTGTTCCTAATTGTACTTCTGTAGCATTTCTAAGTTTGTCACTCTCTAACTCTACAGACTGACTTGCGTGTAACGAAGTCGATAACAGCATCGGGTTTGCAATCTGTCTTCCTACCTCTGGAGGGAGGCGGCCCGTCTCTGTCTCAGCGCTTACAGCCGGTGATCATAATTGATCCGAACGTGAGGTTTATGCGTCACCAGCTTGTTCCCCGTGAGTGCCAATGTTTGTAAAGTATATATCATGAAGAAAACAGCAATACGCCTATGCTAAATGTAACTATTTTATTATATTAGAACTCATGGTTGATATTTTGGCCTCATCTTACATATACACTATTTACAAGTAAAGTTTTATTTCATCAGACTTTTTCATGTGAGAATATTTAACTCATTCCTGTTTAGTATTTATTTTAAGTTGAGAATAAGGCTTTTCCAGTCATTGAGTAATAGGCGTCCTGCTTAATTGCTAGGTTTTAAAACAAAAAACATTATTTTAAATCAAGAGGTCTCATTAAAGCTTGCATCACGTCTGTCTCGCCCTGCGTGTCTTTGACACAGGAGCGCCCTCTACCGAGCTGAGAGCAGTGATGCAGCGTCACTCAGAATAGAAAAATGTTCCATTGAGCCAGAACCATTATTATAATGTCACATTTCATTACACTATCCCATTTTTATCGGTTTCCCATACAAGCTGATATTGTAATATTGTTTTCTTCTCTTTTTTGCCGTGTTTGGCAGATTTCTGTCAAATCTTGATTCTTATTATCCCTTTTGCCTTTTTCCCCACACCTTATGCCCATTAATTCCTTGCTTCTACTTGTAGTCCACCTCTTTGTCATAACATATTTTTCTCTTTTTTTTCAGTTCATAGTTTGAGTGCCATTCATCAGCAACAGCATCCTCACCTATCCTCCCCGTCCAGAAGAGAAGGATTAGTTGCCTTGGGCTCCCACCGACCTGTGGAGCGAGCACATTCAGAGCCACTACCTTACAGCCACTCAGTCCTACCCCTGCATGCGGGCCATCACCCACACACCCACCAGCAGCTTTCCCAGTTGTACCACAAGGCTGGATTGGAAAGGTTTAAGCTGAGTGCACAACTAAGCAAGGTGAGACAAGGCAGGCATGAATGTCACCACGCTTTGCATTGATAACGTAGATTAAAAACCTGTAGTGGCTCTTGAAAAGAACTCATGCCTGTCAAACTTTTTGTCACTTTCTGTCAAGTTACAATCACAAACATTATTGTATTTTATTAAAAAATTTATGTCATAGACCAACACCTTTGAAAGTGTGGCATGCATATGCATTCACTCCCCTTTGTTATGATATGTTTAAAATAATATCCAGTGCTACCAATTCCCTCCAAAGCCACCTAATTATTAATTCCACTTATTTAATTTACTTATATCCCAGTATAAATACAACAGTTTTATCTCAGTGTCTTCTATCTTAGAGCCCAGATAAAAGCGTTAACAAACAGCATTATGAAGACCAAAGCACACTGCAGACAGGTCAGGGATAAAACTGTGGCTAAATGTTAAAGCAGGATTATGTTATGAAACAATATCCCAAGTCCCGGGAATCTCACAGAACAATGTTCAATTCATCAACTGAACATAGAAAGCGTACAGCAGTTGTGCAAACTCTCCAAGAGAGGAGAAATGGTAAAAAAAAAACAAGCCTGTTTGTGGTTGTAATGAAACAAAAAGTGAAAAAGTTTGAGTGGTGTGAATGCATCACTGTAGATCTATTAGTGTCTAAAAAAAGTTGATTCATCCTCCTGTAGGCCATGTGTGAATTGTAAAAAATATTTGCCTAAGCCAACGGGGATTAGGTTTCATCAGTTTGGTTTTATTATTCTGTCAAGAAGAGGAGAGAAATTTTACAAATTGAAAAGTGTCAAACTTGTGCTTTGAGTTAACTAAATGGCAAATTCACCGAAAAGTCCCATCTGACACAGATCCCTTCTGAGGACATGGACCTGGAGGAGACCGGATCAGCATCAGGTTCCGGGACAGGGTCTCTGTGCGGCTCTGAACTGGGCTCACTGTGCGAAGACGGCCACCGCAGGAGAGAAAGCACTGCCAGCACAGACTCGGTTTATGACACAGAGTCCATTACGTCTTCTCGGGAGAGCTTGATCGAGACATCTCAATCTCTCAGTCAGGTACTAATGTCAGTTTATGTTAAAATACACAAACAAATCTGGCAATAAAACAATATCAGTTCAACTATCCTGCAAAACTAAATTTAATTTTATTCATTTTAATTATTCACTTGAGCAATTTATTATACATAGAAACCACAGATTGATTCACCTGCAATGTCACATCCTTTCCCAAAACACCAATATGCTTTTCTTTACTAAAATGAATTTGCCTTAATATGCTATAACATTAGGGGGCACTGTTGCTTCATTTATACCAGCATTAGCACACTGTTCCCTATAAGACTCTTGTCCCAGAGAAGTAAAATTAAATCTTCCACATTATGAGTAATTTTACCAGCGGGAGGCATAGGAGTATCATATTTAGTTTACTCACAACACCTTTTACCAGCTCCAACTAGTCTTAAATGTTTATCACTTCCTCGTCTTCTCTTTTAACATCTGCAAAACACAGAGGCAGGTAATCCTCAGATCAACTTTCCAGGCAGATGCACTGGGAGTTCCTACCTTAGTTTGGCCTCATCAGTCTCACCAGCCTGTGATTCGGAGCCGTTCTCTACCACCCTCCACCTCCCTGACTCCGACTTTACATGCAACCGCCGCAATACCTTCACTGTCACTGTCCAGCCCTGCCACAGATGCTAAGCTACGTTTTACTACAGGTGAGTCAGTCGCTGATCCAGTTAGCGGAGGATTTTAGTGATCGTGTGTTTTGAAGGATTGAAACCATTTAAGAAGGAAATCTTCGGTTGTAAAGCATGATTTTGTGTGTGCCTATCCAGGTTTGGTTTATGATGCCCAGATGCAGAAGCACCAGTGTATTTGTGGAGACAACAGCCGCCACGCCGAGCATGCTGGGAGGATCCAGAGCATCTGGTCAAGACTACAAGAGAGAGGGCTTAAGAGCCAATGTGAAGTAGGAGCTATGCACATTGGTATATGATGAGATAAATAAACAAATGCCATAAATGTTCTGTGTTCACAAAAACCTTTCTGTGTTTAAGATAATCAACAGCAGAAAAGCCACCCGAGCAGAGCTGCTATCCGTCCATTCAGAAAACCACGTGTTAATATCGGGCAGCAAGATGGACAATCAAAGGCTTACTGGTAAGATCAATAACAGGACTGAAAAATCATTCATAATACTCCTATACCAATTATTTACTAAGTTATTCATAACCTTTGAATTTCTTGTGATTTTCTTTTCCAATCATAACCACAAACTTCAAATTATTGCTTGAAATAGAACAAAAATGGTACAGGATTTTAAAAATCTTTAACAACTTTCTCTGAAATAACAGCTGCTTATCATCTTGGGTATGTCTCTACAACCTTTGGTTGTCAAGAGATATACATTTTTTGGCCATTCTTCTTTGCATAATAGCTTAAGCTCAGTCATACTGGATGGAAGGGGTCTGCGATCCTTAATTTTAAAGTCTTGCCTCAAATTCTCAACTGGGTCTGGACTTTGACTGTACCATTCTTACTCATGAATATGATTTAAACTAAACCCTTCTGCTGTAGCTCCAGCTGTATGTTTAGGGTTGTCCTTGAAGCAGAGGTGGGTAGAGTAGCCGAAAATTGTACTCAATAAGAGTAGCACTACTTCAACATATTTTTGCTCAAGTAGAAGTGGAAAGTAGTCAGCCAAGAAATTAATAAAGTAAGAGTAAAAAAGTATTCAGTAAGAAGGCTACTCAAGTACTTAGTAGCTAATCATAACAACTGATGATTTGATGCTTAAAAGTTTTAAATTATGTAATCGGACAGACCAAAATATAAGGTTATGTTCAAGTTCTGGTATTTTGAAAGACAAAAAGAAAAAAATACAAAGAATAACACAATAACAGAACATCAAATTCAGGCAGAAGAAACACTTTTCGAACACATATTTTAACATTACACCTGAAAGCAATACTTCCAGCAGTTAATATGCAATATGTTAGAACAGTGGAAAGTACTTATAATGACAATATCTACTATTTACTGTACGTGCATTTGACTTCCAAGTGGCTCAGTGAGCTCTGCAGATAGAAAATAACAAAGTTTGTGTACAAACAAGAATTCTCACTTTAACATAAACTCTAGGTTTTTGTCTCTCTGGTCCAGTTTTGGTTAAAACAAGTCTGTTCTTTATTCATCAAGTTACTCAGAGTAGGTAGAGTAGCCAGAAATTTTACTCAAGTAAGAGTAGTGATACATGAGTAATAATATGACTCAATTAAAATTAAAAAGTACAGAGCAGTAATACTACTCCTAAATGTACATTTTGTTCAAAAAGTTACTCAAGTAAATGTAACTGAGTAAATGTAACTAATTACTACCCACCTCTGCCTAGAAGCTGAACGTCCACCCATGTCTTAAGTCTTTTAAAGCCTCTCACGGGTTTTCTTTGAGGTTTTCCCCGTTCTTAGCTCCATTCTTCTTCCTATCAACTCTGACCCACGTTCCTGTCCTTGCTAGACTAAATCCCATGGCATGAGGCTGCCACCACCATGTTTCAAAGTGGGGATGGTGATACAGTAAGGCCGGATGATAATTCAATAACAGTATACATCGATTGATAGACACGTGGTGCAATAGTAAAAAAAAAAAAAAAAAAAAGGTAAATAAAAAGTTCAATAGAAGAACAGTTTTTCTTCCTTGGACATTCTAGCCTATCATGTAGTTATACTATAGTCATTACATCCTCCCAACTAATCAGAAACATTAACCCAGGAATGCTTCATCACCAAGCTCTGCCCCCTTCAAAGAGTTCAGAGAGCACATGTTCTTCTTCTTTCTTTTTTTTTTTACTTGCAGTTTTGGTAAAAAGTTGAATAAAAGGTTGAGTTTGAATTCAGTGTTCTTTATCTAAAATTAGGTCATCAAGCAACAGCATAACCCAGTCAGGGCTGCACTTAAAATATATGTTTTGAATGTTTTGATAATTATCAATATCGATCAATACGATTTCTATTTGATCAATATGCTTTTTTTCCTATATCGTCCAGCCCTAATGTACAATATTAGTTCTCGGCTCTCTGATATGACCAGAGCACCTTCCTCATGTTTGCCGTGTCCCTGAGATGGCGTTGGGGAAACTAGACACAGGACTTATATATTTCTTTCATCAATGGCTTTCTACTTGCCACTTTTCCATAAAGACTAGATTTGTGGAGTTGGCTTGTCAACAGATTCTTTCACCTGAGCTGTTACTCTTCCAGAGTTAAAATACTCCGGCTGGTTGGTTCTCTGATTAATGCTCTGCTTTTCTGGCCTCTCAATTTAAGTGGACTGCCATGTCTTGCTCGTTTTGCAGTCTTTATTCCTCCCATTTACAAAATGACAAATCTAACAGTGCTCTGTCAGATTTTTAGAGCTTGGGATATTGCTGTATAACCTAACCCTGCTTTAAACTACTCCCTAGCTTTATCCCTGACACTCTCTGCTGTGTTCCTCTGGCACCATGATGCTGCTCGTTCACTAATGCTGTCTAACAAACCTCTGAGGGCATCACAAGGCAGTTGGATTTACACTAAAATCAAATCATACACGCCTCAAAATTGTTGAGGCAATCATTGACACTGTTTTTCTAGGGATCTCAAACTCAAGGGGCTGAATGCATATTCACACTTTTTGGGGTTTTATGTGGGAAAAATCTTGAAGACCATTTATATTTCTCCTTTTGCATCACATTCATGCACTACTTTGTGGTGCTGTTTCACTCAAAATGGCACTAAAAGTCATTGACGCTTTTGATCATAATGTAAAAAGGTCTGAAGTTTTTGTTGTGTACATTTTGTGTAGTCAATGTGATAAATTCACAACTGTTAAATGCTACAAATATTTCTATGCAGGACCACAGAGTTTTGTGGACTTACCATGTGGAGGTGTAGGGGTGAGTCCTGCTCTCTCTCTCTCTCTCACACACACACACACACACACACACACACACACACACACACACACACACACACACACACACACACACACACACACACACACACACATCACAGATTTGTTTTAAAACTCTAGTCATGTGGGAATATTTCCACTTATCTAATTGCATTACTGAGCAGCAAACATTACATGCCTTATTATGCCTCATTACACAATCTAGGTAATGATACTACCAATTGCTCATGCTATTGTTTTTGGCTAAGACAACTTTAAAACTTCCAAAATCAAAGTCTGTACAATTGTCAGAGGGGGAGGAAACAGCAAGAGAGAACATATAACAGCTGAAGATAATTTTTTTTTTTGACTTTTTTGCTTGGGTACAATAAAAGAGGATGTGGATGAAATGAAATGATATTAAGCTTATAGGAAAGAAGGAAAAATCTGCAGGGGGATGGGTGGCATCTGATAAGAGCACCGATGTGCCTGGATTTCCGGCCTTTAGCTGCTAGAGTGAAGAGGAGTGATTGGATCAAGATGGCATACCTTGTGAAAAAAATCTTATTATTTCAGTGTTCGCCCAACAACACAGCAGAGATAACTTTTAAAGTGTACGAAAACAAAGAAACGCATAGAAAACTCACAAGAAAATGAAATTCAGTAAACAAGAAAAAGAATAATTATATATCTTTATCGCCGCTCACATTTCATTATCCTTAAATGATATGTAAACAATACTTTCACAGGACCCTTATTTAACATTGTTTTTTTCTGGGATGTATTAAAAAGATTTAACAACTTTATCTAATATAAAAAACCTTTTGACCAGTTTTTTTCTGCCTGTATCATCTGGTAAGTTAATAAAAAATGTTTCAGAAACACTGTGCAGGAACCTGTCCATTCTTTTCACATATTTATGTGGGAAAAAAAAGTCTGATTGTAGTGTGTTTTCCATTGTTTTACCAATAGGTGGACATTGATACAGTCTGGAATGAGCAGCACACAGCAGTTGCTTCCCAAATGGCTGCAGGGTGCATCATAGACCTGGCCCTTAAGGTGGCACAGAGAGAGCTGAAGGTGAGTGTTTTTGTAGCAGAGTATATCATAGCTTTTGTAGGATGGATGATTTTTTTTTTTTTTTTTGTAATCAAAACAAATAAGCCCAGATGGCTGAATTGTGGACTTCCAAAACTTTGGTTGAACCTTGGGTACAATTCCCAGATCGCTGACGGTGCTCCTTGTATCTGTTCGAACATTTATATGGATGCATAAACAGCATGAAAATGTCAGGCCTTCATGCCGTTGTGACAGGACACAGGTTCTGTGTCCCGGAGATGAAGGTGTTTTGGTGTGAAATGTGCATGCTCGGCTCCAGAGCACTGGAACTGGTTCTGTACCAACAAGGTGCTGACCGGTCACTCAGTGAGGAAGAAGCAATAGCTCCAACCAAAGCATTAAAAAAAAACATTGATTACATTTTGCCAAAACTCTAGTAAACTATTGTGAGAAGCTTGTGGGAGGCTGTCCAAAACATTTCAGCCAAGTCCTACAGTTTAAAAGTCAGTTTTAACAAATAAGGAAATGTATGTAAACGTATGAATTGGTAGAAAGTAATACAAAAAACTGTGTATTTTTATGGCGTTTAGCAAATACAAGTAATTTTGATCCTAACTTACCTCAACAGGAGTAGTTTTCAGATTAATATAGATTGTCTATTATAGGGTTTGAATTTGCCGTGTTACAAATAGTATTTACTGTGCGAGTGAAGGGACACTGTCGTACAGTAATCTGAATGTATTTGCAGCTCCTCGCTTTTTGTGCATCCTATTAATATATCTGAAGCAATTTCACACGAATGCTTTTGCGCTTTTGTGTTGAAGAAAAAGTTGTTAAAGGAGCGAGGTGCTAAGATTGTTTCCTGATCTCTCACAGAATGGTTTTGCAGTGGTGAGGCCCCCGGGACACCATGCAACCCGTTCCTCTCCTCTGTAAGTACAGAAACGTGCACACATGTACACACACGTGCATACTAGGAGCTAAGGGGGGCTGCAAAGGGCATTTTATAAACCAGCTACAGTATACTTCTAAAGGAGGAAAAAAAAAAGACAGAGAGGGAGTCTAAGTCTGTCTATGTTAATGTATGTGTGGCGTGTACTACCTGCCTGATGCCTGAGGCCAGCCACCTCCTCCACGTTTTCTTTAAAGCTTTCAAGACACAAAGCAAAGCACCTCAAAAGAGACGTGCAGGAGGTGTGTGTCCATGCACCCTGCACATGTGCTGTGTGTGGATATGTGTGGATGTGCATACTTGCGTGCATTGATTTGTGTCACCCTTTGATAGCAGGCATTAGCCAAATAACCACATTCAGCTGTGGCCGTGTGTGTGAGCTCAGCAGCGCTTGTCACTGGTTATTTATGGTGTGATAATGATTTTTCTTGATGAGCTAAGTTTGGACAGCCTATGATATGCATTGTTCACACACACACACACACACACACACACACACACACACACATTTAGGCAACCCAATGCTGACACTGCCTCTTCTGACATTCCTCTATTGTTTTCCATGCATCGACACTTTCTTTGCATACCTTTGTTGTAGACAGCCAACGTTAGTGAGTTCATTTCTCCGAAATCATCCCCCAACATCCCGCCAGATTTGTGACAGCACCTTGGTTTGGAATCTGTATTAAATTTTATGATAAGCTATGCTTTCAGTTTGTCGTAAAATTTGTGACTTCTGCGTTCCTCAGGAGAGGAATATTTTAGACTCAGCATGATATTCTAATAACAGAGGGCGTTTTTGTTTGTTAGCTGAGAAAAGGCAAATACAGAGCAACGTAAAACACACTTGTTTCCCAAATAATATACGGTTGACGTTAACGTGGCAGGAGTCGACGATTGGACTGTCATGGCCTGAAGAGGCGCCACACAAAGCCAAAGAACTGTCCTGCAGGTTCCTACGGACCATATGGGGATTTTGTGAAATTAATTTGCTGGAGATGCGGTGATAAACACATGTGGCTGCCACTCTTCCTGTTTGTTTGTCCACAGGGGCTTCTGTTACTTCAACTCCGTGGCCATCGCAGCCAAGCAGCTCCAACACAAACTTAACGTCAGCAAGATCCTCATCGTGGACTGGGTAAGGCCCAAAAGGACGACCAGCATCACCCTTTGCTTCATGGACACAATGCAAACCTACTGGGAGAAAATCTTTTCCTGGGTGCAAAAACAAAAAAGAAAAACAGGGATCCAGACATACAGTAGCACTCCTAATCATCATTTAGATCATTTAGACAGTTATTTCTGTTATCCACGTGTCAGCCGAACTGTCACATGTGCTTAGAGCTAACTCAAAATCTCACACAGGCACATAAAAGTTGAACGCGGCATACATGTGCTGATATTGATCCATAGCCAGCCGTTGTCTCTGCTCAACATGTGTGTATTTGAGTCTGTATAATATCTTTGCGAAGGCCATACTCTCCAGCATAATTCAGTTTGAAATTATAGTTTATTAATAAGATCATAAAGCAATTTAAATAGAATAAGTACTTTTGGTCCTGATGTGGAAACGTTTTGCTAGTTTTACAAACTGTTTGCTCCTTTTCAGGTCATGTGAGACATATTTGTGTTTTTGTAATTAGCTCTACTGTCTGAATTAGTTTGAACAAATGTTTAATATACTTGCATCCACTCATGAGTATCTCACTAAATCTTGTCCAGGATGTGCACCATGGCAACGGCACCCAAGAGGCCTTCTATAATGACCCGAGTGTCCTGTACATCTCTCTGCATCGCTATGATGATGGGAACTTCTTTCCTGGTAGTGGACATCCAAGCGAGGTACTTGTACAATATATATCTTTATATCCTAATTACAGAAGCCCACAGCAATAAAACTGTCTGTGGATTATTTGATATTGATTCAGCAGGTGTTGTCAATTACACCTATTTTATGCCATATCTCATGAAGAGAGTGGTATTACTATAACCTTGCCGGCAAGCTCCATCCTCGTGGTATTTGTGCGTTCACGAACACACGAGAATCCATCTTGTCTAACTCACGCATCAACAGTTTCAGACCGACTCAAAACGGGTCGGCCAATCACGTTGCAGTATTAAGGTTTACGGTGGGGCATACCAGCTGTGACGAAGGCAAGAAGTGCCAAGCCCACTGCTGAACCAAAATAAACATGGCAGTGCAGGTGGCACATGCGTAGCTGCTGCTATCACATCTGTTTTGTCAGAATTTACGATTGTCACGAGTGTCCCTGTGTTTCATTTGATACCGTGATTAGCTAAGACCAACTTTTGTTAGGTGCCGCTTCATCCAATCAGTTCAGAAAGTTCTGTTGAATGTCCCTCGTTTCCTCGAACAGATTCGATGGGAGCAGACCCAGACTGATAATGTACAGAGCGCATAGTGCTACACATTATCAATCTGGCTGGCCAGGTAATGGATGTATGTATACCCCTTGAAATGTTTTCTGTTTTGTAATGCTACCACCAAAACTGTCAATGTATCTTATTATCCAGTAAACCAATAGAAAGTAATAATTAAGGATGAAAAAGGGAAATACATTTCAACACATGCCAAAAGTAAATTTTGTATTCAGTTCTCCAGCCCCCTGATGTCAATATTCTGTCCAACCACCTTTCACTGCAATTACAACAAGTCTTCTTGGGGTGTCTGCAGGTTTTACACGTCTAGAGTAGATAAGGTAGATGAGGTGTTTCTCCAAACAGCATTTTTATCCCCCTGGAAGATGACTGTCTGCACAAGTTTTAGGTGTTTTGCAGCCTTGACCAAGTTTTTTTCTGGGTTGTCTTGTATTTAGCTCAATTTATCCTCCTATCAACTCTGACTATCTTTGCTGTCTCTGCTGAAGAAAAGCATGTCATAATGCTGCCACTAAAGTGTATTTATAAGGGTATATTCATGGTGCTATTCCTTCATGGATTTTTTTTTAGAAACATCTAAGAGCTTCACAGATCTGCTGTATTAATATTACATTATTTACAGCTGTACTGCAGATTGTACTGGACGTTTGACGTCATGTGCTTTTACACAGCAGAGTATTTGGTATTTGTTTGAGTATGAATCCTTTAAAAAGCAAGCTTAAGGTCTCATGTTTTTTTTTTTCACTCTCCCACTGCAAGTCTTGCGTCATCTTTGTTTGTGTGACAATTTATTTAAGACAAATTTCTAAACGCCACCAGCATGTTTATGAAGGGAACGGGCCATGAAGACGTTTTATTGTATGTTTCAGTAACTGCTGTGCGTATGTTTACCTTCGTACTTCTGGTTGAGAAACTTTGGGGCCTTCGGAGGTCAGTCCCTCTCAGCAGGATGTATGACGCTGAATTGAACGGCTGTTTGAATCCAAGAAATTGAGATGCCTATGTTTTCTTCCTGTGGTCTTACCCAAAACCGAAGGTAATGATTATCCTAGTCAGCTGAACGGACCCCATCCCATGCTGACATTCGCCACCCATTCAATCCCCCGCATTCCTTCTTCTCACTCTGCCATCCTCCCCCACAATAATACTCAGTGTTTTCCCATAAAATCTCACAAGGAGCGGCACATAAAAACGCTTTGTTGGCTTGGATGTGGCTTTGCCTGAAGTGGACTGTTGAGCAGTGTGGTAAACCTCTGGAGTCTCTCTGTCCCCCCGTGTAGGTATATATCTCACCATGGGGTAGGGGTCTGATGTCATCGTCATAACAGAGAGCGCAGAGTAGCTCACAAAAACCAGCGACGGTCTAATTCAGTCCAGTAAGTCCTGAAACATGAAAGAGAGACAGAGGACAAAGAAGAGTGCAAGGCACTCGGAGCTATCGCAGAAATGGTATGTTTGGTTTATGTGAGTGTGCTTGTGTATCCGACTGTGCGCCCTAGCACACGCATGCGGGTACATTAACAGTTGGCAGAGGACAGGAGGCCTCATGTGTTTTTCGTTTGCCCCGCGAACATCCCGTCCACTGAGAGAAGAATGGAGACAGACGCTCTGTGATGCTCATCAGCATTCTTTCTCTTTCAAGCATCCTCTCACACCCATGCTCTCACTCACACACACACACACACACACACACACACACACACACACTCACACACACACACACACACACACAAAGGAAATTACCACACATTGTTGCCAAGAGGGTGTCAATCAACCTCCTCCACTTCTCCTCAAGCTGACACATTGACTGATGGTGAAGAGTTTGGGGAACAGCTAATGGCTTCTAGCAGGACTACAAAGAGAGGGAGACAGGAATCCTTAGCTTCTTTCCAAGGGCCAGGCCTCCGTTCATATTCTGCCCCGAGTATGCGAGGTCAGCCTGAGAGAAGCTCCATCGCCTCTGCCTGCCATCTTTCTTAAACCTAGAAAATAAGTTGTGTTGAATAAGATTCGGTGTCTTATTTTAACTCTTATATACAGAATAATATATAATCATGATGCTTTTAGTACATGAATATAATTTACAGTATCTCGTATATCCTTATTCATTTTCTTTTTTTCTTTTTGTAGATCAATCAGCCCATTTAAGTTGTACCCTAAAGCTTGGGAACTATAAACGGCTGTAACTATGATCTGGCTCAGTGATTTATAAAGGCCAATTGACAAATTGTATAGAAATCAAAATGGAGGGACAGGGGTGTTGAATTAACAGCCATCCGTATTTCATTTAGGAACCATAATCAGTCCCTGGTGTTGCCTTAAAGAGATGCAGCAACTTTCCCTCTGTTGCTGCAACACAAGGTTTTGCAACAGTTATGATGATTTTGCGAATATTTCACACAAATGTGTCATCATCATGGAGTTTCTCAACTTTTACTGAAGAGTTGTTTACTTTTTTTTTGACATTCTCAGTGATTTTTTTTCCTGGTCTGTTTTTCTCCAGGTGGGTTTTGGTGCAGGTCAGGGCTTCAATGTCAACGTGGGATGGACTGGTGGTCTGAACCCTCCAATGGGGGATGCTGAGTACCTGGCTGCATTCAGGTAAATAAATAACTTTTTCTCTTTTATCCAGGGAGGATATAAAATACGTAATTCTATAATGGGAATGGGAAACTTTCATCTCATGCTGTTTTACCTTCAGAAAATCCACTCAGTTCAGTGTTTCATAACTGAACCCAATGATGAGAGGAATGAGATTATCAATCTGGTTTGAAATTTAGTTTTGTTCAATTACCCTTACCTATTATCTTATATCAATCCCAATGTCTTAAATCATTAATGAAGCTTTTGTTAATTTGTGTAAAACAAAGTTCATATGTTATATCTATTGATCAGCACCTGTTGATGAGTGATGTCCCTGGAATTTAAAGCTATTTTCCTGTTTTTACATCCATATCCTTTCAGATTTTCCCCATATCCACCTAATCTTTCTGAGGTTTTATACGGTAGACTCAGACCTATTGTTGTATGAACAAGCGTGACTCAAACAGGCAGGGGTTGGCCAGGGTTTTAAATGATTAAAATGATTTGGTCAAAAATAACAATTTGACTGGTTACTGTGTGTCTGAATGCATTTCTGTGCCATCCGGTCATCAAAGTCCTGTTTGATGACCGGATTGCACTGTTACAGAAAATGACGCTTCCTTGGAGTATGCAAGTATGGATGGGAATTATTTTTGCTTTGATTAATTTATGTATTTTTGAATATGTGGCTTGTCTTACATTGTATTGTCAATAACACCATATACAGCACCTTGAGCATCTACATTATTACCACCACAATTTACATTTTGGAAATTTTAAAAATCTGTCTTATTGTTTCAGCATTTAGTTGCTCAGTTAAGAAAAAAAATTGTCTGCATGTGTGTACTGCCCCTTTTACTCTAAATAAATAGCAAAATTCAGTAAACGCAACTGATTTAAAAATGTATGCTGTTTATACTGAAGTCTACCTGTGTGTGACTTCAGTATAAATACAGATGTTCTCTGAAGGCCTCAAAGGTTTTTTTTTAGAGAACATTAGAGAACAGAAGATGCTGATCTGGGCAGATAAGACTAAAACTAGCACACCACAACATGAAACGTCCTGGTTACAGCATCATGCTGTGGGGATGCCTTATTTTTTGGCTAGATGCAAAGAAGCTGGTCACAGTTGGTGAGAAAATGGATGGAGCCAAATACACATCTATCCTGACTGAAAACCGTTTTAGGTTGCTGCAAGAGACTTGAAACTGGGCAGATGGCTGACCCTCCAGCAGGAATACAACCGTAAACATACAGTCAGAGCTAGAATTGAAAGGTTTAGACCAAAACACATTCAAGAGTGAGAAAAGACTGAAGTCCAACACCAAATCCAGTTGAGAATATTCAGCATAGCTTGAAAATGTATGTTTAGAGACACTGTAACTCCTCCTTGTGTGTTTTTGTTTATAAAACCTTTTAAAACAAGTCTCTTTCCATGCACTTCAGTTTTCTGCTACTTTTTCGCATAAAATCCATGTAAAAAAAAACATCAATGACTGGTCGTAACATGATAAAATGTGAAAACACTCATGGAGTTTAAATACTTGGAGTAAAACAATGTTCAGTTTGCATACTGCTGTTGGTGGTATTTGTTTGGGAAGCAGACATCTATAATGCTGAACGAGTTTTAAATGCATAACAATCCCTCTTTATGGTGGTGGTCCCTAAACCCACAACACTGAACATAAATTCTGTGCATGCAGCTGAACGTGAGCGTTAATACCTTTATCTTTCAGTACCACTCGAGGCCAATGCAGAACCTGTTTAAATCACATTATCACTTGTACACATATTGGATATAGTCCAGTTTTGCACCGCTGTTAAATAGAGGCCAGTTTGGGCAAAAGCTACTTATTGACACGTTGAATGCGAAGCCCTACACCTAGGGGCTACCATAGCACACCTTCCCTGCGACCAACTCCTCCGCTTCATTCAAGCTGTTAGTCCCAAATGAATGTGGTTTGGTGGTGCGCAGCGCTGTAATGAAAACAGAATGCATCTGTCAGCAGCACTGGCTCGCCACCAGATGAATAAAACGCTATGTGAGCTCTTCATGGTGCTTGCTTCAGACACAGTGGGTGGGCCCCTCATCACAGGAAAGATGCTAATGAGCTAACCCATACTGGTAAAATCCCATCGACCCAATAGGCTGCCTTGAAAACACCGTGCCCAGTGTTTACTGGAGTTCTGGATCCCAACTAAGAAACAACGGGTCCTTTTCCTGAGCAGGCGTCTGGCTTCAGTATTTTTCACCCAGTTTAGGAAATTGCAAGTGCTTTCATGTGTAAAACTTCCTCAGTTTAACCACAGCCTATTCTGCACTGTTTTGTGCTTTGGCCATGAAACCTACATCATGCTGTCTGAAGGAGGAGCCTTCTGGTGGTCCAGGACTTTTGTCACAGAGGATTCTGGGCTCAAGCAGGTTTTCTCAATAACTTGATGAGCGTTAGAGAAAAGAAGAATCCTTATGTTTGAATGATTCAAGTTGGCACTGTTTTGTTACCCAAGGGTGTCAGTTAGTGGTGACTAGCATGCTGTGGGGTAAAAAAAAAAAAAAAACTGCATCATGATTTGACCTTAATGCAGTTAAGTCTCTTTGATCATATCCCAGTTCTTTGGCTCGATATGCATATGTAATTTAGACGACAGGGTGTCTTACACTCTTTGTGTCTCTTTCAGTCGGAAAAGATCTTTGCTGTTGATGGTGTACGTCTGTTCTGGGGTGTGTATTAGTGGCAGACGAAATGCTGTGGTTGATTGTGGCGGCTGGGACTCCCATCACAATCAACAGAGAGCACATCACCCCGGAGAGCCATGAGGTCATACTTGCTTTTTAAAATGGTCCGAATCTAAGGTGCGTCCGCTCACAGGTAGCTCAGGACCATGCCTGCTCATTTCCCCCCCAGTTACTGACAAACAATGAAGTTATGGAGGGAAGGAGAATACAGCTGAAGAGAGGAGAAGAAGTGGGGGGTGCATTGTTAGGGAATCCAAAGGCGGCGTAATTAGGCCCAATGGATCCCAGATGGCTGGCTGTCAGTGACGTGAGAAGAGGGACGAGCTCCTAATAGGAACCAGACGCACACAAATGCCTTTGAACTGCCGCTGAGAGAAAAAGAGCGAGTAAGAAGGAATCAAACGCGGCATGGGCCGCGCGCTCTTGCTAAATAACTGGCAGCAGGAGAGAAGAGGAAGGAAGATGGAGAGTAGAGAAGCTTGGAAAGTGGTCTCTGCTCAGATAAGAGATACCAAGTATTTGTCCCTTTAAAGAACATGTTTGGTTTTTGACACCTGTCTCAAGTCTGGTCTTTGCTTTTATTTTTCCCAGCTGCATGGATAGACAATCACAACGACGACAGGTTTTTTTTCTCTTAGCATCAGGGTTCTGCTTCACATTCAAACAGTTGCACACATTTACACCTGGGAGGTGCACCACCTCTTAGAGGTTGGCTGTCTTCCAGCGGTGGATGGAGAGCTGAGATCAGGCACTTGGAGCTTTGCCTTTGATGACTTTTTTCTTTTCATCATTTTCAAATGGAAGGGCGTGTTCGGCCCAGTAAAAGCTTGTAGTTAACAGTCCAGAAGATGCCCTCACAGGATGGACGCTCCAGTAGAAAATCAATCACTTCAACAACCCTATGTTCTAGCGTTGTTGTGCTGCCATCTGAAAGGAATCCAATCCCATTACGAGTTCTCCTTTTTTTTTCCTTTTTTTTTTTACACATCGTTGTCTTTTATTTACTCCTAATTGTTCTCAGGAGCACCTGCTGAAATGTTAGAGCTCCCAGATTTCCCTCAGAATCATGCTTGTCAAACATGAAGGATTTGCTTAACAGCCCTCAGTTTTCCCTGTTTGTCTTCAGGGCTGTGGTGATGCCCATTGCCCACGAGTTTTCCCCTGACGTGGTCCTGGTCTCCGCCGGCTTCGATGCCGGTCGAAGGGCACCCGCCGTCCCTGGGAGGATACACGGTCACAGCCAAGCGTAAGGAGCAGCCAGGCTCTCATCCACACACAGCATCTTAATCTCAGCAGGAGATAAGGCTGGGTTTCTAAAAACAGTTCAATACAGTCACTTGTCCTGTGTCTCAATTTTATTTGACATAATTTTTTTTTCATGACATAAATCTGTCATGTTCACATAACCATGACACGAGGACAGCTTAAAAATCACCAGTTTGAACGAGCTATGTGAACCTTTTACTGCATTCTAGTTTCCTTTTCAACCAACCTCTGCGTTCTTGGTTCTGATCTCTGCCAGTTTTCGGCTTCTTGACTCGTCAGCTGATGTCACTGGCCGGGGGCAGGGTCGTCCTCGCTCTGGAGGGGGGCCACGACCTCAAAGCCATCTGCGACGCCTCTGAAGCCTGCGTCAGCGCCTTGCTCGGCATGGAGGTAAGATGCGTCACATCTCCTCCCGGGTCTTAACCTAGACATCCCGTCCCCAGATCACTAATGGTGTGGTGTGTCGCAGGTGGAGCCGCTGTCCCAGTCGCTCCTGGACCAAAAGCCCTGTGAGAACGCAGTGCACTCTCTGAAGAGAGTCGTCCAGATTCAGGGTGAGGAAACAACATCAAGTTTACTGCAAAGAATAAGATTTGCAGGGGAAAATGTTCAAATAAAGCAAACTTGTTGAGTCTACTTGGTGTAAACGTGCTCAGATTCAGGGCCTTGGTAAAGAATTCTTACCTTTTTACATTTTAATTGCATAGCAGTCTAAATACAGCTGCTCTATGAAGGCCTCTGAGATTTTTTGGTGCATTAGTGAACAAGCAGCATTATGAAGACCAAGATAAACTTGGGGTAAGGTTATAAAGGAATATCCTGAGCTTTGGACATGATCACTGTTCAATCCATCTGAAACTGTAAAAAATGGAGGTGGACCTTCCAGCAGAGTTCAGACTTATTCAGAACTAGGAAATCTGTGACTGAAGGTAAAACTATTTCTGTTCACAGATGATCTTGCTAGCCTACGTTGCCCAACACTTTAGCCTGTAAATGTCCAAAGCTTGTAGAGAAATCCCCGTAAACATTTCCAGATGTAATTACAGCAAAATGCAGTTCTAACAAATATTAATTTGAGGGGGGGCTGAATGTATTTTTTTGTTTTTGTTTTTTCGCTTCTAAACAAACAGTCCAAACCATGTATCATGATCCTCCAGCTGGTATATCCCAGACAAACCCAACAGCACAGATGGAGGTTTGAGGTTGCGAAGTGACAAAATGTGAAAAAGAGCCATGAATAGTTTTGTAAGGCATAGTGCGATCCACTGCAGAGTTTGCAGCACTGATTGGGTAATTTCTGTTGTAATGAGTCTGGGGCACAAACAAAGAAACTCCAAGCCTTGCAGATCATTTGTACAACAACTGTCACAATAAATAGGAGCTGAAGATAAATTTCCCTCAGTCGGCTGAAAGGGAATCTACAGGCTTGCATCAACAAATATTTTTCAGTAGATGATTTATTCTGGCCATATTTTTCATACTCATTGGTGCTGAATGAGGTGCCTGCCTATAATGTCTGGTCAAATATCGTTAATATAGACCCTGTAACTGGTCAGCCCATAAATACCTTATAGAAATGATGTTTTCAAGTCATCTTTAATATGGGCATAAAAAGCTTAAACAACACATTCGATGTTAATGATTTATAGTTTTCCCGTCTAGTTTTTACTCAACAGCATGTTGCTGTTCTCAATAATTCATAGCAATCCCTCTTTTCACTCTATTTAACACTTTTTGACCTCTTTGCTTCTGCTCCCTGATCACCTCTCCTCCCTCCCATCCCGGTCTTCCATCCCTCCAGCCGTCCCACAAAACAGACACACACTCGCACACAGCTACCCTGGCTCCAATTATCTTCAAACACTTCTCTGGCACACGACCTTCGCAACATCCCCTCCTGATTGCACACAAATGTTATCCCAACCAAATTAGATTAATTAAAAATATTTGAATAGCCACAGGAATGTTAAGCCCATAATTCAGGCCTGGGGTGAAGTATATGTAAGTTGCATGCTCAGCCAGAAAACACACACTTATAGGGGAATAGGGGAACAAAGTTTCAGTCGCTGAGCTTCTTTTCTTTCTTTCTTTCTTTTTTTTTATTTTGCGTTTTCCCCCCATTGTGCGACAAAGAACTGCGAGCCCTCAGAGAACAGACTGAATCTGAGTTTACATTTCTGAAATTATCAAAACGGATATTTAGACCAGGGGCTGTTTATTCCGCAGTCTTTGCTTATATTCACATCAAACATCTACATCTAGTGGATCAAACACCGAGCCGTACTTTCTGGTAGTTCAGGCGCGTCCCCTCAAGGAGCAGTTCAGAATGAAAACAGGAATGAAACCAAGACTGAGGCCATTAATCTTTTCTTTCTTCCTTACTTGTTTCCTTCCTCCTCTCCATCTTTTTTCCACCCCTCCCAGGTGAGTTCTGGCAGAGTGTGAGGGATTCAGCCGCCACCGTGGATCTGTCCTACCTGCAGGCACAGAGACACAGATTCAGGCGAGACTCAGACAGCGAGGCAGTCACCGCCATCGCCTCTCTGTCCATGGGCTCCCTCACGTCAGAAAGGTAAAAATACGCGTGATTACTATTAGTCTTGCACCAAGAAATCCGCTGGTCATCCTAATAATATCCTACTGAAAAATCAGATCCTTTCCCAACCGGCAGTCTCGGTTGTTTATAAGTGAATTCAGAGGATGCACAGAGATGAAGTTATTTAAAAATGAACTTTATTTTGTAGCATATTGAGACAGATCTGGCAGATCATCCAGAGACAACCAGACTAGCAGGTTACAGGAAGCCTGAACAGAAAACTACAGATTTGCAGTTTTATCCCTTTGAGTGGTCGACCTCTGTCTGTAATGGAGCTTGTTAGTTCGGAAATGTTTACAATCTTTTTGGAAATGTTTCAGTTTAGGTGAGGATCTCTATTCTGTATGGAAGATACACGAAGGCCACTCTCTTTTAGTAATGCTAACCAAACTAATGACTCACTTAAGATGCTACAGACGGCTTAGAATGTCAACTCTGTCATTTTCGCTTTGTTTTAAAATACTTAAATCTAGTTTTACAGCAACTGCTCAAGGCAGACAGACTGTAAAGAATACATTTTGAATGCCGTTCCTTACATCCTCTAAAATCTCCCGAAAGCTCAAATTGGACACAAAACTCTTAATTATCTACGAGCTAAACATGACAGCAGCATTGCAATTTATGTGTAACAACATTTTCTTTCTGCTTTAAAGGAAACCACTTGAAAGAATGTGAAGGGGGGAGAAAAAAAAAAGGATGCCTTGGACCTAGACTCAGTGGAAACATGCACACACACGGACACATAAAGCTATGCATCTGGATCATCACTGGAACATGCAAACCTGCACTACTGCCGGCTGCAGCGTGACCGCTCCGATTCAGAAACATGAGAAACAGAGTTCATTCATGTCCTCAGAAGATCTCTGCAGCCTCTTCCCAAAAGGGACATTGATCACAGAACTAAAAAAAATAAAAAAAAGTTAAAAACTTGTCCAAACTATGAATAATGAAGACCTGGTGCTAAATGATGTAGCGTGAGCGGAGATGACAAATTACCGGTCGCGGCGAAAACCTGCACAGACCACTGAGACTCTAGTTATTTTAAAAGACGGTGCGTCGGCAGAGCGGGACGGCGGCAGGTGAACGGTGATCCGTTTTTCTGCACGTGACAAAGATCGAATGAAGAAGAAGGAAAAAAGAAAAAAAAAAAAAAAAAAAGGTCAGTTTATTCTGACCGTCTTGCACTGTGATGGTTCCGCAACTAGACAAGAAGCATGTGAAGCGTGACGACAATCAAACAGTTTTGTTTGTTCTTATTTTTACTTCATTTGAATATCCATTTATTTGACATGTGGCCCACATTTCTGTGGATGTCAGCATGAGATTTTTTTTTTTTTTTCAAGAGACCCAGAGTGAAGCTACAGCGGAGTCTGAGATACATATGTTTCATATTGCTTTCTGTGTCCACATATTTTCTTAAATCTCTTTTTCTTTTTTTTTTCTTTCTTTCTTTCTTTCTTGGCCTGTCAGCAGAGCACATGCAGCAGGAGTTTAAATAGCTGCAGTTATTGTTATCACCCCCTGACAGATAAAAGAGGACACATCACTCTTTTATAAAATACATCTTAAAGATGCAGAAATACGGTCGTATTGGTGGCATTAGTCACAGCCTAGAGCTAATACCTTAAGCGAGCTGGAGTGTCGATGTTATGGAGGACAGTTATGGATTTGAACGAAGCTCCAGTGAATTGTGACCACTTGGTATAGATCGTATATAGTTTAAACCAGGGATTTACATCCTCTGTCTAAAAAGACACACGATCACTTATTCCTCACTGTCTGACATTAAATCAGGCTAAACGTTTCATTGTTCAGGTCAGTTGGGCTTACTGAAATTAGTTACATTTGCTCAATGCCTGAATTTGATGGAATTTTGCATTGCTTTAGTTAAACTTCATACGTTTACATACGCCAGTATCGGGATGCTTTTACTCTATTTGGCAAAGCCAAAATGATGATGTCTTAGTTTCTGACTGGTTAAGTCGCAACATCTGAGCTAAATGGAGGCAAACCTGTGGATGTTCTCAAACACGCTGCTTCCTTGTGTGGCATCACGGCAGACAGGTTATGTGACCCGTTCTGTGTCCCTGAGATGATCGGGTCTCAGTGTGAGAAGTGTGTGTCAACCCGAGGATAAAGGCAGACCAGCTGGTAAAAAAAAAAAGAGTTTCTTTATGCACAGTGGAACAAGTCTTGGACTGACATGCTGTGAAAGGCCATTCAGTGAGGAAGAAGCCTTTACTCCAAGGGCAACGGATTACAATTTGCAAACATCTAAATTATTGAAAACATATCCTGTGGTGGGGATGAAGCTAAAGTTAAAGTTTTTGGCCATAATGATCGTCATTCCATGTAGGGGAAAAAAAGAGGGAAGCTTGAAACCCCGAGAACGCCATCACCTGTGAAGTACTGGGCAGGCGGCATCATGTTGCAGGGATGTTTTGCTGCTGGGGGGGACAGTGCACCTTACAGAAATGATGGCATCATGAGAAAAAATATTATGGGGACATCTCAGTGACAGCAAAGTCAGTCTTTTAGAGTGAGTGTCACAAAGCACTGATTCCCAAGCGAGGCGGTTTGCAAACCTGACTCGGTTACAGACGTTCTGTCTGGAGGAATAGGCCAAAATCCCAGTAAACTTGTAAGAAGCTTGTGGACGGAGACCCAAAATATCGGCTCATGTGTTTAAAGTTGATCTTACCAAGTACTAAAGAAATGCTTGTAAAATTCTGGATTTGAACGAAAAGGAACAAAATAAAAATGATCTATCTCAATATTATTGCATTTGGCAAAAAAGAATAATTTTAGTAATCCTAACTGACCAAACTGCTGAATTTAGTCAGAAATAGTGCCCAGTTAGAAAAATGCAATTAAAAAAAAGAGTTACATCCTGGTATTCTCAATGAGGCTTACAGCCTTTTAAGACAATTCCACCCAGACAAAGTGCACTTACTGTACATCTCCCTCAGAGATCTCAGCCTTGACGTTGTAAATGTTGTAAAGTGGACCAGTGTTTCTTTTCCTGTGGATGAGCATTCCTGCTGTGTTTTTTGTTTTGTTTTTTCTGTTATTTTGTATAGTAATAAGGACAATATGACGCGTGTTTCATCTGTAATTTACGCGGTCTGTTTATTGTCAGTATCAGCGTCGACCAAACGAAGGCCTTTTGTCTGCGAGGACGGAGCATTAAAACCCGAGGTGGTTGATCATATATAGTCGACGATATGCACACGGCGCGATTGGACACAGGTTGACCGCAGCCAAAGTTTATGAGAAAAACGTGCTGTCCATGGCCTGGCATGTCCAAAAGACGAACTTCAAAGCCTTCGCGAAAGTTTCTTTTCTCTTTCCAAACAGTCAAAAAGCATCAAACGCTCAGATGCATAAACAGATCCATTTGACATTAAGGCGTATTTATGCTTTCAGATTTGGCGTCTTTGAAGTGCTCTCTGCGTGTCTAATGCAGTTAAGACGGTGCTAAAAACGGTGTGTTTGTTACTTTTTCTGTTTGGCTCTTTCCTGTGTGTGACATTGAACATGCAGCTCAGCACCTTTCCAGTACTTGTTGATGTAATGAAAACGTGTAAACCACATGATGGGGACAGAGCGGCCCGCGCCCGCCATCTTTCTGCTGCTCCACATAGTTTTCAGTGGAAGTGACGTGACATGTCTTATGTCTTATCCTTTTGTCTTAACGAACGTAAAGTTTATATTTTGTATTTGAGCTCAGAAATAAAGCCTCAAGACCAAATTATCAACTGAATCAGGACGCTGACCAGCCTGTGTGAAGGTGGCCTTAATCATGTGGAGCTTAAAGAAAACTGTGGGCCAAGTCCAGTTTTGTGATAACTGACTGTATCATTTTATTTTTGTACAGTGTATATAGTGACTCGTGTTATTCTCTTTTTTTTCTGCTTTTTGACTTTTCTATTTGGTTTTCTATCTTTTAATAAACATAACTTATATACATTTGTTTGAGTATGTATGTGTTTTATCATTTAATATATTATCCACTTGGATTTCTTGCAATGTCTTTTTATATACATCTCTGTAGATCATACAATCATCAAAGTTATTACGTGTAATTTATATGTATGATGCACACGGCATGATGTAGCTCATCCTTTTATTTCTGGATATATTTGATGATTAGTTACAGTTGGCTTACAGTGATGGAAGCCAAAATTTAAGTTTCTCAGAAATCGTGAATAATAATAATAATCCGTAATATTAATTAAACAGGATTTTAATACACAGATGACATGTTAGGGCCTACACAATCAGGATAAAGGCTGCTGGCTTGGCGGTTGTCCAGGAGACAGCCACTGATGCGGTCCACAAGGAGGCTGACCCAATCATATTAGTGGAAAGTTGAGTGGAGGGACAAAGTTAAGAGGTTTGGGGAAGATTGATGAGGTGTTGAATGTGCCTGGAGTTGACACTTCAAGAGCTGCCCCTCACAGACTTATCTAGGACATGGCCTACAAGTCTCACTTTCCTTAAGTTGAGCCAAACCTGAACTGTAGGTAACAACAAAATCATCTGACTTGGGCTGTATCTTTCATTTATGAGGTATTGTGAAGAGGACGAAGAGACCAATAAAACCAGCAATTCACATGAGCCTAAAGCCACTAATAAAGCAGCCTGGACTTCTTTAAACACCTCCAGCAGTGCCACAGACCGATCTCCTCCATGCAACACAACATTGATGCAGTAAATGAAGCCAAAGGAGCCCCATACATGGATTATGAGCATATGTGCTGTACTTGGATATACGTTTCATTGGGCTGACATGTCCATGTCATACAAATTACCAGAAATAAATATCTAATAAGGTCCCTCTGAGTAATGAACCTATATAACGTATGCTTTTTTTTAAATATGTTTGCAAAAAATGACCTTCTGATAATATTCTTATTTATAGAATGTCCCAGTATTTGTACTCCCGCAAGGAAACGAGTAACACAAATGCAGTATGCACATACAGCGCTGAGTAAAATTTTATTGTTCACAAGACAAATGATGAAAAGCAAATGAAAAAAACAACAACAACAAAAAAAAAAAAGTACAAAAGGAACATGATCAAAAGCAATTGGTCCAACAGTTACAAATTAATCTGCTCTGCTCTGCATGTAATCACAGCGCTTTGGCACACTTTCTGAGAAATTCTCCCCTGCATTATTTTTTCCTTATGAAGCTTTCGCAGAGATATTTTAAAGCTGCAGCGCTCGCCCTCGACAGACAAGCTGCTAATCAAATAAACAGTCGGCTGAACTGTGATGAGTGGTGTGAAACAGAATAAAGCAGTGAGCGGCGGAGGAAAACAGCGTGCGCGCACCCCAAACCCAGGCGCAGCTATGCTTCAGGACTAACCAAGAGAGCGACCCAGTCACTGCAGCGAAGCGAAAAGGACGAGATCTGCACCAGATTCCCGCCTCAAGAGCCAGAGCGATTAGCTTATTAGCATTTTAGCTGTAAACAGAAATTGGCTGTGACCGCCCTCTAACCATCACTGTGCCATTATCATTAGTCATCCTAATGTCTGTCAGGCCGTGAGTCATCCGAAGAGAAGAAGAGTCAGGAGGAGAAAGTGGGGATGACGGTTATCATCGGGGTCTTATCGAAGGCGCTCCATCCAGCAGCCATTTTGTTTCATTGTCACCTCAGGCCAGCTGTTTTTTTTTTTCTTTTTTCTTTCTTTTACTCTAATTATTTCAAATGTTCTGCAGTTCAATGTCACATCTCCACACGGAGTCTCAGAAACACGCTCACAAGCAGCCGTCGCTGCGTCATGAGTCCAGCAGACGTCCAGAAGAACATTGGGGGGGGAGTGGGGAATAGAGGAAGGAGTCACATAAGGATGGGAAGAAATCTTTTAAAGGTGCGAGTGAATTTTCTCGACTTCTGTTTGTAGTTCGTGGAATGCCGAGTTGTGGAGATTTCTGCAAAGAAAAGAGACCAAAATGAGTCAAGACTTAAAGGCTAATTGCTACGGCCTTGAAATGTGTGCACAGACAAACAAATAGTCCAGTTTTGTGGAGACCGCAAAAATCCGTCCCGCTCTTTGACTTTTTTTTTTTTTTTTTTTGCTTAAACAAAAAAACATCTGACTTGGAGACGCAACAAGAATAGAGAGCACAAATTGAATTCAGTCGAAAGATGCAAACTGATCTTTTTTCCTTTTAGTACGGACTAAAAGGTGTTTTATTTTGTTCTATTCGTGCCTTTTGGTTCCACGTTGGGATATGTGTTTGACAGACCCCGATGCATTCTGGCCCTCGGTCCTGTGGCCTTGCAGTCACGCACATGCAGCAACGAACACACGCAGACAACACAAAAACCCTCCCACGTGCGTTCAGCTCTTAGTTTGGATCCCTAAAAATAAAGATGACTATCAGAAGCCACAACTTTTGGACGTGGGCTTTTAAAATAAAACGGGAAAAAAAAATCTGCAGATGAGCCGCAGAGGCCTTTACATCTGGTCCCAGATCGGCCGGGAGTGAAGGCCAGAGATATGCACAGAAGTGCATCCAACTGTCGATCTCTCCAAAAAGTATAAAACACTCACACTCTCACACACACACATGGGTGCAGCCAGGAGTTTCAGCAGAGGAAGGAGCAGTTAGAAGCTTTGTGATTATAGTATAAACAATGGACAGAGTTTTGTTTTCTTCAGCTCCGACAGAACAATCCTCCCAGGAGTGAAGTCTCACGCAGAGCCAAACATCCACATGTCCTGAAACGGTGCTCATTAAAACACGGCAAACCGCGGCTGGGAGCGTGCACGCTCCTGTTGCTGCGTAAAATATGGAGGACACTGTTTGTGTTGTATGCAGATCAAATCAAATAAAAACACGGTGTGGACGAAGCAACAAAAGCCACTATATAATTTGCTGGTTTATAGCCTTGGACTGAATGCATATTTAATTTTACGACCCACGCTGAAGACCAACCGTGCACTAAAACCGCCGACTTGATCTTTTCAGCTTTTAGAAAACAAAAAAAAAACTTCTAAAATTTACAAAGATTTTATTAAAATGTTAGTCTTGAAGTCCACAGACACAGCTCCAGAGAAACTAATTGTTGAGTTTCTCAGATTTTACCACGTATTGGCATGTTTTTGAGTGACGTGTAGAATATGTAGCCAGGAGTCTATTCCATAAACTCCTGGCTACATATTTCCCAAATTTCAAACAACGTTTTTACCATCTCAGGTGTTTATTTGAGGAAAGTGACAAACGACGAAAACAACAAAAATTGCATTGTCGAAGAATAACCTGAATTTATTTTTTTCTTAATCCGAGGTTTAAAGTGTCTTCACGTGCTTTGCATCAACCTTTCACGTGACCGCTGGGCTCAGATTATCACCTCGTCAGCGCTTTGTTACGCAAAATGACGTGGAAGTGGGCGGCTAGCATAATCGCATCAGTTATCGTAATCGGGGAGAGACACTACTAACAAACGTAATTTATCGTGATAACGATAAACTCGCACAGTGTGGTTGACTTCTACTGCTTTTACCCTGTTTTCCACTGCTGGAGAGCATCAACAAATATCAACACATTTAAAAAAAAATATGATTGAATGCAGTTATTATTTGCTGCTTAGCTTTAGCCTAAAGTTGTGCTACGTCACATAAGTGGTCCATCACCAAGAAGGATTCTGTTTAATAACAGACCATTTATGTTAAATGGATAACATGTTTTTTTCCCCCCTTTATAGTGTGAATAAAATTTCAAAATCCTGTTTATTGTCTATGTTGTCTTTGTTGCAGTAAATAGAACAAAATATTGTAAAGTAGTTCATATCACTCGTCCTTTGCTGTCATAAATGTGCAGATACTGATTTTGGGGGAAAACGGCAGCGGTCTCCTAATTTTTTCAAAACCTGTATACTTCATTTTTTTGTTGGTAAAATATTTTTATTTACTCTTTCCAAGCTTTTGTCTTTCCAGAACTGCAGGTCCAGCTTGGTTACGTGTTTCTTGGACAATCCGTAACACTCCCCACAGAGGTGGTGACAAGATGCAGAGCGGGCAGTGATTGTCGAGGTGCGTTCAAGGACGCTTGCTTTAAGCCGGGCTCCCTCGGTCCCACTCATCTGAATGTGTCTGTCTGCTCCGGAGGCCGCAGCAGGTTTAATAACGTAACTCGGAGAGGAACACCTGCAGCGAGCACATGGCCGGCAGCTGCACGTGTGCGTCTGGACAGCGTTATGGGTAGATGTATGAAGAACTTTGCACGCCGCTGGCTCGTGCACTGGATAATCTGTGTGTGTTTTGGAGCCATCCAAAAAGGCCTGACGTTGGCTTAAGCACCTGCTTGAAACGTGTCACCTTGGCCTGTCATCATTTTGCTGCAGAAACACAGCTTCCGCTAATCTGATAGGATGCAAATGCTGTAATGTACTTTTTATTTTTTTTATTTTTTTTTTTACTGCTTCTCTTTTCTCCAACTTTCCCACAACAAGTAAAAGCAAGCTAAGATAGATGCAAATAACAGTAATAAAAAAAACACATCTATGAGTGTATTCCTGTTTAGCTGTTTGCACACGATCATTCCTGCACAGCCAATTAAAGCTACACACACACACACACACACACACACACACACACACAGGCGTGCACAGCCTGACCCTCACCCTGGTGCGCACACCTTCCCTAATACCTCACAACTGGTTCCAATCTAAAGGTTCCTGCTAGTCTGGGCCCCGGCGAGGCCTGATTGCACGATACAGGATCCCCAGGAAAGAGGGCAAGGCTGCAGGGGGAGAGGGACTGATGTGCCTCTGCTTTTTCTTTCTTTCTTTCTTTTTTTTTTCTCCCCCCCTCCTCACTCTCCCTTTCTTGTTTCGTGCTGTACCTGTACAGGAATCTGGTGTCTCTTAAGAAGTGGTTGAAAAAAGAAAACAGACCCTGGAGATTGTGGAAGGAAAACATTTGTCTTAAATTCATCAGAGGTCTGTCAAACACCGGAGCCCCAGAGGTTAGATCACGATGCAGATACTGGTTAATTTTTATTTTTTTTTTAGATCATAAACACGGAGAACCAAGAGGCTTTTCTGCTAGCTTTGAGTCTTGCTACTGCACTAAGGAGAGTTGCTTATCGTTGGGATAAGTTTAATTCAGTTTGTCAAGAAAAAAACACTTTCATAGAAGATATTTGTTTTCAATTAAAAAATGTTCAGTTAGAAATATTTTTAGTTGTACTGAAGTACAAGGAAAACAGCTATTAGTGAGAATGAATGATTTCTTTTTTATCTCTCTTTTTTTGTATGTGCAAAGCCCTGCACACAGCCCCCCAGACATTATATACAATATTCACGATTTACATTTTCTGATACATGTTCACTTTAGTTGGAGTGGAACTTGTTTAATTATTTTGTTTTTGTTGTTGTTGAATTTTGCCTAAATTTTGAGAATATTTTCTGCAATCCATGCAACAAGTTCTTATTAACCTGATCAATTTTAATGAGCAAAGAAAATACGGTGACAAAAACTTCATGTGTGTTGCGACTACAATTTATTTTTGCGTTGTCTGGTAGATGTGTAATATAAACAAATTAAAATAAAGTTGTAATGACGTATTTTCTGTAAGAGCCTTCGACAAATATTATAATTTAACGTACAATACATTTTAGAACAAGAATTTTTTTCAGTTTTTGTGTTTTTAGACTAAAGTTGTTCAGATTTGCTTTGAAATAACAAAAAAAAAAATTGTGGTAGATCATTGGAGAATATTAACTCCCAATTGAGACATGTATAAATCCACTTTTCATGAAAGTCAGCCTACTAGGGCTACTTATGTACTGGAATTAAAACGGTTAAAATCTTTAAAATCAACATGAAAAGAAAGACGCTGATTTCTCAAACGCAAACTCTTTCATACCATGAAATGTAGACTGTATAACCTACATTAAACTGGTCTTCTCCCAGGTATGAATGAGACATTTTTGTCAATAGGTCAATAATTTAAAAAAATATATATATTTTCTCGTGTATTTATTTATTTACTTGATAGGCTAAAAGGCTCCTCGGCGACTTCCTGGTGCTTTAAGGTTAGATCACTCTCAGTAAACTCTGTGTGCACGACTGGATCTGCAAATCATTTTTAAAATCATCTCATATGAGTGTGTCTGTGCGTGCTGGTCTTACCTGAGAAGCCGCGGTGTCGTGACCCGCTGCTCTGGACTAAACTCAGGGAAAGACGAGGCAAAGAAGTGGAAACAGCAGTCGGGGGGGAAGAGGAGAGGGAGGTTGCAGCGACGTATATTTAGCTGATAAATGAAACATTATGCAGCACAGGGGGGGGACAAAAAATGTATGCAGAGGTTTTGGATGGACAGGTTAAGACCAGACCATGCAGAGAGGAGGTTCAGAGGGTCAGAGGTCAAACACAGACAGAGGGTTTGGGGGGTTGGGGGGGAGGGAGGTGGAGGTGTGGACACGAGAGGGTGTATGAGATGAGTTTAGAGGGGTCCTAGTGGCTCGTGGACATGGCCCAGGCCCCCTCCATCCTCCAGACGGAGAAGGCGTAGCTGAGTCTCTCGTGGGCCAGGTAGTTGCAGCTGGCCAGCTTGGCGTCCATCTCGTCGCTCTGCAGCACCTGGTACAGGAAGTCGATGTAGCGTGAGGCCAGCTTCAGGATCTGGATCTTGCTCAGCTTGTCCGAGGGTAGCGTCGGGATGATCTTGCGCAGGGAGGCGAAGGCGTCGTTCAGGGACTGGGTGCGCTGGCGTTCTCGCACGTTGGCAATTACCCGCTGGGAGTGGAGCTCCTCGAATGGCGGCTCTGGCCGGGGGCCGAGGGATGTGGGCACCAGCGACACGATGGTCGAGGGGCTCTTCTTGAGCCTCTTGGGTCCGGACGGCAGGAGGCTGTTGGTGCTGCCCGTGCTGCTCTCCTCCGTCTGGCTCTGACCGAGGCTGTCCTTCTTAGGGTAGGGGGAGCGTTTTCGGTTTGCCTGTTGGAGGGTCTTCTTCGATGCTCTCTCCAGCTCCTCTTCGCTGGCCCCCAGGCCTCCTTCAGGGGAGTTGGTGCAGGACACCTCTTCTCTCATCGCAGGGTCCAACCTCCGCTTCACCGAGCGGCTTGGGGATGGCTCTTTTTCACGGTTTGCCGACGCTCTCAACGGGACGCCCTCTTTCTCCTCTGTCCAACGGAGTCACAGCTGCTGAAGCTCCATCAGTCTGGACGCCCGGCTGTCCTGTGTCCTGCTTTACCTAAGTTTCACACTTTTACATTCCCCCCTTTTCTGCCGACCAGACACAGCAAAAACAAACCCTCTGAAAAGGCAGGTCCACCTCCGCCTTTTTTATAGGCAAACGGTAACCCGTGGTGCTGCGGGCCCTCCTCATTGGCTCTGCGGAGGCCTGAGGGCGTGCCTTGGCCCGAAACGGCCAGGAAAGCAGGAAGTATACATTACTTGGGCGGGTGATGGAGAAAAAGGGGGTAAGTGGCGCTCTCAGCCAATGAGACGAAGTGTGCCTAATGTTGCAGGGATGTCTGGGGTTTATAGGTTCCAGATTTGGGGCTGGACCCTCGGTTCGCCGGCATCCTCAGAGCCACACAGGCCTTATATTTCTAACACATGAATGGTTCAATCCTTAATGGTGATAATTATAGAGTTCAGTTTTCTCACAGATCAGAATTGTTCACAAATTACTCGTTGTTGGTGTCCTTCAAATCTCTCTACCCCCCCACCCCCTCCTCTTCAACATTCAGCAGGTTCTCGCTGATGTTTGCCTGTCATTGCTTTCGTCACACTTGTCTGACCACAGACTGTGAAAACAAACCTGATGAACCGCAGGTCAGTCGGCATAATAACACGGTGGATTGGCAGGACGAAGGAGATTTATGAGACGAGCTAGAAAAACGCTCAGAAATTTGTGCTCATTGCCATATTTTGCAATCATGTGATCCAACACTGAATGTCTTCGGGATGCGTAACATTTCTCCTGAGTATCGTGAAAATTGGACTGAAACACATTTCAGTGGAAGAGAAGGAGTGTGCCGTGATGGGAAATCTGTGTTTATAAAGGACAAATAAAGTAATCTATAAATATTAACAAACCCCTAACCAGAAGCCCTCTGCTTTAAAAAAATCTGTTACACCTACTCTCAGAATTTGAACAACTAGGACCTCTCTAAATGACACTTTTTTAACCTTTCACCATCAGAAAGGTTCCCAGAAGTTGGATATCCTGGTGAGTGAGTCAGATGTTTCCCTCTAACCCCAGCCACAAAAAAAAAATCCAATATGGCTGCACTGTATTTAAAATGTACTGACGACCAAATAAGAAAAATAAACTTTTAATAAACACAAAATCTTTTTGCACACAGTGCCATAAAACATCCTTTAGGTGGCATATTAGCTTTAAAATATTAGCTTGTATTGCTAATTGTAAGTAGCCTTGTAACGGTCTGCAACAATTTAAAGTTAGAATAATACTAAGCTGATGTAATTTGTATTTCAGATTGCGCCACTTACAGGCAGAGCGATCTCACGACAAAAAGCTTTCTAAACTCTCTATTAGTGACCAGTTTGTTGAGTTTCCAAGCTAATGCACTCAGACGGGATTTCTCCTGAAGTCCTCCTCCCTATTGGAGAAATCAATTTATGAATATCCATTTTTATAAACTCTACTAAAAATTAGAAACCTCATGGAGTTCAAACTTCGAACCGGAGCGTGGTTAAAGGGGTACTTCAGATTTTATTTAAGTGAGGTTGAAAGCCAACAGCTAATCAGATGGACCCCCGTTTTAGCAAATTTTAACACTTTAAAATAACTCTTGAATGCTGAAAATGTCTGTAGTCATGTCATACAAGGCAACATTAGTAGATGTGATTGACCTGTCCAGAATAAAAGTTATTTTTTCAAGACGGGAACTTTTTACCTCTTTTGTACTATCCCCAAAGTAAGTGTTTTTTCTGGGGGGAAAAAATTATTTAAATAGTTTTCATGGTGGAGATTTTAAAAAAAAAACTCAGCAGCATGTGTATGCATGAGGACTGGTTGTCCAGAGATTTTTGGAAGCTATGATGTAGAGGCCCACCCTGCACTTGCTTTTTGTGCCATTAACCCTGACAGTATTGGAGCCATAGCAAACTTAACGTGACATTCGTGTGATACAAGGCGGTACAAAACTGCAAAGTCAATGACACAATGCAAGCGACTGTCCACTGTGGCTGAACGCTCATCCAGGAGGAGTGAATGCTGCAAGTGACCAATGATATTAGGAGGATTTTTAAAGTTTTGTTCAGCTGAAATAAAGAAAGGGACTAATCAATCACTGCGCTCTGCAGCTTTCGTTTTCTCCTCTGAAAATGCTGCTTCTAGTACCCAGATTTTAACATTTGCTTCCCAAGTTCTTCTGCCTTTCTCCTGTTCACAACAGAATTCAAATATGGCTCGAAGGCTTTAATGAAGGTGTTAATGACTGAATGCAAGAGGGTAAAGAACTACAACTGTTTGGAGCATGTATTTAATCTAATACTTCTTAGCTAAAGGGTCTGTCTAAGACCTTCTTCTTTTAAATCTAAACTCAGGCAATTTCAGTGTTATATAGCCACCTGCTGGTTGATTCTTGGGTTTCCGACTGGAATCCACCAGACAGTATGGTGCTGATTTTTAATAATAATATTTATAATCGTTATTTGTTGTTCCAATATACTTTCCAATTAACTGTGTCCTCTTTATTTAACCCATCTGTTTTAGGGAGCATTTGGGGTTAGAGACTCAAAGTAGCAGTCTGTTTCTAACCAGCGAACTTGTAGCCTTCCCATGATGCGAGCGCCATGCTCTGACCACTAGGACGCCACTCCTTTTTTTTTTTTTTTTTTTTTTTACAAAATCAGAAAGAAATAGTAGTTAAATAAAATATCCAAAACATTGTAGCTGGGTCCCAACCATCTACACCTTCCAAAAGGACAGTTGGGTGGTCTTCTCACCGCCCGGTGTTAGTCCACTAGAGTTAGAGAGGCTGGCGGCTGCATGAACCGAGCCAGAGCTGATGAGGCAGGTTTAAACAGCTAGTAGCTTCCACTGACGTCATTTAACGTAGTAAAACAGCAGTTGTTAGGTTGAGAAAACCAATTAACTTAACAACAATCTTCTTTCTAAGTATATATCGTTAAGAACCATCAATATAATAGTATTTCCCATGGATATAAAACAAAAATTACTTTGTGTTGGGGTTTTTTTCCAGATAAAGCACCTAAACACATTTGGCTTTCCAACAGTATGAAGGTTAGTTTACTTTTCAGTAAACTCATGACAGCATGATATCTGTCTGCTTCACAGAAATTCACTTCGGAAAATCCCAACTCTCCCTTTAAAGTTGTGCTTGGTATCATTCCAGGATCAAAAATTAAGACTTCAGAGGTAAATGAAATGTAGCATAAGTAGCCACCAGCACATGTTCCTGGCTTGTTGCGTTATCCACTTCAGGGAACTGGGAGTTTTCCAATGTATTTCCCATTGCACCTCCCCTCTCAGAAATTTCTGCAGACACGTAGCTCAGGTTTTTGGGCTGCGGGAGTGTGTCATCTCTGCATCACAGCTTATTTGTTTGCTTTTACCTCGCAAATAATTCACATTAAAGGCTCGTACCCCAGTCTGAGCACCGGGATGTTAGACTGCAACAACTTCATCATGTAAACGTGTGGAAAAACTCAAACACGGAGTCTATTTAACTTCTCTGCGATCACTCTTTATGTAAGCTGTCCAACTCCTCGGCTTCCCTTTGGGAAAGCCAATGCAGTCCGGACCCTAAATAACCCCTAACCTCAGTGACCTCCTGGAGAAGTTCAGCCCGTAGAGGTAAGAGAGCATCTAATTGGGCCATCCACGCCTCGGGGCTGGAGCCAGCACATGTTTCACGTCCCACTCGACTTGTCTGCGTCTGCAGCCACTTACAAGATGTTTTCCTCGCACCGCCGGTCGTGACACAGCAGGTAGACCCCGCTGCGAAAGATGACGTCAGGCTGTTTGTTCGGTCTCTGCAACGTGCAATTTCGCTTTAATTACTAAATGTTGCGTGAATCTGCCATCGGATCCCTGTCAGTCTCCCCCGGCAGCAACCATTTACACCAAACATGCGTCACGAGCGAGTGAGTCATCCACCGATAGCCGGGAGAACATGGTGCGGGGAGTTTCCTGCTGTCGAAATCTTGGACTTTTGGTCGAGAGCACGCTCTGTGGTGGCTTTCATGTAAAATCTGTCTATCTTCTCAGGGCCGAAGCTGGTTTAAATTTAGCTTCGAACGAGACGTTGTGTAGGAACCGGCTTCATTCACAAGCCAGCGATACGTCTATTGTGACTTTTGCTCCATGTCATGCAGGAGATGATCTGCGTGTGAATTCCACGGAGGGGGAGGCCGTTTCTGATGAGCCCTGTGATTGCGCCGGTTTACATTTCATTCATATAGTGAAACTGATCTCAGAGCCTTTTGGGTTCAGTCGTCTCCAAAGAGAGAAAAAAACAACAACTGTTTGTCAAGACTTTTGCAGAGACAGTGACTTATATGAGGTTGAGTTCCCAGGACAGGTCAGATCAACTCCTGGACTGACCAGCGTTGAGATGGGTCGACGCTGGAAGGACAAGAGAGTCCATGTGGCCGACTCCAGTCTCTCCCCAGTTTGCTGCTTACCTTGAGCGAAAGTGTGGCTCTGTGCCACCGTGATGGAAAAAATGAGCTAACAACAGGAATGTTGCGGCCGAAAGAAGAATAGAAGAGCAGGAACAGACGGAGAGAAGAATAAGGAAAGGGGAAAGGAAAAGGAGAAGAAAGGGGAAGGGGGGGGGGGGGGTTGGTGCGGCTGTCCAAACAGAACCAGATGCAGGAGTGTGGAGGCTCGTTTGATCTCAATCCTCATAGGCTGATTGATGTTGCACATTTCATTTCCTTGTCAGAGTCTTGACATAATGTTTCACTAAACACTTAGGCCCCGCTCTCATCTCTGCTCTGTTTCCACGAGGGTCCATAATTAACCCTTTCTGGAGAAGGAAAAAAAATAAATACATCAACGTACAGTATATGGTCCTACATGCACAGCAGGAATAGCTTGGATATCAAAACAGGCAGATGTATTGTCTATTTGTGTCTCAATACCAGATGCTTCTGACCTGACGGAAATAAAACACTGAAGAGAAGCCATGCTTCAAACTTTGAAGTTCAAAAGCGGGGACGGGAGGAAAAAAACATTTTTTTTTTTCCTTAAAATTTGTAATGCACTCAACTCAATTTCCATCAAAGAACAAAAGCTTGAAGGTCTCCGGTGACGTCTTCAGCTGGTAGGAGCGCAGCGGTGTGACCAATCAGAACTGATGTGTTTGGATATGTGTGCCGGCCCAGCAAAGGGAGCCCGTCATTACGTTCTTCCTCACCTTCACCTCCGCCCTGTGAGTTTCTTCACCCTCCTGGGCTGCGGGTATTAATGTTGGTACATAGCACTCTATGCTCCCCCCCCTCCTCCTCCCCCTATAATCACCCTTCAAGCCCTCCATCCCAGGAGGAGCTTATGGGGACACAAAAGGCAGACATCTGGGACCCATTTCCCCTCATGGTGAAACCCTTCCTGTGGGGTATCCACTTGGAGAGGTTTAGAGGAGGAGCGGGGTGGGGAGAGGGGAGATGCCTATGGGTGGAGGTGATGGGAGTCGACGAGGAGGAGGTGGACTTGGACAGAAGGTGTGGATGATAACTGAGTTGCATGGAGACAGAAAACCTGCATCCAAGGGGGGGAGAAGAAGAAAGTGAACCTAAAATACCTAAAATAAAGGCACATTTCACAACAAGTGGGAGGAGCAATTTACACCTGGACATAAAGCTTGTTAGTTTTTCCACCAACCATTTTAGTCCTTTTGCAGGATACACCTTCTCTTCAAGTATACGATCATATTAGAGAATCAGAGTCAGAATCAGAATCAGACATACTTTAATAATCCCAGAGGGAAATTACTTTTGTTACACGCTCCAGATATACAAAATTTTTATATATATATTTACAACATTCCACACAAAGTATTATAAATATATACATATATGAGTCAATATATATATACATGTATATATATAACAATAGATCCGAAGAAGCTGAAGTGACTTTATTCACATGACTTCCTCTCAACATGTTAAACTAGATCATAAGATAAAGTTGTCAGGATACAACGATGCTATCAGAGTTGAAAAAGAGCTGCCAACGTGAACTTTAAGGAGGTGAGCTGGTTTTTCCCTGTTGCTGCTCTCCTTCACCCCCAAGTTACTTCTGGTTGACAATTCATCAAGACATTAGAACCAAAAGCTGACACTCTTTAGTTTCATATCTTGAAACCGTCCATACCCTATTCTATGGAGAAAAAGCACAAACCACAACCGTGAGTGACTGCTATAGCTACATCAATGACCGAAAACACAGAAGTAACCAGCCCTGGAGTACTTTAATCGAAAAAAAAAAAATGGAGAGTAAACAAAGCTAAAGCCAGCAACAGGTCCATTAATGACTGCACCCAAGAAAAATACACAACTAAATGCAGAAGCACTGAGCCAGAAAGCCTCTTTGTGGAAAGCAAAACAAAAGGGGTATGCAACGTTAATGACCGCGATAGCACTGTCAGGAGATCCATCTGGCGGCAAAATAAAAATGAAAAAAAAAAAAGAAAAATACCCAAGCAGTGGTACTTTCAATTAAACACACAAATCTATAGAGTTTGCCCGGCTACTAGCAGTAATTAGATCAGTCCAGGAATGACAAATAGCTGTATAAAGACTCAGGGAGCAAGGAGTACTTTCTATAGAAAGACAAACAAAGAGAGCACAGAATTGTAACGGCAGCAATCCCTCAGTCCAGGAGAATGGCATTCCCAACACACAGATGGAGTGAGCTGAATCTGAAGTCCTGTCCATGCCAAAGAAAAATAAAGAGAGCACAAAGCTAATGGCACCAACATGTTGGTCTAGTAAAAAGTCACAGCCAAACACAAGCAATGGGTCGGTGGTACTTTCTACAGGAAAAAAAAGCAAGGACTTAACCCTTACTCTTACCATTCTGTATTACAGCGACTTTTCCGGCCTTCGTGCTCCGCTTTCACCTCTTACCGATGAAAGTGGATGAGCATTAATCTACGAAAGCCAGACTGGTACTATTCTTAGTACTGGACTGACGGTGAGCGACTGAAAATCAGGAATATTTTTCGTCAAATTGAAACTTTGTTTCAAAACGTGTATTGAAATTTTAAAACTGAAATACTTTCGCTCGGTTCAAAGTACAAATGCTGATTACAACCTGGTAAAATATGCTGATATCTGATCAAACCAGGGACATAGAACGACTGAGAGTCTTGCTGCGTCACATATCGGTGGACGTTTCCACCTTCTTCAAGATAAAGAGTACAGTCTTGCTTTAAAAATGCACCCCCTCCTGCTGCGTGCGAGCCTCTATTATTCTTGTTCAGCCCTTACGTATCCTCTCTTATGAGAACATAATTTATCATAATATTTAGCGCTCGGGCTTCCTTTAAATATCCCTTCTTTCATGTGCAATTTAGCTAATATCCTGCCCTGGCGCTGATTACGGCCTTCAAGTACCGGGGTCCGTCTGAGGCACATTATGACTAGTCCCAGTGGAGCTCCCAGTGGAGCTGGGGATACGGCACAGTGCACGGCAGGTCAGGCTGGACGATGACTCGTACAGTTCTTCTTATTTGGGACGCGGTGGGATAAGAGAGGCTCAAGTGTTGCAAGATACGGCGGAGAAACTAAGCAACTCTGGATGTTTGATGAGACAAAAACGCATGCGAGCAACACAAGACGTTTGCGTGATGTTCGTTTGCATGTTAGCGACAGAAGGAATTCCTTTGAAACAACATGCACGTATCTGTTTTCTGTGAGCACGGTGTGAAACGTTGCTTCGGCGTTACATCATATCATCTTCATATGTGCAAGCAGCAGGAGTCATGGACTCTGTCTGACCATGATAATGTGATACAGAGACAACAGGACAAACGCAGTTTTCATACAGTACAAATTGCATTATCGGCTGTGTGATCTGCATGGAAAAATGAAGGACAACGTTAAACTCGTCTCAATTAAAATGTCACCAAAGAGGAAGGCAGAAACAAACTGGTTTGATCAGGTTTCATGACAAAAGTATAAAAAAAAAAAGCGATTTCACTGCTGAATCTGGTACAGAAACATGTTAAGATGCACATATTTTTGTTATGTACTCGGAGTCTCTAGGAATGTTGAATATTTAAATGTAGTCTCTCCAGGTGCTACGTAGATATCCTTATATTGTGTTTCAGTCATTCTTTAGATTTAAAGAGACAGCAGCAAAACGATTTGCTCTCAGACACGTCTCAGAACAGAGGTTAAAATGGGGAACATGGGGGTCAATTAACGAGGAATTCAGATTAAAGCATTGCATTTCCATTTTATCTAGACCACAACTGAAGGATTTCAACGTGAAAATGAAGAAGTGAAAAGCATTATACGTCCCCTTTAAATCCACTTCCTTCGTCACATGCATGTAAAAGTATTTACGCTTTTTGAACATAGTTTGTTGTGTCGCGACCACAAATTTCTGTGTGTTTTATTGGAATTAGATGTGACAGGCCAACGCAAAGAGGTCCGTAGCTGTGAAGCGGAAGGTAAACGGTAAAGGGTTTTCTAAATGCTAACACCTCTATTTACCTTTACACGTCACCTAATTAGAAACTTAATTCACCTTTGTGCAATTCAAACTCAGTGTAAGTGCAGCTGCTCTTAGAAGGCCTTGGAAGTTTCCTAAAATAAAAAAACTTAAAAAACTTATAAAAACTTAATGAGCGGAAAGCAGATCACTATTCAGAAAAGAGGCCGAAGGAGGAGCTGCAGCGATCCACAAATCTGACCTTTATGGGGGAGTGTCAAAAAGAAAGCTGTTGTGAAAAGAAAGAAAAACCTGTGGAACAAACCTGTGGAGGAAGGTTCCCTGATCAGATGGCACTTTGACCTACATGTAAAACGCTGTGCTTGAAAACTAACACCACCCTCCCCACCATTAAACATGGTGTTGGTAGCATTATAATGTGGGTACGCATTTCTTCAGGAGGACAGGGCAGCTGGACAAATTAACGAGGGAGCCAAAATACAGTACACACCCTCTGCATCCAGTATGACAGAGCGTGAGCTGCTTTGCAAAGAATGGGCAAAAATGTCGGCCTCTGTGCAAAGCTGCAGATTGCAGATGGATGCGGTTTATGCCAAGTATTGGCTCGGGATTGCCAAACATAAAATTGATACTTTTAGTAAGCTTGGTAAAAAAAACTGTGAAACCTATACTTTGTGTTGGTCTATCAGAGGAAGAGCTCATAAAAGGCATCAAAGTTTGTGGTCGTCAGGTGACAAAATATGAGAAAAGCTTAAGAGGTATGAATACTTGAGCAAGGCACTGCAAATACCAGTAGTCCTCCCAGTGAGTCATCATATCAAGGTGAACACGAAAGCCTGTCGGCTTGTAAAACCTTGCACAGAGCTTGCCAAGTAACAAGGGAGCACCTTGCCTCCTGGATGCTGACAACAAGACAGAGAGGGATGATTATGATGGCCTCGCACCATATGAGAAGCGCACACCAAACCCCCGAGGCTGGCTAAACTCTACGTACCTGGATGTTGCATGGTAATTAAACACCTGCTTGGCTCCCTAAGTGGAAAACCTAACACCACAAATCATGTTGAGGTTAATTTACTCAGATAAGGATCAAGTCGACTGCTCCTGCCTCTAATTGCTCACCTAATGTTCCTGGAAAGCACGGTCAACCTGGGACCCTTCAGCACAGGACGCTATCACGCACCCGGCACCGTCGGTCGTACGCGGAGAAAACTGCCCGAGGGGTTGGAGAGGAACGCCGCTTCCCTCCAACAGAGCTGTTGCATGAGAAACGTCAACAGAACCCAGCTTCAAAGGCGCCTGCCTTCACATTGAATCACTATCCGCCTCCATTAGATTAGATGGCCCTAGCAGAGTTACATTGCGTTAACATTTCTGCATGGTTTCTCAAATCCATCGCTCTGGTTCTGGTTCCCCCTGTGAAGCCACTTCAAACACCCTCCGCCGTCCTTTTGTGCTCTAAAACGGCAAATATGTGTCTGTCTCTGTAAGATGTTTCAGATGCGAGCGGTCCCAGAGGCACAGAGGGCATCGCGCAAGCAAAAAATAAAAAAAAGATTCAAATAAGAGCTAAAAGTACGTTGAACCTGCAGGATCTGAGGCGCTGTCGACAGGTTGGTCGGGTTTTGAAAGTCTGTGACTGACTGATGAGCGATGGACAGAAGGAAGGAAAGTCAAATCGGGGGAAAAGAGGCAAATAAATTAAGATTTTTAAAAAAAAAACCCGTCAGTGACAGAAAGTTAGTGTGGAAGCAGAGTGGATGTGGACTGGAGGGGGCTGTGAAGCTCCGAGGACATGTGTTTCAGTTTGTAAATAAAACAGTAAATTGCTCTGGATGTTGCTCAAATATCTGTGGGCCTTGTTCCACGCTTTGCGGAAGTTCCTCTATAACCATTCTGAGGCTGCCTTCTTTAAAATGCCAAAGCAACTTCTTAAAGTCAGAAAGGCCATCTGGTTCTCGACCAATTCAAGATGTTTTTGCTCCCCCCCCCCCTCCCCCTCCACCCCCTCTCCTCACCGTCATTCTTTTTTTAGATCAAATGATTTACATCGGTATCATCAGTAATGCTCTTGAAGTAGCGTAATGGAAAAGCTCGGGAATGAATGAATCACGGTTCCATCGTTGAAGCTATACAAAGCATCAAAGTGGAGTTATGAAAAGCTCTATCGGAGGGTTGTTGTTTAAAGGGACTTTATGCCACTTGTGGAGTTTATTTGAAAGTTCAGTAGATCTGATAGAGGTGAATGACTCATGGCGACTAGCCTATGCAGGGAATCGGTCGCCGGGTGGCGTTGGGGACAGCTTCTGCACTTGGGGCACCTGCTTTAGCCGCGGCGCCACGGAGCGCCCCCCTACATAACAATGTTTTCATTTTATACAAAGACGGTAACCCCACAGTTTTGTCTAACTATGTAAAATACATACTGTGCCCTCCATATTTAATGGCACCCCTCGTATAGATACCTAAAACGCCTTAAAATAAAATAAATTAAGTAGCATAATGTAAAATAAAAGATCACATTTAATTTGAAGACAGTTATTCAGTGAAGAAAAAAAAATCCCAATGTTTGTTTAGCAAAATCGCCCGTGCAACTATTACTGCCACCCCTGCTGTCAGTACTTTTTCGACCTCCTTTTGCTACAGTCCTCTGCGCTAACATGCTACAAGGATGAGGCACACGGAGGGAGTCATCTCTCCTCTTTGCACAATCCGTCTGGATCGCTCAGAGTTCTGGATCCTGTCTCGTCTACAGCTCACCTCGCCTCACAGGTTTCCTGCGAGACTTGCTTGGAACTCCGTTTCCTCTCCTTCTCGACTGAAAAGCAAGCCCAAAGTATTCCAGGTCCTCCACCGTACTCAACAGTGAGCACGAGGTGCCATGCCACACGCTCACCTTTTGTTTTATCCTAAACGTGTGCTGCCAAAACGCTCGGCCTGAGCACGCAGCTCCAGTTAAAGACTTTACTCAGCTTTACATTTGTGATAGTGGCACAGAAAAGGCTCCTGACAACTGCTTGGCCTGTAGATAGCATCTCTGATTGTCATGGAGACTCAGAGACCCCCACGCTCTGATGCCCACCATTGTGCTCCCTGTGCATGGCAGATAAAAACGACTGGCCTTTATGTGATGTCATGTTTACACCCCGGGGAAACAGAAAGTCGTGACGTACCAATTAAAAGTTATCAAAACTCTTAAAAAAGGAAGTTTGAACAAAAGGAGCTTAATGGATTTTATAGAAACTGTCTCTTTTAAACCATTGTTCCTTATCATTATTTTTTTTCACACCCACTGGATTTTTTTTTTCATCGTGAGAATATACAACTGCAACCAAAGATAAAATTATTTTAAAGGTTTCTACACATTTTTATCTTGCTAGTCTATTAGAATTGACGCATAGACATCCGGTTGGTTGAAAACAGCGTAGGAATCTAAACAAAAGGAGCCTTTCATAAAGACAAAATAAAATGCAAATGCAGTGCAGCTTTTACATTAACATCATTAACATCAATCCAAAGGGACTGGTGCTCACTGTTGAACATGTTCATTATAACGCATAAAATATAACGGACAAGATGAAGCTTTAATGATAGACGTAGAACCTGAGAAGAAATGTTTGAAAAGTATCAATATAGGATTACCTATAATGCCAAAAATCTACTTGTGTTGTACTTTGAAAGATTTACAAGAGATCAAGGAAATTATTTTGTATTTTAATTTAGGAGGTGGGAGTGCCTCATGGATGTGCGTTTAAAGCCTTGGCATCAAAAATAAGCGAGTAAATAACTGCGTGGGGTACGATGCAGTTCTTAAAATGTTTTATTGTCCAGGTTTAACAGTGTTTTCTACAATAACCGTGGAGTAAATTTTAGTTTCTTTCCACAGCAGCTCATGTTCGCTGCCAGTGCTTGTTTCCAAAAAAATTATGAATGAACTTTTTGATATTATGAATGAACGTGTTGATATGTGATTAAATCGCATATCAGCACGTGTGCAAAAAAGAAAAGAAAAAAGGGGCTCTTAAAACGTTTCTGCATGTCTTCTTTAAAAACGCTTCACTGAAATGCCACGAGTGACTCTTTCAAGGTGATGTTTTATTGAGTGTTTTTTTTTTTTTTTTTTTTTTTGCAGATCAGACCAAGACGTTTCCCAGCAGACTGTTTGCTGGAGATCCCGATTCATGAGTTGCTGTCGCTCCGGTATCTACTTGTGCAGGATGTTTGGGATATTTTTGGCTTCTTCTAATGTGTAAACTATTGTTTCCAGTCTCACCGCACTGGGCCAGACTGCCAGTCAAGGCGGCTTCCTTCCTTGATTTGTGTAGAAAGGAGTCTTATAATTGAGTAAAACAAGACCCCCCCTACTCCCCCACCCCCTCCCTTCATCTCCCACACAACACACACACACACACACACACATACATTTTAAAGGTTGGTGTATAAAACTTAATAAGATGCATTTGGCTCCAAAAGCCCCCGGCCTGTTCAGTGGAAAGTGAGGCAGCTTGTTTTTCAGCCTCTTAATGCCGAAGTTTATAACAGCCGGATTAAAAACGTTACCATGGAGATTTCACCACAACATCCCAATTACCTCGGCACAATGAGGCCCTTGGGGCTCGCAAATAAACCCGTATAATGCCATTAAGGTATGAGCGCCACAAGAAAATGTCCTGGGGGAGGGAGGGAGGGAGGAAAGCCACAGAGAAAGTGATCACAGCGCTCCTATCAAACTTTGAGATAGCAAAACTTTGAGTGCTGCAGAACGCACTCGGGAGGCACATTTAGTTCCAGCGTAGAGCTGATGAACAAGTCACCTAACGAGTTCAAATACAACAAACACTGATAGAACTTTAATAAGTCACCCACATATTTTTCACATCAACTTCAAAGTCCTCGTATCAACCGGCTGCCTTAACCAAATCAGGCACCAAAACACGGCACGTCTGCTCCCCCAACCCTTCACCCCACCTTTTCCTTTAAAGGGGGAAGAATAAAAACGCGGATGGATGGAATAATTGCTCGACTTCAAAGTGCAGGTTATTGGGCTGCATTTACTGTTGCTGCTGCATTGCAGTGGAGTGTTTTCACTTCATATGGGTGTGTGTGTGTGTGTGTGTGTGTGTGTGTGTGTGTGTGTGTGTGTGTGTGTGTGTGTGGGGGGGGGGGGGGGGGGTGACTTCCCACTTTCTGAAGCCCTACTGAACTAGAAAACGATTACCAGCATATTCAGTATTTTCTTTTAATGTCCAGTGAGTTAAAAAAAAGTTGTTGATTGAGCTGCTTGGAAAATGGAACGCGATCACTCCTCTGTCTTTAAACCTGTTAATTACAAACATACCCACTTATCAACCAATCCGTATACTTCCAATTACAATTCTATTTATTTATAAATGTTAAATGCAAGAATAATGGCAGACAGTTTTTTACGATTGCGTTACTTTTCTCCAACTCATGTTTACATACACTAACATTATTTTTTACTTTAAACAATTTGGGAAACACGAATAACGATGTTGCAGCTTTTTAAGTTTCTGATTGGTTCAGTCGTAACATTTAAGTTCATTGTGGCTACACCTGTGGATGTCTTTTAAGGCAGCACCTCAAACATATTGCAAAGAAATCAAAATAAATTAGCTAATTTATCAGGAAGTGTGGAGCTTCACTAATCCGGTTCATCCTTGGTCACAGTTTCCAACTGTTCAAACAATTATATGGAAGCACAAAAGCATGAAGGCTGGTAAGACAGTAATTATACCCAGGCAAACGAGTCCTGTACCAATATAGACTGAAATGCCTCTCAGAGGATGAAGCCATTACTCCAAAAGCAACATTAAAGCCAGATTACAGTTTGCAAATGGACTCAGAGACAAAGACCTTGCTCATGGAGACGTGTCCTTTGGTCTGGTGAAGCTAAAATAAAACCGTTTGGCCATAATGAACATTGTTAGATTTGAAAGAAAAGGGGTTAGCACTGAATGTTTCTATCAGACTAGCCATATAAACTGTTGCAAAACATGTTTTTAACATTCCGAATTCAAATGCAAAGTAAATGGAAGAAAAAAAGCTTTGTTTAAAATATCTGTTTGATTCAGTAAATGCTGTTTAAATTTGCAATGTGTTCTTAAGGCATTGATTCTTTTAGTTAGAAAAATGTGAGACTGTAAAGACCAAAATGGATTGCTTGTGATACACAATTAGCAACAGATCACTGAAAAAAAAAAGACATTTTAGGCGCTTATTACAAACTAGAATCTGTTATTTCTTCAATCGTCTTGGATGTAAATGTCCGAATATATGCAGATGAAACAGTGATTTTTCTTCATGCAAAGCATGACAAAGATGCATGTCTTCCATGCAGCAGCACCGAATAATACAGAATCGGGGTTATTTTAAAAAAAATGTATCAGTGAATACCAATATATATATATAAAAAAGAAAATGTACATTTTCTAAACAAAAGAAAGTTGAGCTGCATTCTGACCTGTCAGAGAGGTAAGGAACTCAGTTTTAGAAGTGAATTTCAATATCTTGGTGTTAATTTGGATCCCACCACATTAAAATGTCACCTTTTAGATTATTGTATTAGTCATTCAGATAAAAATCAGATCTTAGAAAACCAGAATCGCTTTTCAAGAAAGCTATAAAAATAAAAACTGTTATGTCAGCTTTGTAACCTTTTGGGATAAAAACATTAAGTATCTAGAAATGTAACATTGTTGTATTTAAAGTTTGCATGCGCTTGCCCCCACCTCTGTTAACAGAGCTTTTTAAAATCAAAGGGCCGGCCTGCCACTAGAGGTGATATACCAAATGGACACAGCAGATAAGCTGTGTGGTCAGTGAAATGTAAGAGTTGCTCTGAGAGTCTACTTCATGTTCATCTACTTTTGAGTTTTTCTGAAACCTTTGATTTTCTTTTTTGTTTCAATTTCTGTCTTTTAGTATAGCAAAAACATAATGCTTTAATAGAAAGTGTTGTCAAACTCAAGAACGCTTGTTGTCCACTTTATTGCAACACACAATACCCTGTAGTTGTGAAAAAAAATGCTTTTTATTAACAGATCTCCCAGACAAACGTGTACAAAAAGAGAGTGCTACATTCAGTTGACAGATACATGTGGGGTGTGTAATGCCACGGTGCTTTGGATTAGTTGAGCGAGATGAATCCAAAAGACAGACGCTTAAAGGGAAGATGGGAAATTATTAAACAACAGAAGCAGTGTCCATAAAAATGAGAAGGGCAAATTAATATGAATACTTGAGAACACAAAAAACAAACTTGGAATCTTCTCTTTTTTTTCCCCATACTAATATAAACAATACAAAACTCCTTTACATTAAAACCCCCCGTGAAGTGGGACACATGGCGCTTATATTTGTATATCTAGAATTTTTGGAAATTATCATTTTAGCCTGACCACCACTGTTTCAGTCTTTCATTCACTGTTTAAGCAGTGCTGGGAGTTAAACGATCTTCAACAGAACCTTATTCACCCTGTAGGACAGATGAGCCACAATATGCAACATGGATAAGTGAACCACTGAGTCAGGTTTACATACAGAGATCCAAACTGTGTCATAGTTGGAAGAGTGATGACCTCTAGTGGCTGGAGAGTGAAACTGTAACTTGTTATTTCCACAACAGTGTGTTGAAATTCCAGTATCAGAAGGTAAAAAAAGGCTGAAGTGAACAAATAATTAAATTTCTACAAGCCAAAGAGTCAGTGTATTCGGGATTGTAAAGACGAGTGCTAGACTAAACACAAGTCCTCTTATATTGAGGAAAGTAACTGAGATAAGAGTACTCGTCCTTTTAAAAGAGAAATATTTTTTTTAACTTCCTGCAGATCCGTCTAAATGACCCCAACACATATTCAAGCCAGACACCCAGCTGGTGATTGTACTCCTAAGTCTCTGAGGAGTAGCTGTAGGAGCGGGCAGTGTGTTCAGAAGTCACTCAGGATGCTGATGTCAGCAAATTCTTTGCGGTAGCGTTTAGCAGCCAGGAGGAGCTGGAAAGACCACTTCAGGCTCATAAAGCTCCACACAGCCGACAGGTAAAGGCTCCTGGGGTCAGTGAAAGCTGAACAAAGAGAGAGATATGTTACACAAAGCTGTGTAAAGCACATAGGGGTACCTTTATTCACACTGACGCAGAATGGAGAACGTGGAACCAAAAGCCGTAAAATAAACAACTAAATAAGTAAAAAGTTGTTAAAACATCTCGCCCTGGTGTTTCCAAAGGCTTCTTTGGGGCTCTCGGAAGATTTTCTAAAACCTTTTAGTAAGAAACCCTGTTGGCTATCAGCTGCCTGTCAGCTTACCCTTCCTTATGGCAAGGTTAGTCCCCCAACAGTTGAGCTGTAGCAGCAGTAATGCATCAAATCCTCACAGTTCACAGGGAAAATTAGCAAACTCACTCAGTTTGTTGGATTGTGTAAAATCACATAGAATTAAATTATCTTTAAGTTGCTAAACCTAAATATAAATGTTTATATGCTGCCAAATTACTTACTAGGTGGTTTAATGATAGCAAAGTCAACATTTTGGATTGATTTGAAGTCCACAGAAAATGTGTGGGCTAAACCGAAAACCTGTGTGTGAGCAAGACGGCCTACAAACCTGCCTTAGTCACAGCCGTTCTGTCAGGGAGTAACGGGCCGAAAGTCCTGCAAACTGCTGTGAGAAGCGTGTGGAAGGAGACCCAAAACGGTCACACAGTTCAAACGCAAGGTTTAATCTGACTTACTGCTGGAAAGTGTAAAAAAAAAGACTGTATTTAAATATCAGCTTCTACCTGTTTTTACCCTGCTGCCAAGGCTTTACCTGCACCCATTGCCCTTTTCATTTCAACTTGTCATTCATAATAATAATAAAAATAATAATAAAATGCTTTCTGTTTATATTTAATCTTGTGTCGCTGCTTTCCTCTTGAATACCAAGTTTCCCTGCATAGCCTGTGGTTTTTACGTCTGTGAATCCTTGAGTGATGAGCCGTGTGGCACAGCTTACACTGCTTCCTGCTGATGGCAAGGGACAGAAAAGCGATGAAGCCCACGACGGCCAGCAGGGAGAAGAAAACCGCAGCGCAAAAGAAGAACTTGAGGCCCCTTAGCCACGTCCGCCAGTAGTCCTGCAGGTACATGACGTGAGTGATCAAGGTCCACAGGGCCAACACACCTGAGGGGGGAGAAGCAAAAGGACACGGCTGATAAATAAATCTCCGTAAAAAAAACCAACAACTTTATTTGCAGTTTTACATTTTCTAGTAGAACCGGCATCTATTGTTTTCACGTTAAAATACTCTAAAAAAAAACAAAATTCTGGGAAAAAAAAGTCATGTTATTGTTTCATTGTATAAAAGCTACAATGCAAGAATGGAAGTTATTGAAAAGGTCTTCCAGCTGTAAACACGGATTAAACTGTGGGCAGAGAAGGGCCACATAAACACAGTGACGCCAACTCAGCGGACATTTTGCATCACACCAAGTACACCCTCTGAAAATGATGGATTTAAAATCTATCATTTAATGCCATCTTTTTTTAAATCTGTTTCACACTAAACTGAAACAAGTGTTTTCTTAAGTGCAACAGAAAAATGTCAGTGGGACCAGACCACAGTAAAGCCGAACAGTGCATACTTTATTTAAACCCTCAACTGGCCTGATAACCTGGAAACCTGTCTCATACTCCCATCCCCAGCCTAAACATCGTTATCTTTTATTCAACAGCAGCTGGATCTGAATTGTTCAATGTCACTGATTTTTTTCCCCCCGTGCTATAAAAACTTACAGCTCATATTAGATGCGACACGGGTTTGTTTGTATTAAGTGGCAGCTAAGAAATTAAGAAAGCCTCATCAAAAACAAATGTATTCAGACAATGTTGCCCAGTTTCCAATATAAGCAGTAATGTTAACGTGAAAACATCTGATATTAGCAAATCATGACAAAGTTGTTCAGCTAGGTTTCAATACTCATTATATTTTGAAGTGGTGAATCAGGTTTTTTAGTTGCTGACGCAGCTGCTGTGTTCATAAATCTCATTTTCTCTGACCCGTTGCAGCAGAAACTGATGTGACTTCCCTATAAAGACTGTCTTGCTAAAATAATAATAATAAAAAAAAAACATTTAACTCTGCTAGGTTTCTCCTAAGTCTTTTGGAAAAGCCAAATTAGAAGTGAAAATTCAGAGAGAGTGGTGTATTATAGCCAGATTATCACATTGTGCTAACTCAGTGCTGTTTTCAGCAATTATTTTCCCGTCGATTAACAGTTTAATCTTTGGAAATAACCTTTGGAGAAGCTACAGTAAATCATTCTGGAATCCCCCCAATTTTCACTTGACCAGCAGGGTGGATTTTTTTTTTTTTTTTTGCCTCTTCAATAAATGCATCAAAACAAAAATTGCACTGTTTTTTGATCCAGAAACTATGGTGGCCGACAAGGACAAACTCACTGCAAACGCGCAGCAAATGGCTGGACGAGCCACAAACGGCCAATCGCGCTGCAACAGAAAAACGCCGCAAAAGAAAGGTGCTGAAATCTCAGAAAAAAGAACGATGCCAACCCCAAAACACACAAACAAATTAAAAACAAATTCAACAGAAAAGCGCTGCAAGTATGAAACGCAAGTAAAAAAAAAAAAAAAAAGAGCTTCAAATACACCCTAAAAAAAAAAGGAAGTGCGCCAGACCACAAGGGGGAGTCAACCACCAAGTCAGGTGGGACCCCGCGCTCAGTGAAGACTTTCATTCGATCCCCAGAAGAAAGTTGTAGGGATGTTTTTGTGTTTATGTTATTTTATGTTTTCGTTTGCGTCACGTTGCCATAATTCTGTTCAATATTATAGAACATCAGCATGTTTACATATAGCATGCTTGTCTTTACTCAGTTCCACTACTCCCCCTAGTGATCTGGCACACCCAAATTTTTTAGGCTGCAAAAGGGTCTTCCATTTTTTCCAGTACTCATCATCTACCTGTAGTGAATCAATGGAAAGCTCCGGTCAAGTACCGCTGCTTGACCACAAGAAAGGGTATTGTTTTTATAAATGTTAACTTCATTAGATTATACAGCTATGATTGTAGTGACATGGAGCTAAACCAGTGACAGCAGGTAGCTGATGACGAGTACCGGAAAAACAGAAGGCCCCTGAAGAGGTCTTCAATTTCCTCCAGTAACTAGGGAATATGTGCAATACAGCATCGAACAATGATTTTTTTTCATGTTGAGAGGGGGGCTTGAGACTTTTAAAATGTCAAATGCCATTTACTTTTATGTTATGTACTAAAACTATCAAGTACTGAGAAAGTCATGTGCTAAAATATTTTTTATGTTATTTAGATTATCTATCTATCTATCTCTCTATATATATATATAAAATAAATAACATGCAAAATATTTCAGCGCATAATTTCCTAGTAGTCGATAGTGTTAGTACATTCACAGACTGTAAAATTACCCGTGAAACATTTTCACACAGCCACAAAACTGCTTGTTGCTGCAACCAAATCCTATGGGGTTCTGTGAGAGTAGGGAGTAGCAAGATGGCGGCCAGTGACTTCAGTTTGTCGGGCAAATCAGCAATCAAGTGTATAAATAGAGATCAGTGGTTTGTCGGGACATGGTAGCTGAAGGAACTCTGCTGTGACACTGAAAATATGTCATAAAAAAAACTGCAGCACAAAATGAGAATATCATCATACGTTTTTACTTTCTAACGATGTTTGACTTTTCAATGTCTAAGTTTTCAATGCAAAATTTCGTTTTTCCATGTCATTGCAAGTGATCTTTTTCAATGTTTCAAAGCTTTTCAATGGTTGATTTTACAATGGCAAATCTCTTTTCAATGTCGCTGCAAGCTGTCACTGTTTTAGCTCCATAGAAACCCACCTACCAACAGCATGCAGTTTGATGCAATTATGAGTAACAAATTCGATAAATAAATAAGTAAAATTATAAGTTATGGGCAAATCGTCATTAGAATAAAGATAATCATGAAATTCCTTTATTTTCCTGTCAATCAATTTTTAAAAAGGAGCACAAAGATTATATAGGCTATATTAAGGACATAGTTCAAAAGGTTAGATTCATATACATACAGGACTGAAAAACTGGACTCTGGTGCGCAAATTATTCAATCAAATTCAAAACACAAAACTGACAAACGAAGTCACGGGCTGCAGAAGTCGATTCCTTACTTTCGCCTGTCACGTGCGTTAAGTTACTCTTATTCTGTATCATATTAGGCTTGAATATTGAATCTAGTTTCATGACAATATAGCAAGGTCAAAAAACACCCAGGTTCTTCTAATATCCTGTCTGTCCCCACATATGATTGACCTGACAACCTTGTGAACTTTAACTGGACGCGTGATTTGCGATGTTTGGACCTTGATCTCTGCATACAGACAAACTGGTTGCCAGAGCGCGTGTTTGGAGAGCGTTACGTCACCTGACAGACCCCCCATGGCTCCGGTCCACGGCTGCCTGTACACGATGTTCCACACCAGGAAGGCAGAGACCCCCAGCACCACGCCGAGCGAGGAGTATGCGACGCTCACGTAGGTCTTGTTGATCGCCATCGTGAGACGGACCGTGGCGGCTCAGCGCAGACACAAGCAGAGCCGCGCGTCCCTCAGAGGGCAGAGCTGCACATTTCAAAAGCACTGCATCCGGTCAACCTGCGCACACTCAGTCACTCAGTCACACGCAGACCCGTCAGCACAAAGGAACTGCCCGATCTGCTGACTAATGATTATTATTAGTGAAACGTGACACATCACTTCCAACACCCGGCAGCAGCAAAACAAACTGCCTACGTCATTTTTTAAAATTTTTTCTTTAACTCGTAGCGCTGGAGCACAGCGCCTTCTACCGGAGAAATAAAACGACGTGTCACCGTCTCTTTCGTGGACCACGGGCGTCTGCAGCCTGGTGAAAGGGGGGCTCACCACAGCCCCCCCCCCCCGGCAATATGAGGCTGGTGCTACAGAACCAGACGGTAGAATAGTATTAGCAGTAATAGTAATATCATCTTTATTGTCATTGGAACATACATTACAACGAAGTTTGTTCTCTGCTTTTAACACATCACCCTTGGGGAGCAGTAGGGTGCCATGTGCGGCGCCCGGGAAGCATTCTGGGTTTAAGGTTCTTGCTCAGGGACCCAGAGTGCAGGCGCTGGGGATAAAAACCAAGTACTTGCATCCTTCTCTGAGTGCAAGCGCGCTGCTCTAACCACTCGGCCAACACTCCCCATACACCGAGACGCAGCTCGATGGACAATTTTGGGTTAAGTGCCTTGCCTAGGGGCACATCAACACGTGGCAAGATGGAAGCTGGAATCGAACCCACAACCTTCTGATTGCCAGACAACTACTCAACCCATCAAGCCCTATACCAATAATAAGAACAGGAGTTTCATCACGCTGTCCTCATATACCAGGAATGAGTGACACATGAGCACTGTTGCACGGGCAATGCTACATAGTTGTGTCCAAAAATAACAAGGTGTGTGTAAAGCACAAACTACTTGTAAAGGCTTTTTGTTTGTTTGTTGTACAACCATAGCTTCACATCTGTGTTTAATGGAGTCGATCAACCGTTGGCATTTATGAACAGGTAATCCAGCCCCAGGGTGCTTGGACTTCTAACTTCTCAGCGTTCTCTGGCTCTGCATCACAGAGAGCACGTTTGTGGTCTTCCTGTGAGTTTTCTACTGGATTTGAGTATTTGAATTGAGCTGGCCACCCCAAAACGTTAATTTTGTTGGTCTGTAATCAAGATTGAGCTCAAAATAGCCACTTAAAAAGGCATTTCGACTTCAGTATACGGCAATCAAGGTGATCTAAGGGCCCTGTAACAGTTTTGTTATACGATAAATGAGCCTAACACCATAGTACAGGTGCCAGTCATAATTAGAATATCATGAAAAAGTAGAATGATTTTTTTTTAGTAATTCCATTCATAAAGTGAAATTTGTATATTATATTCATTCATTACACACAGATTGATATAGTTCAAGTGTTTATTTCTTTTAATTTTGATGATTATAACTGGCAACTAATTAAAACCCCAAATTCCGATTTTCAGTGAGACATGCTCTGTACTGAGCATGTAAAACATCTATTGCATTTGTCTTTAAAGTCTAAATGTTTATAGAACTGGACTCACTGATTGACTTCAGCAGCATGGATGTCATGTTTGTTAGGTCTATTAGCATTGTATTACTCTACTACACCACCTAGTAAATTATTACCCACACCAAAGTATAATGTCTACCAAAAACAGGCATTGCTGCAGCAAATAAAGTTGTACTACAAATGTACATCTAAATGTACTGTTAAGCCCAAAATTACTCATACCCCTGTATAATTTAGATTTCAAATGATTTTTATTCAACAAAAAAAAGTCTGCTTCTCATAGGCAATGAGTCAGGTCTCAAAAAGTTACACAGTGTAAAAAAACGAGGATACATTATGAAAAAAAGTTTCACATAAAAAAAACAAAAAACAAACCTGAGTACAAGAATATACCGCTCTCAATAATGGACAAATCTTTGTCATTGTAGAAAGCAAAGCGTCGGTCTAATTTGTGATCTGCTTTTTGCATGTTCCCACTGGGATTATGATCATTTCTCTTTGTTGACGAGCTTTCTGAGGTTGAGAAGCCTCCCTGCCGACCATTAGTTCCCTCCACTGACTAAAGTCAGGACTTTGGTTAGGCCTAAACGTTAACATTACTTCCTGCTAAAATACAGAGGTTAATGTTGAAATCAAAAGATCACTTTAAAGCTAATTCCATTTAGTGTCTAAATAACTTTGGCCATAAATGTATGACCTCAAACAGCCGTAACAGGGAAACATTTATGCAGGAAAAGCATGCGCTTCCCAGTAATTTGCCAAGAGAAATGGTTAAAAACTCCAAAGAATGAACTCTAAGGCTGAATCTTCAACCGATCAAATGGAAACGCTGAGTTTGCCTTAAAAGGTAATCATGACAACTTTGATTTAAACGTTTTACCTCAATATCAGGGTCCTACTCTGATTTTTACGAGCATATTCCAAACTCTTCCAAGCTTAAATTAGCAGGCTTCTCAGTCCACTTGATACGTTTAATGTTAACTTTATTATGAATTTGTTACTTAAAAAACACAAAACATGAAAAATAAAAACAACAAATTAACAAGACTAAGAATCTGTACCTCAATGGACATGCTTATAAATGAATCCTACATTCTCATAGTGTTTCTTATCCACTGAGCCATACCAGGAAAAGATGTCATTAATACGTTTCCAGACTGCAAAGGATACAATTTGTCTTGTGCAATTAACTAATTAGGAAAAATACACAATAAAAAAAACTTTTAACAATCAAGCTTAAAATGTGTAGGGAGCAAAACACAGAAAAAGTAATTTTGTTCATTAAAGGAAATAAAGGTCTGCAGAAATTTAGCAAGTTAAACAATGGTTAAAAAAGCCTGATACAAAACACCCAATACTATAAATTTGCAAAGATCTGACAAGCCAAAAACTTTATATATATATATATATATATATATATATATATATATATATATATATATATATATATATATATATATATATATATATATATATATATATAAAAACAAAGAAACAATACCTAAAACATCACTGGTTATAGTAAGTATGGATGCAATGTGCCACAGGCTCATTACGTCCATCACTAAACTCCCACCCAAAAGCCTGCAGAGAACTGTGTATTATATTATTATATTCTCCCACAGCTTCTACAAACATCCACGTAGAGCTGTGCTTCAGAGGTCACTCCAATAACCCAGAGCAGGGGAACCCATGCTGGCCTCCCCTGCTCTCCTCAGCACCCGAACTCCTCCACGAGCTACACAGAAATCTCCTTTTAGAAAACTGAACTGCTCATCCTAACTGCGCTGTATGTGAAGCTTCATTCATCTGAAATATCTTGTTTGTGCTTTGGTCAAACCACAGCCGATACATTACTGTGAAGATCGCTTCAGCCTGAACGGAGCTATTAACCACTAATGTGATGAAATAACATTTCCCATGCCATTAGGGTTTGATTACTGGTGTATGTAGAAGCCATAAGCTCAATGCGACAGTAGCCCTGAGATGCTGCCGACGTCAGAGTCAAGCTGCCATGTCAAACTGTGACCTCGGTTATATCAGATTGGGCAGGTAGTAATGGAAGAAAAACTCTTCCAGCTTCTTTTTCATGAGCCTGATGAGGGGCTCGTTGCGGTAGATCCGCTGGACCAGCAAGTCTTCCCTGGAGTGCAGCAACAGATCACACCACGGCGTGCCCGTCACCATCATCTCCCCTTGCATTTGCCAGTAATATTGGTGGGACCGGTTTAGCTCCAAGACGCCTTTCCTACATATCAGAAACGGACACTCGGCGATGCTTTTGATGCCGACGTATTTGATGTGCACCAGGCCAAACCTGCTCGTCTCTTTGGGGTCATACACCAACCCGTCGGGAATCGCTCCCATCCACGGAGCGCACGGGTGAACAACCAAACCGCAGGGCGAGAAGTTGACGCACAATTGCCGACAGTATTCCCGAATAGCTTCTGGCTTCATTTCCGCGTCGATCTTTGATGTCTTGCACCTGGGCAGTCCTCTCTGAATATTGTACAGAAGCTGCTCTGCGTGGCTTCGGCCCGGCTTAAGGTTGCAGATTTCTCGAAATCGACTGGTGAGGCGCATCATCAGTAGCTTATCTGCAGCTTCCTTACTTCCTCGGGTGCTTTCCTCCAGGCTGTGTGCTTCCTCCCAAGTAACCTTCATTGCACTTAAGAACGCATGCTCTTTAGTGCTGAGTATAGGAAAGACAGACGCCGGCTCCAGAGCGTGATCGAAAAAGGGGAGCACCGGCTGAGGGGGGGCATCCTCCCAGGGCTTGAAATCCTTGCTGGACGGCAGGGGGCATTGGTAAGAAAGCGGTGAACCTTTAGGGACTGGACCGAGAGCGCACTCCACCCATTCCCCGTCCGGTTGAAGGCCCATATGGCATATCAGTGGCTTCTGGTCATCTGGAAAATCTCTAAAGGAATCGGAAAGCCTCTCTAAAAACGACTCTTGATCAGCTCGGGAAACACTATAAGACTTGTCGAGCACCATCCTGAAATAAAAAAAAAAAGGAGTGATATGTAAAAGAAGAATAAACAAATATGGAAGCATAAAGAAGGAAGCACTCTTACCTTGGGACTTGCAGCACGGTTTTCTGTTTGGAGAACTTTGACATCTTTCATGTTGTGGCAAGATTTCGACAAAAGAAAAGAAAATAAACATTATTTTTTAACCGAAAAAAAAAAAAAAACAGAGTTGCAATGTAAATATGTTTAGTCCTTTAAGGAGATATTAAATTGGAACTGTTGCTCCCTTTGCCTTTGATAGCACTGATTAAAGCATCTAAAGACATTACAATAAAAAAAATAAACTCTTGCTCTTGGTGGTTATGAAACACAGCGTCGTTACTATCGTTTTCTGGCCTAAAAGCTCAGACACAAAACAAACACAAGAGCAAAAGGTACCAGATCGTATTCTCAGTAATAGCTCAACAAACCAGACAAAAAAAATGACTGGGTTCTATGGAAAGAAGGTGGAAAAATGACACAGAGACATACTTTAGAATAAATGTGATTTAGACATAATTTGAATAGTTACTTAGTAAACATGTCCACAGACACCTTAAATAAAACAGTCTGGAGGATGCGCTTTTACATGTAAGTATAATACAGCTCAAGTCAACGTCTTTAAATTAAATAAAAACAAAAACAGTCATGTGTACACTTTTAAGACAAGAAGTAAAAAAATACAAAAGACAAGGAAAATATTAGCAATCTTACAGTTAATACCTTTGATTTGGTTCCATCTGGAACCAGTAAAAACATCCTTGATACATCTTTAATGAGGAAAATGACACAAACTATAAACTGAACTAGGATTATAATAGGGGAAAAAATACAATTATTTAAAACTATCAATATTAGAGGTACACAATATAATGACTCTTAGCCATCGTGAAAATTTCTATGTATTACAATGGCAAAGGACTGCCTGGATGCAATGCTAGTATTTCAAGTGATTTACATTAAAACCCGGCTTGCTAGTAATATATTTCGCAGGTCGGATGGACTTTTCGTGCCTTCTGTGTCAACATCTCATGTAGGTGTTAGTTGTAGCACGGACATGAGGTGGGACAAAGTCATTGTTTTGAAAGTCACAAGTAAGTCTCAAGTCGTTCCCCCAAAGCCTTGAGTCAAGTCCCAAGTAAAGACACAAAAGTCCAAAGTCGGGTCTCAGGTCCAGACATGGCAATACCGAGTAACCTGGCCAGCCAGATTGATAATGTGTTGCACTCTAGTTGTGCACATTATCAATCCAGGGCTGCTCCATTTGAATCCGTTTGGGGGAAAGGAAGGTCATTCAGCAGAACTCTCTGAGCTGATTGGGTGAAGCGACAACTAGTGCCCGCCTACCAAAGGTTGGTTTTAGCCAATCACGGTATCAAATTAAAACATAAGCAGCAGCTGCTATGAGAAACCACAAGAAGGTAAGTTAGTCAAGGCACTTCTTGCTGTTCTATGAAAGAATAAATTGTGGATTCTTGCAATCTGGCTGGCCAGGTTAAATAAACATTTAAATTAACAGAGATTCATCTAAGTTTACCTGAACAATACCATGTAATGTATTCCTAGTGAATCCCATGTTTCATCATCCACAATTTACATTTTTTCATGGTGACTTTACACTGCAAGCAATCCCTTCCCTACTTGATCAGTTCCACCTTTTTGTTAACTTTACTGCTTGGCAGCATTTGCTTCTATCCATCTGTAACTATTAATCTGAGGTTGTTTGATTTTGCATCTTGAGCAGTATGTTCTAGTCTTCATTTAGGAAACTTAAGAAAATGGATGTTCTACCTAGTTAAAAATGACACAGAAGAGCTGTAGTTCTGAAAGCTTTGCTGAAACGATGTTCAGCTCCACTCATCGAGGCGCCACAAATGTTTTCAAGCTTCTTTCACTGAACGCTTCTTGTTGTGAACCACTGCAGCAAACTTTGAGTTTCTGACCATCTCTGCTGGAGGTTCGTACTTGAAGCAAGGTTCTATGTTGGACATTTTAATGCACATGACAGACGACAGTGTGCCCTCGAGTGTAAGTTTATTCCTTGTGTCCGTTTTGTTATGGCCGATCAAAGAAAAGTTTCTCTCTGCGTCTGCATTTGAGTGAGGTAGACAAAGCACAAGCTGGGCTACCTTCGTCAGCCTCGGGAACCTCTGGGTGTTTGTAATACCACTCATAACGTCGCTCAAAAAAGCCCACACGACGTCCATACGGTGGTGCTCGTTACAGGGGACTCCATCATCGCTCTGTCTGACCAAAGCATCCTTCCATACTGTTGGAGGAATTTCACTTTCCTCCATCGCTTGATAGTCCAAGAACTCATCTCCTAGGTTATTCTTTTCCTTAGCTTCGTCATAAGGAAGGAGATGATTGTACCTGTACAAACACAGAAATGTATCCTTTTTGAAGAAATCTGTTTGAAAAACCTTGTTATTAGCAGTGGTGGACACAGACAAACCAAAACATCAGCTTCACAAACTTATATTCAGCAAACAAAAATTTTTTAGCTTTGCAGTAGTTAAACCAGAGATAAATAGGGAAATTTGAGGAAGCTAACGCTAGTCGCTAATTGATAAGACCGCTGCACTTAGAACAAAACGTTGCATGCGAGTGGGGAAATCACTCCAGCGTTGCAAGTTATTGTGAGAAAAACAAGCAAAAACATTACCTCTATCTTGTAAATAGTAGAAATGAACAAGCTCAAAGTTACTGAAAAGCAGACGTGGCAACACTCCTGGAAGCTCAGAACACAGTGCTGAGCATTTCTGGAGGTCCCTTTTCCTTTCTGTCATCACTTTTTAACAAACATGTAATAAATCATTATTGTTGTATATATTGTTGTAACATTAATAATATATATTTAATGTGCACTACTTTTAATTGAAAAGCATAAATAAAATCGGTTTCATCATTGCTGTGTAGGTTTTTCCTATTTTCTACATGCTGGTTAAATGTTTCTCACGGATTGACATAGGGCAATACACTAATTGCCCTATGGCAATTACATGATTAATTAAAGGGATTAAGGTCACACAGTGGTGCACTGTTTACAGAAAAAAAATGTGGACACGTAAGAAGAAAGGTAAGAAGAAAACAGCACAGGTATTAAGGTTTTTTTTGTAGAGACGTGGCTGCTACTGCTTAGAGAAGTCTGTGTGGATGTGTATTGAGAGACAGGACAGTGATGTAAACGACGGATGAATATCTTGTTGTGAACGTTATCATACCTACAGTTATCAAAACAATATAAAGTTAACACTAATTGGTCCGCAAACAATTTCAAAACTTAGAACGATAATGCAGCAAAAAAAAAGTTAGCTCTGTAACTATCCACTTTCGTATTATCGCGACTGTGCCCACCGCTGGTTATTGGCAAATAAAATCAACAAAATGAAAAGCAAGTACAAAAAGGTGGCGTGGAGTGGTACATCTGCTTGTATTGAAAATGAAACGTACAAACATCCCACTTCGATGCATGAATTTAGGCAAAGAACCTCTCTAAAAAAAATAATTGCCTATTTTGCTTGGAAGAAGCACACATTATTAGTTCAAACACTGTCACGGTAGATGAGTGGTAAGTGTTTTCCACCAGGTTACAACGTAATTATGAATTAAAAATTTCAGGCTTTACAATACAGTTTAAAATTTTTTGACATTTTTTGTATTACTTAAAGCATGTTCCACACATCACAAAACAACTAAATCTGGTTTTCTATGCAGTGCTGTGGTAAAGGTAAGGTTTCTATAATTGTACATTTTCCTTTTTTTAGACCTTTCCAGATCGAAAATTTAAAATTTTCTCAGTAGAATTTGAAACCTTCCTGACACTTGAGAACATTGACAAGGTCAGGTTTTATTATGTGTATGTTCTAAAAATCTTCCCATTCAGACAGTTTCACTACTTTTTTCCCATATCTACACCAATTTGAATCACCTCTATTCTATTCCTTATATAGGACATTTTTGACCAATCTGTATAATCTGACCCAATCTGTATAATATGATTGAACTTGATTTTGTAAAGTGCCTTGAGATGACATGTTTCATGATTTGGCGCTATATAAATAAATTGAATTGAATTGAATTGAATTCTAAACTATATAACATTAGGTCTTATTAAATTTGAAATAGATTACACCAAATACATAGCCTGACATGGTCATACTCAATTCTAGTCAGAATTTGAATTCCCGACCTAAAACGTTGTGGGCGGGACTAAGTTCAGAATGGCACCCAGGCTACCAAATACAGATTATTTAAAGCAGTTTAGGATTTGGGATTCTTTAGAAAATTTAGGAAATCACTTTTTCTAATTGCAATTTTAGTATTTTGTTTACTTCTTGATGTAGACCAAGTTTAGGAACCATGGGTCAAGCTACAAAGCTTGATCTAAAAGGGTGCAACCCACTAAAACCAATGTTCCCTCATTTTTTGTGCTTGTACTGTTGTCCTAAAAATTGTTACCTTTCTCGTCGGCTCTTAATGTTTTGGTTTGACATATTGCCTGTGGGCATTATTTGGGTAAAGTAAGATGAAACATGCTTTACATGATTTAAATCCAAAGTGTAGTTACCAGTAAAAAAAACGTGTGCAATGTTCTACATAACCTGCTACCTTTAAGCCCCCTCAATAGAGTATAAATTCAAATTAAATAGTTAAATATTGTGTTTTCTTTAAATCAACATTACGACATACTAGTACATGTTAGTATGTTATAACTCTGCATCTTAAATCAACCTAATGAATGGATTTTAAAACCATTAATGTGTACCTTCGTACAAAGTAGAGAACGTCATCCAACCGGCAGTCTCTCCTCTTCTTGAAGTCAACAAACACGGCGTGTGACAACAGAGGGTCGTTCTGTGGAAGTGTGGTCAGAGCGAACTCTGTGGCTTTGTGAAGAAAAGATCTCACAGCTCGGTAGAATCCAGAGACGTCGCCAACACTGATCTCACCAGCTTCGTTCAGTCTGGTCAGAGCAGCTCTTGTTGTTAATCCAAGATCAAGCTCACAGTCTACAGTGGCAAAAAGATTTTGTATTAACGTTTAAATGTCTAAAGCCAGTGAATGCATAATAGAAAGATTGGCTCAATGGGGACACAAGCTATTCTAATTACTGCTTAAAATTGAAAGAAGAGCATGGTAACTTTGTAGATTACTGGTTCATTTAGAGTGAAATAGAAAGTAAAGGAATACAGCTATATGTAAACGTTATAGTTAGTAGTTTGCATAGCTAATCCTCATGCAAACCACATTTTATCTGAAAGCATTTGAAAGCCATTACAACGTTTCAAAAACATTAAGTAAAACTGGTCATCATTGGTCAAATAAGACAACTGTTCAAAATGTAAATATATACAGTGGCTATCAAAAGTATACACACCTCTGTAAAACTTTAAGGCTGTTCTGACACAAACAACTTGAATTTAAAAATGAATGTCAACACATACAATATAAAGCAAGTGAAAAACTGAAGCAATGTGCTGTATGGCAAAAAAAGAAACAAAACTTGCAATAACCTGGTTGCATAAATGTGCGCACCCTTAAACTAATGATTGATTGAAGCACCGTCTGATTCAGTTTAAGCATGCAGTTTTCTTCATTTTACAAAATTATAGTGAATCTGCTTTGCTCGTAAAGAGTTCGGTTGTCCAAGCACTGGTTTATTTACACAGTCACTAATATTTGAGATAACAGGAACGTCACACCGACTTCATGATAGGGAAGTTAAAGGTTGGGAAAAGCCCACCAGGAGTCCAGAAATAAATTTTACACATAGGCCTAGGACAAAAGATCGCCACACAATCTGATAAAGTTGGAGAACTTTTGAAAAACCTTTGATAGGGAAAGAGAGGAAAAATGTTTTCAGGTCGAGATGTGGGATGCTAATAGCATTCTAGCAAAGAAGAATGAATAATAAGATTGACTGAAAAGTTATTTTAATTTAGTTTAAAGGTGTGCACACCTATACAACCAGGTGATTGCACCTTTACATTTATTTCCCTAAAAACAGCTTTCTTTTTCGGTCAAATCATCCAGAAAACAAAAAAAAAACTTCAACATATATGTTAAAAATGTTGAGAAACGACTTTGCATTATCTCATGATCATGACGAAAAGCAAGGGTTTTAACAGGGCTGTGTAGATGTTTTAGAATAATTGCATTACAGAGGCATATAAATCTAGAGTAAATTCAACATTAAGAAAATGCTTGTGTTAGTCCAAGTAAATTTTTTTTTTGAAAAAAAATTGAACCAGTTTTACAACAGGAAGCAAACCCCATTAACGCCAGTTCCAAACTTCACAACATGGACATTAACGTCTCCACACCACGGATGCAGTAGCTGTCTAACATCCTAGTCTGTCTCAGTGAATCAGAATGTGAAAAACCACAGCAACAGTATGTTGTATGGCCAATGTCTTCTTCTACCAGCTTCACATCAAATCTAAATAACTAAAATGCCTTTCATCAGCATATGCCTTTAAATATCTTGTCAATGGTTCATGCATTCCAATTCCTGGCTGCATATTATCATAAAATGTGGCAACGCTCTGGATTATTGAAAGATAAAATGTGTGTGGAGGTAAGAAAAACTGAAACATTCCAAGGATTTAAAAGTGATACTTTTGATCTTCTTACCAGGAAGCTGGTTTTCCCCATCCTTATAGCCGACTTTTTCTGGGCTGGTTTCTTTAAATGTCTCGGGTTTGAGGAACTTCGACATTAACATGCAGATAAAGGTTCTTATCTGAAACAGAACACATTAACTCAATCTTAAATAAACTTGAAACTGAATGAAACAACGAGGAGCTTAAACCACGTGACGCCATATACCTGGCCGTGGAGAAGATGCACACAAGGATCCTGCCTCTGGAATATCTGGTTTAACTCCACAAACACTGGGAGAAGAGCTTGGTAAAACAGTAGGTGCACCTCCGTCATTGGAGCTTCAAACCTCGCACGCAACCGTACACCACGAGCCTGCTTTTCATCTGCAAAACAGAAGCAGTTAATTTCTTTTTCTTTACATGTGGTTAAAAAAAAAACAAAATAAAAAAACGTTTCAAAACAACATTTCCGTACCGGTAGATTTGAAGTAGATTTTCAGGCGTTTGTAGAGTCGCAGAACATGATTGACTGCGAGCTCCAGACTAAGCCACTTGATGCTCACACTCTGCAACAGCTCCATGTGCTGTGCGTCACAAAACACACGGAAATCTAAAGAAAAGGGAAAGTCTCAATAAGTGTGGATGATGCCGTATGTTTAATACTTATTACAAGATTTGGTTAGAAGAAGAAAATATGATGAGAAGTTTACACTAAGAACATTAGGGGAGAGATGTGATAAGAAATTGACCGCATTCAGTTGCGGCTCTCCCAGGTTCTTTGCCTGAATAATGTGGTGTTCTCAAATTGTGGACTTCAATGACTCCAATGCACCTTATTTATACATCACAAAGTACCAAAATGTGCTGTACTTTGGTAGCAGCTGAACTTAAAGGTGCATAGCCACGTTATTTGACTTTTATTTATACATCAGTAGCTCACTCTGGTTGCATACAAACTTTTTATGAAAGATTATCACGTCCTGCTGGCGTATTAGTTGTTAATTTGGTGTTTTATGCTTTATTTTTGCTCATTTCGTTAGTAAATAAAGCCTTTTTTCTTTATTTACAATTTTAAATTAAGTGTGCACTGGGGTTAAAAAAAGGAAGAGACTAACAGCTGTTAGCATCTTCAGGAAAAAACAATGAAGAATCTTCCAAGATATAGTAAAAAAGTGCAAAAGAAAAATTATCCCCAGTGGGTAAAGACTGGAATGTCGCTGGGAATACAGTATGAACGTTGGTGTTCACTGAAGCGGACGCCAAACCTGCCGATAGCTCAGATATGACCGCAAAGTTCATTGATGTGAGTAAATGTTCTGACTGAGGCTCTTAAAGTTGCTGTTAGAATGTTTTATTTAATTAATAACGGTTAGTCTTTGATCACGTCGAGCTGATGCTTTAATGCGAGCATTGCAGAGGGTCAGGCTCGGTCCAGCATTATTTAATTTTGATGAATTAAGCAAACCGGTATTATGATAGTTCTGCAATACTGTTGCTAAGTGCCGTCACGTCTGTTTATATCTGCTAATCACGCCTGGCATTCGGGTTATATTTATCAACAAAAAGGGCCATCAAAACATTATCAGGATGGAGGCATGGTGTATATCACCTTATTTTATCATGATCAAACTGTTTTTTGTCTTTTTTTAAGCATATAATATGGCTATATACCTTTAAGGCTGAGTTTTCAAAACTGAAATAAAAAACACTAAGACACCTCAACCAATGTGCACATGAGAATAAATTTAAGTGATATGCAGCTCCTGTCAGTATTTGTATGAGTACTGTATAAATAATATAACGGAGATCAGAAATTCACCATCTGGATGGTTTGTGTTGGACCTGAACCACAAGCCAAGGTCAGCGCACATGTCTTCTACATCAAAGCCTGATTCCTATAAAGAGAAGAGATTTACAAAAACACTGCATCCAGACAGTATTCACAACACTTTTTGTTATGAAACAATATTGATTAAATTAAAAATTTCCTCTAAAGATTTGCACACCATACCACTCCATAACATGAAAAAATAACATTCTTCAGATATTTTCAAATATATAAAAATATAAAAATAAAACAAATCACATGTACTCAAGAATTCAAAGCCTTTCCTCTACTCTGCCCTGGACCCAGCAGGTGGACCTGCTGCCCGACAACGTAGGGCAGAACACCCTCCAGGGCACCAAGTGTCTTTGATCAGTAAATCTATCATTCTTTGATAGAAATATAGCCTAATGGTACTGCCTAAAAATGTAACATAAAATATATTTTACATTTTATATGTTAAAAATATTTAGATACATATTACATAGTTTTATCTTAAATAAATAGACGAGGAGGACCCTTAATGTGACGCAAATTGACAGAAAAGTTCAATCTGTTGAACTCGAGCAAAATTTCGCTTTACTCTAGATGCACATCCACCGCGTCTTTCTGCAGATTTGCTTTGCTTTATTCGACTCAATTTGCGCTGTACGCATCGCTCAAAATGCGTTGTTTGCATTGTGGGCCGTTAATTTACTCCCGAACATGTCATTAGATAGGGTGAGCTCAAGTTTTAGCTTCACTTCAAAGACTGTGAATACTTATGTACATGTGATTTGTTTTTGAACATTTAATACATTTGCAAAAATACAAAAAACATGTTGGCATTGTGTGTGTGTGTGTGTGTAGTGCATGAGAGAAATACATTAATTTAATAAATTTTCAAATAACACTAAAATGAAATGTGCACAAAGTGAATCATTGGTGCTACTCTTCAGGTTCACTGTAAGCTCTGTTCATATAAAATTGAAAACTGAAATTTCAGTCGTATGCAAATGCACATATTCACCTGATAATACGCTAAGCTAGCGGCTCGTGCATTATCATGCACGATATGGCAGGGCCAGCCTAGAACGTACACAGCAGGATTCTGGTCCAGAAGTTTGATTTTCCCGACATTTTCAGATCCCAAATCAACCTTGTGGTCTTCCACTGACAAGGCAATGCAATTAGTCCATGGAATAAAATAGGACTCAAGAGCTTCATTAATTTTTCTGCACATGGAGTCAGCAGTGGATGTGCCCGCCATAGTGACACCCATGTTGAGAAAATTCTTGACTACTCCCTTATGACTCCAGAGTTTAACAGTGAGGGGTTTCATCTTCTCTTTCCCTGTCAAAACAGCAGGAACACAAACTTAATGCTACGTGAGCTAGCATAACATTCACACCGAACGTCTGATTGGTGAGATTTGGGTACAAAAACACTTCAGTTGTCATTACATACTATACCTCCCTCACCTATGATGTTGGACCCTTCAATGGCCAGAGAATAGGGCTGTTTGGTGAGATTTCTTGCCATCTCATTCATCAGATAAGGAGCGACACATTTATTTATAATGGCGGTGGTCTTTGTTCGAGCTGAAGAGTATTTGCTGGCAATTTTGGAGTCCGGAAAGCAATGTTTGAACAGAGGACTGAGGTGATCTGAGAATGCTAGAGGAATGTCATGCTGCACCAGGGTGACAGCCACTTTAACCTCGGCTCTTCTGGTCTGTGTCAGAGAAAAATGTATAAAACAAGGGCCGATTAGGATTAGTAGCTCCTGACAAACAACATCCAGTACATTAAAGCAACCAAAAACATATTGGAAAAGGAACCTTTAATGGCCCCAATCAATGTTATTACCTGTGCTTCAAGTTTGTCCATTTCATCCATTTGTGGCATCACAGCCATTTTCAGTTTTAGCGAGCTTCCAAAAAGTTTTTCATAAAATTGTAATTTCTTTATGTGGTAATCTCTTTTGAAGTGCCGCACAACATCTGCCCGGCCCGAGTGCCTGCACTCCAGCTCCCGCCTGCACACCGTGCACCAGAAGTGAAACGGTGTGCTTCCGGCCGTGATGCACGGCCACTGCTCCTCCCACTTTGGGTTGAATCTTGAGTTGTAGGTGGCAGCGCCAGTCCTCTTTTTCTTGATCACCACGCCAGGCTTCAGTAAAGAAGATATGAAAGTGGTGTCCATCATTATTTTTGGAACAAAAGTTAACACAAGCCAAGTTACCACTGCCTGATACTGACTACCTGATATTAGAAGGAATTTGTTTATTCAAAAACAGTAACTTTTGACTAAATAATAACAGGCTATTCATAATGTACAGGAATGAACGTAAAGAACTGTCACATTGTCTTGTTACAACCACAAACTTCTGTGTGTTTTATTGAATTTTTATGCTACATTGTACACGAAAATGTATTTAAAATGTGGCATGCATTTGCATCCCCACAGACTAGCCACTAAGGCTACGTTCACACTGAAGTGAAATATGATCCAAATCCGACCTTTTTGTTCAAATGCGATCTAGATGTGTCTTATTCCATTTTTTTGAAACAAAACTTTACTTAACACTTCTAGAAACAATTAATTTCAGTATTACTTCCGTAAACAGAGCGCGGCTGTGTGACGTCTCCTTCGGTTATCTGCACATGCGGGACGCTTTGCGGTCTTGAACCATTCAGACAAAAGTATGATGGCGGTCACATTTAATAGTAGTATGATGGCCGCCTCAAAAAAAAATAAAAAAAAATCAGATTTCAGCAAAAAAATAAAAAATAATCAGAATTGAGCATCAAGACCTGCAGCGTGAACATAGCCATATATACTTGCGATTATAGATACAATGGCATGATCTGGACATTGATTATGCTTTAATTGAAACCACTCTCTTGTGCCTCTGGATTTAGGGTTGTACTAACTAGAGGGTCAATGTCCGCCTCTGTGAGAAGTCTTTATTTTTTAAGCCTTCATCAGTTTGTCTTCCAGGATTGCTCTGTATTTAGCTCCCTCAATATTCACCATTAACTTAGACCGGTTCTTTTGGTCCTCACCTCTGAGACCTCCACAGAAAATCCGGATTAATGCTGAACTGCACGCAAGGGGACGGCATTCACTGAATAGATAACTTCTGAAGGAAACTGGCTGCACTGGATTTATTTAGTGGTAAAGTAACAGAAGCTAAATATCTTTTATGCTGTTTATCTGTAAAAATCCTGAAACCAGCGTATTGTGTTATTTATACTATGAACACATTGTGTTGGCAATACAACTGTGGTTATAACAAGACAAAGTTCAGTTTTTCCTTGTTTACACATAGTATAAAAGGCTGTGAGGCCATTTGTGAGAGCCCATCGGGTATTTATCAGGTCAAACTACACTACAACTACATGACACAAAGAACTGGAAAAAAATTTAATGCAAATGGGACATTACTGTATATTACATGAAAGGCCTGTTTTTATTAACCATCTAAGAACGTCAACCATACAAACAGAATATTTCCAACAATATGAATCATTTGTAGAGAAATTGTAACAAACAACAACAAAAGAAAAGAATGAAAGATTGATTCAAAGCACAGTTTTAGCAAAAGATGACTTGCAAAAGCTGGTTTCATATCCCTATTTGGGGAGGGGGGGTGAGATTTCAGATCTTCTATTTCTCTCATATTGCTCAACAAACTGAAGCTAAACCAACTGAAACCAACAAATATGATGTGGCAGTGTCTTAAAAATAGGTTGATTTGTTCCCAACTCCCTATGGCCAAACTGCAGAAGAAAAGAATGCAACTAAAACTAAAAGCATGACACCGCTGTCCTCCTTCCCTATGCCCCATTTATCCCAGACCATATGGAGTGTAATCACAAAGAAGATATCGTCCTTTCTGTAGAAGAGCTGAGCAGACGGTGAAAAAAGAAAGACATTTGTAAGTCAATTTGTACAACGCACTGTAAATATTGTGAAGAAAATATACTTTAATTTAAAATCGATCAAGAAAAGAGCACTGTTGGTTTTAAAATAACTGACTAATTATATGCCACCAAAAAACACCACCTAAGCTCACATTCTGAGGCTACATTGTAGTAATAGTACAAAATCAAAAGGTCTGCAAATAAATGCTTAAATTCATTGTTTATAGGAAAAGTTTACCTACTTAAATACACCATTTACTACAACTATTTAACCGTTTAACAAGAGTGTAATCTACTTACCATGTTTAGAGTCTACAATCTGACCATAAAAGGCTCAAAATTGTAATGTCAGGAAATCCAAAAAGATGTTGCGTATGAAATGTTCAGGGTCACTCCGGGTTGGTCTGGTGCCATGGTCTCGATATCTGAGATGCAGTCAGATCTGCGCTGATTGGTGAGACTAAAAATCGGATCTATGGGCTGTTCTAAGTATCCACTAACGATACCAACGATGGTTCTGAAACTGGTTACAAAGTAAACAATTTCACAAGCAAACGGCTTTACTTGGCATCCATTCTTCATACCTTAAAGCAATCTTAAATACATCAGTTCCCAATCCGAAATACAGTAATAACGCCCCCCGAGGTCAGAAATCTGAGAGAGCCAGAGCTTGGAAAGCGGTTCTGGATTTAGCATTTAGCAATTTAGTGAAAATTGTCCTGTAAACTAGTTATTGGCACTTTAACCAGTTTATCTTAATACATTAAATCTGAATGTCCTAAAAATCGGAGTGTTCATGTGTCTTTTTTTAATGACAGAAGTCAAGATAACTACTGAACAACTGGTTTATATACTACATATGTTATTGGCTTGTATTGCCTAGCATGAAAACAAATACCCATTCTCACAGTTTTCAAGCTAGAACGCGCTCAACTCGCATGTAAAGTCAGTCCCAGAAACCAGCTAAGAAGTCAGAGACAAATAATGGACGAGAGACAATTCAAACACACAGTTTCTCTAACGCTACATGGGTTCTGAGACCTGTTCCTGGATGGACGGACAGGTTATATGTCACCAATATGAATCCAATTTTAACACTTTCCAAGCAGAAATGCCAAATCCATGATGCCTTATGCTTGATCTTTCCCACTTCTGAAGCTAATATACCAACATCTTAGAACAAATGAAACAAAGCTGTTAGTTGCTTTATCCCCATAAATATTCCAGATTAAAGTTTGCAAATTCTACTGCTTCTAAAATAATTTGTTAGAACTATTTCATGTACACAACGTGCTCATTTGTGAAGTTTGATAAATCAACAAGCAATAATATTCAATAATCTATTATTTAGCAGCTTTCAAGTAAACATGCTCTCTGTACTGCAGAAGAGACATACCATATATTGGCACGTAGTCACCAGCCCATTATCCCTGTGTGTGCCGTTTGACGCCATATTTGATCAGATAACACATTTGTATCATGTATTTTTAGTGTCTGAGATGCTTAAGCTATTAAAGCTGTGGGGCAGTGTATAATGGTAAAGAGAAAGGAGTATAAAAAATTATACCTTGTCGTATCTCCCAGTGATGTCATTCAGATCTATGCAGAAAATTGCACTTTTTTGGTCTTTATAGTTTAACATGATCATAACAAACTGATAGTAGTGGGTTAATCAGTCTGCTAACTGGGCTAGGCGGTACGGCTTAAAAAATAAAATCTGAGATTTTATTTTTTTACCAAATCCGATTTTTTAATTTTTTTTCTTCCTTTTTATTTCACAAAAAGAAATTACATTAATTTTAAAAACTTGCTTTTATCCAGGGAAGGCAGGTTACTTGCTATAACCATATAATGTAGAAAAGATTCCTAGATCAATGTGTGCTTCTGTGCTTTTTTTTTGTGTCTCTGCTCTGTCTTCTCTCAGTCGAGGCAGATGACCGTTCACACTGAGCCTGGTTCTGCTGGAGGTTTTCCTTCCCGTTAAAGGAGAGTTTTCCTCTCCACTGTTGCTTCATGCATGCTCAGTATGAGGGATTGCTGCAAAGCCATTGACAATGCAGATTACTCTCCCTGTGGCTCTACTCACTTCAGGAGGAGTGAATGCTGCTTGTCAAGACTTGATGCAATCTGTTGGGTTTCCTTAGATAGGTAACTTTTTGACCAATCTGGATAATCTGATTTTGGAAAGTGTCTTGAGACGACATGTTTCATGAATTGAACTTGAAACATTTCCTTTGGGAGTTGACGTGAATTCAAAGTGCTACTAAAGACAAGCTGTGAAACATGCTTGTAAAACAAGATGGCCGCCCTGCCTTTGTAAACAATTAATTTACAACAAAATGTTTCTGCTAGTTGTTTTTCACAATAAGTTAAGAACAGTCTTCACTTCACTTGTGTAACTTCAAACAAACATAAGTAAATGAGTAACTTAAAGTGCCTCGCCTTATAGTAAAAATATATTTTCCTAAACATACATTCAGCATTGAATATTCTCTTCATGGAAGCCGAACGAGTGAATTGGCAAAATATGTTCCACATTTTCCAAAAATTAAATCTTAAAAAAAATTATAGTAAATTCAAATTGATCGATTAAATCAATTTATCGTCCAGCCCTACAGCCAACTGTAGTTTTAAAGCTGTTGCTCTAACAAGTGTGATGAGTGGACCTCTGTGTGGGACTTTTCCATGGACTCCACTGGGCCGTACTCTACTCCACACCACAAACTTTGAGAGCTTTTCTCCCTACCCGGCTGCATTTTTTCACACATACTCCAAAGATAGTACGGTGGTTACTGAATAGAGCTTGTACGTGAGCAGATTGCTGGTCAGTGATTGGCCGTAGGTGTGGCCAGCCGACTGTGAAACACCGGATTCACTGCGCTGAAAGCTGCGAGGTTTTCTCTACAAAGACTGTAGACTGTGTGGTTCACACTAGTGTTCTTCACAGCTGCTGTGCTAACCAGTGTTGTGTGTGTGCAGCAGAGGGCTGAGCTGCCGCCTTCTGCGGTAGAGAAACGGCCGGTGGGAAGCCCAGGCGCTGGTGGGACGGCTTGTCTCTCGGCAGCCGCTGCGTGGGGAGCCCACTTCGCACCTTGCTCCAGCAGCTGCTGTTGTGGATCTAACCCAGAGAACACTCCACCAAATCAGTGCAATGCAAATACCCAATGGATTATAAAGTCCTTGGACAAAAATATATATATATTCAGAGACATTCTTACATTATTTCTGTTTTGTGTGTTTTTATTTATAATGATTGATTCACGTTTTTATTCTGCCGCTACTTCAGAGTTAATGCCGCACAGTAATGCTTAATAGCAGCTGGGCGCAAAGCAGAAGGTGGGACATAGAGCCACCGTGTTAGCGGGTCTGTTGAAAACCAAAAGCTGTGCGGTGGAGACGAGCTCGGGCAGGACGAGTAGAGTGGAGCGAGGTACACAGGGGCCATAGAAAAGTCCCATTAGTTTCCTTGCCATTAACGTCTGTGTTTTTCACAGGCAGAAAAATATCAAAAAGCTGAAATTGTTTTTGTTGTATCCATTGGAAATGGGTAGTTGCAGCATGCAGCAACAGGTAGGGGTAGGGGCTGCAGTGTAGTTTTGTTCTTTGCTAGGTCAGGAATTACTTTTTAAAGGGTTGTCTTCCACCTTTGAGCTCATACTGCTAACAGAGAACATGTTTCTATTTGATAAACCAGGCCGCAACCCATTCAATATTACATTTCTTGAGAAGCATGCCCAGTACGTTAGAGCAACCCCCTACAGTGGAACTTACTAACCGAAAGCTTTGGGATTACGGGGGAATTTTGTCACACTTACATTTGTACTTGTAGTCTCGGGATTTGTTTGCAGGCTCGTGCCATCTTCATTTAGGACTTGGAACGAAGAGTGTGCTGCTTCATCTACCTCGGGGGACGAACAGCCTTCCTGTTCACTTCCATTGTTATAAGCTGGGCCGGTGGTTGTCGACTGCAGGCGAGGCTCAGCCACTTCTCTGTCCGTCTCTGTGATGACGGACATTTTTTCCTCTTCCTCATCTGGATCATCTTTGACACAAACTGCAATTTGGAAGGTTTCCTCCCCCTCTGGCCACTCCTGCTGTCCTGCTTCCCAGCTAATTTCATATTCAATCTTCTCTTCCTTCGGTTCCGTGCTCAGCGGCTCTGATCTTTCAAGCTCCGGCGTTGTGTTTGGCTCCGAGCGTTGCCTTGCGGTAACAGCGGTTGATCCCGTGTACAGACTGGCATCTATCATTCAGAAAGAAAACAAAAGAAAACACACCCTTGGCCATCAAAGGGGAATATTTGTACGAATAAATAAACAAATAATTCAATCAAGAAACGTCACAGGACTACACCCCCTAGTTCAGTCAGACTGGAAATAAGTTGAAAGATGAATGACGGGATCAACAATTAAATAAATGAAATAAATAAATGAATGTATGGACAAACAGAAGGATGATTGCACGCATGCGCAGTTGGACAAATGGCTGGCCATACATTCATGGATGGATACCCCGTTTTTCAACAAAGGGATAGGGAGTAAAACTTGAAAATACGTATCTTCCCTATACATAGTCCGGCCTGAAGACCACTTAATTCAAATACCACGATTTTCCAGGCTGTTTATGAACTCCGAACCTACTTTCTCAAGATTTCCATCAGCAGCAATTAATCTGCTTAGAAGAGCGACTTCAGATCGAAATATATGTATACAAAAACATCACTTTTAAAACTTGGGTTACACTGAAGCCACAAACCGAGGCTAGCAGACATCGCAAACATTTAAAAGCACCAACCTATCCGGGGTAACTTTATTTCGGGGCTCAGCACCATGTGCAGTATGCTCCTCAGCCGTTTGTTTTCTTCGTAGCAAGACTCCATCATGCTCTCAACCTCGCCGAACACCTCCACGGCCAGCGCGGTGAAGTGTTCAGTCAAAAAGCTCTTAAAACCCTGAAGTTTTGCGTTCTCCATTGTAAACGACGGTACTTTAATGAACAATAACGCCCCGGCTGCCTCCTAAAACACACAGCCAAGCCACCGGAACTGGACAGAGCTCGGACGTTCTGGGGATTCCAGCGGATTAGCGCTGCATCTGATTCACTAGCGCCCTCTGCAGGACGAACGGCGCTAAGCAGAACACAGGCGCGCACTCAGAAGAGGTACCAAGGCCCATGTTCAGTGTGTGTGATGAGGGTCAATTCGTCTGAATGACAACATACACACACACACACAAATATATATAAGTAATTTATTGATTAAAATTTGCTTAGGAATGAATTTAGCTTCTTGACATGAATAAAAATTTCCTGTAGCGATAACCATAAACTAATGTTCATGAGATCCGCAAAAACCTACAAACTGAAAGTGTAATAGGGATTGTTTCCCTTGCTGGTTTTTCAATGTCTGGTGTAGTGCCACAGTTATACCGAAATTGCTTATTGTGAAAAATCCCACTGACGGTAAGTTTAGATCTTAGCGCAATATTTGTCTTTTTTTTGACAATGTTTGCTGTTATTGATTTCTAAATACCTTTTTGGTAAGTTTCTGAGGCAACAAATATCACTAAATATTGTGATCAAATCACTATCCCTGCTTGTAGTGGCACCATAAAGTATTTACAATGTAAGAACTGTGATAAAGTACTTGTGCTTTTTTATAATTAAAGGTTCTTTGCACAATCCCTCAATTTGAGGGAAATGTTCTGAGTACAATGGCATGTTCTGCTGTTTTCTCTTTATGTAGGCAAACTTTTATATGGATCCCTTAATATTTACACTTTAGAAAGACAAATATTTAGGCTTTCTTATTAACAATTCCTTGACCGTGATCAAAGTATACATTTTTAAATAACGCTTCTACATTTATTTGCTCATATATATAAATTTAATTAGTGCATTTCAGCAAATCATTCCAACTATTTAACAATGTGCCGAAAAATCCCCTTTAAAAGACTGCAACAAAGTCCAGCTCTTCGGATGGAAAGCACAAAGGAATCAAGAATGACTGGAGCATTATGAACAGAACTGTTTGTACAAACAACATTGCTTTGTGAAGCCAGAACATCAAACGAATGTTGCTTTCATGTTTTACTCTGTAAGCCATAGGTCACCCAGAATTTCAGTTTTAACACCCAATTGTAATATGCTTTTAGAAAACAATCATGTTGTTGGACAAGCCAGTGGCACAAGGGTAGTGCATACAACCCATGTACAGAGGCCTCATGCGTTCCATTTGCCTCGGAAATCGAAAAGAGGAGCTGGGAATGGGGTAAACCAGAGTAAAAAGTGTTCCAGTTAACACAGTCGGAGAAGTTGGGATTCCAAAATAAAAATAAAAATAAAAAACCCTAAAGATGAAGACTCCACCCGAATACACTTATTGAGTAAGCACTCAATAAGTGACGCACTTCCGTTTTTTAACCAAAGCGGAAGTGCGTCAGCGGTCGCCCTCATAAGTGCTGTCTGAATAGTGCAGTCAGTAAGGAAGGAGGAAAGAAAAGTAGACTTTATGCTTCCTCCCACAGCTAGTTTAGCTTAGGAACCTTACCGGCGCTAAGGAGACTTAAGGTATCCCACAATCCTTGGCGTGACATGACGTATCCGCACAGCCCCCCAGAAATCAACGAAAAAGTCCAGGGAGAAGAGAACATGCATGTTGTAGTTAATTTTCAGAAGACTGTAGGCCCGGAATTGACTCGCATCATCCATGTGCATTTCCGTCACGTAATGACGTTGGAGTTAAAGGCTGTCCAAAATGGGTTCAGCAGTCCGAAGCTCGAGTTCACTCTGTTGATCCTTATGAGTCAACAGAGTAGAATGGCAGAACAGGACTTTGAAGCAGGAGCTAGAAGCTATTAATAAGGGTTTTCGGGTTTGGAACCTTGAAACCCAAAAATGCCGATGTCCAGGATAGCCATTGTTTTAGTAGTGTAATACCTGTTATAAACGCCCTTAAATCACAGTTTAATGTTGTTGATGCAAGGAGCTGCCATATTGAATCCGACAATCGGCCTTAAAAAAAATGTCTCTGATTTTCCAAGGGGAAAGTCAATGATGATATCTGTGCTATCCAGAGTAGGCAGTTTCTCTCTCTCAGTTGACAGCTCCACAGTCTCCCCTTCACCTCTGGTCAAGAGTCTGGGTGTCATCTTCGTTAGCACTTTCTCCTTCACCTCTCACATCAACAGCATCACCCGGTCTACATATTTTCATTTATGCAACATTAATCACCTTTGTCCCTCTACTTCCCTGCTCTCTGTTTCAGTTCTTATCTATAGCCTTTGTCGCCTCCCACATCAACTACTGTAACTCTTTTCTTTGGCCCTCAAAAATCGCTCCATTAACTTCAAGTGGTTCAGAAATCAGCTGTTCATACGAAAATAATAAAAAAAAACAAATTTTACCTTATTACTCCAGTCCTACAGCAACTCCACTGGTTAGATTCAGAATAGAAATCAAATCCTTCTGTACACATTCAATGCCATCCACAACCTCGCTCAGCCCTACCTCTCTGATCTCCTTCCCAGTTTTACTCCCACCCACACCCTTAGATCCTCCTCTTCCATTCACCTCACTGTTCCTCCTTCCTGTCTCAGCACCACGGGGAGCAGAGCTTTCTTTCGCTCTGCTCGCAAACTCTGGAACTCACTCCCTTCGGACATCTGGAGTACTGACACTTTTCCTCACTTCAAATCTAAACTGTTCAAGAATACCTACTTGCTGTAATTGCCTGTTTAATGAAACTTTTTATTGTTTTTACATTGTAATTCCCCCTCAAGTCCAAATCACGAAACCAAGTCGTTCTTGAAAGTTACGGGCTTTAATCACACGGAGCATGATAGTGTGCCGTGAGAACTGCTCGATACACAGACAGAAAGCAAATAAAAAACAAATTTCAGTGCAAAAACATCAAAGAAACAACGCGACCATACATACATGACGCAACAGAAATTTGTGACGTTACATCTTCACGGTCAAACAAATATAACAGTAACAAACGTAAATGTACCTCATTGGCCGCTTTGCTTGAGAGAAAATTAAAATCTTCTGTCCTTCAATGCACTTTGCATGTTATTCAGTCTTCTTTAATTATTATTGAAGTCCAGCCAGAGGAATCAACGAGGTGTCTGCCTTGTAGCTCGATCCAGAATGTTCTTAATAAACAGGTAGCAACACTCAAAAGTTAACACCCCGTCAACACGCAGCAGCAAACTTTGGTTCCCCCATATCACAACAAATAATATACATGAAATACCGGAAATTAAAACTTTCATATTAAACTATTTTTGCTAGAAATGTATGTATTTATGAACTCTATATTTTTAACCCAATATTTACTAATCTATTATTTATTTATTTATTCTGACTTCGATGGCAGCTACACTCCCACCAAATCACTTGTGATTTTACACAAACCTTACAAACTAAGTTGGATGCTGGATGATAAGACACATTGCAAGAAAAATGTGGCAGCATCACTCGGCTTCAATCAAGGTCACCGTCTTATGGATAGGTCTCTCCAAGTAGACTGGCTTCCCAACGCGTTTTCCCCTTTTATCCAAAGTTGAGTCACTGATCAGCAGTTGCACTTTCCTTACGCAACCGTCTTCTGCAGGATAGACCTTTGTGACCTTTGCCAACTTCCATTCTGTTCTTGGGGCAGTGTCATCTTGGACGATCACTATATCATTGACCTGAGCGCTTCTGCGCTTTCGTTGCCATTTCTGACGCGGTTGTAAGCTCAACAGATACTCCTTGCACCATCTGGACCAAAACTCGTTGGCTAAGTATTGAACCTTGCGCCACCTCTTCCGAAGATAGAGGTCTTCTCTTTCAAACTTCCCAGGTGGTGGAAGAATGATAGAGGACTTCATTGTCAGTATATGATTAGGTGAAAGAGGCTGTGGTCCCGTAGGATCGTTCAGTAAGTGAGCTGTTAATGGTCGACTGTTAATGATTGCCATTACTTCATAGAAGTAAGTCCTCAGTGAAGAAGTATCGAGTCGATTGGAGGACTGATCCAGGATAGACGTCAGCACACTTCTTATTGTCCGAATCTGCCTTTCCCAGGCACCGCCCATGTGGCTTGCTGATGGCGGATTCATGACAAACTCACAGCCCAGTATCTTCAGGCATTCTTGATCCATCTCCTTCAAGGCCTCTACGAACTCACGCCTGGCACCGACGAAATTGGTGCCTTGATCGCAGCGGAGTTGTCGAACATTGCCACGTATGGCTACGAAGGCACGGAGAGCGATGATGAAAAAGTCTGTGGTCATCTCTTCTAGGAGCTCTATGTGAACTGCACGAGAGCATAAGCATGTGAATAACAGGCCGTAGCGCTTCGACTCCTTCCTTCCATCCTTGACATAGAACGGTCCGAAGCAGTCTATTCCGCAATAAGTAAAAGGAGGTGTTTCTTCCATACGGTCGTGCGGCAAGTCTGCCATTTGCTGATTCTCTGTAGAACGTCTAAACCTTCTGCACTTGAAGCACTTGTTAATGCAGGATGACACAGCATGACTGCATCCGAGTATCCAAAATCCGTTAGCTCGTAGCTCGTTGACTGTTATGCCACGTCCTTGATGTTGCACTTGTTGATGATAATACTGTATGAGCAGTCTTGTTACGTGACCTTTGGCAGGTAAAACGACGGGATGCTTGATGTTATAATGCAAATCAGCATGCGTCAGCCGACCTCCCACCCTGAGGATTCCTTGTTTGTCAAGGAAAGGGTTCAGTTTGTATAACTTACTGGTCTTAACGAGCTCCTTCCCATGTTGGAGGGTTTGGATTTCTTCTGTGAAAGCTTCTCTCTGAACAAGACCTATGATGGTAGCCTCAGCATTACTCCTTTCCACCAGACTTGTGGCTTCATTCGTTCTTGGGAGTGAACCTTTCAGCTCCTTGGCAAGTCGCGTGAGACGAGCAATGGCCTTGACCAATCTTGTCCAGCAGGAGAACTTAAGGAATCGATCCAGCAGTGAAACTTCTGTAGCTGAAGCCTTGTGTACAAAGACATTGCGTACTTCAGGGTCTTCTGCTGCTAAATTTTCCACCTCAACATTCCCACTGGGAAGTTCTTCACCCCAGAGAAAATCAGGACCAGAGAACCAGTTGGAAGCAATGAGCTCCTTTGCCCGCAGGCCTCTCGATGCATGATCGGCGGGATTGTCTACTGAACTCACATGTCTCCACTGATCTGGTCTGGTGCTGTCTTTAATCCGCTGGATGCGATTTGCCACAAACACGTGGAATCTTCTTGCATCATTGTTCACGTATCCAAGGACGACCTTCGAGTCCGTCCAAAAAACTTCTTGAGCAACTATTTCTAGCTCCTTTCTTAGCATGTCACTCATGCGTACAGCTACGACTGCTGCCGATAGCTCAAGTCTTGGCACAGTTGTGACCTTAGTGGGGGCCACTCTGGCTTTGCCCATCACTAAGGAGCAGTGGATTTGTCCTGTTTCGCTAATTACCCGAAGGTAAGTACATTCTCCATACCCCAGGACACTCGCATCGGAGAAGTAATGGAGTTCATACCTTTGGACTTGCTTGAACTCTGATGGGAGATAACATCGCTGAATCTTTAAGTCTGCCAGGTTTTTTAGGTCCAGGAGCCAAGACTCCCACCGTGGTCTCAGATCGTCTGGCAGCGGATCATCCCATCCAACCTTGTCGCGGCACATCTGCTGAAGTATTTGCTTCCCGATCAGAATAAAGGGAGCGACAAAGCCCAAGGGGTCAAAGATGGAGGCCACAGTTGACAACACTCCTCTTCTTGAGAGTGGGCGTTCGTCCACCACCACTCTAAAACTGAAGTGGTCTGACGTGACGCACCATTTCACGCCTAGCGCTCTCTCCATCTGGGGTTCACCCAGAGCCAAGTCTTGACCATTCGACGAATCTGCACACTCTTCCTTTGGGAGGGATGCAAGCACCTCTTGGCAATTGGAAACAAACTTGTGGATGCGCAACCTTCCAGAGCTGCAGAGCTGTCTGATTTCAGCAACCAACTTTATGGCTTCTTCTGGCGTTGAGACACTTATCAAGCCATCATCGACATAGAAGTTTCTTTCGATGAAATGGATTGTTGCTTCGCTGAATCGGCCTTGTCCTTGTGCGGCGATGTGTTTAAGACCATAGTTCGCACAGCCGGGTGACGAAGCTGCACCGAATAAGTGCACTTTCATTCGGTACACTAATGGCTCTGTCTTGATGTCCCCGTTGTCCCACCACAAGAACCTGAGATAGTCCTGATCTTCTGCTCTGACCCGAAACTGGTGAAACATGCGCTCAATATCGCACATTACGGCTACTGGGCCCTTCCTGAATCGACAAAGGACACCTATCAAGGTATTAGTCAACTCTGGTCCAGTGAGTAGATGGTCATTAAGTGATACTCCTTCGAACTTGGCTGAACAGTCAAACACCACACGGATCTTCCCCGGCTTCTGATGGTGGTAGACTCCGTGGTGAGGAATGTACCAGCAAGAACCTCGTTGGAGTTCACTTTCCGGGACCTTCTCAGCATCTCCACAGGATATGATGTCGCTCATGAACGCGACATAGTCCTTGTGGTACTGCTTGTCCTTCTCAAATCTCCTTTTTAGACACCTGAGCCGATGATCTGCACACTTAAAGTTGTTGGGCAGACACGGCTTGTCTTCTTTAAATGGCAATGGCATTTCACGCTGTCCATTCGCTTGTATCTTTATACCCTCCTCCATTTTCGTGATGAAGCGAAGGTCATCCTGAGAGAAATGAGCGTCCTCCGCGTTTCTCTCACTGAAGTCGGATTCAAGCACTTTCAGCACATCTGTCGGAACAAAAACTTCCTTAACTTGGGTTCTGCATATGTACTGAACTTGACTTGTTAGGTCACTAGGTGACTGTAGACTTGGTGTGACTTGTTTCACAATGATTCTGTGGCTGCTTCCAATAGCATCTCCATAGTCAACACAGGGATTGACGCAGCCAACGATGCTCCAGCCAAGATCGGTCCTGACTGCGAATGGCTCGTCATCCTTGCCTGATACAATTTCTCTCGGCAACAGGGCTTGGGAACAATTGTACCCTATGAGCAGGCCGACATCGCAGTCTATCAGAGGAGCGATCTCTTCAGCAAGGTGCTCTAAGTGAGACCATGCTCTTGCTGTCTTGGGTGTAGGAATGTGGCTTAGACTAGCAGGGATGAAGTCTCGTGAATAAGTCACGGGAAGAGGGATTTTCTTGGAGGAGTAAAACCCTCTGACCTGTAACCCAACTAACTTGTAACTTGGGATTACAGTCTGTTTGGACGCAAGTGTGGAAAGCTTTAATTGCACAGGCTCCATCTGTGTGTCAAGAGCCTCTGCCCTTTCTTGCAGGATGAACGTGCTATCGCTCTGACTGTCCAGAAGAGCGTATACCAGAACTTCAGCTTCTGGGTTTCTTGTCGTTGACAGCCAAACTGGCACTATAGTGGAAGCATATGTGTTGTTCCCACTGTGCATGACTTGGTTTGACATAGCTGTGCTTGCTACTTCAGTAGTAGCAGACTCTGTGTCTCTGGACTCTTTAGACCTTTCCTGTCCCTTTGGAGGTTTTCCACTCTCCCTTTGTCCATCGGCTTGGACCTTTTCATCCGCCTTAGCACGGTGTTCATGCAAGCATGTGGGATGCCTCCCCTTGCACACATTGCAAACACTTCTCTTCTCACAGCTCTTTGAGTGGTGTCCTGGCCTTAGACACGCAAAACACAGTTTCTTTGTCTGCACATACTTAACTCGCTCTTTAACAGGCTTCTCCATTAACTTCCGACATGTCTGAATACTATGGTGTGTCTTCTCACAAAAAATGCATCCCTTAGCATCGCCCTTTCGTCCCTCAACATCTGGCCTTTCTTCAGATGCACTTACTAGCACCTTTACGCCAACGTTACGGACCTTAGACAGCTTTGCTCTTTCAGCATCACCACTCTTCAGAGCATGAAGTGAAGTCATCGGGTTGCAAGCTATCTTGGCTTCTCTAGACACAAACTCAACAAAGGTGTGGAAACTCGGAAAGTCATGTTTCTCTTCTTCGTATTCCATTACCTTTCTGTTCCACCTGGCAGTGAGCCAGTCAGGGAGCTTGCTGAGTATTCTTTGGTTTTCACTGCAGTCGTTTAAGACTTCAAGACTCTTAATATGACTCATGGCTGCTTGACAGCCTCGCAGGAAGTCTGCAAATTCTCTCAGCTCCACGCTGTCTTTGGGTCCAATCTTTGTCCATGAATTCAGCTTGTCGCGGAAAGCTTTAGCGACCACAAAGGAGTTGCCGTATCGTTCTTCTAATATTTCCCATGCTGAATCATAGGCTTTCTCAGTCCCCACCAGGAAATAACTTTCAATTGCTTTCTTTGCAGCTCCTGTGACATACTTGCGGAGATAGTAAATCTTTTCATTTACAGGAATGTTCTTCCGGCCTATAAGGGTTAGAAATGACATTTTCCAGTCCTTGTACCTGATTGGATCTCCGCTAAACATCGGCGGCTCTGGCACTGGAAGACGGCTTGTGTTTATGGATTCTGCTATCGCTTCAGCAAGCATTATTGTGCTGTTATCGTGATGAGTGGAGCGAGCAACTTGAGAAGTAAGCCTTGGGACTTCATGGTTTGTGGTGGGAAGCCTACAGGCAGGCTGTAAAGGCATGCTGTACTTTAGAGGAGCATTAGCCTTAGGTGAATGCCCTGACGGGTTATGAAGAAGATCTGATATGTCTTCATCTGAACCTACATCATGTTCGTAGACTTGCAGTCTTGCCCTTGCAGCATTCATTCTTTTAGTTGCTTCCAAACACTTTAACTGTCTGCGTTTCTCCTCTAGTAACTTCTGTCTTTCAGCATTTTCTGCTTCTTGCCGTGCTCGTCTTGCTTCTTGTTGTGCTTGTCTTTCAGCGTTCTCTGCCCTTTGCTGCGCTAGCTGCCTCCTGTTCTCAGCCTCAAGCCTTTCAAGCTCCTTTTCTTCCTGTTCCATTTCTGCTAGAACCTTCAAGGTGGCTTGGGTTGCAGCATACTCTGCTTCCGCCTCCTGCTTCTTTGTGGAGGACACACTTGAGCGTCTTGAAACATGTCCCGAGGCTGGGCGGCTAAACATGGACACTTGGTCTTCTTTAGATGAAAACACTGAACCAGTGTCACCCCATGGAGCTTGTACAGTTGGTAAATGCTTATCTGTGTCTTCATCCTGTAGAACATGTAGTCGTTCAATGAGTTGCTTTGATACAGCATCACAGGTGTCCACCCGACGCCGGGTGTCTGCATCCGGGACACTGTGTTTACGAATATCCTCATAGCGTTCTTTCACTTCGAGATCAGCAGTATGAATTTGAATTTGATGTTCGTGTAGAGCGTCGGTTGAGTTGGGTAAGGAGAGTGTCTTTTTGGCCTCTTTTGCAAGTATTTTCCATTTTTCATATGTTTTGTCAAAATTGCGTTGAAGTTTCTTTAATTTTTCATTATGTAGCTCCCGACCCTTCTCAGTTAGTTTCCTTCTCCTCTTGTCTTCAGCAACATCAGTTTCTGTATTCGCTTGAGTTTTCTTTGCAGGATCTTTTCCAAAAGCTTCATCGTGAACAAACCCCTCTTCTTCTTCTTCATGAGTAACTTCTGGGTTTTGCATTTCAATTGCAATGTCCTTATCAGCCATTTAGTATATTGTGACTTAAACTGGTTTGAGAAGTAACCTTAAGGAGCCTAGAGCTAATTAACTTGAAATAAATTGTTTTGCAAAATGAGCATAAATTTCCCCTTAGAAAATTATTTTAGATCAGTTAAACTTCTTATGCTTTAACGACCTATTCTTTTTTAAAGGCTATTTTGAGGAATCAAAACATGAAAATATCAATAACGTTAATATTTATGTAGTAAAAATTAATAACTATAGGCAAAGAATAAGGTCACAATATTTAAATCAGATCACACCAACTTGAATGTCAAGTGGTAACTTAAATGACAAGATACACTAGACTTACACTAGATTTATGTAAGATGAATATTAAATGAGAGCACCCTTTAAAACTTAGAATCACTGAAAATAGGCAAATACCGGAGTACTCCCTTTAAACAAAAATATTTCTCAGAATTACTTAATGTTGCTTAACACTTAACCAATAAACATTCAAATATCACAGGCAACAAATATGTAGAATATTCCGAAAAGTTATCACATTAAACCTTAGTTACACTTCAAACTTAGCAAGCGTTTTTTTTTTTTCTTCTTCTTTAGCAGTTGTAAAGGCTACTCTACGTCTTCACATTTAACTTGGCTCAAACGTGCTTCACGTTGGCATAACCACACAACTGTCTTAGGTTACTGGCAGGTTGCATACTGTCCTTTGACGAGTGGCTCCTCCCAAACCTCGAACATCTTCACAGCTCCGACGACGAGAGACGGGCGCGCGCACTGGCTCCTTGCTGCTGCTGGTCACGCTCTCCCCTCGCGTCGCGGTGGCTGAGTTCTCACTGTAATTCCCCCTCAAGTCCAAATCACGAAACCAAGTCGTTCTTGAAAGTTACGGGCTTTAATCACACGGAGCATGATAGTGTGCCGTGAGAACTGCTCGATACACAGACAGAAAGCAAATAAAAAACAAATTTCAGTGCAAAAACATCAAAGAAACAACGCGACCATACATACATGACGCAACAGAAATTTGTGACGTTACATCTTCACGGTCAAACAAATATAACAGTAACAAACGTAAATGTACCTCATTGGCCGCTTTGCTTGAGAGAAAATTAAAATCTTCTGTCCTTCAATGCACTTTGCATGTTATTCAGTCTTCTTTAATTATTATTGAAGTCCAGCCAGAGGAATCAACGAGGTGTCTGCCTTGTAGCTCGATCCAGAATGTTCTTAATAAACAGGTAGCAACACTCAAAAGTTAACACCCCGTCAACACGCAGCAGCAAACTTTGGTTCCCCCATATCACAACAAATAATATACATGAAATACCGGAAATTAAAACTTTCATATTAAACTATTTTTGCTAGAAATGTATGTATTTATGAACTCTATATTTTTAACCCAATATTTACTAATCTATTATTTATTTATTTATTCTGACTTCGATGGCAGCTACATACATCATGATTTTTTCTTGATGTTTTGTTGAATTTGTACAGCATCCTTGGGTGCTCTGAAAAGATAATTGCATTTTTTAATCTCAGCAGCCCACTGACAACAAAGGTAAACTTTTGGAGTCTATATTAATTTTTAATAGCCAAACATATACACAGCTAAATAAATAAATACATTTGGGAGAGTTTATACGCTGATCATGTGCCCCGGAGGGACTTTATGTCTAGCAATGCCCCTGATGGTCCAACTAGTTGTAGTACTGGTGATCTTATTAAAAATATTTGTTTTTGTTTTTTTTTATTTGGGATTTTAACTTACAGAATAAATGTAACCAAATGAATGTTGGATTTTTTTTCCCAAAAGCTTTTCAGTGTAGTATTTTTATCAGCACAAAAAAGATGATTATTATACTTATTTGAAACCCTTATTTGAAACCCTTTTTGCACATCTTTACCAGGGGTGCCAGTGAGTATGAAGGAATCTGGAAAAAGTGCATTTACCAAGCAATTTAGAACAAAACTACAGGAAATAAATGACAAATTACATAGTTACAACAGCTCAGGGCTCACTAGCAAGGGTTGAATTTCCAAACCTAACCATCTATGGCATGGTTTTTATTTTATAAGGTGGGAAAAAAAATTCACAGTGGTTTTTGAGAGTTTCAGTGTCCTTGATGATATATAAATCATAAAGTGCCCCTCACACCCACCACATTTTGATTTCTTGCTGCAGGGCAACATTATGCTATGAGGCTACTAATTCACCAAGGTTTTCTATAAAATAAAATATGAGGAAACAATCAAGGAATTAAATGATGGCATTATTTTCTTGACAAACAATCAAAGATACATTAGAAACAAAAAGTTTTATTCAAAAAATATCCCCAGAAACACACAGGAGTGCACAAAAATGGTTTATTTACACACAAAAAAAACATTTAAAAATCTAAAATTTAAAAAAAGAGTTAGCATATAAAATTAAAACGTTGAGTGAGGGCCAAAATAGGGGTTTGTTGTCTGAACCCTTTGGCTCCAGTAGCACTTCGCGTTGGCGACCAGCAGGGGGCGATAATACTCGGAAGGAGAAGAGGGAGAAGGTGGGGAGGCAGCCTGTAAGTGACAGCAGAAGTGGACCGCTGAAGAAAACAGTCGGTAAACGGGATCAAACGACGACCTCACTGGACAGCTCCGTTGAGGGGTGGGGGGACGTGGTTTCATTCAGCGGATACACTTCGCCGAGTTTTCGCCGACTAGTTGGTGAACTTTTGCCGGGGGGGAAAAAAAAGCAATGTTTGCGGTGACAGCCTGAGGTAACACTGTTGCTTCGGGTCTTAGCGCAGGTAACGTTAGTTAGCGGCTGGCATCGAGCGAGCACAAGCTAAATAAGCGTTTTTTTTTACAGCCCCCCCCCCCTCTCTCTCTCTCTCTTCGAGTAACCCGCTTTTGTGGCTTGTGCGGGGCTCACCCAGAGCACGACAGGTGGTCGGATTCTCGGTAGAGATGGGTGACATAAACCCATCGACATCCAATGCATTTCAGCCAGAGGTGAGTGATTTTTATATAACTGTATCGCAGCGAGTAGTTCGGTTGTCACGGCTAGCGGCGGAGAACTTGATAGCATGCTAGGCTAATGTTGTCACAACGTTTTAAAGTTGCGCACGCCGCACGCCGACGGGTGTTTGTGTGTGTCTGCACTCGACGTTGTTGTCTTGTTTGCTTGACGGCTCGTCTCTGTCCGCTCTAGTGGGACTTTGTGCCGCGGCGGAGCTCGCCACGCCGGGGGCTTTTTTTTTTTTTATCTATCGAGCGGAACGCATTCCATCATCCACGGCGGAGCATGCTATGAGGACGCTGGCTAACCGGAGCTGTCAAAACGGCGCAGCCTTTGTCGACAACCCACAGTTGGCTGACACGCGTGTCGTTTTAACCCAGATGGATGCTTTATCGTCGCTCGCCGTCGGCGTGGTGCGTCGCCCTGTTTGCTTTTCGGCAGCTCGTCCCCGGTTGCCGCTAGCCGCTTAGCGACGGCTGTTTACCACTAGCCGAACTAGCTAATCGTAGCAGTTAGTTTGCGGGCGGTGGGGGGTTGGTCACAAGCTAAGGTCCCGACAATGAATTGTGTCTGATCGGTTTCACTTTTCTTCATGTCGATCGACGTTTCGAGGATCTGTTTTCTTTTTTTTAAAAAAACGTGATCTTTGTTCGTGGCGCCGTGCCAACTCTGTTAGTGTTGTGTGTTGTTGTTGTGCCGAGTGTGGACGGTGCGGTCACTTCTCGTTAATGTCATCATCGCCATGTTGAGGCTGTTGATGTGCAGGTTTCAACAACACGGGCTTGTGTGTGTGTGTCTCTCGTCAGGGGTTCAGTCCGCCGTACAGGAGGAGGAGGACCGTGGAGGATTTTAACAAGTTTTGCACGTTTGTCTTGGCTTATGCCGGCTACATCCCTTACCCACAAGAGGTAGGTGGAGAATGGCCTGACGCTCATTGTCACTTAAAGGTAACACGCCGTTCGCCTCACTCTTAATGTTAGTCTGATTCTCACTACTTTTCTTTCTTTTTTGCATGTAAATGGACAAAAGATAAAAATAAAAACTGTTATTCTGTGTAAAAAAAGAAAAAAAAAGAAAAAGTGTTCATGTTTAAACAACTTCATCCCAGAGACTATTACCAGAAACGTTTGAATTATTCAGAAATCGTTTTGGTTGGTTCAAAACAACAATTCAGACACTTGCAGTGTTGTCAATACTCTTTGGGGGTACTTATGTCCCTCCATTTACATTGAAATCTGTACAGAAATTACCAAAAATCATAACATATTCATAACATAGGGGGCGATGATACATAACACGATAATAACATAACACGTTCTGTACGCACTACTCTGTGTATACAAAATGACAAAGTTGTCTAAGTCTAATATGCTTACATTTCAAAATGTTAAAGGTTTTAGATGTATATGTGCTATGAAACGTCCAAAGACCAATCGTTGGCGAAATGTACACAGTTTTAGTGGTTGGGATAAATCTCAGTTTACTAAAGGTCCCTTTTTATTGTGCCAAAAGACCATGTTAGTTACTGTTAAATGTATTTCCACCGTTAAAGACACCAACATTTTTGCTTGCAACAGGTATTCAGCTCACATTTGTTTACAAGTAAAACACTATAGGTTCATTTCTAAAGCAAGTGCTAAACTATTTCACATTCTTGGAATTTAGAACCAAATCTAATTAATTTAAACTACATGAATCAATCATTTATATGAGTAGCCCTTTTCACATCTACAACAATGGTGGCCAAAGTGCTCAACAATGATATAAAGTATATAGGTAACTGAAAACAATAGCAAGCAAACTCTTTGGATTTAAAAAAGGTACATTTTTATCTGGGCCGACACTTCAGCAAATAGCCCCGGATTTGTCGGCAGGAATGGAAAAAGACAAACGATTATTCTCTTTATGTTTACTCACCGCTATCAACTTCTCTAGATTACAGCCCATAAGGGAGAATGTGAAGCTGTTTTTCAGCCAGTAGCCTGATCACCAGTCAGGACAGAGAAACACTAATGGCAGCAGATCCGGCTGACTATAACGTGCCTGTCATCAGTATCCAACTTTGCCTTTTTTTTTTTTTAAATCAACATGTTTATGGTTAATTGATGATGTAAATAATTAAACAAATCACTTTAATCACAGTCTGCTTGAGCAGAAAGTAGATCCATTTGCACAAAGAGATTAAAATGGATATGACTTTGAATAGTTCAGGATTTTTTTTGCAGGGTTTTAAAGTCTTCTAATGAAGGTTTACCTGGCTGATAACCATATCTCCGTTTTTCTTTGAGGTTAGAACTGATGATGTTGATTTTGACTTATCCTTTTTTTTTTGTCTCTTACATTATTAAATCGAGATAAATATGCTGCCGATTCCTTGATAGAGCTAGCAGTTTGGAATCCAGCAGAAAATGGAGGACCAACATGGCGCGCATCAAACCATATGTCCCTAACCATTATCTGGTGTTTACTAAACTTAGAAAAGTGCATCCAGGTAAATGCTATCTGTCGTTGCATTTGTAGACTGAGAATTGTAAGAGTTGGTAGTTTCCAAACATTTAATGAACAGCGGGGAAAGTACTCAGCTGTGTGGTTATTTGACCAGCCCATCAGGAAGAAAGTAGTTTCATTCTGATCTCTGGTCATGTTTGTTACATCTCTAAAATCCTTTAAAACGTCTTAAATTCCTCTTCATTCTAGGTATTAGATTTCTTTTATTTAGGTCTTATTCATCAATCTTCTTCTTTCAATTCTGTAGTAAATTCAAAAATAATGTCTGTCCATTTTGGTTGAAATATAATTCATTGTTATAACATAAATAAGTGGATACTATATCTACACATTTTAAATCAGTTTCATGGATTATATGAGTAAAAAAAAAAAATTAATTGCTTTATGAGGGTGACACTGCCATTATAGATAAAAATGTATTTGACATCATTTGCAATAAATGAAAGGACAAATGAGTATATCTTTCTTAAACAGTTCAATTAATTACTGATACTTCTTAAAATATAACTTATGTAAAGGAAATCTATTAATTTTAAGATAAATTACGGTCGCCACAAATTACTTTTTTAAGGTCGTTGCCCGATTCATTTGATTTTAAAAGCACTAAAATATCTTTGTTTGAAGTTTTCACACACATGCATGTGTAGACTACACTTCAAATGTTTAGAAAATAGCCAAATATATTATTATTTCAAGTATTTTAAAAATGGGCCTCTCAAAGGCCTTATACGTCATTGACCCATACATATTTTTTTCAACAAGTGCACCGGCAGCATTCATTCTGACTAGTTGTTGCTGAGGAGTTTGGCCCCGGTCACAATGTGAGAAAACTGAGGCTCGTGATTAATGGCAGCAGAGCGCCCTGTCAGAAGCGTTTTTATTGCCGACCCTTCGGCTTTTCGTGTAAACCTGCAAAACTCCTCTGCTCCTGCTCCAGAGTTGTTGCGCTTTGTTTGGGAAATTAAAATCCAACACTCCGTGTTACCATATGCACGAGCAGCTCATTCATCTGGGCATGTGTGTAATTATGTAGAAGACAGGGATTTCACCATCTGGCTGAAACGTGTCATCAATACCCATAATGACACTTATGAAAGGACTTGAAGTTTGGTAACCTTGGTGAAAAAGCAGGTTACTCACTTACCAGAGGCCAAAAAAAAAAACACTAGTGGACAAACCTTTATGAACCTTATTTGTTAGGCGAGTCCTATAAAATATTTAAGTCACCTGAGTTTTTTGTAATTAATGTAGTTCTTAAACTTGAATCATAATGATCTTAAGAACAACTTTAAAAATTTAAGGTAGCTTGCAAAAACCCTGATTAGTTTTAATCGTAGAAAAAGTTTATTTTAACTTAAAGCTGTTCTAATGGAAGCTTTGCTTTAATTCACAGCCCAGCGTTGTTCTTTTAGGTCTGTAGTTTATCTTGATCCAAGTCCTGGTTGCAGCTTGATGCACTTCCTGACCAAAAGTAGTTTTTTTTTAATACAAGTAGACCACTTCTGGTTTTACACATGGCTACACTGCTTCCTGTCATTCTTTGTTTTGTTTTGGGGGATTTTAACAACTTCACTGAACCATGAGTGACATAAACCCACAATCTTCATTTACTCTTAACCTTCATTTTCTCAATTCTGCTGCCTAATGCACAAAAGCGCCTCACCCATCCACCCATGTACTTGAACAGAGGTTCTGACTTCACTGTGTTGCAACTTTAATCGGCAGCATAAAAACCTTCTGCTCCAGTCCTCCTGCCATGAGTCGCCATTAGCTGTTCAGCAGTTTGAGAAGGGAGCCTGGACCCCAGTCCTATGCTTCTGAAAAGCTCAAAAGGAAGTTGCAGAGCATCCTTGCTGTAATGCATCCAGGCTTCCTCTTGTCTGCTAAGTGTCTCAAAGCTTAAACGAACTTCGAGTCGAAAATAGTTTTGTTTAAGCAGCCTCTTACACCTCTGTGCTTCTATTGACATCATTTTTTTTTAAAAAACAACCAGACTGACGGTGAAAATTAGAAACCTAAGTCTTCTTGACTCAGTAACGACTTCCACACAGAACAGTTCTGTTACGCGCGGTGCATTCACTGACCCGAAAAACGTAGTATTCCTGGGGTGTCGAGCTGAAAAATGATCCACCAGCCGATCTTTCCCTGTGCGCCTCCAGCTTTGACTGGACTTCACTGGTGTTGTTTTTGTTTTTTTGTTTTTTTTTTCAGGACTCTCCTCTTCGCAGTAGCTCCAGTCCTCCCAACAGCACAGGCAGCACCGCCGACAGCGACGGCTGGACCCCGGGACCCCCGTCCTCCTGTCCCCAGCGCCCGCCAAAGTTGCCCCAAGACAGAAGCAGGAAACGTCCGCAGCCGGCCCCGTCGCTGCCCGGCCACAGCAAACGAGACGTAAGCTTGGACTCTCGTCAACGTCATTCAGCTTCGTTGCTCCACCAGCGTTTTTTTTTATGTTCAGACTCTGCTCTCTTCTCTGCAGCGCACAATCTCCACCCTGCATCCAGATGATCACAGGAAAGCCGAGAAGCTGAAGAAGAAGAAGAGGCGAAAGGAGAGGGAGTGTCACTCGGGCGAGGAAGCGAGGCCACCGCCGATCCTCGACGCCGTACCAGAGGTCCAGTCCGCCCTCTCCTTCGGCAGCCGAGTAATCAAAGAAGAGCCCGAAGACGAGTTCAGCATTCCCCTCCTCCCCTCGTCCTTGCCCAGCCCTCCCCCCTGCAAGGAGGAGCCCAAGGAGGAACATCGACACTGGGACGGCCGAGACCTGGAAGAGGGGGTGATAAAGGTGCAGAAGGTGGAGGGCTTTTCCGGGAGCCGGACCGTGTTCCGCCAGGGGAAGCAGGTGGTGTTTCGGGACGAAGACGGCTCGGGAGAGGACGAGGACATAATGGTGGACTCTGGTAAGATGCCGTCGTTCCGAACGACACCCAAATCCTGAGTGGTGGCTTAACAAAAACACAAAAGCACTGACCTTTATCCTGTCCTTTCAGACGACGACTCGTGGGACCTGGTGACGTGCTTCTGCATGAAGCCTTTCGCGGGCCGAGCCATGATCGAGTGTAACAAGTGTAACACCTGGATCCACCTGTCCTGCGCCAAAATCCGCAAGAGCCACGTCCCAGAGACATACGTATGCCAAAGCTGCCGAGACACATACGGGCCCCCGGACGCCCGGCGCTCCCACCGCTCGCGCATCGGCTCGCGTAAGCACCTGCTAGACTGACTCCAGGTCTTAACCATGAACTCTTAACTACTCCCCACCCCCACCCCCCACTCCCCCCCACTCACAGCCAACCAGGAACCCACAGTTTCTTAAGACACTTTGGTGGAAGCGTCCCCCAGGCCTTATCCCATTTGAAGACACTTGGATTGCTGTTTTTAAGATTTCCTCAGCTCCGTTTCTGCTTCCTACAGACTCTGTGCGTAAGGCAATCACTGAATGGATACCCGTCTGTAGAGGACATCAGAATGCCACCAAACTATCAACGTCGAGACTTGGTACACTGGAAACGTCTGAACTGCCATGTGTCGAGAATACCCTCACAACTGCCACCCACCTCGGTGCACGCTGGGATCAGCGGGAGAAACGCTCTTAGCACCCGGCCCGTCTTTTAAAACCTATCGGAGGGTAGACGGCAACATTCGTCTCCTCTAATCAAACTGGATCGGTCATGTTTAGGATGGCTCCACTGTTACACAACGTATGTTTTTTTTTTTTTTAACACAAGTAAAGCCTTGTTATTTGCTTGAGATGGTGCTATAGTATTAAGCTGAGGTATAATCCTGTAGAACAAAGATGTAGGTTAAACTACTACGGTCTGCGTCTGCTTCATCTGTTTGATGTCCTTTTTTTTTTTTTTTATTATTTTTCATTATTTAAGACATTTGTTAAAGAATATGTCAGAGCCTGTTCATCCAAACCAAGCGCAGCTTCTTTTCCCTCGTACTCCATAAGCCCGTCTTCCAGCGTCCAGAGCGGAGATGTTTGCCCGGTGCTACAGGTGCATCGCGATAAACTGGAATACGTGCAAAATGGAAGTCGTCAAAGACACGGTGATACATTTGAAGCATTTATCTTAATTTGATTATCACAGCTAATTCAAACCTGAAATGCATTTTTTTTCTGGAAAATGTCAAGGAAAGACCAACAGAAGACGTTTTTCGTACAGAGATCTTTGCCCGGTGAGAAACATGCCCTGACTGGACCGAACAACATATCAGCTCAATAATCAGCCTCCTTCTGCATCGGTCCGTCCAAGTCCTGCTGGAAAATGAAGCTTGGCCCAGTCGCAGCTAATCGTGGAAATGCTAATTTTACCTTTCTCACTGAGCGACAGTCCCGTTCCGTTTCTCCAGTCGAGCCTTTTTTTTTTTTTTTATTGGCGTAACCTCTGGTTCAGGCGAAGCTAAACGCGACAGCCGTGTTCCCAGACGCGGTTATCTTCTGTTTTCTGCGAGACTTCTTCCTTCCTCTCAACTTTGAAATCAACTCAACTTGGATACCGCAGCGTTTAAAGGGCCAGCTTCCCTAGCGATGACGTTTCGTCGCTGGTGCTCCTCGTGAAAGGAGGCGGTGACCCCGCGGGGACTGCTGTCAAGTCCTGGCCAGGCCTTATGCAATATTCCAGTTTGATAATCATTAAATTAACAACGATAAATGCTTGGAATGGATCACGCTGCAATGAATCCAGATGGCGAGTCTCGATTTCTAAATTTACTCGCTGACATCAAACCTCTCAGTGGTGTTCTTTGTTCCTTTAAGGAGATGCACCTGTACAAACAGGCGTTGTTGTTTTTTTTCAGTGATTAAGCTGTTATTTTTGGTTGTTCCTTTTCATGTTTAGAAGAAACTGTGTTTGAACGAGTTAAAAAGCCAGAGAAGAGAAGAACTGCAGTGTTCGCTAGTTGCTTCTGGTTGGCAGAAAGTTGGCCCCGTTATTCTGTGGCCGGATTGAGTTGGGTTCACGTCTTTCTCCGTTCAGACCGTAGCCGTTTCATGATGGGAAAACACTGGTATGAGGGGACCCCCACCGCCCACCTACCCCCCCCTGAGGCCGTCCCGCTCCCTGATCGGCGGATCCAAAACGTAGTTCTGCAGGAGAGATTCTGGGAGGACTCCGGGTTCAAATGTGCATGTCAGAGTTGGGCTGAGCGTGTCTGTCGGACACATGCTGCTAAGTGTTCCCGTCAAAGCTCTGTTTTGTCTGTCGTTTTGCATCTGATTGTTTTTTTAAACGGATGTTTGCAAAGAAAAGTCCATATTTGTGTTGCCTTTTGATTGTTTCAATCGGAGCAGATTTCAATCTCAGTATTCATTACCATAAGAAGTAAGTTTAAAGGAAATCGATTTATTAAGACGTTTTTTTTTCTTTTTCCTCTTCCTTGTTCTCTAACTTGGTCCAATTTGGATGGAAGTTCGAAGCTTTGTTATTTCTGTGCCATCTGCTGTTTGGGCCTGTATGTGTAGACTGCATATTGTTTCCAAATATATAAAAAGCCATATTGTGGACAGGTTATAGACGCAGGAATTTTAGGATCCTAATCCAGGACGGGGTTTCACGACGTTACCGGGGGAAACGACGACTGGCAGCCACAAAACGATTGTTTGAAGCGGATAGGCCTCTGCGTGCACTTGTCTCCTGGTTGTTGTTTTTTTTTACCAACGTTAGCTAGTTTTGTACCAGCGATTGGGCCGTTTTCATGCCCTTTCCAAACCCGAACCAGTGTCGTTCCGCAGAACGTTCGTCTTAAAGGGAACCTGGAGCCGTCTTGTGGCTCGAGTTCCCAAAGTTTAGTTCTACGTCTTAAAGACACGAATATATGCTCGTTTGTGATCCAGCTTGCTAGTCCTGATCCCGGGTTGTCCCGCCCTCTTACCGAGAAAGCGTTGTCTGTACTGTGGTGCAAACTGTTTCTGTGAAACTATTGTAAACTATTGTAAATAAAGAGGTACCATTTTAACCAGAGGCATTTTCTGTTGTATGTGTGATGATGCATTAAGTATTTCTTTGATACCTGCAGAAATATCGGTCATAAATTCTCTTGATCTGTATTTGTACTTTAAGCTCTGGCTAAAAAGGCCGACTTCTGAAAACACCCAGCAGTTTGAAAAAGTTTGGGTTTTTCTATAATAAAGGTATTATAAACTGTGCTAACATCCCTTTGATTTCCTTTAAATGTGAAATCAGTTTCTTTCCATATTTTGAATATGAAAGTAGCTGGGGACTTAAGTCATGTAGAATTAAAAGCTGGTCTCCCCAAATTCATAAAGTTTCTGACCAGAGACGTTGTATTCCCAGGATGGTATATAAAGGTGCGTCTGTGGACCCGGTCCCTGCCTACAAACCCTGATCTGCAGAACCATTCAGGTTTGGACTGAAGACGCCTGCTCGGCCTAACAGGACCGCTTTGAACACACAAACTGGGGCCTGTTTAAAGAGGAAACACATTGTCTGTCAATGACTGCACACTTTTAACTTCTCCAGGATTGTTTGTCTAATACGTTCGTGCAGTCGCACAGTATTTTTTACATCATCCTGTAAACTGATTGCTGTCTTTTTGACATTTGCATCAATTAACTTAAACGTTTAAAGTTTTCCTGACTCTTTACACACTTTAACGCTTGTTTTTTGTCTGATACATTCATGCAGTTGCACAGTAATTTCTCTCGTCCTGTGAAGGGACCGCTATTTCTCTTTTTTTTGACACGAACATTAAAGTCTTGCCAGATGCTAAGGACGCTTTTAGCTTCTCCGGATGGGTTGTCGGTGCACTCAACTTGAACATTGTGTTTGATTAGTGTCTGTGTGTGAATTATGAGCCGGCGTCTCGCCACAATTGCATTCTGATCACATCGAGGCAATAATGATTCTTGATATTTATTATCTTTACAGGACAAAACACATATCTTCCTTACAGACGTACAGAACATTTATACCGGTCCGTTTGGCTCACAGGCTGGAATGTAAGATCGACGATCGGTCTCTGCTTCGCCTTCTGCTGGCACCCGTCCAGAAATAAACGAATGACCAGACCAGACCTTTTACTACACACTCAGAAAAAAAAACAAAAAAAAAACACAAGAGGGACAAACACTAAACGGGTCAGTGCAAAACGGCCGCCCGATTGATCCGGACACGTGTTTACCAACTTTCTTGATGCTGCTCAGCAAAATCACAGCTACAATGAATAAGGTCTTCAGCACCGTTTGGACAAAATGTCTGAAAAAAACATACATTTTGTACAAAATCTAACCTTTATATATGCAATAAACCTCAGCTATGTCCCATTTTAATGGTTTTTAATAATGTTTAGCGTTCCCTACAGCTCATTATACAGATACCCCCTCCAAAAAACAAAACACAAAAACAAAAAGAAAACCTTAGAAGTAACAACTTCTTTGTTATTGCACAATCCATCTACCAACAGATGCACCAATCAGATAGGGAGAAATCTAATTTAATGGACTTAAGTGGGAGCTTTGTTGTGCTGTGGAAATTAAAAACTTAGGGAATTAAGTGTTACAACGCTTGCCTATTCATCAGCAGTTCAGTGTATCGTGTACCAATCTGCTGAGAAACTAGTTACAGCAGATGTTAATTAGTGTGTGAATTAACCACTAAGAGCCTCCAATAAGATCCCTCTGCGATTCCTCCATGTATATGGTCTCAAAAAATAAACCATTAAAAAAAGTATTCTCCACAAAAGCTCCACAGCAGCAGCTGATTTGGCAAAAAAAAAAAAACTGCATGAAGATGGGATATTTTGCCCAACTCTCTATGTGGCATTCTGCAATGCTGGTCAGAAGTTTACATACACCAAACACAGGCATGGATTAATATTATTAATTTTAGGGTTTTTACTAATTAATACCTGTGAATACTTATAAAGCAATACATTTCTAAACTAGTATACATTTGTCCTTTGCTCTAGTCGTAAATATAGACATACATCCCCCGCTTTAAGTCCCTTGGCACATTCCACCTCAACCACAAACTTTCTGTAGTCATCAGCAAAGCGCTGCATTACTCTAAAAGGTCATTATTATAACTGCCCTTTACTGTAAAGTTACTAAATCTATCTTTGTGCTGTGTTTGGGATTATTTGTCCAGTTGGATCGCCTAGTGGCGTTTCAACCATCTAGTTGATTTGAGGTGAAAAACTTGGAGTTTTGTGCAATGCACTGCAGGCGGCAAAAACACCCACACAGCATGATGCTGCCACCACCGTGCTTTTAAGTTAGTATAATGTTCTTAATGCAAAGGCCTGAACTTTATCCTCCACACATGATTTGTTGGGGCCGAATAGCTCAATCTTTGTCTTGTATGGCCGTAACACTTTTCTCCAGGAGATATTTGGTTTGTCTATGTGGGAAGCTGCAATATTCAGTCGAGCATGAAGCTCTCCATTTTCGGAGGGGGTTTTTTTAATGCAAATTTGAAGTTCATTCAAATTGGGTCGTTTAAACTCAGAGACCTTCTATTTTCAACCCTAGTCCACAAATGCTCAGTGTAGTTAATGCCTTGGCTTTCGAAAAGCTCAGCGTTAGCTGTTTTCTAAGCACGGCTTTGATGCTTTTGTGATCATACTCCTGTTTAAACACTTTTTAAACTTCTGAGGCATCTAAAAGGAAATTATTTAGGCAGTTCAGATACTCCTGTAATCCATAAGTTTTATTGTACCATGGATTTCGATGGTACCGATCAAATATAACCCACCCCCAACTCCCAAATCGACATCTTCAAGCACCTGTTGGCAGCACCCCGCTGTGGGGCTGTTATGCTGCAAGTGGCGCTGATGCATCGCAGACAGTGGATGGAATAATGAATAAGTCTATGATAAACAATTGACAGGTGGATGGCTGAAACCTGGACAACGACCACAAACACACATCAGAGCTGCTTTTTGAATAGATAAATCAGGCTAACGTTGAGCTCCCAGAAAGCACCAACCTCAACTACACTGAGAATTTATTGACCGTGCTTAAAAGCAGGTACTGCGCCAGAAAACAAACCTCAATACACGAGCGCTGTAATTCTTCCAATAAATGTAAAACCTCCAACTAGAGTCAGACCAAAAGCTTGTTGATCACTTTAAGAAGCTGCAGTTGAGGTGAAGCAAGCTAGTGGACTTAGAACCAAATATTTGATGCTGTATTTATAATTCTGACCTTGTCTGGATAAGAGAAAACATACAAACTGTGCATCCAATTATTGTTTTTAAAATTGACCTTAAAAAACAAATAGTTACTAAAAATAATTAAAAGACCCAAATTAATAACATTAATGGGCCTGATAAGCCAAAACTGCAGCTTCAGGATTCATACCATTATTTGCAGATATTAACAACTTTGTGCAACGTAAAACCAAAGCAGAACTTTTTCTTTAACCTTCATCTTATCAAATATCATTTGAGAATATAGTTGTTGTTTTTTTTTTCTCTGCAGCTGCAGAGACGATCGATAAACACTGACGCAAATCCAAGCAGGTCTCTGCCTTTAAACTGCAGTGTGGAGTGTTAAAAAATCCATGAGGAAAAGTCAGACCTTTTCTGGATTAAAAAAGGCAGCTCTTCTCCTCTCCTTCCACATCCTAACCGTCACAGATACAGAAGTTTCGAGAACCGGTTTACGGTTGCTGACTTGCGTCCCATTCGAGCAGCGGACACTGGGCTGAAATATGTCCCGAAGTGGGAAAGGACGTTTTTGAGCATGATCTAAAACGTGGACCAAGTCCTGGTTGACCTCAGGGTTACAAAGACACGGTTCTGCATAGTTTTATGACTTAAAAAGCTACCAGGGCGACACACACACGAGGACTATATATGCGGCCAAATTATAGCTCGTGTACACCCGGCGAACATGAATGTGAGACGTTTCATTCGTTACTGGCTGCTATAATCCGTCCCAAGTGCAAAACTACTTAGAGCCGATGACTGAACTCCTGCGGCGGACAGATATGTGATCCTGTGTATCGGGTGTAGCCATCAGTGCTGATTTCACCCAAAAACTGGACTCAAGAAAAGGAAGGCGCACGGACTAATGAATTAGATTCACTAATACCATGACAGAGGAGAACTAAAGGGAGGGAAACAAACACATTTTCTTTATCTATCCCTTCTAGTCGTGGGTTCTTCAGTGCACAGAGTCTGTTTTATCCTCCCACGTCAGCAGCACAGGACCCCTAGGATTCAGATTCAATTCTGTGAGCTGGCAAGACAAAAAAAAAAAAAAAAAAAAAAAAAGAAGTTATTTAATGCTCAGTCCACAGGCTTCAGTAATACAGTAATTAGCATGCGGCTCCATAAGTCCCAGGTGAAAGTGGCTGTATACTAACATTGCTTGGGTATCCGTAGTGGCTCGGTGTCTGCAGAGATGACTTGATGCATGACCCCTCTGAACTGGTACAGTAATTTCAGACTCTTTTCCTCTCCCACGCAGGGGTCGTAAAAACCTGGCAGCCCCGCCTGCAGGCAGAGATAGCGTTCATACGAAGTGCGCGCCCGCTGATTTACAGATGCTTAGGGACTCGTTATCATCTGCTCAGACTCACCTTAGACGCCTCGGTGAGGATGAGCTTGGAGTCTTTGACCAGGCACTGCAGCGGCACGGTGACGTCAATCACCTTGGCTTTCTCCTGCTTCTGGCTGGTGTCTGAGACAAACTTTCCGTACCAGCCGTTCAGGATGATCAGCCCTGGGTGGTAATTTACAGCATGTTTAGTGTTTAGAAAGGAGCTTCGGGGCAATGCTCACAGAGTTTAAACCAGTGAGACAGAAAGGGAGATAAATAAAACCACATTATTTGGTCATTTCTGAAATTCATCCAATAATGCAGTTTTTTTTTTAAGTTTCATTGTAAGTAAATAATTCCATTCTTTTTGATATGTCGTGATCAAAAATAATAATAATATTTATACTCTCCAGAGATGTTGGGCATTTTCTAAAATTAATTCACTTTACAGAACTCAATAATATTTCAGTGGATATTGGATTCAGATTTGCATTCAGATTTAATTATTCTAATACAACCTAAGGTACAATGATCCATGTATCTTAGGTTAATGTCATGCTGCCAAACCCAATGTTTTGAATTTAGATTGTTTTTAGTTCAGCTTGGAAAATGATGAAGCCCATAATGCTGCAGCATAAGCCCAAACCATAATACTACCACTGGAACGTGTCACACAGCTATTGTGATTGTTGACCTGTCGTGCACTTTATCAGTTCAGTTAAGATTCAATCCAGTGTATTAATACAGTGCCAATTCACAACAAATGCTGTTTTAAGGGACTTTACATTAAAAAAATCTGATTCATATACAAAATTATATAACACATTCAATGCAATCCTCCAGAAAGATTAAAAGTCAATTACATCCACTCTAATTCGATCCTAGTTATAAAGCAATGCAGTCAAGCGCAGTTTATTGTTTCAATTCTTTTTTAAGAAAGCCCAGCCGAGTGCACTGATCCACTGACTTTGCAGCAATTCATTCTCCTTAACAGGGTTGTAGCAACAGGAGAAAGGAGATATTCCCTTTAAAGAGGAAGAAACCTGCAGCAGAACCAGACTCGATGTAACCCGAGTCTGGTTCTGCTGACTCGGTCATCCGCCGTAACCAACAGGTGGTTTGAGATGAAGGGTCTTTTTTCTCTAGGCAACATGCACAGTGATGGCTGTTTTAGAAATGCTAGCCGTGCTAATCAGTAACATAAGATCTTAAAGCCTGTTAAAAGTGTAAACTCGGCGATCTCGTCCTTGTGTTAAAATATTAAAATCCCATTTTTTAGCAACTCGCCTCTCGAGCCGGAGCATCACATCGCCTCTGCTCCTAATATCAATACATAAATTAAAGAGGGTAAAATAAGTAGTTATAACGTCAAACTTTTACTCTGTACACATATTTGTAATATTGTTATTGATATGAAATTCACCCCAGGTGTTGGTAACACACACCTGGACCGCTGTTGGAACGGTCCAAGAGCTCACCTCACATCTATCCAACTAAAAATCTATGGGAGGTACAGTCTACTGAAAGAAACTTCAGGATTTGATGTTTGTGGAGAGGAATGAGTTAAAATCACCCTCATACTAAAAAATCTAATTTAAAAAGGAGAGTGTTTTTGATAAGTAACATACTTTTATGACTAAGCTGCAATGCTCTTAGGCAGGACAATCAGAAAGTACTCTGACCACCCACAGATCCGAACCTTATAATAATAAAAACCACGTAAGGAGAATGTAAATAAATAAATGGAATGCTGAAATCACAGTTTGGATCCAAACAATATACCACATAGAGGTGGTGTACACCAACATAATGACTTGCTTCACAGCAGCAGATGATGGAAGTCAGACGACCAGGATCCTGAAGCAGCAGAACATCATAAAGTGTTGAGAGCGACAGAGATAAATGTGTCTGAATTACACCAGGTTTGGACTGCCTCCAAACTGAAAAAGTTTCTGTTTCTCACCCTGCTATAAAGTGTTTCTGTCTGTGTGTGTGTGTGTGTCTGTGCGTGGGAGTGTGTGTTCCCTCACCCATCTTGGATTCTTCTGCTTCTATGATTCTCCTCACAGATTCCTGCATCAGCAGAACCTGCAGGGGAGCCGAGGGAGAGAGAAACAGGAGGAGGAGGAGGAGGAGGGGTAGAGCAGAGGAAAACAGTATAGGATAGATGAGATTGGGTCATAAGTTCATAATGAGGAGAGCGTAACTTATGAACAGAGATCAATTATACCACAGCACAACAATGGGAGGAAAAAAAAAAAAGAAACACTTCTGCAAGTAGGCACTCACAGCAGTCTCAGCTTCCTGCTTCTTCTTGGCGATGTCTGTGGCAGAGCTCTTCCTCTGCAGCTCCAGCTCTCTGAGAGAGACACAACGCAAACATCAACAACCACCCACCGGGAGTCACTGTGGAGGCTTTCGCTGATGGTAGCGCGCGCATTAAAGAAACCCCTCGACACGCTCATAAACAGAAATGCAAAATGTTCACCAATATATGAGGGCCCTGGGCGCAGCTTTGTGATCCAAAACCCCGTCACTGCAGAAGGATATTAGCGAACTTCTACAGAGAGCTTAGCGACTACGGCTATTTGGCAAGCGCAGATCAATTCCTATCAAATTAAGTTTTAATGGTGATGCAGTTAAGATTTTTCAGGCTAAGGCAGACGCAGGTAGAGGCGGAGCGGGTTTACTCACTGCTCTTTCTGTGCTTTCGTGTACGGAATAATGATTAGTCTGTGGACGGCAATGTAGGCCAGGAGAGGTCCAACGGTGGCGTAGAAGACAGCGCTAGGCAGAAGCTGGTCTGTCAGGTGGACCGGGAACAGGTACGTCTGACTAGCCCGCGACAGCCTGCTCGGAAACCAACACAAACAGCGGTATCAGCAGGAGTACAGACACGACCATCATTCAGGCAGACAAGGACACACACAAAAGGCTGAGATCATATCTCGGGGTTGACTCGTACTTAATCTTGAGCGTGACTCCCTGCGGGACACCGATGCTGACATTGGCTGACACAACGCTGTGACGGCTGATCTTCCTCTCCGCTCCATATTCCACCACGATGCCAAACCAGCCTGTCCTGCAAACAGATGAATTGAAGCACTTTGTGTTGCGCTTGTTTGTGTGTGTGAAAAAGTCCTCCATCAATAAAGACTGATTGACTGATCGTTGACCGAAGAAAATAAGTGCACGCTTACAGAAGAAAATGGGAAAAAAACAACAAAAGAAAACTTAATTAGGGTTATCCAATGGGACAGAATGTAAAAAAGCATAAAATAAACAATGTAAAATAAATATAACTATGGCAATTTTAGTACCTAGGAACTTCTGCTTAGTCATTCATGACTTTCTGTCTCCTGGGGTCTAAATATAATGGGGATAATTTTGCTTAGCCTTGCTTCAAAACAGGAAAGACAAGAAAACATAAGATAACTTGGTCAGACAAGTGTTGGTTTTAGATAAGTAGTTACTTGCCTAAAGATGCCCCCATCTTTCATCAGTGTGATACAGTAGGTGGGGCTAACCAAGTCTCTATTGTAGCCATTAGATGCATAAAAGCAGCACCTCATGCCCATAGGTATCTGCAAACGAGGATCTGTGATAATGTTGGTATTTATTTTTTTTTTGTCTAAAGGCTCCGAGAACCTCGTTAGAGTGCAGGACATCAGGAACTTGTGAGATTTTAAATAAAAAGAAACGTGTGGACCTTAGCAGAACACAGAAAATCAGCAGGCAAGTGATCCAGACCATATGACCCAAAACAGAACGGTTACCACTGTTTTCTTAAAGGAGCATAGTGCATGTTTTGAAGTTAAATTACATTTTTCCCCCATACACTTCCTTGAGATTGCCCGACGCATATAATGAGTTTTCCTCTATTTACCGCAGTTGCCTCTATAGGCTCCATTAGTCCGTTCATGAGAGAGTGATTGGCGCTGAATCCTCTGGGCGTGAGCGTAGGTGTGACGCGCAGCACAATCTCGCTCACCTGGCTACTTTGTTGAGTCTCCGCCGTGATAGATTCATTAGCGAGAGAAATACAGGCCAACTTCATTATTTCTAGCTTTCTTACCTCAGAAGATATTACGCATCTAAACAAAAGACCTGTGCAGTCGCAGCAGCACATACTGTTCATCTTCCTTCATGCACGTGCACAACACTGGTGTCATTTCAACTTCTCACCAGAGGGGGCAAACTTCTGCAAAAATCCTGGAACTTACACTACGCTCCTTTAATGTGGTAATTTTCCTAAACTGAATAAATGTACAAAGTGAAAGGTTTAGGATATAGACTGAACGTTTAATTAAAGGTTTCTTAAAACACATTTAATAGGGTTGCTATTACGTATGAAGGTAACTATATATACTATTTCCTACTTGTGCACGTTCTTTTAGCAATGAAATAACATAACAAAAACCCTTACTTATTCTAATTTATTACCTGTGGATTATGGAAAATGTCCTAAAATACCTTCATTCCCTGCCTAAAATAGGAGCAGCGCCGACTCCCTCTGTTCACATCTATCGTCTTATAGCTGCCAATGTGCAACGCTGATAATCATGAAGCTCTTTCTTACTCTCCGTTGTATCTTAACCTTCCAATACAGCATTGTAATGGTAGTATTAACTCTGCTACAAGGGGCACAATGTAAAGAAATATTATATGAAGAGTTTATGTAACATTATAGTCACAATAGACTAAAGTCCATTTCTCTGTTCCTCCTGTATACAGAGGCTGATGTTAATTCTCACTATATCATAAAGTTCTAGTTTTACAGTAATCTTAAAGCAGAATACAATTTTATTTACAGCGGATAAAATAATAGAACATATTTTTATATTGAAGTTATTATAGGGTTATTTATAACATTATGAGATGTTGATACCCAGGACGTAAAATATGACACCTGCTAAATTCAGTGGTAGTTTTTAAGTGGCTGTTGTACAAAATATTAGGCAGTACAGGGAAAAAAGTGTTTGTGTGCTTGAAGATGTCCTCTCCTTTGGCTTTTTTTGTTGCACTTAAATGTTTTAGATCATCAAACTATTTTGATGCAAAATGTAACCAGAGGAAATACAATAAGCTGTTGTATTTTTCAAATGGGGATTTCATTTGGAAACCATTTATAAATCCACCTGGCCTGATGCGAAAAATTAATCATGAATTACCTGTGATTAAAGATGTTTTTAGAAAAGCGGCGTTATAATCCACCAACTGATGACTGATGACTGCCAGACCCGTAGAACCAACAAATCATTATAATGCAATTTATCTGACAACATGAGGCGGGTTAAAAGCTCTTATAGAACAGCACATCATGCTCTGATCAAAGAAATTCAAAGACATAAACACGGACATCTATCCCTCTCGAAACGTTAACAAACCCATTTCCCAGGACTAGCTTGTACACGCTTGCAGGTCATCAGTCAAACTGTAGAGAGCATATTTCTTTGTGTTGCTGTGGATCTTGCTTCGATATCACGGCTATGAATGACCACTTTAATAAAAAAAAAAAAACACCAGCAGTCTCGTAAATGCTGCCGGTCTGTGAAAAGCTGGGACATAAAACCACCTCCATGTGACGAAAGAGCAAAAATATGCACCTACATGCGCGTAAGAGGCAAAGCTCGCCTTTCAATGCAATGTTTGTTTCTTTCTGATCTACGGTATTCTCCTTTATTGTCCACTTACAAAAAAGGTGACAGTGATGAGGGCAACTGATTGGGAAACGTGCTCTCGCAGGCTTTAGAACGAAATCAATGTGACTCGGTGGGGAAATGAGCCCCTTTTTTTCTGTTTACAGCTCCTTTCAAGGTGACACTAAGTCACCCAGGTTGTGCAGTTAGTTTTAACGCTGCAGCAGCTAAAATAAGCCACTGCAGAATCGCAGGGAGAGGCGTAGCTTGAGCGTTAAGACATACTTGATGGAGCCTTTCACTTTGGTCTGGTCCTCATCCTGGAACTTGTACTGGTAGCTCATCATCAGGTAGGAGTGAGGCACACCCAGCTAAAAAGACACACCAAACAGGTAAGACAAACCTACAAAACATCAGTGGCTAAACATATTTAGCATAAATCATGAGTTTAAAAGATCACCGTCCTGGTCAGAGGTTTAGACAGAGCATTCATGTTTTAGGTATCTTATGCTACTGCAGTCCTTCTTCAAAGGGTGGAACAACAATACAGCTTACAGCTAAAAATATTTTTATTTAAAAACAGGAATTTCCTGCACAAGCTTACGTTTATTGTGGATTTTCTCCAAAGGCGTAGACTAAAACATATAAAACAGTGTCATTAATATATGAATAAATATATTTTAGCAGGTTGTACCTATACTGCTTACTTTTTAAAGCCATCAATAAGCTTCTGGCATCATTCAGGGTGGATATTTGACCACTTTGTGGGGCACAACTGAAATAGGATTATTTAATTAGTGGGTTTGCTGCAACAGATGTCAGTCAGTATGCCAAATTTCACCCGTGTACACTGCAGTATATGATCTACTTCTTAAAGGCCCGGCAGCTGACAATCGCTTATCCTACTCTAGAGTTTCTACATACGCTAGCTGGGCATTAACCCAAATCAAGTCTACAAGGGGAGGGTGGGATTTTTTTAAATACTAAACAAAAGGCTACTCGAGAAATAAGACCCTCCTGAATAAGAAAATATATGTAAAAAGTGAAGGAGAAAGGTGAACCCTTATGATCAGGGGCAGGGTGCTAAAAAACTAGCAAGGGAACCTCTGGATCTGCTTCCTTAGGACAGACTTTTTTCCCCAGAATTCCCGGACTGTCTACCGATCCACTCCGATATCCTATACAGACCGTCGTCCTCTGGAGTGCGGCTCCAGCAGGGAGTTAAACTAATTCCCCTTAAAATCCTCAGCATGTGCCTTTTATCATTCACTCAGTCAAGAACCAGAAGTTTAAATTTAAATGAACACTTAACAAAATGAAAAACAAAAGTCCAAGAAGCAAGGTTTGATGTGTAAAAAAAGAAGAACTCAAAAAAGGAAGATTTATCTTAAAAGAAAGCAAACAGATGCAAGATCAGTTGTCAGACCACAAAAAGAAAATTATAATTATTTTCACACACCCCCCTCCAACCTCTTTGACAGCAGGGTTCTAAGCTTAGATGAGCAGATAAGCATGGTTAACAAACAAGGAGGGAATAAAATTAAAAAAGAGAACAGAGTCTGTAACAGGAGGATGGAGTTGTTGGTGTTCCTTCACGTTGCAAGCCTTATATGGACTTCCTTTCCGCTCTCCTCAGCCGTATCTCACTTCCACCTTCTTCTTGGACATTTCAGGTTGCAGAAAGTTCCTCTAGCCCACAAATTACCCACGACTCCCCCACACGGACGGCCCCTCGCATCCGTACACTCCCTCTCTTTGGCGTTGACTTATGCCAGGAAGGACTGAAGAGTTTGGACCGGGGGAGTCTCTACAGAGGGCTGACCTCTGACCCTGCACCTCCCCTCCACGACATAGTTTTCTTCCATCGTTGTGAATATTGAGCCTCAGAAATGAAGCCTCCTGCAGGGATGCTGATAGAAGCTCTTTTTATTCTACACTTCCACATTTGGGATTCATAACTAATACGCATACAAACAGGTTCTGCAACGGTTAAAGCAGGTTAACATTAAACTCCTGAGATAGTCCCATGTGTGGACTATGAGCCAGGAAAAAACGACCCGTTCAAATGAAACCAACCAGTTCTGCCAAGAAAAGTGGTCAGATGTCGAGTCATAATAATGCCAGCAGCTTGCTGATGGAAACACAAAGAGGAGGTTTTCTCTGAAACTTTGCTAGAGGACATTTATCCACATATGAGTCAGAGTGTTATGCATATTTCTGAGCCTGTTGGTGTAATTTTACCCATTAGGACCATCAGGATGAGGAGCAATCGACAATAAATTCCACCTTCTGCCTTCTCACTTTTCGTTTGTTTTTGGAAATTGTACTTTGAAATTGAAGTTGCGTAACTATTCCACTCCAAAAGACACCAGTTTAAAGAAATCATGAAACGCCCCAGACTAATATAATGATTGATGGCGAGGATACGTGTATGTGAACTCCGGACTGAAGCGGCACACGCAGGGTCCCGCTTGTGTTTACCTGCAGGGCTAAAGTAAAGTGGCTGCTCTTCGTGTCTCGGACCAGGCTGGTCGTCATGGCGCTGTTGGGCCCCCAGCGCCACTGCAGGTAACCCATCGTGTTCTGGTCCAGGTGGCGCGCCGTCATCAGAGAACAGCTCGGCCGCAGTCCTCGCGGCGAGAACTGCAAGCCGCACTGGGCTGTGAGGAAACTGGACGGAGAAATGACACACGTTGGCTGTGAAGGCAGGAGCGCCGTCGCCTCGGACGTGACGCACAAAAAGCCGGGCCTTACCAACGCGACGTAATGTTACGAAACACCTTTAACCCAACGAGGGGCCCCAGTATGTCTCCGGCGCCAAACTCCACCTTTGAAGACGAGAGGAAACGCAAATAAACACCTCAGCTCAAAGCTCAAAACTTGTTTTACTGTATTGACTCGCGTGTACCTCTCCCCAGCCTTTAGCCGACGTAACTCTGCGGACGGTCACGTTGATGTTGCCCCCTCCGCTGCCGTTGTGCGTCGAGAGTGAGCCAGACAGCATCGCTGTGTCGCTGTTCGTCAGAGGAGCCTAAGGACACGACGGCGTTGCCAGGTCAGCGGACAAAAAAGCGGACAGGGAGTGCTAACAGGGTGGACTTCGATGTACCTCTATGGACTGGGAGATATGCATCCTGTTAATTTCGATATGAGGAAAGCCTCCTCCGGGCATTTCCTCAAAGTCGTCGTCATAGCGATCGAACAGGTCCGTTGCATCCACACCGACGCTTATGGTGCCCTGAGAGGTGTCAAAGTCAAAAAGCGGATTAAAAAAACAAAAACGACAAAAAAGGTTAGCAGGAGAGATAATGCGATGAGTCTATCTATTTAATAATGTCGGCACTAAAGAGTTTTTATTTTGTCAGAAACATATTGAAAGCACTGAAGGTAAAAGTTGCCAGAAGTGAGAGAATGATTAAACCCTGGGATTCGTTCTTTGCTGCAGCCTTCTCTCTTCTTTTTCTCTCTGGAGCCTTTCATATTCCTCACGAATTTCTGCAGGCGTTCTCTTCCTCTCCACCACCTAAGCAAAGTCGTCATACAGCACAGGTGATCGAGTTGAACACTGAGTCAACAAATGGCCAACAAAGTATCCAAACTGACCTCCCAGCCTTCCACCTCCAGCCCCTTCTTCCCAAAGATGTCATAGATGGCTCTGGAGTGAGCGTCACTCAGCACTGAGGAAGGGATATTAGTTCATGTCCAGGTTGTGTATTTTTTTAAGGTTTTTAAAATGCCTTAAGGGTAAATAACTTCTGAACTTCATTACACCGGCCGAACCCCTTACAAATGTTACGTTAAAATCCCATATCCCACAGTTATGGCTTACTTCAATTCAATAAAGGGCGTTTACGGTCCATTCCCTTACCTTCATAGGCCTGATGCACCTGGTTGAAAAGTTGCTCTGCTTGTTTTTTCAGTTCTGGGTCTCGATGTTTGTCTGGATGATACAGCATACATAGCCTCCGATATGATGCTTTCAGCTCATCCAAAGTGGCCTGGGAGAGGAGAAAGGAAAAGTTGTCATCCCTCGGATGGAGCGCAGCAAAACAAATTACATTTAGCACAGCGCAATACACTCAATTGCAATATCAGCAATATTTGGAGGGCTTTGGAAATGCATTAAAGCTCTAACCTTCCCTTCCCGGTCCTTTTTGTTTGCCTACAACTGTTCTGAGTAACTGAGATCAGAAAGCTCAGACAGCGTGTTGAGGACATTATGATGAAGTGAAAGAAAGAGAATGCTGAGGAAAATGTGGTTTAATCAAAACTGATAATGTCGAGCCAAGATTAAGGGACAGTATTGCCATGTCATCTTCTAAAATCTTCCTTAGGGGGTGGGGTCATTTGGGGGGCTGCCACAAGCCTCCATTCTGGGTCCTCCTCCTGGAGTCCACCGCTGGACTTATCTAAAGCTGAAGTACTTTGGTGGTCGCTCAGTCCAGCCTTGCTGCTAGCAGGAGACGGATGGCACTAAATCCTTCCTGTGGACTTTTCTTCCCTGTACTGAGACAGCCATTACCACCAATTAATCCTATTCTAAAGCTCAAACGTCAGATAAACAAAGTAGTAAAATCCTGCTTTTGGCAGTTGATTTATCAAAAATAAAGCCTACTTTATCTAAAAACCAGTAATATGTGCATTCATAAAGGGTCTTCATTACCATAATTCTTCTCTGAATTACATAGTCTTCTATTTCTCTAATTTTGTCTTTTATTCACTGGGTCCGGTCTGTTATTAATTGTGCTCCATTTCTTTAATCTAAATGGCTGCAACAATTTATACTCTCTTGCATTCATAGCTCAACTGTCCAGATGCTTTTAATTATTATGAAGACATAGTCCCAACTCTGTGGTGGAATACCTTCTCCTGCTGCACATTAGACAGGTACTTTCACTTTATGTTATATAATAATGTTAAAAATCCCACTTTTGCTCTCTGCCTGTCGACCAAGTGTGAGTTGTTGGCCGTGACTTTATTATTATCCACTCTTTTCTTGCTCTATGCTTTATACATGTTTTGTTAACTTGTATAAACATGTTTGTGTTTGCGTACCTATGACTGTCTGATCTGTGTTTGTTTTTGATGTTCAGTTTTATTGTAGGGCACTTTGTTATTTTTAAAGTGCTTAATACATAAAATGGTATGGTGAGAGGCAGAGACAGTAAACATTTTTTGGATGAACTTTCAGGTCCTGCAGTGAAACACGGTGTTGGCAGCATAATGCTGTGGGAATGCTTTCCTTCAGCAGGGAAACCAGTTACAGACTGCAAAAGACTTGAAAGTGAGTCAGAAGCTCACCTTCCAGCGTCATAACAATTATAAATATCAAGGATGAACAATATATCGGCATTAGCATCGGTATCAGCCCATGTTAGTCATTTTTTAAACACATCGGTATTGGTACGATAAGTAAAACTGTGCCAGTGTTTCAGGAGGGGAGGGGACTAGTCAGGTGTTGTTTTTTTTCGTTTTGTCCATGTAACAGTGACAGTAATGCATTGCAGCCAGGATTGTGGGCTTTTTAAATGAAGCAGCGACATCAGAAAGGCCCAGTCAAAGTGCAGACCAAAATCTCAATAAAAATCCTTGCCGATCATTAAAAAATTGCCGTCGACATACTGTATGTGCTCATCAACCAGTGTGACTGAACTTGGACTGCTTTGCAAAGAAGAATGGCTAAAAAAGTTGCAAGTCTCTGGATTTGCAGAGCTCATAATAGATATATAACCCTAAAATAATTAACTACAGGATAAAACATCAAAATACATTGAGATTTGTGGTTTTTAGCATGATAAAATGTAAAAAAAAAAAAAAGAAAAAGGGGGTAAGAATTGCAAAGACATTGTACACCAATATTAGGCCAGCTATCGCTCCAATATGATACTGAACATGTAACGATGCCTTACCTTTTAGCCTATGTTTTTTTTTTTTTTAGCAGCAATGCCAGTCTCCATAGTTTTAATGAAAACTGAGATTTAAGAAATGCTCAGTAATGTAACCATAACGTTGCTACCAGCTCTCCCACTCGGGTAGCGCTTATAATAATTAACAATAATCAATAATTAATAATAATAGCAGTAGTAATTTGCGCCAGTGCAGAGCTCGCAGCCTCCGCAGCATCTACCCGGTCTCCTTCTCCCCTGAGGAGGAGGTGCAGACTGACTGAGGACCGATGCACCGCCTGTAGGCCACTTTGGTTCAGTGGCAGACTGTCAGACAGCCACGGCAGGCGGGCTAGGGTTCACTGCGCGACCAGAAACAAAACGTACCTCTTTCCTCACGTTGAGCAGAGAATAGTAGTCCTGAGTATTAAACTCAAAATCATCTTGTGTAGACGCCGCCATGTTTGCGTGTCGTCCCGTTAGGTCCCGCCCATCCCGTCAGTGTTCTGGAAGCTCATTGGTCAGTCAGCTGTGACGCTGGAAGAGTGACTAGTCTGCTATGGCGCCCTCTGCTGGTTGCCTTTTGAGTTAGCGTGACCAACGAAGTTATGACAGAAAAGTGATGATGGGTCAAGTATTATAGTTCATATTAAAGTTTTTCTTTTTCTTTTCAAAACTATTTAAGCTGTATCCAATCTACAAACATCTGGAGGAACTTCAGGTTTTCCTAAACTGAATCAAGGAAATGTTTTGAAACATTGTGGTGTTTAAACGGGGACAAGATGGAAACAGGTTATTAAATTGCTAATTTCAGAGGAAAACAAAGAACCGAATCATTAAAAAAAAACACAGTTACTACTTTGCCACATTTACACTTAATTTTGAACGGCTTGAATTTCAAAGAAACCCAGCATTCTTCACCAATAACACTCCAACAGTTTTAGATTCCCCAATACTCTCAGATTAACTTTCTAATACGGAGTCATGTTATGGACCATTTTTTGGTCCTTTTTTACTATATTTTATTTTTATTTTACAAATCTGGCCTGTCTTCTTTTCCTGTACAAAACTGAGCTTTCTTTGCTTTATGCATGTCATCCTGAAAACTGGTTGTTAAGCACTTTGATTGCGGGACTGAGAGAAGTGTCTAAAGGTTTGTTGTTCACTGGTCCTGTCGTGGCAGAGGTAGTCATTACCATCTGTCCGTTTCACCTGACATGCATTCCATATCTTCTTTGAGTCTGGAAATGTGCTCTTTGTTTTCTCTCAGACTACCACCAAAAATCAATCCAGCATCATCTCCTTGGCCAAGTCGTTGGCAGACCCAGCATTCCTCGCTAAATGCCACTTCCAGCCAATCACCCACACTCCATCACTGCCTCACTTCAGCCCACTGGAATCTTGTTTTCTTGTGTTTAGGTGTTAATGATGCTAACGTTTGCCTTTTCTGTACGTGGATCCATTTTCCTTCAGCTGATTATTTTAATTATTATTATAATTTATTTATAAAATGTTTGCTGTTACCTCAAAAACATTGACTCTTGTTTTCATTCATTTGTTATTTGTTTTGTCTTTGTGTGTTTCCTACTTTTTAAGGCACGTTGCTTTGTTGATGTTTTTTTTTTGTTTTTTGTCCAGATGCTTATCTTATTTGATCTGACTGCATGCTTCCCTTTCACTGACTTCCCAATTTGTTTGCACCTGGTCCAGATTTCAGACCAGGCAGGCTGATAGTTTTAACTGACAGCTCTCTTGTTCTGGTACATTTCTTGTCAATCATAAAGCTGTGTCAGCGAATTATCATCTGCAGGCAACACCCAGTTACTCCATCATTTTCTTTTTCTTTCTTCGTCTTGATCAGAAAAACAAAAGTTTGGTCATTAATTAAAAATCAATTTAATGTAATTAGTTTTAGAGATATGCATTGCACAGCCTCAATGTTCAGCAGTAAGATAAAACAGTTTGTAGGTTATCTGTGGATTGGTTTTCCATTTGTAAAACAACTCAGTGAACATCCTCCAAGAGTATTCTACATACTGTTTTGCCAGTTATATAATCTGCTGGTTGGCCTTCACAATGGAAACAAGCATAGAACACTTTATAAGCTTTACAACTTCGCTTCTGTTCATATGTCTCAATTTCTCTTTCAGATATTTCCCAAGATTTGTAAATGAATGAAAAACAACTTACAGGGAAGAAATCAGGAGTTTGAGATTGGAGGATCTGTAAGGAACGTGATTATTTGTTGTACTGGAAGTCCAGGAAACCCGGCATGCTTTTCTGAGCAGAAACTCTCCTTGAAAGCATACAGGGTGCTGAGAATACAGCCTAATCCAATTTCAATCTATGTGCCAAATCATGTGACCATATGACAGGAGAAAATTGTCAACATTTATGTTGGTGGTCTTGGTACAGATCTATCCATATCATTGCACATAGCTTATTTTTTTGCACAACTATAAAGTAAGTCACAGTTTAAACTGGTACACTTTATTTTCCTACACGTCCAAATGTTTATCTTATATAGTCCCACAGAGAGTAAATTTGTCTCAGTGTTTAATTCATCCCTTGGGGAGAAATCTGTGGTCAAACATCTTGCTCAGGAACCCAGAGTGACAGATTGAGTTTCGAAACAGAGTCCACGCAAACACCTGGCTCCCTATCCACTAGACCACCTTTTCCTTCTGGAAGGTAAATGCATATTCATTAAGAACTGTATAGTTTTCCTTCTAGTTTTATTTTGTGTGTGTTTCAATTTGCCTTTCACTTCCCAGCATAATCAACTAAATATTTAAATATTTATAAATAATATTTATTATTAATACTGAGGGGAAATAATCAGTATATTCTGTTCAATTATTTGCTTATTTTTCTCTCTTTTTTTTTGTTTAACTTTTTCTCTTTTTATTTATATTTTTTTCTTTTTCCCGTAAAATAATCGTATTATCCATCAATTTATCCATCCTTATAAAGTCAATGTTTATTTTCATTTATTTGTTTTATTTATTTGGGTTTTGTTATTTTCTAAAGATTATGTTACCGTTATTCTACTCTAAAAGAGTTTCTAGTCAATATGGTTGTCAGGTGTGCTCACACTGTCACGGTTCTTCTTTTTTTCTGAACGTTTTGTGCCTTTTTCCCCCCAAGGACAAAGCAGAGCAGAGGTAGCCAAGGTAGAACTGTTCAAAACCTCTGTCTTCCAAAGAGCGCCTGTCTAGAGACAGGATTGTCTCTGTCAAACTGGAGGCTTTGGTGCAAAAGCGGTTTTCTACCCCGCGGCAGAGTTGCAGAGGTGTGGGCTGGAAACGGCAACATAATGGACCCAGTTAAGCCCTACTATTTAGAAGGGATAACCAAGCATAGAGCGTTTGAATTATAAATAGCCCTTTGGTGAGGGCATTGTGATTGGCTCCTCATAATCTAAACTTTCTGGGGGGCTATTATAGCAGCGCTTTAACGATTTACTGCCAGAGCCTAAATAAGAGAACATTGGGGGCATGTTTTTCATTTCCTTCTGTAAATTTGCTTCTGACCTATCATCGCTTCAGTTGAATAAAAAAGACTCAGAGAAAGCGATAGAGTGCACACAGTCCGTGTAGGCGCGCGTGCGGAGCTGTCCTTTCAGCACCACGAGCTTCAGCACCACGGGCGAGTGACAGCACCCCGGTCAGCCCACGCGCCTTTTTCGAAAGAAGAAGAAGAAAAAAAACGCCGTGTCTTTCAGCCAGGTCTTTTCATTGAAATTCAGGATGGAGTTCATAATTCATGGCGAGGCGCGACCTTACATCGCATTTTCTCTACACTCCACTGAGTTTGCGTGCGAGGAAACTGTTCGTGCGTGCATGACGTGTGTCTGTGCTTATTTTTGTGAGTGTAGGCTGGAGACTCTCGTGTGTTTGTGCACTGTAAAATCTGCGACGTGGTCTCAACTCCAAAGAATATATGAAAAAAAGTAATTCTAATTTAACTTTAAAAAGGCTCCATTAGATTATCATGTGACTGATTGTATCTAGTTAACATCATTATTATGTTAAGTAGTGTGATCATTTGTATCAATTAAGTTTTATCAGTTCATTTAGTGAACTGTAATTAGAATTATTTTTATTCTGCAAATCTATTTAAGATGTGTTTAGTCACCCAAACTCTGTGGATATGTACAATCAGGCTACCCAGTTTGGCATTTCTTCACTCCACCTACCCTTAAATGCTTTTGAAAAAAATCTATTCTGGCAACAAACAAAAAATATAACAAAAACACCAGCATACCTATACCACACCAGGGGGTGGGCATAGCATTTGTAATAGGTCTGCAGAATATGAACATACAAAAAGCATGGTGCCATTGTTGTCATAGTTGCATAATGCATGATGCATACACAGTGGGCCTATAGATTAAAATATTTTTTCATTGTGCTAATATTATACTTTTTCCAAACAACCAATCAGTCAAATGTATAAAGTCACTTTTTTCACTGCACATATAGCAACAGGCCAAAAAAAGCCCTATTTTTATGCGATCCTTCATTGGATTGCTGTAAAAGCAATAATAAATGGACAAAACACAATGAATACATTTTTTTAAAAAGATCAAGGATATCCAACAATTGCAGTAACATATAACGCAAAAAACAATATTTTAATAGTTTATGGCAGAAAGCTGTGTAGCAATCGGGTGGCTTTACTTTTGAGTTTTGTGTTTCAACACGTTCATGATGAGGGTGACTCACTAACAATGTTCCTGCAACAAATCCTGGACAGTACCTTATTGTAAAACTTCTCAGCTCCCCTCACTATCCTCCGCAAGGCCAGTTTGTCTGCATCATTGCAGCCAGAGTATAGCATTGTGTTTTTCTTTACATCAGTGGCTCTCAAACATTTTGTAAGATGGGCCACCTCACCAAATATTATATTTTCCAAGTACCACCATGCTGTCAATTGCTACATTCCTGCAAGAGTGGACGTTTTCCTTTTTTTTTTTTTTTTGCCCTGCCAAAATAAATATTTAAATAAACATTTTGAAATATATGAGTTGTACTTGTTTAAAACTGGAAAATAATTACATTTGACCGTTTTCAAATTCCAACTGGGAATAATGAACTAAGTTCAGATAACCTAAAATGATTTTCCAGGCATTTGCCCATTAACATCCTTCTGGTAAAGCCTGCAGAAACGTTACAATAATCAAATAATCTCATTTCACAAAGGCATCAGTATGGACTGGAGAAAGGTAAAAAGAAAAGGCTAACAGACTCCAAGGAAGACTGAATGATGGAATTGAATCAAAATGTTTTTTGATAGAGTATTATTATATACACAGTTATGCAAACAGGTTAATGAGGATTTTATAAAATAAATTTTTCCCTGAAATTTGGTTGAATTGTCCAGCATATTATTGCAAATGTATTGAGTTACCCCTCCAGATCCTTGGGTTCAGGTCTTCAGGTGAATGGGTCACTTTCAGGAGGTTAGTAAAGTCCAGCATGGCACCTTGACAGGATGCCAACTGTGCCATAAGCGTAACTTCCCGGAGTTATCAATTGTACCTCTCTGTCTGATGATTCAAAGTGTCCAGGAAAACCATTCTGAGAGCATCCTGTCAATTGAAAAGTTTCATGAAGGGAGGGTTATAGTTTATGGTTGTTTTTAATGGGGTTAGAGTTGGCCCCTTGCTTCTACTGATAGGAACACTTAACACTGCAGCGTACCAAGGCACCTTTTCTTCTCACAATTTTGTGGGAACAGTTTAGAGATTGACCTTTTAGTAACATGACTGTGTAGCAGTGCTCAAAGCAAGGTCCATGAAGGGGGAATGAGCAAGTTTGATGTCCTCCGACAACAGTGTAACCTGGCAAGCCTGACAGATAACGTGTAGCACTCTCGGTTTAGTTTCTCAGGCGCCATGAGAAAACACAGCAAGTTACGCTGGTCAAGGCACGCTTATTTGAAAAGTGACACTTGTGACAGTCATGGGGAAAAAAATTCCCACTAATACGCTTCTAAACTTTCCCATGAAAGTTAAAGCTGTCAAACGTGGTCCAACTACTTATCGTCAAAGCGCCTTGTTTTTTTTTTTTTTTTTTTTTTTTTTAAGTGTAAAGATGCGTGACCCAACACTATCGTCAATATGGTGCATGGCACATTAGAGGTGGAACAAGTTTGGAAAAGATGTGTCATCGTCTCGATTTGTTGGCACTTCAAGACATTCTGTGCAGGCGCATCCACACTTTTGCACAAACACAGTCTCCAGTTCTATAGGCGAGGTTTTAAAGTCAGTTTGAAAGTCACTCGCGCCTGTGTTTTTTTTTAACACATTCAGCAGATAGTTGCATTTGCCTGATACAAAAAACAGTTGCTTACAAAATGTGAAAAAGCCATTTTATACAGTGCATGTGTGAGGGAAAGACGATGATGCTGAGCATGATGATGATGATGATGCTGTGGGAGGCTGTCAAGGTGTCCTCGAATACAGACGTTGCTCAGTGACGTGTGTGTGTGTGTGTGAGGGAGAGAGAGAGAGAGAGAGAGAGAGAGAGAGAGAGAGAGAGAGAGAGAGAGAGAGAGAGAGAGAGAGAGAGAGAGAGAGAGAGAGCATCAGGGGGCGTGGAAAGCGGGGAAGAAGCGGAGAGGATGGAGAGGACCGCGGCTCACCATCAGCGGACCCCCGCCGCCATTCCTCACCGTTCGGGCGAATAGCATCACCGAACGCGGCAGGCTCGCCTCCTACCCGCCCCCCCACCCCCCGCTCCTTCCCAGACCCGCCCCCCTCCTTGAGCCGACCTCGCCGTGCACGCGCGTGGTCCTCCCCTCCACCACCAGCGCCGCCACCCCTCCCACCACTAGGTCGAGGCGAGGAGGAGGAGGAGGAGGAGGAGGAAGAGGAGGAGGAGGGATGAGGCGCGCGGCGGAGGGGAAATGGCTGCCGAAAACAAGCCGGAAGGTAAGAAGAAATAACGGGCTTTTTTTTTTTTTTTTTTAGTTCTGAGTTCTTTCTAACCCAGAGGAGGGAGCTTTGAAGCGGGGCCAGGCGAGGACGGAGGTAGACGACACGGAGCGGGGCAGAGATAACGGCGAGGGGCTTTCCCCTCTCTCCTCCTCCGGGCCCCCCTGTCCCGAAAACACGGCGGCTGGTGCTGAAGCAGCGACTGTGAGGATGACGGTTAACCGACAGCGGATACATAACAGAGGGAGAGTTGTCCCGTCGTTCCGCACCGGGATAGGGGAGTTTTTTCTCTTATTCGATCTAAATTCAGTCGACAGCGTCACCTCTGAGAAGCTTTAGGTGTATGAGTTTATGGTGGAGGGGATCGGAATGAGGAAGGATGAGAGTGTTAACGCTGAAGGAATTCAGATGCTCTCCCGTCCGTGCGCGCGTGTGTGCGTGTTTATCCGCGGCTGTTTGTCTTTTAAGGCATAAAACTGAGCTCTGAATTGCTGATTCCCCGGAGCAGCTATGTGCTCCTTTACCCTCCATCCAACACCCGGTGCGTTCGTGTGTGTCTATGTTGGCGTCCGCTGGCTTTTCTTTTTTTTTTTTTTTTTTTTTTTTGCGTGTATGTGTGTGCTTGCATGGTTGCTAAGGCACTGAAGGTGAGAATCTGGCTGCTTTTTAGGTTGTCACGGGGGTGTGTGTGCGTGCATGTGTGTCAGTTTTGGGTCATGTCATACAGAGCCGGCGCAAGGTTGAACGGGGCCCTAAGTGGAATGCAATTAGGGGGCCCTGCTTCCAGCTAAGACTTAAAGGCTGCCACTAAAAAAAACCTCTTTAAATGAGGATGTTACCTGTGCAAAACAATTTTGCTTTTTGTGTGTTTCAATGCAAGCAAAGTTTGGCACTCTTAAAACTATAGTTGTTTAAAGTCAATAGGAATAATAATTTTTTTTATGGCTGTAAATTTACCAAAATAAATAAATAAATAAATAAATAAATAAAAAAGAAATAAAAGAAAACAGAACCCCCTCAAAACAAAAACAAAAAACAAAACAAACTAACTAACAATAACAAACAAAACAAAAAAAAAAAAAACAACAAAATACAAAAGAAAACGCTGAAACAAAACTGTGAATGCTCCTGCCCCCCCCCCCCCTTTAAAGGTTCAGTAACAGGCAGTCAGTCAGTATCACTTTGTATTTTTAACGGTGAAAACACTTACCGTATTTTTTGGACTATATGCCGCACCGGATTATATGTGTGTCTAGGTGTGTCTTTGTCCACACATAAAATGTACCGGGTTATAAGGCACATTAAATATTCTTTCCAAGTGGAATATCACTCTGCCCCTCCAGAGAGGGAGAGCTATCCGTCTCTGTCGGGAGGACAGAGTAGTTGGACAACACTGCTCAGTTTCTAACATAAGGCCAAAATAAACGTCACTTTTATTTTGAATTAACTTTTAACTTTTTTTTTGCTGCTGGCGCAGGCTGCCTTACATGAATGCACTTGTAGTTTAGACATTGCAGTCAGGCAGTCTTGTAGACTGCCTGACTGCAATGCCCAGGGGTCCAATCAGGTAGAGACACAGTGTACCGTAGTCCTCCGAATATCCATTGAGCGGAGTGACTTCGTTGCTAACCAAAGTTGTACTTTTAACAGATTTTTGAGCACATTGTACCACATAAAATCAGTCAGTAAATACAACAAGTATTGTAATCATATATAAGGAGCACCATAAATCTTTGAGAAAATGTAAGGATTTTAAGTGTGCCTTATGGTCTGAAAAATACAGTAAAAGGCAAAACCCAAATACATGCATGTTTGTGCTGATTGGATAGAAATAAGAGGGTTGAATCAAGAATAATACAGTATAAGGTTTCAGCTCCAACGTGACAAAATAAACAAATAAATGGAAGCCAATTATTGTTTATATTTTTACAAATAAAAACAGAGCCTGAGTATTCAGAACCACAAATACGATAAATCTCAATAACAAAATTATTAACTAAAATAGGTCTTAGTTTAGATCGGATGTGGTTGGACATCCAAAGTGCAGACCGGGGCCATCTGTGGTGCTTAGAATACTTTTGTGGGGCTTCTGACCGCAGTGCAAGCATGGCCCAGATGAATATGAGATGCAGATGGACACGTTTTGCAATTGTTTAAAGATTAGATTTTTTATAATAAATTTATAACTAATGAAATGGAAAATGTTATGCGTAGCCCAAAGTAGTTTTGTTCTATAAATCCTTTTTTTAAAAGGCTAAAACATTTTCTAGACCAACAAAATAGAACGTATATCACCCACAAAGTTAGGAAGCTGTGCACCTGCTTATATTAGCTCAATATTTTCTAACTTGTTTTATCAATTCAATTCAATTCAATTTTATTTATATAGCGCCAAATCATGAAACATGTCATCTCAAGGCACTTTACAAAGTCAAGTTCAATCATATTATACAGATTGGGTCAGATTATACAGATTGGTCAAAAATTTCCTATATAAGGAAACCAGTTGATTGCATCAAAGTCCCGACAAGCAGCATTCACTCCTGGGGAACCGTAGAGCCACAGGAAGAATCATCTGCATTGTACATGGCTTTGCTGCAATCCCTCATACTGAGCAAGCATGAAGTCAAAATATAGAATTTTTAATCAATGGCTTAGTGAAGGAAAAGAAAATAACTCCCCATAAAATTATTTAGCACTTTCTGTTGGGTAAATAATGCCCCCCCCCCCTTTAAAAAAAAAAAACTTGATTAATTTAGATATTTACACAATCTATATAAATTAATACAATTAACTCATCTGACATCATTGCATTTGGTTGCTTAAGAAATAGTCTCCGGCTCATCTGCCGCCTCTGGGTCGGTCTTCAGCTTATCATGGATGGTGCTTGTGGCGCAGTGGTTGGTAACAAAACTCATAAAGTGCCCAAAACTCCTGTTTATCATTATCTGACTTGAAGTATAGTCCCAAACTTTAGTCGGTTCCGACTTTGAAAACCATGAAGAACTTTAATATCCCTGCTCATTGGGGAGTAATCAGACACTCCTTCCGCCATGTTTGTTTTGAAACAGTAGTGCAGACAGAGCCAGGTAATGACTGCAGCCAAACTGGGCTGACTTAAAGACAGACGGGCACATACAGCTGCAAACTGCATGGTGGGGACCTGCGTGCACGCAGCAATTTGGAGGACATCTTTTGACAAGAATTTAAAGAAAATAAAAATGAATAAAATCGTGAAATTTATGTAGACTAAAAGTATTGATGCATATTGATTAACTTAATCAGCGTAATTGATTATGCTGACGAATCCCAGCAACCCTAGTTAAGACCCCCCCCCCCCACACACACACACACACACGCGCGCGCTCACACACACGCTCGCGCACACGCACGCACACTCAAAGCAATTTAACTATTTATGTTTCTTTTCCATTTTGCATTTAACACTACTCGTTTATAGTTACAGAGCAAGCCTATAATGAACACTTTAAATCCAGTGTATGAATAAATCTTTTTCCATTGACTCTCGGATCCTAGTCTTTTCACCCTTTCAATTTATCTATGCTGTTTTGTTTTTTTGTACCGAAATATTTCGGTACATAAACTTACGTGTCTGCTGTGTGACAATTTGCATAAAACATGCATAAATGCTTACCTCCCAGGGGAAAAGTTGTACCCACTTTGACATCCATGTTAAAGTAATTTTCAACATCTACCCATAGTCTAGTCCAGTTTAGTCTATAAAAGCCTCAACTTTCCATAGTTTTGTTTTTTACCTTTTTTTGGAATTTCCATAGTTGTTATCTCAATTTAAATTGTAGAAAAGAGTACACTGGGGATAGCAGAAAAAGATAGAAGAAGGTTTCATATTACTAAGTCAACAGAACCAAACCCAAAGGGACAACTATGCTGGACTTTCAAAATTAAACCTAAACATACTCTACAAAATCAAAACCTACATATTTAACAATGCAATTCATTGCAGGAATTCAACCAGTGATGCAAATTGATCACCTTTACCATTTCAAAAAAGCTTATTGAAGTTTAGAACATAAAAGCCTCAAAATACCATAGTTGCTATTTTCATTCCAGGCTTATAATAGAATATAAAGTGATATTTCTTCATTTTTATGAAACTGACACAGACAAACACTGTGTTATTTTAAGCTCCTCAAGATTTTATCCTCAAACCTGATGCAAGCTGAACCCAACTCAGCAACAGAACTTTTGGCTCCGGTCTGAGAAACACACAAAGCAGGAGGCCCCATCAAAATTTCTTCAGGAATATATTTAGTTGATTATTGAAAGTCAAGTACAAACCAGTGTGACTGGAATGCAGTTGATGATGAAATCCAAATTGGGTTGAAATTATCTATCTCAGGCAACCCATCCGATTTCATAGTCATTGACTTTACAACAATCTCTCCTCCTGAGCAACAGTGTGGCCACAGTGGAAAGTAACAACTTAATTTTAACGGGAAGATGCCTCCAGCTGAACACGGCTGAGTTTGATCAGACTTCTGTTATGACCGCCGGGGGGATTGAAGGAAAAAAACAGACGGAGAAAAACCCCCATCTGATCTGGGAAAGAAACACAGCCGAGCAGCGAAGTGCTGCGCTTATAGTGCTATCTTAAGGATGATTAAGATAATGGATGGGTTAGTCACAGCAGTACATCTTTCAATAAATTATTTCTGGAAAGATACAAAGTTAACCACAGAAGCACCAAGCTAGATGCACCTTCTTTGGGGAAAAAAAAACAACTAAAAATAGGATAAAGTTAAGGGCAAAAATTATTACAAAATATGCATGAGTGGAGAGTAGTAGGAGAAAATATCAAGACGATGAAAAAATATTTGCATGCCTGATTGAGCCCATTGTGGCTTAACCATGGAGATAGCTCTGTAAAACTTAATCCACTCAGTAAGCGTTATTAAACAAAAAGGACAGTGTTAAGCCTAGTCTTAAAAGTTGATGGAGTGTCTGCCTCACAGACAAAAACTGGGAGTTAGTTCCACTGGAAAGATACTACTACTAAAAACTCCTTCTAGAGTTAATTTTAGAAACTCTAGGAGCCACAAAGAAGCCAAGTGCTGTTATATCACACAGGGATGCTTTTCTGTGCTCAGTTTCAGAATATCACCCCCATCTTAACTCGGGGGTTCAGGGAAACCTTATCGTGAAAATTACCCGAAGAAACTAAATAAGCCACTAAACGTTGCATCAGATTGGATGCTAAGAATGGCCCAGCTCATCTGAAACCTGATAGATATCAATGAAACTCAATTTATTATTTGACCTTTCTTAACACCGTTCGATATGGAGAAACATATTAACTCTCTCCAATCTACTAACTACGCGGCGCAGAATTTCTCTTTGGAACATTTTTTTTTTCTTTAGTTAGCTTGAACACGGAGTATGGTAGATTTATAATGTTTTATTTTACTTTTTTTTGGTATTCTAGACTTCAAAAGAAGATGCACATATGCACATGTATACAAGGGAGCATGCAGCATGTTGCCAGAGGCGAAGGGAAGGCCGTGGGTTGAGAGTCCCGTTGCGCACAAAGACTAGAAGCGTAGATGAGACAGAAGGCCCATGGGCAGTTCAACAAAAACTCTACTGCCTATATTTTTCCCCTTATACTTACACAGTCACAGACAGACTCAAACATTTTCAGTATGAGGCGTTTTTGGCCTGTGATGTGTGGAATAGATGCAATGATTTACAAGCCTCAGTCATGCTGACTAAAAGCCAAATGAGTCTTCGCCATGGAGCCAGGAGACAGCCATTCAGTCTTTCCACTCCCTGGCAGATGTGTGTGTGTGTCTGTGTGTGTGAGTGCATGCGTGTGTATGGGTGTGTGTGTGTGTGCGTGCATGTGTGTGTGTGTATGTGTGTGTGTGGGGCGCCAAACACCGGTGTGGGCATGAGAACGGCATCCACCATATAGACGGGAAGACCATCTCCCTCTGCACTGGTTGGACTACTTTGTATCATAGCAACAGTGGTCAGGGAAACAGAGAAATGATGGGAGAGAGGAGAAACTAAACCTGGGTACAAGTTAGTCACACACATGGAGGCAGTGCATCTACTGTGGCCAATCGATTTGGGGACACAATAGATCCAAGTTAGTGGATCATCCAATGCGCGCGTCTCACGAAGTTTAGAGGCATTAGAACAAGGTGACCGCCAAAGACACTGAAATCGCAACCATTTTTTAAAATCTATTCTTGCTTCTTTTCTTCCTCTTTTCAATTTTTTTCCCCCTGTAGGACTGAAGAAGATACGAAACCCAGAGCGAATGGTCAGGATTGCTGTTGGTTACACAGGACACACCCCTCCCAAGAGTGACGAATCCGACGCCAACAGTAAGAGACACACAGACGCTCTCCACACACTTTCCCGCACGAACGTTTGTGTGCGAGGGTGTTTAAGTGCCACACAGGCGTTTGTCTGCAGCACAGGGTGACTGTGGGAGCAAGTATAAAAGCCTTCTGGCAGGATGATGTGAAGGGGAGGGGGAGATCGAGGACTCCTTCTCATCTGCCCTGTAACAGATCACACACAAACACCCACAGACAACGCGCACTATCGCTCTGTCTCTCTGCTGAGACTTCATTCTAATTCAGCTCTGTCACAAATCCTGTTTGTTCATGCATGCCATTATAGTATTGGTGCATGTGCGCGTGCACCCATCGATACTGCAGACAGGGATGACTCCGGCTATCAGTAGTTTATTGTCATATTTAATCTGTACACTTGGCATTATGTATCTATAATCCTCAATGGTCCTTGTTAAACCCGAAGTGAGATGGAGTGTGTACTCCGTGTCGGTGCATGTGTGCGCGGGGGGAGGTGGGGGGGGGTGGGTGACAGTGGCCACGTGGTGTGCGGTTGCCTTGTTGTGTTAGTGGGATTATAAGGGCAATAATTGCTTTGATTGGTTATCGATTTCAGAGGACACAGGGCAGATGTAAGTCTGTTAGGGGGGATAAATTGGAGGCAAATAAAGAGATGGAAGGTGGACCAAACACGAGAGTGGGGTATAAAGAAACACAGAGCTGGCCCAATGGCATAATGTGTTCGATTTGTCTCAGACATCGAGGCTTGGATCTGAGAATGACGTCACGCCTGAGCTGAGCGCGTTGCACAGTAGTGCTTGTATTGCTAAATACTGGCGTGCATCAAGACATCAGGGCAGACCGAGGCTTAAAAAGTCGCGGTCTCAAATGAATGAGATGCAGGGGTGACCAGAGTTGTCTTCGCTTGTTAGAAATACATTGCGATGCTGCACAACCCCTCGCCTGCATGTTTCATCAGTAAGACAATTTCATCTGTTCAGAAACTTCTCTAATCGAGCAGTCAGGATGTGGAAACAAAGAACCGTCACTTGTTACTCTTGTGATAACAACAAATTAATGTTTTAAATTTAATAATCAATATGTAATTTTAGCAAATGAATTGGTACTTTTGTGTTTAAGAAATACATGGATCCTAGTTTTGCATGGCAGTCGTATTAAATACTGAACTACCACTTTCTAACTTGTTATATTTTTAACCAAGAACTGAAAACAACTTAGACGTAAACAGCTGCTTAGGGCCCCAAAACACATGGCTGGCCCCCAATAGCACTAGAAATCCAGTTTACAAATAAAATATTTGAAGTGAAACATCACCAGTATTCATACAAAACAAAACTTGTGATCCACTATATTTATTATCTTGTATATATATTAGTAAAGTCAGATTGTAAAGTTTGTTTTGAGTAAAATATTTAGTTGTTGAGTAGGTTAACGTTTTAATTGCTGCCTAGCTGTTTTTACACTGCACCTTTGTAGAGGGTAGAGTCACCTAAACTGCAGAAGTAGCAATGAACCTTTAAAATATTAGCTGTCCACACACATGGACAAATTTAGAGATTTGTGGACGGTCTCTCATTTCCAATATTCGTAAAGCTCTGATCTGTCTTCACAAATTGGAACCAATTTCTATGTAAGAACTATAATTGAAAGCATTTGCTAGCCTCCCCGCTGTGAGTATAAAACATAATTTCACTATTCTAAAACATAAGATAGTCTTTAGCACCTTTTATGAGATATTTAGACTGTTAGCTCTTTTAGTATTACAGTACTAACATCAGTGTTGACTGTGATTCCTAGATAATCTAATCTCCTGCCATAACTCTGTCAACATTTACAAATCAGTCCCGTAACAGACGAGCTCCAAAGACTAAAACTGAGCAACTTTGCTGTGCTGCATTCAGCCATCCTGTTGAAGTCCACTTCACTTTGCTTCTTCTCCAATTCCACAAAACATCTTCAAGATGGTCAGAAAATGCCATACCTTGGAAAACAGCCACTTTTTGTCCCTTAAAAGCCGGCTGCGAAACACCCAAAACTATGAATCTCTGATTTCACCAGCATCCGCTGAAGTTCCACTTTCTGCTGCAGCAACCTCAACAAGATAGAAAATGACATGCCTGCGAAAAATACACACTTACATCTAGACGCCTTTTCTTAGTTTATTTTTTAAACACTACGCTGGTACTAAAAAAAAAAAAACGAACTAACTTGAAGTCTTCTTCACTCAAGAGCACCTTCCAAACCAAAGAGTGTTGTTGTCAGAGTGGTCTGGTAGCATGTTACTAAAATTTGGATTTACAGCTGGCCAAGCTGTAAATCAGCTGATTTCAGTCTAGTTATCTTAGAAGCATGGCTTTTTAAAAGGGCATATTAATTAGATACTATCATCAATAATATTCAGAAGGGCCCCCGTATTAAATTCTGTTACAGGCCCCATTCAGCCTTGGAGCGGAGTTGGAGACAGACACATACAGAAAGAGCACCTCTGCACCACCTCAGCAAACTTTGCCTCTTCCCATGCTGTCATGTTCCTTTCAAAGGGATCGGATGGCTTCACTAGACCTTGTTAAGATGGGAGGGAGAAACAAGTGTAAGACTAAATCGTTATTTATCTTAAAATGAAGCGAGAAAGAATAGATGGTTCTCTTTGGGATGACCGTAAGGCGCCGGCTGAAGCTTCCTGAGCCTATCCCTGTCTCCTATCTGTTCTCGCGTCCCTGCCGGAGGATTACTGGAGGAAAAGTTTATCAGCAGAATGATAAAATTAGCATGCACGCCCATCTTTCTATCCCTTCCCTCCTCCGCTTGCTCTCCCTCTTTTTCTCATCTCCCCCGCCCCCTCTCAATCTACTCTCTGCCCCATCTCTCTCGCTTGTATCTTCTGCCTCCCCTTCCATCCCTCTATCAAGCTGCTGTGCAATGAGCCTTTCTTTTCTGTCACATTAATTTCATCCTGAAAAAAAAAAAAAAAAAAACGGGGGGAAAAATGGGAAAATTTCCCCCGACGCCTCCTAATATTGGTGGGGGGAGAGTTAAGAGTTGCATTTGGAGCAATTTTTTTCCTCTCTCTTTGCTGAGTAGAGCTTTATAATTAACTGACAGCCATCTCACAAGGGCATTGGCTTGTTTCTGTGTTAAATATGGAGATGACAGTTTCATGAGGTAAAATATTCATCAGATGCAGTCGCGTCGTCTGTATGATTACGGTCTACATTGTGGTTTTTGATAGGTTACCAGTGTAATATTTCACTTTGGTTCAGCAATTCCGCTTTATACTTTAGTAGTCGGGCTTTTTTGGACTGTTTCCATTTGATTTGCAAGTCAGTAAGTCATCTGCATACAGGCAGAAATGCGTTCCCTACTGCAATCAAATCCAAAAATGAAAAACAATACGCTTTCCTATTCAGATCTGCTTTATTTTCTTGTGTCCCACGATGCTTTAGTTTTAGCGAGAAGCCAGAAAACAAGAGAGGTTGTTTTTTTTTTTGTTTAGGTTTTTTTTGTCGCACCAGTTCCATAGAGTCATCTCAGACAAAACAGAGAGGAAGATTGCTCTAGTGCTAGTTTTGTTTTAAACTGGGACCACTTCTCTGATTCAGGGTTGTTAGAAATACAAGACACAAGTCTTCTGGGTGCAAAAAAAAAAAAAAAAAAAAAAATCCTCATCAGCATTCAAGAAATCTGCAAACGTCGTGTGTGTAGGCTGGTCCTGATCAGCGGGGGAGAACAAATTTTAAGGACAGGTTAGGACGATGATCGCATTCATGAAAGCGCGCTTTGAAAGGGATTACAGAAGCAAGGTCACTAGTTGGGGGGAAAAGAGTGAGAGAGAGCGAGAGAGAAAACAAAAAAACGCCACTCTGGGACAAATTCAGCGACGTGTTTCCTTTGATCGACGGTCTTTTCTGCATGTGTACGTCTGTTTGTATGTATGAGCATGCATTTCTCTGTGTGTGTGTTTGCCTTTGCATGTGCAACGGGCTTGTTTGATGTGGTGGTTCTGGTACATTTCAAAGGCAATGCTGTGATGAGAATTCTTCAGAACAGCCGGGTATGGGTGGGGGTGGGGGTAGGGTGGTGGTGGTGGTGGTGGCGGCGGGGCGGTTATAGCAAGGAGGGGTGGGGTCTAAGCGCTGATTGGCATTCATAGCAGAAAGGCTGGAGTGCTGCTAAAAAAGAAATTAGGCTTTAACTAAGCTGCACCATTCAGCTGTTTAACTAAGCTGCTTCACAGTTCAGCTGTTTGAAATTCTGTCTTCTCAGGCCTTCTATTAATAAATGCATAATTGATTAGGGGGAGCATACGTGCCTGAACACTCATCTAACTGACACAAACACACACATGCTTAGATACTTCCCTATACCATCAGAAAGACACACACACAACACCAGTTTTGCTTTGTAAACTTGTCTTTTTTCATCTTGTTGTTTTCTTACTTTGTGAATTGTTTTTGTCTACTTAAGTTTCTCTTCTTCTATGCAAACCGTGTCTCTTTGACTCACTGTCTCCCCGCATTCCTACGTTTCTCTTCCTGAGCCGCCACACCTCCACCATGTCTTGCCCCGTAATTCACCTCCCTATAGACCGTAAAGCCCTATCATCCTATGGGAGCTTAAAAAAAAATGGATGCCCTCTTCTCAAATGCGTTTCAGAAACCTTCGAGTTTCAGTTTCCTTTGAGCAACACACCCTTCGCGGAAACTCACAAAGCGACACATGCGCCCTAGGGGGTCATGTTTGTGCAGGTTCCAGGTGCCTCCTGAAAAAGACATTTTAGATCTTAATGAGATTTTATCAGGCTAAATAATCCCATTACACAATTAATTTATTTGCATATGTAGACACAAAATAATTTTTTTCACTTGTAATTTTTGTATTAGTTTTGTGGTGAAACATAATTTTTCATCATTCCTCTTCAGAGCATTGTTATTATTGCAGCTGGAGGAGGCTTCCTTTTCAAAGACAACGGTGTATCAGTGTTTTTTCTCTATCAATACTTTACATGAGGTTTGTTAAATCTTTTAGGAGTTATGATTTCAAACAACCTTAATTGACAACATTTATATTTTTATTTAAAACATGTTTGCAGCAAAAAAAAAAACAACAACAACAAACATACATAAAAGTCACATTTCCTCCAAATGAGCATCAGGTTAGACACATATGTCTCTGTAATACTGAATATATTTATATGTTACTCTGTCATCTCATTGTGGAGTACGTCAGGGATAAGGTCTCAGCCAATTAGATTTTTTCTATTTACATTCTCATCCTAGGCTCTAATTTGGAAAGAAAAATACATATTTTCGTAGCTAGGCAAATTAACCTCCTAGTTAGCCTCAAATTAATTTTCACTGAAACCACACTCTTCAACTGACGCAGATTTAAACTAGGGACGCACCGTTCAGCTCATCAGGCCAGTTATTGCAATCTGCTAGTTTTCCCTAGATCATGATCTGTATTCGGAATACTGAAAAATCCTATTTCTCTCATGTCCACTGAAGCCATCTGGCAACAAACCAGCAAACAACAGGTCATTTCGTGCAACTTGTTTTTGAGTTTAGGAACATTTCCCTCAATAGCTTTGTGAGTTATGCTACAATTCAGGGTGGATTGTGTGCAGATGAGCTGATCAGGTCCACCTGCAGCAAAGTATTCCCAAACCATGACACTTCCAGTTCAGTGCTTCATAGTGGGCACAGAGGTTTTTTTGTAGGGGGCGGGGGATGCTGCATGTTCCCGGTGTTCACATATTTAGATTTTAAAGTCATTTGTCTAAAGAACATTTTTTCATTTATTTGTGTATGTTCTCTCTGCCAAACTGGGTTCTAGCCTTCATGTTTTTCTTAGAGAGGAAAGCTTTGTCTTCCTTTCACACCTTCCATTAAATGTACACTTTTGCAGTTCCTTTAAAAAAAGAAAAAAGGCTAACCTTAACTGAAGAACCCACTGTAGGTGAAGACATTTCAGGGTTTTTGGCGATCTCTTTTAGCATTTTGCGGTCTGCTTTTATGGTGAACAGCTCTTTGAAGCTCTCCGTGGTGTTCACTCAACCTTAACAGTCAGGAGCACACCAAAATAAATGCTGACATGTCCCATTTTTTTCCTCACCAGAAGTAGCAGTTTTATTAAATTTTGCAAAAAATGTCAAAAGGTCTTCGATATGTTCTACAAAATATTCACATGTCCAAGTATTGGAAAAATATATATATATATGATTTTAAGATGTTCTGATTTTTCCACAGGACTATGTTCACTGACTGGGAAAAAATAAATTTTTGAATGTAGGATTATCTGATAAACCATCAACGATCATGCCAGTTTAGCTCAAGTTTGATTGTTTTTAATCATCAACCTAGCAATTGGTGCATCTCTTGATAAAAAAAAAAACATATTTTGAGACATATAGCGTTAAATTAAGCCAGAGAATGAAACATTAACAAGCGGGTTTTGTTCCCAAACCTATTATTCTAGGTTGTGTTTCGTTGCCCCCCAAAGACTGGGACTGTGTCCACGGACATAATTTGAACTCAGAATTACACATCACCTGCCCTAAGCCTGTGACTACCCAACTCTTGCACAGAAATAGTTTCCTCGCAGGAGCAGCTATTTTGGGATTCTCCACTCCATTACCAAACTGTCTATGCAACACTGTGGGGAAAGAACCGCTTTTAAAGAGGATAAGAAATGCCCATGTGATTGGCCGGGTGTTATATTTACCAACCCCTAATGCACAGATAATGTATGCTAATGGATTCGCCTTAATCCAAAATCTGTTTGTGAGTAGATTCATGGCGCACCTCCACCTGATGACTTTCCCTCTGCACATTTAACACTGAATTAAAATGAGCTGTTTTTGTACCCTGACTCACCGGGTGCAGAGAGATGTCATTACTATATTTTAGTCATACGTATTCATTCAAAAATAACCCTAAATAATAAATAGAAAGCAGATTGGGTTCATTTGGGGTTTTTGTTCTGTTTTATCTTTTCATCCAGGAGTCCTTGTCTTTTTTTTCTTTAGCGCATTGGTCTACTGAGGAAGCATGATTTCAAGAGCCAAAAAGCTGCCTCCGGCTCAAAAACTTGGATTACCATGACCTGGATGACTCAGAATCCACGCAGACAATTAGTGATAACATGCTCTCAGGGGAATTCAGACTCTTAGCCTGACAACTTCAATTGCTGTTATGCCAAAAATCTTCTGTTGTATCTAATAAATTAGAAAGAGTGCAAAATGAACCTAAATTGATTAAAACCATATACTTTACGCGGCTGGAGAAAATTCCTTCACACAACAAAAGTATTGCTCCTTATAACACTAAGCCGTTATAAATAGTACACATGAAACTCTTAAAGTGATCTTAGTCAGCCAGCTCACAGGTTGCTGGTATTCTCTACTCACAATGAATATGTCAGATTTGAAATGTCTGCCTTCCTCTTGTTTATCCCTGATTTGAATTTATCTTACTCTTTATCTTACCCCCACCCCTTCAACCCAAGATGAGCCAGGCCAGCTAAAGATCTACCTTCCCAAGAAGCTGCTCGAGTGTCTACCCAAATGTTCCTCTCTGCCCAAGGAGCGCCATCGCTGGAACACCAACGAGGTGAGAAAGAGACACACTCGAATGGGGAGATATCCATGACATGGGAATGAGATGAGCTGTTTCTGCTTTTTTTTTATTTGTGGGTGACTCATCGCTAAATGATGTCACATTTAGAAACCAAGAGGAGGTAAACAAACGCGGTGGTGGCTCTTCAGTGTGAGATCCTAAAACTGGAACAGTGGGAGATAAAATAAATTAGAGTGAAACTCATGAGGAAAATTCCCATTTTCTAAAGTCTTAGCATTTTATTCTGAACAGTTTTGTGGTAAATACAGAGCTTTGAGGTATTTGAATTAATCGGAGTCAGACCTTGCTCATACTGGCACGGATATTTTGTTGAACTAAGACCTTATGCTGGGTTTGCACCTCTCAGTTGATCTACTTGCGACCTGTTTTCGAGTGGCTGGTGAAAATAATTGAGAGTTTTGAAAATGTTCACTCTGTTTTTTTGTTGTTGTTTTTTGGGTGTTGCTGTTGATATAAATGAAATATATTTGATAATTTATTGTTTTGTGAGGGGCATCATTCCCAGAGCAACTATATGTAGAATTTATAGAAAAGGATGGATGGATGGATGGATGGATGGATGGATGGATGGATGGATGGATGGATGGATGGATGGATGGATGGGCGGACAGATGGATGGATGGATGCCAAACCCTAAGCTCCAATCTTTCAGAGCCCCAGTCCTGCAACTTTTAGATGCATCCGTGTTTCAAGTCCCCTGAACCAAGTGAATGGTTTATTGAGAAGCCGCTGCAGAACCTGATAAAATGCTGAAGCGGTAACTCAGCAATTTGATTCAGGGTTTTTGAAGCAGGGATGCATCTAAATGTTGCCTGTGGCTCTCAGGGACTACAGTTGAAGACTCCTGCCTTAGACAGTAAATAAATAATGGATAGTCACAATGATCCCACACATTGCTTTAATAACTTGCATGATTTCTTTTAACAAAACTGACCATATTTCAGTAGTTTACATTAATGTTTTTTTTTTACAATCTATAGAGTACAATTCTATCTGTCCTCTGCTTAAATTGGCTGATCCTAAAAATAAAACTATTTGTCTGTCAAAAGACAAGAATTGCAACATAAGTAAGTATTAGGCAGTTCATTACATGGCTAATTTCTACTGTGGATAGCTAGTCTTTTCTACCTGTATACTGTAAAAATTAACATCTGAGTGGAGAATGTATCCTTTCTTTGTTTTTGATACATGGATGCTGAACAGCAAAAAAACAGAATATGCTGGTCTGTTCTTAGTTAGCTGCACTCTCCTTCTAAAACTCTGGTAAAGCAGATTATGATGGTAGATCATTGCATTTCTGTTTTTTTATTTATTTTTTATTTGGGTTGCTCTGTAGCAATAAGCAAGAAACAAAGTCCAACATGGAATGTATTTCAGGTCATACATTTTACAGCCTTTCCTTCTCAATCTTGTTCAGGTTTTTGTGGTTCATGTCTAAAACTAAGAAGTGTGCAAAACAGTGTTAAAGAAAAAAGCGAATATAAGGCAGCCAAAAACGTAGCCAAAGGTTGCTCCTGAGTAGTGGTGCTTCATTGCTGAACTTGGGGATCACAATGTCCATCTGAGACAAGTAGTGACAGCAAACTGTACAGCTTGAATTTGTGATTATAAAATTTGGTGATTTGTCCAGAGAGGAGGAGAAAGTTGAGAGAAAGCACTTCCAAAACTCTCTCATCAGAATAGCCCGCTTTGGAAATGTAAAAACTACCACCAGTGAATGGAAGAAGCTAAAAATCTCACTTTTCTCCACATTATCTGTCTGTCTCTGTCTTCATGAGGATTTAACTATGCAGTAGTGTAGCTGTCGAAACTGTGTAAACTCGGGTCATTTGGCCCTTTAATGTAGCTAAAGCTACACAAAATAACGTGGAATTGATGCAGCTAATTATTATGGGTAAACACGTGACGGACGCTTATTGATTTAATTTAAATATGTGACCTGCAAGCATTTTGTAGTGACAGTGACGACATAAAAGTAAGTAACCATGGTAAAATAATACTTCTTACCTGAGAAAGCTTATGCTCACAAACAAACCCTCAGGTCACCTCAGTGGTCTGGCTGCTGAGCCCCCACTAGCATCACCTGTTGGGTCCTCTTCCTGCAGTTTAGGGTTGTTCCTTCCCTAAAAAGCCAAGATTACTTTTATAATCCAGCTGTGTTTAGCAGGTAAGAATAGATCTGCCCTTTTCACTTATTTCCTTTCACAAAGGAACTCTGAGAAAAGTAAGAGTGCTCCATAACCGCCCATGCATCCATTCAATATATTCAGAAAAAAAAAAAAATTAATGAAGAAAAACAACAATTAGTTTTCTGTTTACAGCAACAGACATCAATGTTTTGTGTCTTATGACAACAGCATCTATAAACGGTAGGGCCTCTAGGTGTGGAGGGGGCATGGATCTAAAATTTATGTATATGACAGGAAAAAGTCAATGTTAAAAGTACTTATCTGCTTAGAAAAATTAATAGACTGAGTGTGATTTATTTATCCTTCATCCTTTTAAGGTTGTCTGGTTTTCTAGCTCTAAAATCTGATGAAATTCCTTCTTTAAGTAGATGTAATGCCACACTCAAGTAGGAGACATTTTGTAACAAATCTAGCATAAGTAACGATATCTAGCTCCATTCAACCATCTCCTAGCTGGCTATTGATCCCTAATTAGATTTTTTATGCATTATTTTATATTTCGAAAAACACAGCTCTATTAAAGTGTTATAGGTTGTCCCCATAAAATGAAAGTGTCTGGTTTTTAAAAAAAATAACCTAATGAAATATGCGTATGAACTGGGTAATGTATACTTAGCTTAAGGGCATTTTTTAAGGGTAAGTCAATGTTAACCAAAATTTAGAGCTTTATTTTTCTCAAAAACATATGCTTACCACGTATTAATTCCAGGCTGTCCTGAAGCAAGGTCAGTGTTATATTTGCAGCATGAGCAGATTTCTTGAAGATCTGCCGGTAGTCGAGTACTCGAAAATACAATAAGGACAATTTAGCTGGGGACAACTGCTCAATGCTGGCCGCATATGACACAGATCTAAGCTACTAGGTTTTTGAAAGCTTTTTAAGAGTCGCGCGTCGCTCTAGACTTTAGCTGTTAGCTTAGGCAAATGTTTGATGGGTGGAAATGGATGTGAGCATTTATCGTCAACAGCTCCTTGTTTATGCATGGCGCGGCTCTCCGCCGGTGGTTTTGCTCCATCCACTGTGATGTGGTCGGCCTCTGCTGAGACATTTTCTTCTTGTGCAGGCTTTGCACTCCATTACGGGTGTGTGTTTGTGTTCTTGATTACCAGGGGTAGGCATTATTATGCAATGCAAAGCTTATTTGGCCCGTGGTTTTTCTCGCAGGAAAGTCATTACATTTTTCATGCAATCCATCTTGATGAAGGTCATATTGGGAGTTAAGCACGGCGTCTTCTGAACAGGGTGTTCACATGAATAGATAGCGTATGATAGAGAACAACATGACCACAAGCTGGTTAGAGACCTCCAGTCAGCAGCGCGTCTGAGACCAATCACCATAACTGCTTAAGGAAATGACCAGCGGTCGTGGTTTGTGCTTCTTTTTTAACCCAGCCATCTCTAGTTCCTCTCCAACTTAACTCACTCTTCATCTCTCCGCCATTCCTCCCCCACCAGAAACCCACAATCATCACCCACCCCTCTGCACGGCTCTCGCTCTCTGATGAGGAGATACACACTCAGTTCAGGGGGAGGTTGGGGGTCCCTGAGCGAATTCCTTCAAAGCTCCTCTTCCAACCAGGGATAAAGTTTCCTGCATACTTAAACACTCAATTGTGTCTTCTTTCTCTCTCTCTCTTTTTTGTTACTTTTTTTCAGTGGGAGTCTTGTGTATCCGTGCTGTGCATGTATGCATTTCAGTCGGTGTGTGTGTGTGTGTGTGTGTGTTTTTTTCCCCCTGCATGGTCCAGCGCTTCTCTTGGAGATGCAGAACATTTGATCATGGCTCTTCTAACAAAGCTTGACCCTTGTTTTTTGTTTGTTTATTCCAAAGCATCAGAGATGTTCTACTCTAGCTTTAAAAGTGAATTTTTATTTTTTTTTGTTTCAGGCCTGTATAAATTTCGAAATAACAAAACGCATTCATCTTTATTACAAAAGTCTGGACATTTTTATTTTATTTCCTCTATAAATTGCAGTGCCAGACATACGATGCTGGGCGTCCACACCAATCAGCTGTCAGCTGCCAAGTCTGCTGTCACATTTGAAGCTTTCAATTTATTTAAGCTGTGACATCCTCTCATTGTGTGTGCATGTGTGTGTGCGCGTGTATGTGAGTTTATATACGTGCGTCTGATTGAATAAGATGCGGTTCTGGTCCAGACTCCAGATGATGCTCATGTGTGTTAATGCGACTGCGACAAATGGCGTGTTGAGAATACCAAGTAATTACTCAGTCCACAGAAACCTCCAGGTGTTTGTGCGTGCAGCATGTTTGCTCCTCTGGGTTTTACAAAGAATTATTGGAATTATAAATCTTGTTTTGAATCTTTTTTTTTTCTTCTAAAGTCCCCTGTAGAATCGGATATATATTTGTTTTGTGTGCGGATCAGGTACAGGCCGGTGTGAGATTCTTATTGAAAAAATGCCATGGAACAACTGGTATTAATGGACAATATGAAATCAAAAATGTATGTCATGATAATAAGTTTTATTTAAAACAGACAAGTAATGATGTTTCCTTTTGTTTCAGAAATATGACATATTGATTATAATGTTCTTTCTATTTTGGTGATAAGACCGAAGCAGAAATATAAAATAAACACCGGCTATATTTAGTAGTAGCTATTAAGTCCTTATTGCAAAGGATTTTTCACCTTTTGTCCTTTACAAAGTAACACAAATATAACAAGCTGATAGCTGGGTAGTAAGTCGTCTTTGAAAGTAGCCAGCCTGCTTCTTAAGTCAGAGTTTGCCAACTTTATTGTTAAGACAGCATTACTTTAATAAAAGCAATGAATGGATCTCCTTTAGACTCCACACTATGCCTGTCCGTGTTTTTTTTACATCCTTTTTTTTTTTTTTTTGCAGACTTAGGAAGATTTTCTTCTGAGTTGCCGGTTTGACCAATTTTTCCCCTAAGACTGAACTTTGCTGCATGTTCCTTGTTTATAAAACATTAAAGGACCAGATAGTTCAGAAATGACCAGAATATCCCTGTATGTACATCAAAGCACGTGTCCCTAAATACTATTTTCCTTCTCTGAAACTCAGAAAGGTGCTTATCAGTAGATAATGAACAAATTACAATTGGTGCATTTATATATTTATTTTTTTCAGACAGCTAAATTTGTTTTTGTTTTAAGTCTAAGGACGTCTTCTTTCAGCCATCTGACTGGGAGTGTGCAAGAACAGTAAGGGGGGGGGGGGGGGGGCATGGGGTTAAGTGCCTTACCTAGGAGCAATCCACACATTTCTGATTAGAAGATGATTCCCCATGCCTGATTAATGCCTGACGTGTAGAATCAGGATCTCACTTAAATACAACCTATCTGACAGCAGGAAGTCGGCTAAGGTATCACAAACAATAACATGTAGTGCCCCGATCACAAGCAATTAAAGAACAGATGAGAAACAAAGTCAATGACATTCAGTCAATGACTTCAGTGTGTAAGAACGAGACTCTGCAGAATTGGTGCAGAAAAAGATGCCAGTACTGACGGCCAGACATGGTGGTAGTAGTGTGATGGTGTGGAGCTGCTGTGCTGCTTCAGGATCTGGATAGCTTGACATAAACCGATGGAACCACAAATTCTGCTCTAGGGAAACCTGAGGCCGAACATCTTTCCATCAGTTTGTCATTTTAAGATCTGGCACACTTGGGTTATGCAACAGGACAATGATCCAGAGGACAACAGCAGCTCGATCTGTGAACGAACAAGGGTTTGGAGTGGTTTAATCAAAGTCTGGACTTAATGCCGATTTCAATGTCGTGACCTCAAGCAAGGCCATTCATGCTTTTAAACCCTCTAATGGTGCCGAAACGTTCTACAAAGCAGACCGGGCCAAAGGTCCTCCGCAGGGACGTAAATGACTCATTGCCAGTTGATTCAAATCCCTGATAGCAGTTGTTGCCGCCAAGGGTGGCTCAACCAGTTATAAGGGAGAAATTACTTTTTTTCACTTAGGGCCGGGTTGTTGGTATCATTTTTTATTTTATTTTTTTTTATAAATGAAATCATCATTTGGAAACCTGTTTCATTTTTTGTATTGACTGCAGTTATCCGTCTCTAACATTAAAAGTTGTTTGATGATCTGAAACATTGCAGTGTGACAAAAGAAGCAAAATCAAAAATAATCTGTAAGAGCAAAAAACAACACAGCACTGCGTGTGTGTGTTTGTGTGTGTGTGTGTGTGTGTCTGCATAACGAGATGATCTTGTAATACATTGAGAACTATTTATATGTGGATGACAAAGCTTGTGATCACGTCAAACTCTGCAAGTCTCTGTTGTTGTTTTTGACTTTTTTAAGAAAAAACAACAACAACAGTGTGAAGGTGTTTATATTTTGTTTTCATGCAAGTGCGTATAATTGCATATGGTTCAATGATATCTGTTTTGTTACACTTGGCTCTGCGTGACACCTTAGTCTCTTATGAGCACTGAGCTGTGACCCCATAGATTTATTTATTTATTTATTTTTTCGCTCCATCCGCTTCTTCTTCTCTCTTCCTTCCCTTCCCTTTCCTCGGCTCCTTCCTCTCATTGCTCTACTCTCTCTATCTTTCTCTCTGCCTTTTGTGTATCTACTGATGTGTGAAATTATTCTGGGATGGAGGGATGGATTCCTCCCCGAAGGGCTGAGCGGAGGCGTGAGCCTTTTGTTCAATAATAGATTGGGGGTGTATGTGTATCTGTCCATGGTAATAGACATCGGACAACTTTTAGATAACAAACCACACTCAGGTGGATACACTGATGATGGAGCCTCTGCTTTGAAGACACCTGGATTACTTGTTGCCCCTTCTTTTCCTTTTTTTTTTTTTTGTGTGTGTGCAAATCTTTCATCAAGCAAATCAAACATCCTTAAATGTGTAAAAAAAAAAAACACAAAAAAAAAACTTTACTCTCTTGTTATGTTACTCAAGCTGCTGAAAACGTATGATTACCCTTGTGGCGACACTTGACATCCTGATTTCCAGACGCTGGACGCAGATGAATAGGATTTTCCTTTGAACGAATAAATTAAGAAACATGAAAACAGATACTGTGCAAATGTGCAAATCACCATGCGGGCTAATGTGCACTTTAAAGGCTTCGACTGCGGAGCGTCTCCCACTATGATGCAAATGATGCAACTCACAAACGGGTCGACGCGCCGACTTCAGTGCACCGCGCGCGCAGGAGACAGACGCCTGTCTCCGCGCCACATGTTGCTCAGATCTACGACGAGAAACAAATGAAGGAGCTGCTGTTATTTTGGCAATAATGAGACATGTAATGATATGCTGTGAAAAAACGCGGTGCTCCCTCAGAGCGATTGTTCTCCCGCGCTGGCTGCTGCTGCACGGCTGTACGGAGGCAGGCTTAGTTGATAGTTCGCACACGCTCGTGTCTGGCTGTGCTGCTTGGATGACACCAACATGACTGAATGAGAAGCGGATCAAAAATCATCATATACGTTTTTTTTTTTTTGTTTTTTTTTTTGGACCGGCGCAGCTCTTGTCGGCGCGCGTGTGTATCGAGGGCCGGTGTTGCCATGGAAACCGATTATGTGAGATACGCACGCATTCTTGTGCTAATAGTATGATCGATGGCGCATACTTGACACAAAACCCCACTCCTGATTTTTGCAAGTTAACCGGAGGCAATAAAAGGGAAGGCCTGACAAACCCGGCGCACCTGCTTGAGATGCCAATCATGCGTGACAGTGGAGACAAACAGCCAGCGAAGGACAAAAAGCTCCGCATCGCAAATAAAAATGTCACGAACGCGCTCACAATCACCTCTGTGCGCCGCTGCATCTTGTGGGAGCTGCAATTCCGGCACAAAACAAAACTCTTAATTTATTATCGGCGCCAATACCGCTGGTTGTGAGCTATTAAACAGATGGATTAAGCTGAATATGAATACAAAGTAGTCTCATTTTCTATGTCGAGACACAGTCCCTTGCAGGAATATTTATAGCACTTGAACTTTTCCACATCTTGTCCCATTAAAACCGCAAACTTCAATGTATTTATGTCGGGATTTAATGTGACAAATCAACACGAAGCACTGCTTTCTCGTGAAGTAGAAAGAAATGACACTTGGTTTTCAATTATATTTTTTTAACCAACAATCTGAAAAGTGCGGCTTGTGTTTCTATCGAAACTCAAAACTTACTTAACTAACTTTGACTGCAATTACAGCAGCAAGTGTGATATGTTGTTTTTTTTGGGGTTTTTTTACCAGCTTTTGCCATTTGAATTCATATGTTTTTTTTTTTCTTTTTTGTGAATTAATTTAGGATCAGATAGAGAGCATTTGTGAAAAATAACTTTTCACCCGATATACTCTGATCCAAACTGTTCCATCGCAGCTTTGGCTGTATGTTTAGGGTCACTGATCTGCTGGATGATGAACGTCCACTCTAGTTTCACGTCTTTTTCAGGGTCCAACACGTTTCTTTTCCAAGGTTGCCATGTATTTAGATCCATCCTTCTTTCAATCAGCTCTGTCCAGCTTCCCTTTTCCTGCTGAAGGAAAAACAGTCCCCACAGCATGACCCTCTCACCACGGTACTTCGCTGTTTAGTTAGGCTGACCAGGGTGCTGTGCTGTTTTCATTTCTCCTGTAATTTTGCATTCAGGCCAACAAATTAAAATTTGGTCACATCTGACTAGAGCACCTTCTTCTACATGTTTACTGTGTCCTCTACATGACTTGTAGCAGCTAACATATTATCATTGAACAAGGCATTTCATTCTCTCACCCTAACATACAGGCCAGATTTATGGCGTGCGCGACAACAGGCCTGTAGATGTTCAACGACAACAAGGAAGTGTGTTTGTTTTCCTGAAGTGGCAACAAGAAGGACGACGTTCTTTCATACATCATTAGAAACGCCGGTGTGAAACTCCTGTAAAGTCATCATAAGGCACTCCCACTGCAGAGGCTGTTCAAGCCCGCTAAGTAACCATGACCACGTCGACTTTCTGACCAATCACCACGCAAGAAAAACGTTCTGTCCCGATTAAGTGTCAAGAACAAGCTGTGAGAGAGCCTAAAAGATCTCCTATTTCTTTTATTGCAGCCCTGGCAGACAGAAAAAAAAAAAAAAAAGTTCAGTTCTTGCGGGGTATTTCCAGGCCATAATGAATGTCCTGTCAACAAATTCTCCAACATGAGCTGTCTCTGCAGCTTCTCTAGCTACTGTGGGCTTCATGGCTGCTTCTAAGACTAATGCTCTCCTTCTTAGGCTCATTGGTTTAGGCGGTCGGCCATGTTTTGGCTGCTGTGCAGTTGCGCCACACACTCTCCATGTTCGGTTGATGCGTTGAACGGTGCTTTGTCAGATTTACGAAGTTTTGCATGTTGTTTTGCGACCTAACTCGCCGTTAGACTTCTCCACAGCGTCTGCTGTGTTCCTTGGTCTTCATGATGCTGTTTGTTCTCTGATTTATTCATCAGGGTATTCCTAACGGTAATGGATTCGGTTAGTCAGAGTAAAGGGGATCAAATACTAATGTACGCCACACTTTCCAGATTGTATTCGAGCTCAGGAGCTCACATCACAATCACCCTGTTTTGCTAAATGTAAAATGTCTATAAAATGCTTTGACTTTTATGGTTTTAATGTGACAAAATGTAAAAATGTTTAAGGAGTTGGAATACTTTAAAGAAGGTCCCGCTCACCTCCTACAATTTCATGTGCGCAGAAGTGTCTGGAAAAGAAGTTATGCACGAGGGAAGCCGTTAAATGTCACTTACTAAACTGTGTGAACAAAATATATACTATGAATCGATGAGGAAGCCTAGAGTGATGCAGTTAGCAGACAACCAGTTGCAGGCCTCTGTGTTTCATTTATACTGTGGTGAAGGGCGGCCGTGATTTATGACTCCGATGTGTGAGTCTCCGACGTCCGGCTCGCACAGGCACGGGGCCAGAGGAGGCACGCGCTCTGCATTGAGTTAGCCGTGTCACGGGAGAAGAAAAAGCAGCAAACTTTGGGAAACTCTCGGAAAGTTTCATTTGGAAAAGTCACGGGCACGCTTCTCAAGCATTTCCTGCGTAACATGATGGTAAAAGGTTTAGTTTATCTGTTTCCGTGTGTGTGTGCGTGTGTGTGTGTGTGTGTGTGTATCCCAGAGCCTGCCTTTGGCTGTAACCTCTTCAGCTGACATTGAGCTCTGTGCTGTTGCCATTTACCAGAGTAAAGCATGGTTTAATGAGGGGGCAAAAGAAGCCGGCGCACACATCCGCACGCAGATACATGCGTCGGTTCACGAGAGCACGCGCGGTACCAGAGGGTTGTTTCACAGCTCCATGTGTTTGATTCCCATTCTTTTATTTTTAATCTTTCCTCTGCATTTTGGGGTGAGAAATATTTCATGTTTGGAGAACGCCGAGTTATAATCACTAATTAGTCCTCCAGGCTCTTTCTCTCTTTCTCTGCATCTTTTATTCTCCTCTTTGTCTTCCTCTCCATCTCTCTTTGAGCGAAGCGTAGCCCAGTTAGCGCCCGGCGTCTTTTCGTGTCTGTTGTGGCTTAAGTATTCAACCCAAATTCCAAGTAGCCGCATTGTCTCACCGTCCAAACAGCCAAAATGATCCAAAAGCAGCCCAGGATTTAATGCGATTTCAACCTGAGACTCATTTTAGGCGAGATTTTAATTCTTAAGAGAAACTGTGCATGGCAAATTGGACGTGTACGCAACGATTTCAGCGAGTTTCAGTCATTCGGATCTTTCTGCAAGTACAGGATCACAAGCAGGTGGGATTAGCCAGGTTTTTGCAGGTCTAGTCTGTGAAAGCCAGGTGTCTGAGGAAGGATTTAGCGTTGACTCTTCTCTCCTTCCCTTTTCTCTCTCCTCTATATTCCTCCTACCCAACTGGAAGCGCCACATCCTCCTCCCGCTCTATTTTCTCCCACTATTTATCTTGCCCACTATAATTTGACACAAAATATTGTTAACTGGAGACACAGAAATATATTAAACAGTGAAAATGTGTTACTGGGAGTGTGCGGGGGTGTTGCGTAAGTGCCTGAGCTCCATTCTGTATGCTCGTGTGTATGTGCGCGATTGTCTTTTCATTTGCCGTTGGATCCGGATCCCGACCGGAAAAAGAAGCTAACGGCCGGCAGAGTCCGATGCAATAAGGAGTCAGAGTGTTCTGTGGAAATAATACTTTTTGCTTCCCTAAATGTCCCCGCATAGAAACCCCTCTAATATCTGAGACTTGTGCGAATTCGATTTAATTCATTTGGGACAGATAAAGCATTGAAATGTGGGCGTGAGAGAAAATCCTTGTTCTTCTATTTTGAGAATGTGTACTCGGTGTGTAGAGCTTTGTCCTGATAACAGCATAACTCTATCTAACTTTGATAACTTTGCGCTTTGCCGTGTCTTCAGAAGTTAAACATACAGTACTTTAAAGCGCCGCGAGGCAATTTGTGCTTATTTACATGCCCACGAAAATGTGATTTTTAAACAAAACATCACACTGCCAAACAAGCACGACTTTGGCTGAAATCCTTTGTTTTTTATTAGGTTTTTCTTAAGTGTTTTTTTTTCTTTCTTTTTCTTCTTCTTCTTTTTTTTTTCTTTTCTTGCTCAGTAATATCTGGAGCAGGGGGACTTGTAAGGAATTTGCCAAGTTCAGGATTTCTGAGGCGCCTACATATTTCATGCTCGTGTTTTTGAAGGTTGGTTCAAGTCGAACATAATTTGGGGTTTGATAGAAGTCATGCTGCATTTAAATGCATGCGATGCATAAAATGGAAATAAATGCAAAAAAAAAAAAACAACAACCCTGATGCTTACTTTTTTTTTTTTTTTTTACTCATTTGCTCACTCTGTGGCAGTCTCAGTGTGTGCCATTATTCAGCGGTGGTTTAATGCAATTGCAAATGACATAGGATGCACCGAGTATATCAGTGTGAGATCCACATAAGCCATTTAAAAGGTTCTTACAGACATTTTGTACTCTCTTCTGACTGCGTGGAGTAATTGCCATGCTTTCCAAAAAAAAAAAAAAAAAAAAAGAAGCCTAATCTATCAAACATTTAGCAATAATGATTCCTTCTGTGTTGTTATTGTAAGGTTCATATGCTGGTAAAAAATGGACATGCTTTCAGACTCTACCTCAGCGCTCTTCCTGTTTGGGGAGTGGCCTGTGCGCCACTGGTGAAGGGTCCGGCCATGCCCCCCATGTGCTTTACTCTAATCGTAGGTGTAGTGACCTACCCATTATCTCGGGTGGCACCTGGAAGGTCCAATCAGGGCCTAAAGGTGGCCAGTGATACAATGGCCGCTCCTCTAGCTCCACCCCAGCACCCGATTAGTAAACGCAGTCCCAAAGCCAAGGGAAATACCATTAAGGTCTTGATTTCATCTGACGAAAGCATGTGGCTCCGGTTAAAGTCTTGTTTAGAGTCAAGCAAAGCAAAATGTTTACATTTGTGATGGTAGCCTCTGGTTGGCATCTAGACAGTGTCTAATGGTTGTTATGGAGACTTTGCGGCCCAAAGATACCCCTCCTCACTGCGCTTCTCGAACTGTTGGCTCTCTTACCGTCCTCGTCACCACGTGAAGTCTCAAAAAAACTCTTGTTTTAACTTTTCAACGACACCTATGAATGTAGCTCTTGGCAAATTTAGGTAATTAGGGACTTTCTTGTAGCCTTTTCCTTACTTCTGAAGATAATCACATGTCTGGGTTACCTGAATGTCATGTACTCTTGCCTTTCCATTTTAGAAGGATGGCTAAAAGAAACGTTTCTCTACATCATATCGCACTGCACCTTTAAGAACCAAGTACTGAATGAGCAAACAGATGACCAGAGGTAAAAAAACAAAACTAAAACAGATATGAAAACCATCTATCTTGCACTGAGTGTTTCATTTAACATGCGTGCCAAATGGAGCTACAGCCTTTAAGTGCTCTTTGGTGAGTTGTAGTTTATGAGGTCAATAGAATGAGATACACAAGATCTCACATTAATAAATCTAACATTCTGACCTCAAAGCAGCTTTACAGATCTTAAACAAACACATTCTCAAATGAGATTTGAGTGCTCAGATAAAATGTGATTGTATTTTCATGTTGTTTTAACTGGAGGAATGACTCTTCTTGTAAATATTGTGTGCCATGTTTTAAAGAAAAGGGTTTTAAAAAGACTCACAACTGTGCACTCGTCTCTAAAATCTCAAATATGTGTCCAAATTGTGCACTTTGATCATACATTTGTTCAAGTATGCAATCTGGAAAAAAAAAAACACAACGGACCAGAGAAACTGAATTTCCAGAATAAAATAAAATCACAGAGATGAACACTGGATTAATGTTGCAGATTGGAAGTCACACATTAATTTGGTGTTTTGCTGTAACACAAACATACTTTCATAAATAGCTTTGTGGAACAGGCAAAAAAAAAAAAAAATGACATGGTAAACAGGACAGATTACATCTCGTATCCCTTGAACTTTTCCACATATTGTTATGGACTGAGGACAAGACTTTGTTTATTTTGCCACCTTGCATGGTGAGGGGGATGGTAAGGGAGCTCATTGTACAAGAAGTGCAGTAAAAGAGTCACTAACACTCCACAACAACCATCAGACAATGTCTAGATTCCAGCCAGATGCTACCATGACAAACGTAAAGTGGAGTTTGCTTATCTCTAAACCAGACCCTAACTAGAGCCACATGCTTTGGTCATATGGCCACCATGGACTGTTCTCCCTGCTGCCCTCTGGGAAGAGGTTTCGCAGCATCCGCTGCAGGTCCACCAGGTTCTGCAACAGCTTTTTCCCTTTTGCCATCAGACTGTTGAACTGCTGTTGAACTGCTGAACTATAACCCATAAACTCTGCACAACACTCGCATATTTGCACATTTTGCACATTTTGAATCATTGCATCTCCATCTAGCATTACAAATGCTGCCGAACCCTTAGTTTCTAAATGCATTCTTGCACAAATGCCCTTTGCACAAGCAATTCTGTACATACAAATGTTTTTAAAAAAAATACTCACCTGTACACTGTGACTTTCTCCTGCATTGTCTACATTTCAATTGTTTACTTTTAAATCACTGCTGCACCTTATACTGTAATTTAATTTTACTGCAATTTACAAGCTGTATGCAATTAAATTTCATTCTGTACACACTCTGTGCATACAAAATGACAAATAAAGTTGTCTAAGTCACTGATGTGCACACGTTTATACACTGATGCACAGAACAGTAGGAACTGAACTTGGGGTTAAGAGCCTTGCCCAGGCGCACATCAACAAGTGACCAGGGAAGCTGGAATCAAACCCACAACATTTCGCCTGCGAGACAACAGCTCGACCCACTGAGCCACAGTCACCCTGGGAACTTTGTAGCGTGCGATGCTTCCTGGGCCGTTTTAATAAAACTGTGTATGCTCCAGCCTCGTGAAAGGAGAGGAGTGCTGTTCAATCAGACCTTGCACAGCCAGGCGTGCCAATAATCTTAGCACTAGAGATTTGGTCAAAAATATTTCTTTCATGATTTGGATTTTTTTTTCCCCCTGCTGAATAAATGGACTCAAATGAAAAAAAATGGATTTTTGTAAAATTTTCAGCGTGTGCCTGTGCCAAAACACTGAAGGACTAATGCATTCATTAGGCTTTTTACACATCTTTGTTTACTAGGAGTGTCCATAAAAGGTGCTCTGGCTTGCTGTTAGTGTGAATGATTCATATCATTTGCAGAAATAAAGGTACTCCCAATATGTTGCTTGCAGTTTAAAAAACAAGGTCCATGTATGAAATTTGGTGACTTTGCATATAAAAATCATTTTAAACAATCATTTTCATCAAACCTCATTATATTATTATCCACCATACGGAAAGAGGCATGCATTTCTTGGTCACAGCCAAGCACAGATGAAGATCAGCTTTTCCAACTAAACTAATTACCTCAGCATGGTTCAATTTTCATGCGATGATCACGCTGTGACGGGGATCAAATGTGATGGCATGTTCGAAGTCTCAGCAAACATCATTTTTACCGTTGGCAGGTACAATATGAGTCCAGTGATAAATTATCTGCCTGCAAACATCTCATCCCCAACAACTGAGAGATATGTGAGCCTCCTGATGCGGTGCCATGCATTTTCCACAAACAGTATTCTGGAAAGCTACACATTGACAAGACGCAGAACATATACTATATATTACATGCACACATTCTGGTAAATATGCTGTTTTATTATATTTGCAATCAGACAAGGTGGGGTATTTTGCTGCGTGTGCTGCATAGTGGGACTTCTGAAAACCGAGCATTTCCACTGAACCTACATAGCAAGTCTTTTTTTCCCCCCTCGTCGAACTGCATTGAGGATAGAGAATCACGCATTCTTCTTTTTTCTCCCCCATCTCTATCTTCTGCTTCTTGCTCCCGCTCCCTCTCCTGCCTCGCCTGATGCATGGATTGTCTACTCTCATATGGAGTGTGTTTGTAAAAGTCATGATAATCAAATTTCCCCGATTCCCGGGGATTAAACAAGGTGGCGTTTCTTTGTCGGTGTCTGTGTGAGAGTGTTCTGTCTCCCTGCACATACAATATTAGCTGTGTACTTAGTTGTGTATTGTAATGCAGCTCTGTCATTAGTCTTAGACCAGCTCAGCTGCAATATATCATCCATCATCTAAAGACTCAGAGGAGGAAACTATATATGGGATATTGATGCTGCATTTGCATACCATGAGAGCATACGGTGTATTTAATTGTGTCTGTGTACTGTCTACAGCAGCGGGAGGGGGAACTATTAAAGCTTAAATGCAGTATACCTTAGTTTTTTAACCAGTACCTCTACAAAAAGTCAGAAACTGATGATAGTGGCCTTTTATGCTGTTTAGTCGTTGACTTTGAAAGTTGCTACTATCATTGATGTCTCTGGCTAAACTGTTTTGTAATGTTTGGAGCAAAATCACAGATAGATCACTAATTTGCGGAAGTGTTTGCTCACAGTTTGAGCAAACAGGAAAATATGGCAACAATAGGATTTCCCCAGTCCAAAAACAAGTATTAACTACTGAGGAGCCTAGCCGCACTATTACATCTTGTTGGCAGCACGTGTCTTCTGGCACTATATTTATCTGAACCTTGCCAGGTTGCAGCTTATGCAGCGCCTTATAAAAGTATTCATACCCCTTAAACATGCCCACATTTTGTAGGGTTACAGCCACACATTTTAATGTGTTTTATTGGAACTTTATGTGATTTAGATGGTTTTACAGTGAGTGTAAACCGTGGTGCATAATTGGGAAGTAGAGAACAAAAAAAGGATTTATCATTTTATAAATCCTGTGTGAAAAATGTGGTTTTCATTTATCTTTAGACACCCTGATTCAGTTTTTTGTAGAACTACTTCTGGTGGGTTTTCCCTCAGATTTCCACAGCTAAAGACATATTTTATTTTCCTTTATTTTACTTTGATAATACCTAAAACTTACACAAAAAAGACAATTTACTCTTATAGGCATCTGTTAACATCCACCTTCAAGCCTTTCCACAGATTTTCAATTGGATTTTGCTCTTTTATTTGAGTGGGCCTTTCTAACACATGAGTATGCATTGATCTAGACTAAACCATTGTAGCCTTGGCTTTATTAGCCTTGTTGTGCTGGAATGTGAACCTCTGTCCCAATTTAAGTCTTGGTAGCACTTTTTTTGAAGTGGTGTGCATAAGAGTGATATTACACTGTCATAAACATGACATAATACCTGTCATGAACATGAAGGAGTCTTTATCAAAGTTAACAACTGTTGTCATTAAGTGTCATTCAGTAAATGGTGACACTTTTAATGCAAAGTTGACATTGTTAAAATGCCTTTGTTTTGACAACTTGACATTAACCAATGAATCATAACCCATCATAAATATGTCAAAACTGGTCCAATTATAAACCTTTGAAAGGTTATTTAGATTACACTGTCATATGTGATTGGTCTTAACTTCGGCTGTCTTGAGACCATTTTAAGTTTTATTTTCCCATTACCTCAAGTAAAGTTGAACAAGTAGGACTGGTTGCAAAGATGTGATTAAGTGGTTTTATACTGACAAATGACATTTTTGGTTCTGTTACAGTCAAGTTGTCATAACAAATACATTTTAAACAATGTAAACTTTGCATTAAAATTGTTATAATTTACCAAATGACACTTAAGGACAACAGTCAGACACATTAATACTGACCCCTTCATGTTTATGACAGTGTGATGTCAGTCTTAGGCTCACCCCTCAAATAAAGTGTTACCAAAGTCTTCTGCAGCCTGTAAAGGGGATTTGTCAGGACTGTCCCGTATTTAGCTCCATCCATCTTCCCACCAACTTTTACCTGCTTTCCTGTCTTTGCTGAAGAAAACTATTTCCACATCCAGATACTGCCATCACCATGTTACACAGGGCGATTGGTGTTTTCAGGGTGTTGTCAATCTTTTCAGCCTGCATCCCCCAAAACAACAGTGCCAGAGAATAACATACATGCTTGCAGTCATAATGTCAACATTTTGTCCATACATTTTGCATACCATCGTTAGATCTCATCATTTCAGCTGGTCAAGAATGGTTATTGCACTGGGAATGAATGACTTCTTATAAATGTTTTTAGTTGCCAGAGGGACTCTATAACGCCTTCCTGAGCTCAAAGGTTCAAGCTAGCAATATTACCAGAATAAAGTCGTAATTTTATGAGAACTATTACAAGACAATGCAGTCCACAGCGTTGAAATGAGTAATGTTGAACATATTGTAAAGTTATATTTTAGTATCGGTTTCACAAATAAGGAAACACTAAACTTTTTGCAGCACACCAACATCTTAATCATTGTATCAGGACTTTGAAACGACTGTGTAAATATGACTTTATTCGCGTAATCCGATTTAATTTTTTTAATGTTCGTTAAACTTGTACTCCTAATTTTATGACTTTATTGTCGTGATTTCCAGGGGGAAACAATTCACGGAGGAGTAAGTTTTCACAATAAAATGCTGACATGTTTAGATTCATTTTTATACCCTTGCGAGAAAAAAACTTGGATATTTTTTATGTTAAAAAGTTGTGCTTTTTTGAGAAAAAAATATACAATTTTACACTATTAAATTTGCTATATTGAAACTAGGACATTTTCTGCCATTGCAAAGTCATAAATCTGCAAAGAAATAGACTTTGCAGATAAAAAAAAAAGCGATTAAACCTTGATATATTACACTTCATGTGACACAAAATGAAATTTTACAATGTAGGTCAGAATGTGGCTATGTAAAACTCATATATCTGCTGGGTTTATCAAAAATATCCCTTAGCTGCTTTCGGATATGTCCATTCCCACTGTGCTTACAGCCAGCTCGCCTCACCAGCTGTCAGCTGACCAGGCGGCGGAGGTACGCTAAACCTGGAGAGAACAGCTAGCTCCTGTAGTTGGTGAGGGGGGACCAGATTTGTGTAATACTTGCAATACCAAGATATTCTCCCACCTTGGCTGTGGATCTCTGCAGCTCCTCCAGAGTTACCGTTGGTCCCTTGGCTATTAATCTCTCCCTGCCTGACCTGTGATAATTGGACATCGGTACATGAAATGCATAAAGCTTAAGATATCGCTGTACTGTTTGAGGCACCGCAGCAATATTCTATCTTCTGCATTGAGGCTCTAGGTTACTTGCCCAACTGAAGAAATCACCGCGTTTTGAACCGAAAAGTCACAGTCAATTACGGTTTTTATGAGGCGGAAAGCTACCACGTCAGCCCAGAGTGCACTGACTGATGTCTGTCTCCTTTTTGATCAATAAAAGTGAATTAAATTAGCCATTATTAAACAGGTCTACCAGTTGTGCACGCAGTTAATGGATGGAAAACAACCAGACTATAGCAAAGAAAACATCTTCCATTGGCAACCTGATACACAGATGCCTTCTGTCTGGTCCTAAAGAGTAAAACGGTTTCCCATCCTCTCTTGTTTTTTTTTATTTATATACATGCATGGTACATTATATAAAGGTTAAAATGAAAGCTAACACCCACAGCATGAGTCACGGCGCTTGAAGGGAAGGTGATGACAGAGGGCTCTGCCTTGCACAGTGCATTATCACCGCAAACATTATGTGAAGAGGAGCCCCCTTTGGATGACGATACCACACACTTACAAACAATTAAAGGCGAGCACATTTTCAAGCGAAATGGTCTCTCGCAGAGCATGTTGTGTATAGTTAGCCATGGATGAGTGCAGCCTGTTTTTAATGCCTCGCTTCCAGGCAAATTTTAGGATGCTTGAATTTAAAATGAAACAAATTTACAAGAAATCCCAGGCATTAGCTCAGTTAGCTGCCTCCAAATGCACGTTTTTTGTTCTTGTTTTGTTCACGTCAGCAATAAAATGAATAAACGTCGGTCTGGGATTTTTAAAAAAACAATCTATTTAGCAAGATGAAAATGCTTTCATTATAAGTGAATTGCAGTCACAGTGAAATTAAATTCTGTGGGCAAGAGGTTAAATTAAATTCTTCATCTTAGTTCTGCTGCTTGTGGCGTTGTTTAATTGTCAGTAATCACTGGCAAGTGGCCAAGTAAAAGCACATCCATTTCTGAGCTTTAGGGGGGGAAAAAAAATGTTTGGGTTATTGTTGCAAATTCACTGCTGAACTCCTTGAAGCACAAGCTGGCAATCATCAGAGTGGAGAATGTATTTTATTAAACCATGTGAGGGGGGTATATCACATTTTTTGCAATACCCTGAAAGAGTGAGCGCAGGTCTAGCGCCCAGGGCTCCGTTCCAGGCAGAGACAAATCAAAAACCACACAACAGTGGAAGAAGCCTGTCACAGAAGCAGGGTTGATTTAATGCTAACGCTTGCCTAAGATTGTTTTACCTGCTTTTCCCACCTCCTGTTCTAAAGGCCCCAGGTCTGTTGTCTGTGTTAAATCGGAGATCGCATACGATTTGTACATCTGTAATTTGGTGCTTGTCTTTGGCAGTTTTTGGTTTTTAGGTTTGAGGAGGGTTAAAAATTCATGACTTCAGCACGGGTGGCTCCAAGTTTTTTTGTTTAGTTTTTTTAATATAAACTACAACCAAATGACATGAAATCTTTATTTAGCAGAAGCAAACAGAGATCTGAATTGATTTTCTTTTTTATAAAGAGACAGGAGTCCACATGAGCTTCTGGAGGTAACTAGATTTGTTTGTTTCTACAGAAATGGAGCAACGGTGAGATATTTACAGAGAGCACACACGCATACTGAGCGGTGTTTCTCAGCTGCCTGTTTCTGCTGTCTACATATTCAACTGAACCTTCTTATAACCAAAAGGGAGACTGAGCTACAGCACCATTGCATGGACACAAAAAATAGATAAAACAAAACAACAATATGATCTAATCGCTTTGATTTAAAAAGTAAATGCAGCAATTATTACAAGGCTGCAGCTAAAATAAGATGATACGTTGATTTTTGTATAACAATTGTTAGTTTCATTTTTTAGGCAACGACATACAGCGAGTGAGCAAAACACCGTTGACCCAGTCACTTTATTTAAAATCAATCATCTGTTTCATGTAGCTACTCATGTCAATGATTCGCCCGTTCCTTTTAGCTAAAGATATGTAGAGAAAGTAAGAATTATGTTCCACTTCAGTCACCAATCGTGAGATAAATTTAAACTCGGCGATAGCTTAAACAGGTCTTAACAAATGTGCACAGTGGTGGAAGACTGAGACAGAGTATGGGATAAACAGGTGATGAATTAAGTAGAGGGTTTTCAGTAAATGTGCTTGTTGCACAGAATATTATCAATGCTCTCCATTCTGCTCTGTAAAGAGCAGGCACTCACAGCTCTTTCATTTTAAATAGCCCCTTTTGCCCCCACTGCTGCAAAACTATTGGTTTACAGCCTCGAAAAATATTTTGCAGTAAAGGATTTTATAAATATGTGCAAAATAAAATGGATGACTTAGAAAGCTAAAACAATGCAACTAAAATTAATTTGTATTTTCAGATTTTAGACCAAAATAAACCATAGGCCGTGTGAGCCCTTTCCATATATGGAAAATAAAGAAATATAAAGCACATAGTTTGTTTCTGTGTCATGACTGTTTTTCAAACTGCTGACTGACTTTCTTGTAAACAAGAGAACCGTGTAGGAGTGACCGACAGTTTGCTGAAGCAGGAAATGGAGGGGCTTTCTTTGAGACAAACTCCAAATAGTCCAAACCCCAGAAGCTCTAAAGCTTTTTCTGATATCCTTTGAAAGGGAACGGTGCCGCAAGAGTTAGGAAGGTTGTCCTGTAATTTACAGATTGCTGGTTTGATCCCCTGCTCTGACTGTCTCAGTGTGTGTCCTTGGGCAAGACACATCACCAAAAATTGCCTGCTGGCGGTGGTCAGAGGGCCGGTGGCGCTGTTGAATGGCAGCCTCGCCCATGTGTCAGTCTGCCCCAGGGCAGCTGTGGCTAACGTAGCTCACCACCACCAGGGTGTGAATGAGTGAACGACTGACTGTAGTGTAAAGCGCTTTGGGGTCATCAGACTTGATAAAGCGCTTTACAAGTAAAAGCCATTTACCATTTTAAAATGATCTGGTAATATACAGATAACGAAAATAAGTTGACAATATTTTCTTGATCTGGAAAAGAAAAAAGAGTTTGACTTTTTTTTTTAAATCATCCCTTATTCCATTTCCTTCCTTCCGTCCTTCCATCCATTCTTCGTACTTATGTCCACCTTCTGTCTTTCATTGAGGTCCTCTATTATTCCTTCACTTCTCACTTTCAATCCCATCTTTAGTTCCTTTCTTCTTGGTGTCTTTCCTCTCTCCCTTCCTTGTGCCTTTGCTATCTTCCTTCTGACCTTTTTTTACTTCTTTGTGACCATCTTTGATTGGGCCTTACCTGCTTCCTTTTGCTATTATGTACTCCCATGCTTTTGTCCTTCATTTTTTTCTTGTGTGTGTGTCCTTCTTATCTCATTTCCTTTTGTCCTTCACTCCTTTTTACCTTGGGTATATCCTCCCTCACGTAATTTGTTTTCCTTCCCTTTTCCCCTTTTTTCCTAGTATCTAACTGCCATTCTGCCCCCGTGTCCCTCCTTCTTTCCATGTATCCTTCTTTCTTCCCTCCCTCCCTATATACCTCACTATGCCTTGTCGCCATTCCTTTCTTGTCTCCAGAATCACTGGATTTTATACTTTGTACTTTAAAATGGGAACTGGGAACCAAGGACTTTCCACATGAAAAAAAGTGCAGGACCACTGACATACGCTCCCATTCTTAGCTGACTGAGGAGGAGACAAACCTAAAGATCGCCACGTAGACCCATCTTTCAAATTTATTCATTAAACTCCCAAATGCTCCCCTTAACGAATGTAATTAGAATATGGTAATGAGAGAGGGCTGAACCGAGGAGTGTTATAATACACTTAGCAGCACAGAGTCAGAGGAAACAGAGGAAAGGAGTTAGAGCGAAGAGAAATGGAGAGGCTGACTGACAGGGTGCCAATTTATATCTCGTTGTAAACAAGTATTCATGCCTATGAGAGGCGCCCCCCCCCCCCACCCCCCTTCACGTCTTGTATCCGTGGCTCTCCATCTCTTCTTAGTATGCGAATCTCCTCAATCACAAAACATCAACAATCGCAGAGCAGAGATGAGTCTCAGAGGGCGGAATGACTCACGGTGAGATGAGGCGGGGGTTAACGCAACCACGGGAGACTCCTTTCAGTGAGATACCTTCCCCTCGCCACCTTTCCTTTCTCTGTCTTCTCCCACTTCCAGCAGGCAAAAGCTCACATTCTTCATTACAAATCTGAGCGTGTGTGTGGCACGCACCTTCTTCCAGTGAACTTTGCTGGAGTTTTTGAGGACTCTGACAGGCTTCATCCATTACGCCCTAGCGCAGCAGGGGATCCCAGCATTGTGTTTGACACCACACACCTGTTGGTGTCTTTGATGTGCTCCCACCTCCTCCCCACTAAGAGAGGGGTGGGGGCAGTCTCCTCAAATGCAAATCCAAGGCATAAGGAAGAAGAGGACAGGTACGGGTGCACAAGAAAAAGAAGTCTTTAAAAAAAAACGCGATTGATGTTTCCCCCCAGTGGGTTGAGTCCAACGCCTCCTTGCTCTCAAGTCGGCACTGAAAGAGTTTGTGCTACTTTCCGTATACTTTGAGGGTGTATCTTTGCGTTGCCACCTTCACTGCATGGACCTCTGTGCATTAGTGGATGAGAGGGTTGAAAAAGGCAGAGGAGAAGGGAAAGTAAAGAGGTCAAACCGAAAAGAGAGTGAGTGAAAGAGACAGGCAATTGGATCACGGTTATTGGATTGTTATTATTTTTCAAAAACAGAGTCAGTCATCTTTCCTGTAACCAAGATATCACCTAATGCCAAATGTAACCAGGGTACAGGGCAACCAAAACATTTATTGCAACAGAACCTCAAGGTTGATCAGTCCCAGACCGACCCAGCTGGAGAAGACTTCCTGTCAGATTTGCTGGTTCTCTCTGACTGAACCCAGCTTCACGCTCCTCTGCCACCTGTGTTTCCTGGAAGAAAATAAGGTCAGGAGGAGTGATCAGTCAATCAGAGGCACACTTGGGTAACATGAGAATGTTTATGTAACCCTAGCCAATAAAAAATGGATTATCGCTGTTTTTCACTGTCTGGAGAGAGGGAGAGAGAGAGAGAGAGAGAGAGAGAGAGAGAGAGAGAGAGAGAGAGAGAGAGAGAGAGAGAGAGAGAGATAAATGTCAACAATGTAACCAAGATACCCTCATTTTTTCACATTCAAGGTTTCAAACATATATTCATTCCAGTGAATAGAAACAAGTTGCATATTTCCAGCTCATCAGTACAGCAGCGGTTATGTTGTGTTTTGGGTTTCTGAGTTTATAAATGAGTAAAATGAAATCATGTGTATATGACAAGCATAACATTTGACAAGGTCATAACCACGTTCACGTTTTGTACATTCTGGGATACCACTTGTAGAACAAGCAAGGGTATTTTGAAGTGACCCTTGAGTTGTCAAATCTGGTCCAATGCATCTTGGTCACATCTGTGCATGTCATGCAATGTGCCTGTGTGCCTGAGCCTGTGCGACAAAGATGAATGGGATCCTGGTCTCTTTCCTGACTGGGTGGCAGAGGTTCGTCAACGCTGAAGGTCAGACGTTACCCTCTGCAGATAGACCCGCATGTAACACGTGTGTCTTTGCGAGAAGTCTCATGTTTGTCCATGTCTTACTGACACACCAATGGGGTTGGGGGCAAACAAAGCCCCGAGAAGTGGTGATTTTATTTCCTTTATTCGTCTTGCAACCGGCAACTTATGCATTAGCAACCCATTTGTATCTGTGAGGAAGTCTCTCACGGCCGTGTTTGAGTGCATGTATGTTGCTTAGAGAGTGATGAGGTGTTAGTATGATAAACACAAAGCGAGCTCGAGAGGAATTCTGATCAGGGGCTTTGCAACAGTTGTTATGGAAACAGCATTAAGCAGTTGTATTAGCCAGCTGAGGTAATATAAGGGCTCTTGAAAGTCACACACAGCAGGGAGCAAGGCAATTTGGGAGAATACTACAACCTACACTTTATTTCTCATAGTTTACAATGGACTTGGATAAAATGTTATTGCATGACTTAAACAGAGCAAAACAACCCCGTCGTTGTTCATTGTTCTCTCTGTTCAGGGCTATGTGGTATAATTAGTATGGTTAAAGACACAGAGGACAAAACTCCTTATTGGTCTGGTTTACAATAGAACATCTTGTCTTTTGAGGTGTAATCGTCTTTGCACCATGATCTTTATTTTAGAGGCTTCTAAAAACTGCTTCATCATAGAGGAAGTCAGAGTTCAAGAAATGTAAGTTTAATAGACCTAAAATAGAATTGTAACTTGGAGAATTTGGGCCTTTTTCATTTACAATCACCAAAAAGTAATTAAGCGCTTTGATACTTTGCACCTCAGACAGTAATTCAAAATCTATTTGGGAAAGTGTTGCTACAGGGTTTATGCATAAAATTCAGAGAGATAAATAGTTTTCAGATTGTTCCAGATGATTTTAGTCAGGCTGGTCACTGAGAACAACAGTTAAAATACTCCCCTGGCTTTCTGGCTTGCAACAGGAAAACGGATTGGTCTTAGTTGAGTTGCATCTCAGATTCTTAATGGGATTTAGGTCTGGGCTTTGACATATGAAGATTATTTGATCTAAACTTTTCCATTGTAGTTCTGGCTTTTGCTTTTGCTCAAGTCACTCAATTCAATTCTGAAATATTTTATTAATCTCAAAGTGAAATAAATGTTTTCATAACTCATGTAGTAGTTCTTTTTGCAAAATGTTGTTGTAGGTGCTGATAGCTGCAGGCAAGAAGGATTTTCTGTAGCTATCTATCTTACAGCGGATCTGGATAAGCCTCTAACTGAAGACAATCTGTTGTTGTGCAACAGGCTGATGAAGAGGATGCTCAGGGTCGTCCATAATGTTCTTCATTTTATTTTTTTTCATCTCCAGAATTTCTGTAGGAGGCCCCAGAACAGAGCCAGGTTACTTTATCAGGTTGTTGAGCTTTTTTGTCCATTGGCTCTGATCCTGCTATCCTAACAGATGATGGCAGAATAGATCACACTCTCCACAACACTTATTAAAGATCTGCAGCATCTTGAGGGATTGCTTCAAAGCCACGGACAATGCAGATGACTGTCCCTGTGGCTCTACGCTCTTTCAGGTGGAGTGAATAATGCTTGTCAATCTGCTGGGTTTCCTTAGATAGGAATCTTTTTGACCAATCCAATCTGTATAATCTGATTGAATTTGACTTTGTAAAGTGCCTTGAGATGACATGTATCATGAATTGGCACTATATAAATACAATTTAATTGAACTGAATTGATGCAAAGACTGAATGACCTAAGCCTCTTAAGGAAGTCTGCAGTCCACAGTCTGCTCTGTCACTTCTTGTAGACAGCTTCATAGTTGCATCTCCAGTCTAGTTTGTTGTCCAGGGGAACACAGAGGTATTAATATTCCTCCACCACCTCCACTTTATCTCCCAGTATGGTAATAGTGTTGGTACTATTCCTGCTTCTCCTGAAACTACAATAATCTCCTTTATGTTATTAACATTCAGGATGAATATTTCCTCACCATGCCACAAAGCGGTCCACCAGCTCCCTGTGCTCAGCTTCTTGTCTCTGATGAATCCGACTGCAGAGACATCTGAGTATTTATGTAGATGGGGTATTTAAAGTGAAAAAGAGTGGTAAGAGCACAGTTCCCTGTGGTGCTCCTGTGCTGCTGACTACCTGGTTAGACACACAACCTTTGAGTCTCACAAACTTTGTCAGGTAGCCTCTGATCCAGGCAATTGTTATGGCTTCCGCCTCAGTGTTTTGGAGTTTCTAAAAGAGCAAACCAAGCTGAATTGTGTTAAATGCACTGGAGAAATCATAGACGATCTTCACAGTGCTGTCTGCGTTGTCTAAGTGACAGTGGGTTTGTAGAAGCAGGTGTATGATGGCATCTCCTACTCCATGGCAACAGGCACACTGCTGGGTGTCCTGATAGTGGCTTGTTTGCTTACTCAGGTGGGTCAACAGGAGTCTCTATATGACCTTTGTTCTGTGGGATGTCAGGGCAGCAGGTCTAAAGGCATTGAGAACTGATGGGTGAGTTTTCTTTGGTACCAGAACAATGCAAGGGGGTTTCCATGACACTGGAACCTGCTCCATGGTCAGACTAAGGGTGAAGAGGTGCTGTAAAATCCCAGAGAGAGCTGCTTTGCACAGGCCTTCGGGACTCTGGGGCTGACACCATCTGGACCTACAGTCTCATTCCAGTTCAGTCTCTCCAGCTGCCTCTTCACTTGACGTCTAGAGACAGAAAAGTGGAAAGGGGGAAGCAAAGGGAGCATCCGCATCTTCCGATTTGGTTGAGAACAAGCACATAGAACCAGAAGAGTCCCTGAAGGAGATGGAAGATAAAACATTTGAGGTGTGACAGGAAAGCCTTGGGTCAAAGTATGGTGGGATGTCTGTTTGGCTGTGGACACGAGAGAAGGATGCCAAGGTTGTTCCTAAACTGAATCAGTTCAGTTCAGTTCAGTTCATTGATTCTGTCCAGATTTCCATCTGTCTGATCTGCCTTGTGTTTGAAGCCTGTGATCTTCTTCTTCCCTGACCACACATCTCTTATATTGTTCTGCTGGAGCTTACTCTCCAGCTTCTTCCTGTACACCTGTCCTGTCTCGTATATCGACTCCATATTCACCAATAATTCCCTGTCTCCCTCCCTGAAGGCTCTTTTTTCTTGTTCAGCAGCCTCCTCAGGTCACTGGTAAGCCATGATTTGTTATTGGCACTGTTTTGGTGGGGATAGTGTTATCCACACAGAAGTTTATGTAAGTTATAAAACTAAAAGTTATTTGATCTTCATTATGCTCTGTGTGTCATTCTGTTCTCCATCATACCGCTGAGGCCCCCGATGGCTCAGGGGGGACTTTATTTTTCAACTGGGAGACTTCTGAAGACGTCTGAATACACTTTTCAGATTTTTGTGAACATTTATTAAAACGGTGTATCATTTTCCTATGTGCTTCGCAATTGTGCAGCACTCTGTCAGTCTATCATATAAAAAACTAGATTAACATCCGTCTAAATGTGAGATTGGATCAGAATAAACACCGCATGGCAACCCACAAAATAATATTAACATTAATAAAGCGATGGCAGCGTTGTGGACATTGTCTGTTAATACGAAACCCCAGCAGGGACGTTCTGGAAACGAGAGCGGCGTCGGAGGAGCTATAGGAGCAAGTTTCAGCATCAGCAGACCTCTCCTAGTCTTACTGCTAATGCACTTCTTCATCAACACACACACACACACACACACATGCGCACGAGACTTGCCGTGCACTAGAGGAGAGGCAGGTATGGATTGTGTAGTTAGAAAGGACACTTCAGTTTGTTACCTCGTGTTCTGCCAAAATAAACTGTTCAATGCCAAATGATTTCTGTTGTGAGCCAGCGGCGGCTTTCATTTGAGGCACTTCGAATGGATGTGACAGTTCCAGTTTGAAGACAGCTCTGTTTCCCCCAGATCTCTGTCGGGGTGATGCTCATCATTAGACTTCAAACGCGCACACAGCTCCCTCTCACACGAACACATCTATACATCCCAGCCTGTGGTCAGACCCTGCTAAGTGAATTTCCCAGGGAGAAGCTCCTGGATGAGTCTGTCGGATGAATAGGTGAACACCCCCCCCCTCCCCTCCCTGTAAAGTCCCTCCCCTCCAGTGGTATCCTCCCTAAGGCGCTGTGAATGTGTTTGTATGTACACACGCGCGTCTTAGTGGCTGCCTTTCTGTACATGCCACCAGTTTCTCGGAGGGAGATGGTCTCAGTGAAGCGTGAGTGGGAGGCTGATTTCCCCAACTGCAGTGCTCTTTCCAATCTAACTTCCCACTCATGCTCCCTGCTTTGTTAGATATTTCTTAAGTAACTCTCTCTTCCACGCACTCACACGCACGCGCGCACGCCCGCCGACAGAAATAGGCGTGTGTTCAGGGGAAAAGAGCTCGTATGCATGTATTGTTGCACCCAGACACGCAGAATGTCTGGGTTTCGCGACCAGATCCCTGGAGGAGGATGCCTTTCCCTGCCCGTGTGCCAGTTCACAGCTAACACACACTTACACACACACACACACACACACACACACACACACACACACACACACACCTTCAGTCACAGTATTCCTGTAGGGTCAGCGTGTCACCAGGCATGCTCACAGTGCTCCATCACTTCCTTCCACTGGGACAATAACTGTGACTTCCTGAGGATCGACCTTCACCAACTCACTTCTGTCACTCTTCACACGGGCATGTGTGTGTGTGTGTGTGTGTGTGTGTGTGTGTGTGTGTGTGCTGCCAGGGGGAGTGAGCAGCAGCAGCAGCAGCAGCAGTGTGTGCTTGTGCATGTGTGTGTGGGTGTGTTTCAGAGTGTGTGTCAGGCTGCCTTTTTCAGCTGACTCCTCTGTTTCTGGTTTTTTAATGGCTCTTATGGGGCAGGCCTTTAATTGTAAGTCTCTCTCTCTCTCTCTCTCTCTCCCGCTCTCTCTGTCTTAATCCTCCCATCCTTCTGTCCACCCTCCCTCCTCCACCTCCTCATCGCCTCCCTCCTTCTCCCCTCTGCTCCCGCCTCCTGCTGGCTGACAGTCACTAGGGGAGCTAGAGTGCCAGTGGAGGCTGTATAGGATATTGACTTGCTGCGGAGTGGTTTGGGAGGAGGAGAGGTGGCTGCCTGTCACAGCTAATGAATAGATGCATAAATGAATGAGGCACTCCGTGTGTGCGCGCGTGTGTGTCTATGTGTGTGTCATTGTCTCATGCTATGGCTACTTGCAATAGGATTCTAAGCACTGAACTTTTTCACATGTTGGAATTGTAAACAAAGCGACGCATATTTGCGAATTTCAGAAAAGGGAGTCATGTTTTACAACACTCCGATGTAGCTATGGATGTTTTTGTCGGACGTCCTGCTGGATGGTTAACCTTCGCCTCAGCCTGAAGTGTTTCCCAGCCTCTAACTGGCCTTTTGTTGCACGACCGTCCGGTACTTAGCTCCCTCCATCCTCTCATAAATTCTGACCTGCTTCCCTGTCTCTGCTGTTGCTTTCTCGTGGTTCACTTTTGGAGATTGTGTGAACAAGGTCTTAAAAAGCATCAGTTCTCTCTCTCTCTTACGGTTCGTCTTTGCAAGCAGCTCAAAAAAAAGTTTCATTTGGGTTTTTTTCTGTTTAGAGCACCTCCATCCACATTTTTTTCGTGTTTTTCAAATGTTTGTGGCAAACTGTAAAAATGACTTCTGTTCTTTCACAAATGGCTTTCTTTGTGCCTGTTTTCCATATATATGTGGAGTGAGCGGCTGGCTATGGTTTTCCTGTTGAGAGGTTGTCTGACCTGCGTTGTGTATTTCTGCAGCTCTTCCAGCGTTACATTAGGCCAATCGGCTGCTTCCCATATCAATGCTGTCCTTGACCTGTCTGTCAGTTTTAGGTGAACAACCATGTCTTGGCTGGGGGACATCCATACACTTTCCACATTCAGATGATAGATCGACCAGTGCTCTGTGAGATTTTCAAAGATGGGGATAATGTTTTTTTCTATAACCTAACCCAGCCTCAAACTTCTCCACAACTTTATCCATTGGTCTTAACAATAATGTCTGTTCACCACTATTCTCTAAGAAACCTCTGATGCCTTACACACAGCAAGGCTATTTTTACTTATTACGTTTCTAAAGACAGTTGGTTGCGCCGGACTTTATTTCCGGGGGTCACATTAAAAGGCGTAACACAAATGCATGCCACTTTGATTTGGTCTACCTTCTATAACTCCAATAAAATACATTCAAGTGTGTCGTTGTAACATTACGCATGCAAAAACAGTTGAAGCGGCGTGTATACTTTGTATTCATGTGCAGATTGTATGTGCAGTCCTCTGAGCCTTTTATGTGCCTCATATAGACACACTTTCTCAAGCTTGATATTGATAATCATCAAGGGCGTGATAACAGTCTCTCCCACACCCACACATGCATATATGAATACTCCTATAAATTCAGAATGAGACAGTTGGGGGGTGTGGAGGTAAGGATCAAACTGAGGATACCAAAAAAAAAAAAAAAAAACTCCAATCCAGTTAAGTGCCAGCACCCTCCAGCTGCTCTGTGTTTTTCCCTGGCACTTCCCCCCCCCCCCTCCACATCTCAAATCTTTTGTCACATCGGTGTCGAGCCGGAGAGCTCTCATGCCAAACTGGGACACACACCAAGACACACAGAGGATAATAGAGAAAGAAAGTCTAGAGAGGAGACTGTTGATCTGAGGGGGCAGATGAAGGAGTGCTGGAGTGTTGATGTCGTCCTCACTATTGCTTTGTGCCACATTTCAAAAGCTGATTGCCTTAAGAGGATAATTTACATTTCATAGTCTTTCACAACAAGTGGGTGAGATGGGAGTCAACGATAGATGGATAGAGAGTGATGTTTGAAGGAGGAAACCAGAGGTGAGAAAGTTCACCGAGCAAAAAGAAAAGGCGGAGTTGCACAAGCAACTAAAGAGCATGAGGTACAAACACCTTCAGTTTCTTTTGGATACAATTCTTCCTGTGTATGTTTGTGGGTGTGTGTGTTGGTATGAGTGTGTGTATTTGGATGTTTTTTCGTTTTTTTTCCCCCCGCTCTCGGTAAAATGCACCTGTGTGATTCGAGCCTTCCCTTTTCTTGTTGGATTCATATGAGCAAGAAAAGAAGAATTGTGAAGAGGAGCGATGAGGAGATGAGAGGCGAGCCGGAGGAATTAAGATTAAAGTTAGGAAGAGGCTTTATCTGAATGGCAAGACTGCAAAGCTGCAAAGTGCAAGAAAACTTTTCCTATCACTCTCCCAGCTAGTGTACAGGCCTGTACCCCCTGTGTATGTGAACGTATATGTGTGTGTGTGTGTTTATATAGTGCGAGTGTGTGTATTTAGGAGATAGCTTTTCCTCCCTGGTGGAGGAGGCAAAGTGTGATTGGTTGTTGGCCCTGGGGGTCTGTCCTCTCTATCTGCCTCCTCACTGGCTGCTCTGTGACCAATCAGGTGGCCGAACTTCACCTTGGCAATCAGATAGTGACACTCTCTCGGTGGGCATCAGCAGGTCATCTGGAAATACTTGTTATGTGTTATCTCCCTGTGACACACACACACACACACACACACACACACACACACACACACACACACACACACACACACACACACTGCTGATGTACACAAACCAATACAGCCTCTCTGTCTTTCTCTGCCTGTCTAGGAGATTGCTGCATATCTCATCACTTTTGAGAAACACGATGAGTGGCTGACGACATCGCCAAAAACCAGGTGAGCAGAGAGCACAAGTTAATTTCCACACACGTGCGGCGGTCTGTGTTTAACCCTGTTTCATTTTCTGCACCAGAATGTGTATTACAAACAGGGGATTTCCTGATAAGGCTTTTATGTCCCAGATACAGAACGGAGTCCCTACCGATGAGGCATTCGCCTAAGTAGGGATTTATACTTTATTAGTTAATAAAATTAAAGCAATTTAACTGCTTCAAACAATATTAGCTTTAAAATACCATGCCATAAAACACAATTTAACTCAGGCCATTCCAGACACTACAGTTTCCGTTTTCCTTAAATGGGACAACTGGATTTTGTACATCAGGAGTTTCCGCAGGTCAGTCTTATGTTATATTTGAGTCAACACATAGAGCTAAACCCGCGTCACACTCCTGCTGACGACATGTTATTGCTGAGAAACTTGTTGAGGACCTATGTCTGCCAGTGTTTGGGCAACTTTCGATATGTTCACTCAAACATTTTGTATAAGTCCTGGTAGAACAGGCACACCATGTGCAGAGACTATAGTTGTCCAGGGTTCAAGTCCATTTGCTACATGTCTTCTCTGTCTCTCTTTATCCTCTTTCCTGTCACACAACTGTTCAATACAGGCTACTAGAGCCAAAACAATCTTATAGAAAAAAGAATTAATTTTAATCTATATAGCAGCAATTCACAACACAGGTCATCTCAAAGCAGTTTACAAGGTCAATTCAATCAAATCATCCAGGTAGTTAGGTTATTCCTATTTAAGGAAACCCAGTAGATCGCATCAAGTCTTGACAAGCAGCATTCACTCCTTCTGAATGAGCTCATAGCCACAGTGGATAGTCATCTGCGATGTGTTGCTGACTTTGCAGCAATCCCTCATACTGAGCATGCATGTAGCGATGATGGAGAGAATAACTCCCCTTTAACATAAATAAACTTCCAGCTGAACCAGGCTCAGTGTGAACGGCCATCTGCCTCGACCGACTGGGGGTTAGAGAAGACAGAGCAGAGACACAAGAGCACTGATCTAGGAGTAGTTTCCATATTAGAGAGGGTAGTGTCAGACTAACTCCATAGGTAGTCGTGTCTAGGTCAGAAACACAGCTAAGCAGTTAAGCTTTGAGCCAGTTTTCTGGTCAAGAGGATGAAAGAGAGCATATACAGTCAGTTGCAGTAAAATCCCAGCCGATAGCTATGTCTACGAGAGAAACAGGATTACTCTGAGAGACAGGGCCATCTGTATCATCTATAAAATGAAGTTGTTGACAGCAGTTGCTCAGCCAATCTGCCCCCCCAGAATGTTGTCACAGCTAAACAGAACGCTACACCAGATGTAATTACTATAAAGAGAAAAAACAAAGATAGCGTAAAGTTAAACACTGAAATAAAAACAAATAATGCAAAACTGGAGAATAGGAGAATGTAGCAAAGTGATGGAAATAGGTCTTAATGTCCTCCTGCAGCATAACTATAGAGGTAGCTCAGGATAACCTAAGCCACTCTAACTATAAGCTTTATCAAAAAGGAAAGTTTTAACCCTAGTGTTAAAAGTAGACAGGGTGTCTACCAAAATTGGGAGTTGGTTCCACAGGAGAGGAGCCTGAAAACTAAAGGATCAGCCTCCCATTCTACTTTTAGAGACTCTAGGAACCACCAGCAGACCTGCAGTCTGAGAGCGAAGTGCTCTGTTAGGAACATACGGGGTAATCAGAGCTCTGATATATGATGGAGCTTGATTATTAAGGGCTTTATGTGTGAGGAGAAGTTTAAATTCTATTATTGATTTAACTGGAATGAAGGGAACCTAACATAGAAGAAATATGATCTCTCTCTCTTTACTTTTCATCAGAACTCTTGCTGCAGCATTTTGGATCAGCTGAAGGCTTTGAACAAGAAAAAAAAAAACACTTGTTAAAGTCTTATGTGGAGTATAAATATAACCAAATACCAAAGTTGTATTTAGCATACATAACAGCTTTAACAAATAAAATATACCTTTATCTACCTAAGTTTCCAGAGTTTCAATTACATCTATTGTTAACCTAGCTTTTACATCTTCAAACAGCATACATTATAAACAGTTACTGACAATAGCTTTTAACCAATCACTGAACTCCCTATTTTAACGGCAAATAATTTCTACACTAAGTACACACTACTGCATAACTAATGTCTCATTAACAAATTCTGTTTTTCTTACTAGTTTCAGATCTATCAAAAATCAATCTGTAAGGTAAATTCTCTTTGTCGGGAAGCCGTCTTTCTGCAGATTTAGAGAGCAGCAAAGAGTAACAAATTATGCAAAAAGATGGCCTCAAGATAAAGGAAGGAAGTTGCAGCAGCCAATACAGTTTCTTCCCTGTGGAAGTCATTGCAAACAGGTGAAAAATGCGTAAAATACCAAAGCAAATCGTGCCTCGCTGGCGCATAAATAGAAAAACAATAGCTATCAGGAGATGAAATCAGTAGAAGACTGACTGGTGGATAACTAACTGCCATGATCAGGACACGGATCCAACACTTGGGATCTAATCTCTGTTATAAACAAATTATATCCTGCCATTCATGTACAGAGAAACTGAATCCAGTTTTGGAGTTGCTTCAGGAGCAAATGCAAGGAAACCGCTGGGATTTGATAGTGAAATTAAAGGGAAATCAAAGAACAGGATGACATTGAGATGTGAGGTATATGTGAGAAAAAAAAGGGTTTATCAAAGACATCCTATCATTGGTTTGACAACATTACTCTGGATATGTTTTTCCACCAGAAAAAAAAAATCTCTGTGTCCGCATGATCAACAGAATATCCAGCAAAAGCTCCCGAGCTGCATGACATAGACGTTTACCCCATGTAGGAACAAATAGAACGATCCAACTGAGAATGCAAAAGATTCTCTGTTGTAACTCTCTTCTTCTTTTCTTTTGACATTTACTACTTTGTTCACTGTTGTTTGCATGTCTTAAAACGTTTCTGGATAAAACTCTGGTGTGAGAAGTAGCCTGCATCTCAATTTCCATCTGCAAACCTTGAATAGATAAATACAAAAACAAAAAAATTCACAAATCTCCATTTCAGAAAAGTAAAAAAAACAAAAAAACTTCACTTAGTAATCTTAATGTGACTAAGATGTGCAAATGCATCAAAAATAGTTTGTTTTGCAAAGTCTCTGTGTTAGAGTGCCCACGTTTGTGCTTTCCTTTCATGCCTAGAACAACTTTTTAATTCCTCTGACTTGAAAATGTCTCAAAACCATCTTTCAAGGTTCTGGTCTCCACCAACCTACTGTCAGGCAGTAGAAACTGCAGAGGATTCATACAGTATGGTTCACATCTTCACTCAGTGAGGTCATAAGGGACCCCGGAGTAAATTCTCAGCAACGATATGAGCTATGCTCTAACATTGGTTTAAGGCTCGTGAGTCATCCGGCAGGGAGAAATTAAACAACAGAGGCGGAAAAAGCTGAAAAAAAAGAGAGAGATCGTTGGTCAAGGGAAACATCTCTGCTAATCCTTTTAATAAAAAGCCAAATTACAAATCCAAATATTGTTCAAAGCACATACAAAGATTGCAATTTAATCTGACTGAGAGGGGTTTATGTTTGGATGAATAAAGAATCTGGAGCTCTACTACTGCCTTCATCCCAATAGTGAAATATGTGCGTGTGTGCGTCTGTGTGTGTGTGTGTGTGAGTGTGTGTTATAGAGAGAGAAAGAAGGGGGGATGTTATTGCTGTATAGACCTATGTCCTGCTTAGAAATGAAGAAATTGTGCATTACAGTGGTCGAGCTGCATGTATTTCACAGAACAACATATTGTAAATGTTAAGCAGTTGATATTTCAGAATGACCCAGTCTAAGTCTTGACCTTTATCCAAACTAATACGTCGTTAGGGTCTATTTGAAGAAACTGGTGTCAAATACAAAGTTTAAGAAGCTTTGTGAAGAGAAATTGGTAAAAAAAATGTATCTATGCTTATGAACAGATCTTAAGGTACACCTTTCTTGCGAAGTTGACATGAATATGTACAAATTGTGATAAATTGTCGCTGTGGTGGAGTCATCTGCTATAATTTAGTTCCAGTTTGAAGTGGCATTATAACAGAAGCCTCTTTTTCACGCTGGCTAGACAACATGTCGGCCCAAATTCTTGCAGTAGATGGAGGTTTACTTGACTTAAAGGACTGCGCTGTTTTATACCTCACTGCAGAAATGCACACAAGAAACAGAAGGTTCTAAGAAGACAACTTGCTGGAAAACCCACTTGAGAAACCACACCATACGCATGGCTTGCAATACAGTTTTCAAGTGGTGGACATGACAACAGACTGCAGTTTTATTCAAGAAAGGACCATGCAAATATATATATATATATATATATATATATATATATATATATATATATATATATATATATATATATATATATATATATATATATATATATACAAAGAAAGGGAGAGAGCATCCTTTCAGCTGCTCCCTTATTCAGGGGTCGCCACTTGAAGTCATTACAGCTTGCGCACCGTCTTGGCAGAGTTTTTAAGCTGGATGCCCCTTTGTGACGCCACCAGGTTTTGAACCCGGGTCTCCCCGAATCAAACGAATGAGGACTAGAGGACGACTGAGAGGCATTACAGAAAAAGCTTTCAAGCCACACGATGCAAAATCTGTATCAGTCATTCAGTCAATGAATCATCGTAGTTTAATCTCAGTGAGTAAGTGCCTGTGTTTGATTAAAACATTAGTAATGTACGTCAACTGTCTCCTGCCTCCGTCCTGCTAACGGCCCACTCCACATGTAGAGAACACTCCAGAACATGAGCGGACTGTAAAGCTCCTAGTCAGCTGGAAATGGAGTATTAATGAATGTAAATGTATTAGGATAAGTGATGTATAATTCAGGCATAGGAGGGTGAGAGGGAGATTTTAAAGGGAGGAGCAGCATGTGTATAAAAGATGGGACGTGAACAGGGATTCACGTGCCAGGACTGAATATTCATTGATCTGAGGGGACCATGAGTGGTGCTTTTCCTAGAATGGAGAGCCAAAAAGGAGAACTGCAAGAAAGCCGAGACAGAATAAAAGACTCGGGGCGGGGGGGGAAGAGGGCAAGCTGAATTATTGATGAATCACCTTATTGACATTTACTTTAGTTAATACAGATGTACTGTAGGTATATACTGTGAAAAAAGGGGGGAAAAAATGAAAGAGCTGGAACAAAAGAGCGACAGCTAAGAAGAAAAAAGTAAAGTGAGGCAAGTGAATCGGTCACCTTGTGCCCTCATTTCTGATTACTGACACTGTTGAAAGACTGAGGTGATATCTGTGCGCTCTTATTGTGTCAGCCTAAGGACTCCTGTCAGGAGCAGCCGGAGGCCACCGGCACGGTTTATGTTGTGGATGGATTTCTCATTGATTGGCTGTGCTGCCATGCAGCCTCAGCCTCCCAGCAGCTGCAGCAGCAGCAGCAGCAGTCATATTGGTGTTATTGAGCAGCAGTTAGATATAATCCCATTTACACATGACACGAGGCGCGATTAGAACAGATTACACCTAATCCCATCAGATGGAAAGGAGCTCAGCTCACGGAGCCACTGACATTTACATGACTGCATTTTTTTATTTATTTATTTTTTTCGCAGGGCTTAGGAGGGGACAACGTAAAGATTACAATCAATGACCTTGATTTCTCCCGTCACTGAACTGTTTCATCTGTTCAAAGTTGCGAGAGTTACCTTCTCCTTTTTATGCGCTCGTCCTTCTCTCCTCCCTTACCGGACTCGCTCACACACCCACTCTGCCTCTTCATCTTGCTGTCGTTTTTTTTTTCTTTTCTTTTCTTTTTTTTTTTTTTCTCCCCACCATCTCCTCCCCCTTTCCTTCCCTGTTTTTGCTCTGCTACACCGTGGAACGGCTGAAAAGCTTTTTATATCCCACACATCACAGCCTAGTTACAATCAATAGCATTTATGTCTGCCTGAATCACAAGGTTCGCGAGGTGCACGCTTGGGCAACCGTCCCTGCGCGCGCTCCCACGTCGACATGTGAAACGTGCACGCGTCTGCCGCCCACACACAAACATGCGTTTGATCTCATCCATCTTCTCCGTAACATAATTAGAATCAGCAGCTCTCAGATGATTCACGCTGCTCGAGACAGAGACTATACTTGGCTTTGATCGGAGGGTGGGGGTCTCCACTCCACTAAGAAACTGGCAGGCTCGCCCCAAAACAGAACAGATTTAAGGTGTCAGAGAAAATCAGCTCACAGTAAATTCAATTTCGCTACACGCGGCCTTCTGAGTACGCCGCTATCATCTCAGTCCATATAGATGTGTCGACATGAAATTCAGAGAGGAGAGGAGAAAGGAAAGGCTGGGGTAGCACCGGGAGGAACAGACGAGATGAGAAGAACCGGAGACGAGAACTGGGGGACCGTAGGAGTAGGGGAAAAAAAATTAAACGAGGAGATGCGATAAGAGGGATGAGGACTAGAGGCTGATTGAGAAGCGAAGCACCGAGAGGGGATGGAGGAAATGTGCATCTTCTCGGGCGACTGCCTTAGAGCGGGCATTTCTGACTTTGTACTTGCAAACAATTTTAACTTTTGCACATTTGTCGGACATTATTGCGAAGAGGATGGAAAAGGATAGATGTTTTTTTTTTCGAATCATTTTGCAAACAGAATCATATGGGTTTGCATTTGCATCCTTGTCAGAGAACATTGGCGATGAGGACCAAGGAGAGCAGCAGCAATAAAGCTGTGGAGAGGTTTAACGCAGGGTTAGGTAATAAAACAAGACCCCAAGCTCTGAGCACCTTGCAGAGCACTGTTCAGTCCATCATGTGAAAATGCAAAGGGTATGGCACAACTGCAAACCTACCAAGACGAGGCTGTCCGTCTAAACTGACCAGGCCAGGCAAGCAGGGCATTAATCAGAGAGCAGCCGAGGGGTCGCGGTAACTCTGGAGGAGCTGCAGTGTAGGAATAGTTGGGGCAGCTACTGCTGGTGTCCCACAAATCTTGGTATTCACAAAAGAATGGCAGGAAGAAAGTCACAATTGACAGAAAACCATCAGAGGTCTCATTTAAAGTTTGCCACAAGCCATGTGGAAGAAGGTGTCTTGGTCAAATCACACCAAAACTGAGCTTGTTGGCCTACATGCAAAGAGCTATGTAAGGTAGAAAAACAAAGGCACTCGTAAACCTAAACAGATTATCCCCATTGTTACCCATTTTGGTGGCATCATCATTCACTGGGATGGATTTCCTTTACCAGTGAAAAGAATGCCGGTCAGATATAATGAGAAGATGGAGATTTCTTGGAGATAATTTTCTAAAGCATTAAGACTGGGATAGAGAGTTTCACCTTCTTGCAATACAAAGCCCCTGATCGTACAGAGCTACAATGCAAAGGTGTAGATCAAAGCATCTTCTATTTGTTTCAACGGTAAAAGACAAAGTTCAGACCTGTATCAATTAAGGATCGTGGCAAGAGCAAAAAAAGGATGTTTACAGACGCTCTCCAACCAATCTGATTATGCTTGAACTATTTTGCAAAGGAGAAATTAGCAGACGGGCTGCACAGTGGCGCAGTGGAAAGTGCTGTTTCCATGCAGCAAGAAGGTTCTGGGTTCAAATCCAATCCTGGCCCTTTCTGCATGGAGTTTGCATGTTCTCCCTGTGCATGCGTGGGTTCTCTCTGGGTACTCCAGCTTCCTCCTACAGTTCAAAAACATGACTGTTAGATTAATTGGCCTCTCTAAATTCTCCTTAGGTTTGAGAATGGTTGTTAGTCCCGTTTGTCTCTGTGTTGCCCTGCGATAGACTGCCGACCTGTCCAGGGTGTACCTCGCCTCTCGTCCATTGACAGCTGAAGATAGGCACCAGCAACCCTACAAGGGATAGACGTGATAGAAGATGGATAGAAGGAAATTAACAGACAATTCAGTCTCACAGATATAGCTGCACAGGAAGTGTTGTTGATGCATGCAACTATTTTATGTCTTGTTTTGTGTTGTGTGTGAATCTGTGTGAATTCTGAGCCAGCGCCTCACCAAAATTCCGTTATGGTGGCTTAATGACAATAAAGATTCTTGATGTGTTACTTTGTGTAGTGGTAAAGTATAAAAATGAAAAATCCCTCTCTAGCTGTGCCAAGTGTGTAGAGAACAGCCTTGGAGCTGTAATTGCAGAGTAATATTGACTCTGTGTGGCTAATTACAAAGGCATGCAACACCTCAGATTATTTTATTTGTAAAAAAAAAAAAAAAAAAAAACTTTACAAAATTTTGTGTTATTTTCCTTCAGCTTCACGATTATGCGCCGCTTTGTGTTGGTCTATTTCATAAAGCCCCATTAAAATAATACATTATATATATAACATTGTATTAAAGTTGTGGTGGGGACAAATTGTGCAGGCTTTTGTGGGGTATAATTGCTTTTGTAAGGCACTGTATGTTAGTTTATTGATTGTTAACTAGTCTGTTCTCTCCTCCTGGTGTCACAAGATAAGGCAGAGAAGCAGTTCTGCACACACACAGACACACAGATGCATGCACGCACACACACACACACACACACACACACACACACACACACACACACACACACACACACACACACACACCTATCCCTAATGTTTTAAAAAGTAATGATTGATCGCCGAGCAGCAGGTTTGACATTGAGCCGCGAAGAAGACACAGCAGCAGGACCTGCTACGTCTGATATCCTATTATACCTCTGCCTTTGTTCATGTATGACTCCTGGTGTGTGTCTTTGTGACTGTGTGTGTTCATCCCACCAGGTGTGTATAGAAAGGGAGCTTAGAGGCCAATGTTCTTGCTGTGCCAGTAAATCACCCTACTAAAATATTAACATGTTGGAGCACAGGGCTATTTATGTGAGGGTGGAGGGTGGGCACGTGGAACTCGCCCAAGAGTAGCGCTGACGTCAATGTGCAAAACGCTGTGTGAAGAATGCAGAGAAATGATGACAGTTTCTTTATCCTGTCCAACTGCAGGCCTCAGAATGGCTCTATGATCCTCTACAACCGTAAAAAGGTGAAGTACAGGAAAGATGGCTACTGCTGGAAGAAGAGGAAAGATGGGAAGACCACCCGAGAGGATCATATGAAGCTTAAGGTCCAGGGGGTAGAGGTAAGAGGCTGCGATGCAAAAACAAGTCGATGACAGCGCTCGCTGCTTGGCTGTCAACCTTGTCCCGAACTTAACTCCTCTCGATTCAGAGGAGACACATTACATGCAACACAGATGAACACACAATATCGCCCGCTGCTTAGTCTACGGACCAATTTGTGGCCTGAAAGTGAGTGGTGCCCCTCTTTCTTTCTCCCCCCCATCCCAACTCCTCCCAGCCCCGGTCCCTGTCTCACTCCCTCTCTCTTTCTGAAGGATAAGAGTGTGTTTGGCCTCAGGCCAGGAATGATGTCAATGCCTCCTTCAGCAGAACAGAGAGGGGTATCGATCCAGTCTCAAGGCAGCGTCTATGCATGTGTGTGTGTGTGAGTGTGTGTGTGTGTGAGTGTGTGTGTTTGAGTCACATCAGCCAGCTCAGAAATTGATTATTCAGCAGGAATGTGCCAGGAGGTGAGAGGAGTGAGCATGCATGTGTCAGAAACAGAAAGAATGAGGTGGAGAGGAGAACAACGGAGAAACTTTGATGAGGCGTACGGATGTTTACAGGGGACTCAGTGGTTTTTGCATCGAGCGTGAGCAGGAACCAGCCTTAAAAAGAGCTGTCGAGAAAAGCCGAGATCAAATATGTCGCAATTACTTACGTTCTTGACACTCCTTTTTTTTTTTTTTTTGCATTTGCATTTGCATTTCTGTGCACATGAACATCCGCAAACAAACATGCACATACAGAACAGAGTTTCTCTCCCTGGTAGTTGGTCAGTAATTGTTTGTGTCACTCCTTCCCAGAACCCCTGAAGCGAGCCAGTAAGCAGCGTGTAGAGCAGGGTATGGGAATGAAGGAACGAGCAGAGCGGCGAGATGAGCAGAGGGAAAGAATAAGAAGGATGGGGAGAGGCAGGAAGCATTAGAGAAAAACATAACCCTGGATGGAGAGCCTCCTCATATCGAATGGAAATATATGGAAATGCACTTTGCCTTTGGCAAAACACACTTTAGATAGAGAGCTGGCTACTTCTGAGAAGGGAAAAATGGCAACAAAACATGAGTGTGTACGAGCGTGAATGAGAAAGAAAACAAAACTAGCTTGAAGTGTAAATTACATACTGCCTGATTGAAAGTATTTACATTTGCCGCAATTTTGTCTTTAATAGGAGCCACTTCATACGTTCGCCTGAATGCTTGGATGTGGGTGTCTTGATTTTTGCTCACGATGGGGTGGTAATGACCTTGATGGAAGGCTTTTCTGCTTTCACTTCCTCCTTCATCTGTTAAACATTACAACTCTTCTTTTCACCAAGGCCAGGTGTTAGACGTTAATAAATCTTTTAGAGCTGACAAAAAAAATAAAAAGTTCAACAAATTGGCAAAAATTCAGAAGATACAAATCTTTATATGACCTTTGATTTGGCTCTTCATCCTACCCTTGGAGTCCCATATCAAATCAGAGTGTTAAATGTTTTGTTATGAAGGTATGGATCAGTGTGCTAACATTTGTCCAAAAAACATTTTCTTCCAGCTCGCAAAGTATTGAAGCAGTTCATACTCGACTCAATATTTTATGCCACGTTAAATATTACAGATAACTCCCAAAGTTGTGCAAGGCTGTACATCCATTATTGTTATCACATACAGACAGATCTCAATAACTTAGAATATCAACAAAAAGTTGGTTTATTTCTTATCTTATCTTATTTTAAAGGTTGTCTCTATGATCAGAGCTTACCTGAACCCACGATTTAGTATCTCAGAAGGTTCGAGCATTGGATTAGACTAATTATAAAACTAGTTTACAGATATGTACAAAAATGCCAGCCTATTGGAAAGTATATTTTTGTACTTTGCTCAACACTTTGTCAGGTCTCCCTTTGCATTAATCTCTGCCCATCTGCATTGTTGGCTCTATTGTCTCTCGTCTTCGTCTTCACAATGCTCCATATATCCCCTAGATCAGACCAGTTTGCTGATTAACCCAGTCCAGTGATACCTGGTCCATTGAAGCAGGTATTGGTACTTTTGGCAGTGTGGGCTGGTACCACATTGCATCTCCGTGAAACCATTCAGCAGACAATTGTGCAACTGTGCCGTCTTTAGACTTAGTAAAACACAATAATAAAGTTCACAAGAATAAGACAGTTGCAGCTCATGTCCTGGGCGCATCTGTACGTGGTTGCTCTTAAAGCTCTGACTTTGGACGAGGTCCACAGCTTGTCAATCACTCCCAAGTCCTAAATGAGCTTTGCATCACAGTCTTCTCGTTACTTGTGCGCTTTTGCTATCACACTTTTTCCTTCCACTCAACTTTCCATTAATATGCTTGCATTCTTTAGCAACAACCTTTTGTAACTTCTCATCCTTGTGGCCGGTGTCACTGACTCTGCTTGACAAGTCAGCAGTAGTGGAGAATCTGGCTTGAGGAAAGTAGGAAACCTGACTGGTTTTCTTTCATCTTGTTCACTCAACCAGGAGATTTTAGTCCCTGTATATGCTGTGGGGCTGGAAATGCGAATGGTTGAAACTAATCTCTGGACCGACTTTTTACTTTCTGAACCTGGATTCCCCACCTCTGCAAGTCAGCAGTCTTCCCCCTGATTTTGTAACATGGCTATATCATAACATGTCTATATTAAAGATACTATTTCCTTATTGGTCTTTCTGAGAAGTTGAATCGTGGAATTTCCTTAGCTGGAAGCACCAATAGTCAAAATTAACAGGAATTTATATTTTAAATACACCAATTTCTGGGTAATGAATCAATGTGATATATTATTATGTTACTGAAATGTATAAAATTTTGAGCCATATTCTAATTTACCAGGTTTCACTTGTATTTGGTCATCTTTCCGCACAGTTGTGTCATAATACAAGCATATTTGGTTTGCTCTGTTCTTTCTTACATTCTCCTCATAGTCCCCCATACTATTACTAACAACATATAAACTTCAAGAAAAAAATATCTTTTTAAAATCTAAATGTCCTGTTTTGCAAAGGCTGTGAGTTTCGCTGATTCTTCTGCTGTTATTGACCTCGTCAGATTGCTGGTATTTTAGAAAAGACATTAGGGAAAAAACACATACAGCATGTTTGCAATTTACTTTCTGCACCACAATCAATACAATCTAAGTGGGTATAACCTAAGTTGTCCACTCCTGTTCTCTCCTTCCCTCTCCTCTCCTTCTCCGCTCCCTTTTTCGCAATTTTTCTTTGTCCGGCTTCCTCCCCTTTTCTCGTCTTGTTCACCATTGCAATCGCCTCTCCTCTGCTGTCCTATCCTATCCTCTCTCCAGTGTCTGTATGGCTGCTACGTCCACTCCTCCATCATCCCCACCTTCCATCGTAGATGCTATTGGCTGCTGCAGGTAAGCTCTCCGCCCTTTTCCCACTATGCCCCGCTCACACATAAAGTGCCGGCCAGACGTTTACGTGCCACATCTTGACTGGGAATGCTACATTAGTTTTGGGCTTTTCTTGATACATTTGAATTGTTCTTTTTTCAGGGTGGAATGATGATACCACATATATCTTTTAAGAATAGATGAATACAGGAATTGGGTGGAAAGAAAACTAAACTTGTTGAGGGTTCACACACGCTCAAAATTATACATAAACACCATAAACTCCAACATATACATACATACGCACTAATGGTTGATTAAATTTCCACCCGCACCTCAACACACACGTTTTTGTAACGACTGACAAGCTTCTGGCCTAATTCTGGCCGGATATTGTTTTCTGACCACTCTTCTTGGTAGAATTGATAGAGTTCATTTTAGTTGGCTGACTTCCAGGAATGAATCTGGGATTTAAGTAGAGTCCATAAATTTTAAGTATCATTGAGCTCAGGGCTTTCCAGAAGCCGAATCATCTAATCCAATAGCAGCCGCGGTGTGTGTTCGGGATCATTTTCCTGTTGGAACACCCAGAGGCGGTCTTTGATATGGACAACATGAGCAGTTGCCCAGGGTGATGTTAGAAAGCAGCACATGAGCACCACATAAAAAAAAGATAACTATAAAGAGCCTTATTTCTCTCAGATGCAGCCAGAATTGGTTTTGTATTGGATTATCGATGCAAACAAGCATGGATCATGGACACACACTCCAGTGGAGGTGCTCACCCAGGGTGTTATTCAAGCACAAACCACCACTATAACCATCCAAACGGTTTCCCTTGGTGGAAACGAAATTGGTTAATGTATTCGATATCAACCCAGGAAACAGCAAGGCTTAAGCCGTCCATGAGCTAAATGCAAGCCTGTGAAAGATGCAAAAAAAAAATTAAAATCACCAAAATCAAGATGCCTCCCCTGCAATTTTCAGTTTCCTGCATGGACAAGCCAGAAGTCCTCTGGAGAGAAGTTGTATGGTCAGGCAAAGATTAAGATATCGATTCGAAATAAGCATATTCTGAGCTTTTCAAGCCTCAGAACACCGTACCGACTGTCACTCAAGTGGGTGGCCGTATCATTTTGTAGGTTTGCTTTGCTACCAGTGGTAATGATGCACGGCAACAAGTGGATGGAATGATAACAAACTCCCAATTCTTCAGGTTCACCTGAGCTCAACAATGTCCAAAATCAGTCTTCCAGGACTGGTGACCTGCATGTGTTGCCCTGATTCAGCACACCTGAGTCAAATGAAGGTTTCATTATCAAGCCGCTTACATACCAAGGTGACAGACTGGGGAAGAAATTCAACCATTTGAATCAACTTGGTTGGAGCAAGGACACATCCAAACACCAGCCCCTTAAGGCCTGGAGCAGGACACCCCTGCCATTAGCTCAACGGTGGAAAGGTGGAAACATTTGGGTCTTCTAACAGCACAAGGATCTCAAACCTGGTTTTAGAAAGGATAAAGAGTGCTAGCCTTTGCCCTGACCTCAACTATACCCAGAAATTGCGAACCATGCTAAGAAGCCAAGTCTGTGCCCAGAAACCAACCATTATACAGCAAATTTGTTATATCGAAGCAGAAAAGTAGAGTGGTCAAATATCTGGCCATAATTATGGCAGAGGTGCAGCTAGGAGTTTGCTAATGTTAATGGGGGCGTATGTGTGTGTCTTTGAGCTTGTGTATATTATATAACTTTGACGCAGTTTGAATCAGAGAAAATTCACAACTAATTCAAACTTTTGCCCACAATTCATTGCAGTATTTGCTGTGTAATCAAGCTACCCTGTAAAAAGGGTGGTTGAATTAAATAATTGAAAGCCTGGAATCAACGTGAGATTGTATGTAAACTTCTGACCGGCACGGTATGAACGCAGGCAAAACTCTGATTGACTTCATAAAGCGTTGATACACGCAATGAACATTATTTTTAAAACTATTTTAGGTTTTATTTTACAAAGTAGAACACAAGCTTTCACTTGTTAGATCATCAAACAGGTGAAACTGAGGTAAACTATAAACCAGCAATAAAAGTCCTCCCCTTCCAAATTAATGAGGCAGACTCAGGCTGCTGAAAATAATACTCCAGGACTGGGCTGATAGTAAAAATTTATGTTGTTTGGCTTACTGGTGTCCTACCTACACATATAGACCACTGTGGAATACACTGCTCATCTAGGTCTCGAGAAAATGTCACAGCGGGTGCAGGACGGTAAAAATAATTTTAACAGGAGCTGACTGTAACTTCCTGAGAACAGCGTGTTATCTAAGCCCGACTCTCAATGCTCGCATCAGGGACTCAGGCGCTGCTCTCTGTGCGGTCCTTTCTAAGAAAATGTCCTGGAGCTACGAAATACGCACACAACATGCCTTCTGCCTCCAACACACAGACTAACAAACACATAGACAGGTGTCTGTTGTGTATAAAAGCGCGCTGCTTTTCATAAAGATGTTGGACTCACTCTGCTGCTCATGAGAGCGGCAACAGAGAGCAGCTGTTGTGTGCACGTTCTCTCTCCTTCCCTCTCTCTCTCTCTCTCTCTCTCTCTCTCTCTCTCTCTCTCTCTCTCTCTCTCTCTCTCTCTCACAGGCACACACACAAACACACACAGCGACTGGTCCTTTGCTCTGTTCGTGCAAGAAACAGCCACCCGGACCTCATCATCTTCACACGCCACGTTACATGATTGACTTTTGGACACGTCTGGTTGCGTTTAATCTTCATTTCGCAGTTAATTTCAAATAACATATTGAATGCCCTAAGATATTTAAAAAAAATATGGGCATGCATACACATTTATGTAGTTATCATCATTCTGGAACTGTTTTCACACAAAGTCCACAAGGAAATGCGAGCTAGCTCTGTAAATTGAAATATTATATGCCCCGGCCCACTATATGTTTTTTTCTTTTTTTTTTCAGCAGGCCCCACTAGTTGGAATCTTGCAATCTTGAAAACGGGAAGGGAAATTTGACTTGCTTTATCTGTAATGTGCCATTTTCTGCTCTTTGCACAGATATCCGAACACATCGGCGAACATGATTATAAATCAGTCCGTGAACAGTGTTGCACCGCAGAGTAGCAGCCCAGTGGGCTACCCCTCTTTTGGAGAGAGAAGTGTTCCACCTCAGCAGGTCCAACCCCTAACCTGACTCTGTCTACTGAATCTTTCATCATGAAAAAAAAAAAAAAAGTCTCCCTCTCTCTCGGGCTCTCGCTCTGTCTCATAGACACGCACGCACTCGCGCACGTGAACGAACTTGTTGAATCATTCATAGGGTAGAAATTCCATAGGTCTGTCGGTGACCTGCAGTATAGTGAGAACTGCTCTCCCTCTGTTTCTCTTGTTCTCTCATTCCATATATATCCTGTATCGCGCTCACATACACACAAACACGCGTGTAGACACTGCAGCCTTAGAGAGAGAGAGAGAGAGAGTGATGAGTGGGCTCAATCTGTTAAATCTTTAATGGGCAGGTGAGAGAATCTTATCTGACACGCTACGTCTGACCTCCTCCCTGTCCTCTACTTTCTCTTTCACTTTCCCTCCCAGTTTACCTCCTCTCCTGCCCTTCTTTCCCTCTGTGAATAGATTCTTTTATTCCTGCCCTCTGTTGCTTTAAAAAACCCATCACTGAATGAATGAATGAATGAATGAATGAATGAATGGACGTCATTTTAAAAATAACACAGCGTGTGCCTGTTGATGTTTGTGTGCTTCAGAACCCGGACATCGTGCTGGTGCACTACCTGAATGTGCCGGCAGTGGATGACAGCGGGAAGCCGTGCGGTCCGGTCCTCTGCTCCATCAACACGGACAGGAAAGAGTGGGCCAAGTGGAGCAAAGAGGAGCTCATCGGGCAACTCAAACCTATGTGTGAGTTTCTTTAGCTTGAGCATAAACCCTGACATTCCCCCCGCTCACTCACCTGGGAAAAACTGGTCCCCTTGGGTCCAAGGATAAAAAGAGTCAGGGCCAAGGTCCAGTTGCAGTTCTTCTGTGCAGCTGTTTGAGTGTCCAACATTACATTACTAATTTAGTTTTAATCGCAAATGTCATCATAAAGGCTGATGCCAGTATATCCTGTTGTCCAGTGCGTTTAAATCATCTATACTCATATTAGTAGTGCTTTACATTTTGTCTCATAATGACTTCAAACTTCAATGGATTTACATGTATTTTATGTAATAGACCAAGGCAAAGCAGTGCATTATTGTGATGTAGAAGGAGAAATTATTTGTGGTTTTTGACATTTTCATACAAATAAAGGTTTAAAAAGATTGAAGTCTTTAGGGTTCAGCACCACTGCGTCTCTGTTTTGCAGAACATCCTTTTGCAGGAACCACAGCTGCAAAACATCTGCCGTACGTCAGTCCCAGCTTTGCACATTCCTTTTTGCAGAGAACATCAGTTTTCAATTCTTGTCACAGATATGTATGGGGTGGGCTATTCTAACACATACATATTGGTTGAACCATTCTTCTGTAACTCTGGCTGTATGTTCAGGATTGTTGTTTTGCTGGAAAACAAATCTACACTTAAGTCTCAAGTCTTACAGCCTCTAACAGGTTTCCTTTCAGTATTGTAATCCACTTAGCCCCATCCATACTCCTCCCCTAAACTCTGACCAGTTTCCTGTGTCTGCTGAAGAAAAACATCCCCACATCATGATGCTGCCACCATTCTGTTCTCTAATTAGGTCTCCTTTGAGGCAATTGTACTCTATTTTATTCAGGGGTATCAGATTGCAAGGGCTGGATACATATGCATGCCACCCTCTTCATATTTTTATTTGTTAAAAACGTTTTTAAACCTTGACTCATTTTCTTTGCCTTTCGCAACTGAACTACTTTGTGCAAGTGTATCACATAAAAGCCCAATAAAACACATTGAAACTTGAAGTTCTATGTAAGAACATGTAAACGGGGTGGGAATACATTGCCAATACACTTTTATAATCTTCTCTTAAAACTGTCAAGATATCTACAAAACTGAAAACAACTCCATTTCAATGTTTTTTCCTTCATTTCAAAGTTGGTAAATATTTCAATAAAGTATACTTTATACTAATATAACGATAAAGTATACTACATACACATACACTATATGTAAACTGAAGACATCTTTTTAAGTAATACTTTCCAGAGATTTGCCAAACATCTATATATTAAATTACCTTCCACAAATAAATAAATTTGATTTCATTTTAAGCTTAATTAATGCTTCACTATTTCATTTAACATGGTTTATATTATATTATATTATATTATATTATATTATATTATATTATATTATATTATATTATATTATATTATATTATATTATATTATATTATATTAGATTAGATTAGATTAGATTGTATTAGATTAGATTATGTCTAACATGAAGGTTCAAAAAAGACAAAATGAGCAGAGAGTACGGTTTCCAGATTTGATCGAGAACCAAGCACTGGTGGGTATTGTGTAATGCTGGCAGGTTAACTCAGGAACGACTCCTAGATGGCCTCAGAGGAGCTCCAATCTTGTATGTGTGGGAGGTCCCAGCCAGCGGGAATGAAATGCCATGGAATAGACGAGACAGTGCTGGTGAGCAGGATCTTACTTAACTGCATAGTGGCTGTGGTGGTAGACTGATAGATCATTACGGTAAACCCTCCACCCCGACCCCAGGTTCCGGCTCCTGACGGACATCCAGGTTGGTCAAGTGTGGTTTGACCCAGGACACATGGAAGTTAGGGTTGATGCCAAGGTTCTTGGATAGCTGCAGTCAGATAGCCACTGGGATCACTGCCTTGGACATGATTGAAATATAGTTATTTGATCCTATAGAGGACATCTGATTTGATATTCTTGGTGCCTCGTCTGTAAGATAACAGGAATTTAAAGGGAGAAAAGAATAATGTCCATCTGGCCGAACATGGATTTAATCTTTCTGCAGACTTGATAAAGCATTATAAAGCGTTGTGGGCTTGGTCATTCCAGAGGAATTTGGATTTTGAGGATAAATATAAAACTTACCAAAGACAAGAAACCAATGTAGCTGTTTTCCATCCGGAAGTTTGCCAGTTAGCGACCACTGAAACCTTCTTCTCTACCATTATTTCATTGAGACCTTGGTAATCAATACATGGACTTAGGTGACATCCTTCTTTGCCTACAGAAAAGAAATCCTCACCTGATAGTGATGATAAAGGGTGAATAATGCCAGGTCTGAGTTCTTCATCAATAAGTTTTTGCTTGGAAATTCTCTCAGGAACAGACAAGGAGAAAAGATGCCCTGTAGGGGGGAGAGTATCAGGCACGAGATCTGTGGTGCAATCATGGGGTCTGTGAGGAGTGTAAAGAGGTGGCTTTGTCTTTATGAAGGATCTCTTCAGGTCATTGTGTTCCTCGGGAACCTTGGAACAATCAGGGTTGGTACTTTAGGTCTGTTCTGAGCTAGAGAAGGGAAGAGAAGCGTCACAGATGTAAGGGGACAAAAAAAAAATAATCAAAATCTCTCTTTTGCACCAATCTATATTTGGATTGTGGGATTTTCCAGGATGAATTGAAGTTTAGGTGAGTGAATGAGTAGAAAACTGATGTTATGTACATGGTTACCTCTGAGTCTCAAAAGCACCAGTCCAGTTTTCTGAATTGTGTGACCATCTATTGTTAGAAACTGTGAATTTCAACATGGGCAGCAGATAAACTTCAAGACCCTTAGCTAACTTGTAGACAAATACTCTGTGTCAGCTCAAGAATAAATCAACACAGAACGTTTGGGGGCCTGTCGCTGTGTCTCCATGGCGCAGAAATAAGTGAAGAGGATTTAGCTGGTAGGGAGTGAGACCATAGGCTCCTACTGAATCTGGTCTTTTTAGCATACACCTCTGAACCACATGATTTGTAGCTCCACAATAAAAAAAACACAGGTTGAGACGTTTACATCTTTGTCGATGATAGCTTGCACTGATCAAGCAGGCTTTTACGGCTCTCCGACATGACGGCTTCTACCTCAGATCTGTAAAAGGTGGTTTGACGTTCCCCAGTTTCTCCCTTTTACACTCATTCAACCTGAGATTGATATGGGTAGCCAAATCCTCCAGTTCCTCTAGTGTAGTAGGAACGTCTCGCAGCGATCTCATCCTTTATTTTATTATCATTCGATCGCTTGTTCCCTGCTATGGTGTGGAAGTCCACAATGTAGACTGTGACTCTCCTGTTGCCTAACGTTAAGGACAAAGGTGTGATTTCTCTAGAAAAGGCTCTGAAGGACTGACAGATCTCAGAGTCTCTAGCCAGCTCTGCAATTCCCCGTAGTTTAACTCAATCAGATACCAAAGAAATGATATAACCTACCTTGGACCTCTCAGTGGGAAAAGAGGTTAGAGCTCAAAACGTATTTCACACTGGGTTAAAGGTGGAACTAGGCGTGGCCCATCAACTGCAACTAGGGGTTCGGTTCGTGAGCGAATAGGGGCCACAGAGAAAATTAGCAAATCAGGTTGTTCTATTGCCCAGTTATTAAAAAAAATCCACACCACACTTCCATTATTCTGCTTTTGGTAGGTCCATAATGCAATAATCTGACTTAAAGAAACAGAAAAGACAACCAAACAGAGAATATGGTTAACAGACCTTGACACCCAAACAATGCTTGGCATTCTGAAACGCTGGCATTTAACTCAGGAATGCCTCCTAGATGTTGTCATACGAGCTCCAATGATACGTAGGAGGTTCCAGCCAGTGGGAGGAACAGGGAACCCCCCCAGGGGGTGCTCGTCTGGCAGGCAAGGAGATTCCTTAATGGCGCAAAAATGACATGTCCAGGTTCAATACACAGAAAAACTATACCCAATCCAGATAAGCAGAGCTTGATCAGGGGACAGGCAAAAGTCGGTTTCAATGAGGCAGATGGCAGAATATTCCAGAGCGATTAGGTCAAGAGTCAAAAACCAGGAAGTTAGATCAAGCATGGAATCCAAAAAGGGGAAAGATGAGAGGCAAATATCAAATTGACAAAACCGAGGTCAGGAACAGGAGCTTGTGCACAGACATTGAAGGAAGCTGGGTGTATTTACTCAAACAAAGCTTTTGATAATCTGGTGGAGACTCACTGGCTGAACGGAGCTTTCATGGGTGATGGAACAGATGCAGGCTGTGGAATAAAAGAGACGGCGCCGGTGAGCAGAATCTCACTTGATTGCATAGTGGCTGTGGCTGAGAGGTTATACAGGGTGGCAGACTAATGGATATCAATATAATTATATCAGATTATAGTAGACATCCATGTTTTAGATATAGTCTGTCTATTTTAGATATTGTCTTTCTATTTTGGATATTGTCTGTCTATTGTTTTTATTTAGTTTATGTATAGTCTTTACCTTAGCTTTTCCATGTTTTCTTGGTTATAAAAGAAATTAATTTGGTCAGAAAATATTATGAGGAGCCTTTTAGCCTGAAAATCTTTAAAAATGTGTCATCAGAGTTAGAACAAGCAGTATAGAGGACAATATAGAGGACCTGTGGAGAACATGGTTTAACCATTGTGGAAAATAATCTCAATAGGAATTTAGTTCAACTAAGCTTTTTTTATTCACATATGATGATTCATTTTTACATTTATTCACATTTTTGCAGGTTTGAAAACAACACACTACTGAAAAGGAATAGAGTGACAATAGATTCTTTATTTTGGGGGAAATCTCAGCTGTTTCGGTTAAAGCATGCTCTATGTCAGGCTGAAGCCTTACAGTTGCTTTTATTCGTGGTGATATATGTGCAGAGGAGTCTCAAACTGTATGAGATTGAGTCAAGTGTCAAAGCAGGAGAAGAGTACTCAGGGACACATTGTTAAAGTAAGTACATTGTTGTTAATCAGCAGATAGTAAAATGTGCATTAACCCGTTTGCATAAATGTGAAAAATAAAGTAAAATGTAATTTTCTTCCTTGGGTGATAATTTAGAAAAAAATACACAAAGTTATGGAGAGCAATGCAAATACTTCTATTACAAGATAATGTATCTTTATACACTGCATTGCCAAAGGTTCTGGGTTGCCCATTCAAATTACATATTTCAAGTGTTCCAACTCCAGTAGGTCTATGTCCACAGGTGTATAAAATCTGGCATAGTACTGCTTCTGCAGATATTGTGAAACAAAGGATTGCTCACAGGAGTTCAGTGAATTCTAAGTGGTAATGTGATAGGACGTCTAGTTGGGAAACTTCCCTTCCCTACAGTTTCAGCACATCAATTGCGGAACACAGGTATTTAGTTGACTAAACTGTGTTAAGTATAAAATTTGGTGTAGAGGGGATTAAGGTTTGTGGCAGTATTTCAGTAGTGCTTGGCTCCATACTTCCAATGAAAGGAAATCTTAATCTTTCCGTATAGCAGGGCATTTTGGAAAATGTCATGCTTCCAGCTTTGTGGGAAAGGTTTGCTGCAACAAAGCTGTTGACCTCTACGCAAAGCAGGGTTTATAAAGAAATGAATGAGCAAGTTTGGTGTAGAAGAACTTTCCAGGAATCCTGACCTCCACCCAATAGAGCAGCTTTGGATGAATTAGAGCAGAGCTACGCCTTCTTGTCCAACATCAATGTCTAACTTCAGAAATGCTCTCCTGGGAAAAACGGTCAAACTTTCCCATATACGCACTCCTAACCTTGTGGAAAGCCTTCTGAAAAGAGTTGAGACTGTTATAGCTGCGAAGGGTGGGACCGCATCATATATTAAACCTCATGGATTAAGAATGGTGTGCCAAGTACATAGATCTGTAGGCAAACAAGTCAAATTCTTCACTAAAGTAGTTGAAAATCTAAGGGGGTCTGTCTGAGGGAACAATATAATATATTAGATTAGAATAGATCATATTAGATCAAATTATATTAGCTACTCTATTATTTTCAGGAGGAAATTTATTTGTTACAGCAGCATATTACATGAATCAATGCAAACAAAGCAAACAACATCATACTCAAAGTTTGAAGCGGTGTGATAAAAAAAAGTATAGAAAGCATAAAAATTTAAATTAGAAGGAATAACAAATACAAATTAGAGTACGGAAATGTGAAATTTAAATGCAGTACATAAGAATAGTAATCATACAAACAAACAGTAGAAAACAATGCGAATAGCAGTGCAAATGACTGCATAATTTACAGGACGTGGTGCAGGAGATTGTTGAATGTGCATAATTTAACCTTCATTTAAAAATAATGGTTTGTGATAATCATCTATGTATATGTTTGTGTATTTAAAGCAGCTATGCAGTAGCCATTTATTAGGTGGCAAACATCATGTGAATAATAAAACATTTAATATGGCAATTACGGTAAATAACCTGAAGTTAACGACTCATTTAAGCAGATGCCTTTACTTAAAGCACACAATAAACAGTTCAACTCTTTTAATAAAAGAGTTACTTTCTTGGATATATTGTATTTGAACTTACATTATATACATATTATATACGATATAAATTGTATTTTGAACTTAACTCTTGTAAACTGCAGTGTTATTTTAATGTTGCCCTCAAAGATAAAGTTAATTGCTTGGAAAGGTCACATGCCACACACACAAACATTACGCACCACACTGCTGCATAGTCCGCACAAATGCTTGTGATCTTTGTCTACTTTGACTTCTTATATACTAATATAACATATTTGTAGTGCTTGTTTGGTGCAGTTAGGATGGTAATTAAAGTTGACTTGGTTAAAAGGAGTCAAATCTGAATTTGAGTGGATTCTGATAAAATGTGATTAGAACGTACTTATTTTGTACATATATAAGTAAGATTCATTCATTTAATGTGGGTAATTCAGTTTTAATCCGATGTACACCTACTTAGAGTTATCATTCACCGGTGATTTGTTAAATGTTAATTAAGACCATTCCCAGTTTTGCAGTTTGGAGTTTATTCAGCTTTTAAAACGGCTCAGCACAACTTCATAATAGTATTTTTATTTTGTTAAATACGTCTGGTCACTTCAGTTAAATGTTGATCATTTCTTTAACATAAATCTGGAGTTGTGCAGTGTGAAGCTGTGTAGATGATCGCGTCATTGAGCTGCTCATAAAAGTACAGCACTGTTAGTTGATTAGATTAATTGAATAGCAGACAAGCAGGAAATCACAGGCCACTAATTTGCTGATCATTTGATATTTCCGTTCCATTTCAACTCTCTAACTTCGCAGGTTGCTGCCTTCAGTTTCTAATGCTGTTGTCACTGCTAGTAGTTGCAAAAGCCTTGTAAAATTGCCGTGTTGGTTTGACAAAACCAAATTGGCATAATTATAACAAAAGCAAGTTTCAAAAATGCTTCTTTCTGCAGTGATTTGCTTCTATTGGATGATGCATGATTCATAAAAAGAAAGATTTCCTACAAACTGTGTAATTGAGCAAGGTTCTTCACAATAGTTAAGTCGCTGGTGGCTGCAGCGATCAGAGTCATGCTGCCACCTAGAGGTCGGCAGAAACTGCAACCATACAACGGAGAAATGTATGGGGAAAAGGCAAACATGCCGGAAATATCCAGCATTTAAGATTCATGAAACTGCATGAAGGAGGATTGGTTCACACAAGGTACACGCACGCAAAGGCGCACACACACACACACACATGCACACACATCCTTTTTAAAATACAAAGTGAGGGCCGTGCCTTGACGTCCATACACTTCCATTCATTTTTTAAGCCTTTCTATGGCCTAACCCTGACCCTCACCCTAACCATTACCAATATATACCTAACCCTAAACCTAACTGACACCTTAGTGCTAAACCTAATCCCTGGCCTAGAAAAAAGTGAGGACCAAAAAAAAGGTTCTCACTCCACATCAAAGTCCTCACTTTACTGGTAAAGGGAGCAAAAAATGTTCTCACTCAGCTGCAAGTACAAGAACACACACGCACCATTATGTAATTCTATCCAATTTATTGATGTGGTGTGGAAGGGCAGTTAAGGTCTGCCCAAAGCTGTGTGGCTTGTTAACATGATTACTACTCTATTTCTCACCTTCATATGTGCTAATTGTTTACAGAGCTTTCCGCTTTTTTGTGTCCTTTGGGACTCTGGCCAGCAGCGTCTCTGTCCTATTTCTTGTTACATCTGACTGACATTAAAACTGCAACATATCGGAAATGTAATTGAACACGTCTAGTTTGCGCGTTAGACTTTTCATTTCCTGAAAAACAGTAAGACATTTATTTTAAACACCCAAGTGTTTTTCACCAGTTGTGTAATTGATGCAGTATAAGTTCTGAACACTGGAGGGTGCTGTTACATCCGCTTTGACATGCTGTACATTGGGAAAAGATTGATACCTTTGAAAAAAAACGTCACATTTTGTTTTGTTACAATCTCAAACTGTCTTTTATTTTGTAGATAAAATCTCAAAAGTGTGGCGACTCAGCGCCCCTGAGTTGGCACTTTGTAGAGCCACCTTTCACTGGCCTCACAGCTGCAAGTCTTTTGTCGTATGTACAAAAGACACAAACGACACATCTAGAGACTGAAGCTTTTTGCCCATCGCCCTTTGCAAAATGACTCTGCTTAGTCAGATTGGATCAAGAGCTTATACATTTTTTAATCTTGCCACAGATATTCCAGTTTCAAGTGTTTTTTTTTTTTTCCTGTAACAGGTATTGTTCCATGATTGGCCTTTTCAATCTCAAGCAACATTCCCATCTGCTCTCACTAACTTCCCTCCCCATGATAACAAAAGCATTCCCACACCACATTTTACACAAAGGCCAAGAAGTCGAGCACCATGTTCCCCATCTCAGTAGTAGGGAACAAACCCTACATGGTTTCTGCCATGCTGGAAACATGATTTCTTGCAGTTTTCTCTAACAATAGCTTTCTTGTCGCCACTCTTCCAAAAAGGCCCAAATTGTAGACTGCACATTTATTATTTGTTCTGCTGAAGGATCTCTGCAGTTCTTCCAGGGCCTCTTGGCTGCTTCTCTGATCAATGATTTCCTTGGCAGGTCTGACATTCATAGTTGACCTCCATGTCTTGATAGCTTTGCATGCTCCTTCCATTTTTGTCTGATGGTTTGGTAAGTGCTCAGTGAAATGTTCTTGGGATCCTGTTTTATGACCTAACTCTGCTTTTTCCTGACCTGTGCTTTCTATTCTGAGGTCTTCGGGATGCTGTTTGTTCACTAGTGTTCTCTAACTATCCTCTGAGGCCTTCAAAGAAAAACGTTTTTTTTTTTTATGAAATTATATGAGCACTTTATTATGTGAATGAATTCTGCATGTAGTTGGTTGCACTGGATTTTACTTAGGGGGTTTTAGAATAAATACATGCAACAGTTTTCAAGTTTTTATGTAATAAAGTCCTGAAAAACATATTTTATTGTTCTGTCACTTCATAATTATGCACTGCTTAGTTTTAGTCTATCACATCCTAATGATCCTAATAAAATGCATTCAGTCTTATGGTCGTAACGTGCAAAACGTGAACAAGTTCATGAGTAATTTTGCCAGGAAAAAAGGAGGCTAGGAGACTGCACATTTATGTGGATCCTCTTTTCTTTTTTATCTCTTCTCTGCCAGGTGCTGGAAGCAGCCTGCATCAGAAATGCTCCAGTGTCAAGCAGCGTATCATCTCATCCAAACAGGAGTCAGGCGCAGGAGGAGGGACAGCAGTAGGAACCAGTGTAGCAGCAGGCCAGAGAGCTGAGGAAGCAGATGGCACGGAGGTCCAGAACAGTGATGTATCGGAGGGCCAGACTGAGCCCAACCCTGGCGGGGGCAGGAGCCGGGCGGGCGGAGCGGAGAGGAGGAATGGCAGGATAACCAAACCTTCCCTGCTCCCACAGAGCAGCATGGAGGTGTCATCTTCCACCTCGACCAACCAGGTGGAGGTACCCGACACCACCCAAAGCTCGCCGCTGTCTATTGCGAGCGACATGGCTGACAGCCCGGCTCTTGCCATTGGGACCAGCTTGTCACAGAGTACTGCTGTGTTTATGTCTGAGGTCACCACTCTGACCGGGGATTCGGTTTACTCGGCGGGCCATACCCACCTGTTGGCTTCGACCCATGAGAGCACCGCCACTGGTATCCTGTTGGCTGTCGCCCCTGACAACCAGCGGTTCGCATCATTCAGTGGAGGGTTGGGGGAGGGAGGGGAGCTCGTTCTGTCCAGCTCTTTAGACTCTGGTGTTGGTGTCAGCCTTCCCGAGACCACCATGACCTTCGATCCTGACTGCTTCCTCAACAATCCCAAGCAGGGACAAACGTACGGAGGGGGCGGAGGGAAGACCGAGGGCTGCAATGGCGACGACGGGGGGCTCCACTGCTCTACTAATGGCTTCGTTTATAACCCAGCACTCGTCAACAACATCAAGACAGAAGCTCCGCCGCTGGAGCAGCCGCTTGCAACACAGAGCAGCTACGTGGGAGAAGGGACGGGCCTCAGCCCCAGCACCACCCTGGAGCAGATGGACTTCAGCGCCGTCATGTCCTCGGCCTGCGTCTCCAGTCTGAGCCAGCCTTCGCACCACCCTTCCCAAGGCCTCTTCCTCCAGGCCTCCCCCCAGACAACCCAGCCTGCTCAGCTGCAGGTCAACGGCACCAAGGCCGCCCAGGAATCCAGCGAATCCCGGGCCTACATCGGCCTGCCCCCAGTGGTCTCCGACTCTCCGGTCACCAATGGAGAACCGCACGCGCACCTCCACCAGGCGAGCACGGACCAGCAGGCCCTGTGCGCGAGGAACGGGCAGGCGGCAGCAGTCGGGTCGTTCCCCCTGACAACACAGGACGTCGACCAGCCGGGCAGCAGGAGTCATCAGGACGTCGCCGCCTTGGAGAAACCAACGGAAAATGGAGAAGATTTGCTCCTCAAGGCCGGGGATCCCCACGAGGCGTATGCGAGCGTTGATGCCAAACATTACCTACAGCCCACAGATGACACGGGAGGGGGGGACGAGGGTGGAGGGGGCGGAGGAGGAGGAGCTGAGAATGAAATCATATGTAACGGTGTGAGCATCTCAGTCGCCAGCAGTTCAGTGGTGGCCAGTCCTCAGTCAATAGGCGTAGGTTCAAACATTGAAGGTGCTCTCTACAGCTCTCCGCTTCCTCAGCAAGGTGCCGGGGTGTCCGCAACGACAGCTGGGGCAGGGGCAGCTATCAGCCTGGAAGGATTTGAAGCTTCATTTGGAAGCCAGTTCTCCGATCTTATCAATGATTTCATCTCAGTAGAGGGTTCTGGGGGTGGTGTGGCAGCGGCCGTCACTGGGGTTCTGATGCCCCAAGAGGGGGCAGGAGGAGAGGAACACAGCACAGCGGCCGGCCACCTGCAGGGCTCTGAGGTGGAGCAGGGGCCGCTGGGACTGCTGCAGGAGACTGGCAGGCTGTTCGGCGTGACGGACTACTCCCCAGAGTGGTCTTATCCAGAGGTTAGTAAACCCAACTTGTAATCATTATTTACTCATCACTGCTCCCCACAGGAAAAGTGGTCCCTGCTCCACATGATTGATGGTAGCTTGTAGTGACGTTAACTGTTGCAATCACGCTCAGCCCAGTTTGTCCCGACAGCTTGGCTACAGTATGTGGTCATTAAGGAGGCTGAATATTTCAGACTCAGCTGATTGGGTTTTAATGAAATTTCAATTTTTCTCAGATTCCCCTGGGTGGCCTCATTAATTTACGCATGTACCACTTCTAATAACTCAGACAGCAGTTCTATCATTGAATTATGATGAAACGTGAGGAAACCCTTCATCTCAGCACCACCAATTTTTAAAAATAGTCTCATGGCGGAGATAATTGCCAAATTAAGCCTACGTCCACCTGCTGTGTCAATTTGTTTTTTTTTAAAAAGTCATTCCGAAAATAAAGAACTCCCACAGAGTAAAATGAACAGTACCTTGCTGAAGTATTCACACCTCTCCAACGTTTACCCATTTTGTCACAAACACACACTTATGTGTATTTTATTAGGATTTATGTGATAGACCAGCTCAGGATAGGGCACAATTATGCCATGGAAAGATAATGACTCATGGTCTTCAAAATTATTTGCAATTAAAATCTGTGTATATAAGTTTTAAAGTGTGGCCCCTGGGCCATTTGTGGCCAGCTTAATCATTTGCTGAGGCCCCCAACTGCAGCAAAAGATTGTTACAAATTTAATCCATCAGCAAATGGAGGTGATGCAGATGGACATATATATATATGTCCATATAATATCCATCTGCAAATATATATATATATATATATATATATATATATATATATATATATATATATATATATATATATATATATATACATACATACATACACATATATATATGTATATATATATATATATATATATATATATATATATATATATATATATGTATGTATGTATGTATGTATATATATATATACATACATGTAAATGTTGCTTTCATTTTAGTATCATAGTGATTAGGCCCACAAGCATCCTGCAATTCTTTACTCAAAAACAGACACCTATTCATTAACTTTGGCTAAATGCAGCAATAATATTCAATTTTTTTCTAGAGTAGGAAACATTTAACCAAAAAATTAGGTTAAATGTTTAGGTTAAATCTTTCTTTTAGCATGGCAAACATCTGAGACCCCTTTTCTGATCTAAAACAATCTGTTTCTGCTTTGTTGCGGATTTTATAGCATGTTTAGTTTACAAAACAACATCCCAAACTTTGAAATCCCCATCTTTAAAAAAAAACAGAATGCCCATAGAGGAGCAATGAAAATCCAAAGCTCAGGGGGAGAATCTGTTGGCAGGAGAACTATTGGCTGTGCACTCCACACACCTGGCTTTCACGGATGAGTAGCAAGAAGAAAGTCGTTGCAGAATGAAATCTATTACAAGTCCTGTTTGCAGTTTGCCTCAAGCGATTTAAGGGGACGCGGGAAACATGTGAAGGTTTCCTTTTCAGGTAACAACAAAACTGAACCTTTTGGGCTACATGCAAAACACCATGTGTGGTGGAACGCTGCACATTGCTCTGTGGGGCAGTGGGGGCAGCATGGTGCTGTGGGGATGTTTTTATTCAGCAGGGAATTAAAAAATCTGATCAGTGTATGGAAAGATGGATGGAGCTAAATAGAGGGGTGGAGGAAGACCTGTAGGAGACTGCAGAGGACTTGGGCTGAGGTTTGACTTTTAGCAGAACAGTGGCCCAAAACCAGAGCCAGTGATTTGGTATAAAACTAAACGTAATCATGTGTAATGGTGCGTTCACACCTAGCGCACATGTCTGAGCGGGGGATTTTGTTTTATCCCTATGCAAAAGGCAGGATCAAGAGCAGGGAAGTGGCCCCTTTCACTGAAGTTCAAAGATCAGAACGTTTTTGTCAAATCGTGTCACGGCAATCAATCAGGAACTGGATGTGGTTGTGACATAAGGTGAAGGAGCACAGCAGAGACAAAGATTTTTTTCAGTCAAAATTAGGATAGAAACATTTATGCTGGCATGGGATGAAGTAAGGAATGCTCTTTAGAGGTTTGTAGGTGGCTTTTAAAAAAAAAAAAAAAAATGCCATTTTAATTTAGGACTTTAAAGGACTGTCAAAACATTTGTCATTTGTCCTCCTCTTGTAGCTCCAGAACTGCTGCTTCTGTTGGCGGGTCGGCTGCTCTGTCTGTCGGTCTCTTGCTCTGCCCTTTCCCCCTACTCTCCCAGAGCTTCTGTCTGAGCTCCATGGTGGAGACAAGGCCAGCCGGCGCATCTGCACTCGGGCTTACTTTCTCTGCCGGTGTCCTTACCTCTGTTGTACGGGTGATCCGTCCCCTAAGCCAGATAACAGTTTCCAATCCTGTACAGAAAAAAAGCGCAGCGGGAAATGACCGTGATCCAGCCGTGGCTCCTGGACTCCCCAGAGTGGGAGCATCTCTGGAGGATGCGGTGATTCTTTTGCCTGACACTGTAACTGTGTAATTCATAAATGAATGACAGATTGAGTGTCACTTGGAACAAACGGAAAGTATTTCAGAACAGTAGCTCTTTCAGCAATGCACAATAAAACCTCCTCACCTCTTGTTTTGCTGGGGGTCGCATATGTTTTGGCATTATAATATGTTGTACCCTAAGCTAACACACGTTGCTTCACTGCTTGTACGTTACAGGGCTCATGTTAAAGATCACCTTTTCCATACGTCCCATAAAATTCATATTCAACAGAGAAAATGTTCTCCCTGCAAAGTCCAACTCTGTCCTTGATGTTCAAATTCAACAGAAGTGGCTTCTTCGCCACCTTTCTGTCAAAAGCACATTGTCCAAAAGGTGTTTTTTTTTTTACTTTTTTGAGAGAGCGTGTTAACATAGGGTAACACAATGATTTCAGTCAAATCTCACCGCCTTTTTTATAGGTGTCAGTCTGAAAACCCACACCTTCATTATGTGGGGCCTGTTTTATGATTCCAGGCTACGTTTGGATTCTCTGTGAAGATTTTTGAGCTCTGTTTTCCTGCCAGCAAATGGATGTTGTTGTTTTTTCTCCACAGGGGGGAGTGAAGGTGTTGATCACTGGTCCGTGGTTGGAGTCCAGCAGTGAGTACAGCTGCCTCTTCGACCACATCAGTGTCCCAGCTGCGCTCATCCAGCCCGGGGTGCTGCGCTGCTACTGCCCAGGTAACACACGTTCACTCCCCTCCAAGAAAAGTATAACTTTAGAAAAAAAGGAAGATGTAACATACTGGTGTGTTTTCAAAGAGCTTTTCAGGGAAACACAAAACAAAACCAATCTAAAAATGTAGATGTGTGAGATGATAAGTAGGATATGAAACGCAGTTGACTCTGTGTACGCCGGATAAACAAGATATATTTCTGTTTAGACTATTAATTAAGGAAGACATAGCAAAAATATAATGAAAAGTCTCTTCTACCTTGCTTTGTGGTTTCTATATGCGCCAAAGCAACAAAAGGTTTAACTATAGAGATTATTGTTTGTTGAACAGTCACTGCACTAATCGCCTAATATCTATCTTTTCTCAGCCCACGATACAGGACTGGTGATGCTGCAGGTGGCCATGGGCGGTGAGGTCATCTCTTCTTCTGTGGTGTTTGAATATAAGGCACGCGACCTACCAGCACTGCCATCTTCTCAGCACGACTGGCTGTCCCTGGATGGTGAGAGGAATTATTTGTTTATAGAAGTGATAGAAGTGTCATGCCACATTGAAATGCAACAGCCTTTTGGTCCTGAAAACCTCTACATTTGTCTGAATGGGCCGGAAACTTGATGAATGAGACACGGTATTAGTTTTGTTTGTTTGTGTGTTTGTCTGTTTTTAAGACAAAGTATTGTTTCTTTGGGATCATTCAGCAGATTAGAATACAAAAATGTTTAAATGACTAAAGCACACATATATAAAGGCTAGGACATAAATTAAGAGTTGTCATATCAATTGAATAGCGGTGCAGCCTTCTAACAGCTTGAGACAGAAAGCTGTGTAGCAGTCTGGCGGTTCTGGTTCAGATGTTGTGGCTTTCCTGTTGTCAGCAGCTCAGGGAAATGGCTTGAGAAGTCTCTCATAGCCTTGTTCCTGCAGCAGCTCTAAAACAGCTCTTGGACCGGGGGTACGGACCCTTACATTCCACTCCAGGGCCCTCTTATCTACCATGCTGCAGCTGGAGTACCATGCTGAGATGCTGTATGTCAGCAGACCCTCCGACCGCAGCTCTGTAGATGTTCTGAGACAGCTTGCAGGGAAGTAATGTTTGTTTCATGATCCCAGTGTACTTCAGCTAGATAAGGTCATGAAAAACGTGTACCCCGAGGATTTGAACGCTCCCGGTTCCCATTACTGGATGGTAGCTGGTGCGGAGGGATGTGTGCTCCGGTCGTGGCCACTGGAAGTCATTTGCATAGATACAGCAAAGGTTATAACTGCACTGAGTTACATTACCTAATAGGACAGCACAAGCAGTTTCAGTCCTAATTCAGCACATGCTCCGCTTAGAGGAATCACACAGAACATGCGATTACATATACAGTAAATAAAGCTGTCCAATGCCATGGTTTTAGCAATCATTGCTAAATTTAGAGCCTGATGAGTTTTAGAGCTGTCTGATAAGATACTGTATTGAGTTTAAAGTTAACGTAATGAAACAGGATGAAGAGTTGTTTGAGAGTTGATAGCAGCTAAGGCGTTTTTTTAAAAAGTTGATACATGAATTATTGTTCCTCTTCACATCACTTGTTAAACAAATTTAAAGAAAACGTGTTTCTAATGGCTTTGATCACTTTAACATGAAATGTCCAGGGAACAACAAGCAGCAGTGAAACGGATGGATGCAGCTCAGGAAATATACTTCTAGATCCAGGACGCTTTGTATATGCTGTGCCTTGAAAATAATTCCCACTCAATGAACTTTTTAACATTTTGTTACTGTCATGTTTTGTGGCAAGCTTCTGACCCAAATGCCGAAAATCAGCCACAGGGAGGTTCAGGAGGATTCCCGAACGGCCGGCCTGTTTCAGGCTGAACTGGCTGGTAGTCGAAGTGTATTTTTTTTCTCTTTTCTACCCCATAAATGGAGCCGCATTGCTACACGAGTGTCTAGCCGCCCTTGTGGCCACAACAGGCACAGTACATGATTTTCTACCACAGTAAGTGGAGATACAAACAGCCCCACCTAATTAAAAAATTATAATAAAATAAAGCAGGAAAGAGACTGTAATGAGTTAAGGTGGAATAAGCACACTTTTTTGGAGGGGCTCAGGAGCCCAGTGTCAGTCGTGGTCATGGAGTTGATGCGGAGAGACAGGATAATGGCAGTCATAGGAGGAAGAGACAGATGAGGAGGGACAGGAGAAGGAGGAGGAGAATGAAAGTGGAGCAGGAATCACTAATAAAATCAGTGCCAGGTAGAGGAGCAGGTTGCAGGGCTGGGTTGGCAATAGGTATTTACATCGAATTGCTTTAATCTCTTTAGATCTGAGGATTGTAGGCTTTGTGGCATCTTAAAACAGGCTAACAAAGGATATAGCTTTAATTTTTGATCCTTAATGTTTTTGATTTTCATGATAAGCTGCTGGTTTAGTAAACTTTTACTATCATTTATTTCTATCATTAAATACACACATAGTTTTAACTGTTGAAAAAAGTGTTATTAGACTGCAAATAAAGTATTCCTTTCAAAATGATGGTACCACTTGCATCAGCTGAGTGATCAGACAAAAGGCTTCTCTGAGCCAGACTCCCGGACTAAATTTCAACCTCAGCAGGAAATCACCAGGAGGCAGGGTATTCAGAGTCCATTGTGAGGGTTGGTGTGGTGATGGATGGATGGATGGATGGAGCATCCGAGGAAGAACAGGTTATCAGAATGAAGTACAGCCTTAAAGTTGTTACCCGTGAAGTTTTGAAACAATGAGCCTATTGCACTAGGTGGTCTGGGCTCTGATTCCAGGAGACATTAAAGGCAGGGTATCCAGGAGGGAGATTGAAAGATAATCTTGGATAAAGATCAGAGTTTGCAAAAACTCAGCAATCCGGGAAAGTAACAAAGAGAAACTAATGAGAGCAAGAGGTACCTCGTTGGTTGAAAGTCCGGCGTCAAATGATCAGCACCCACCTCTTTTTAGACTCCAGCTAATTAGACAGATAGGATGCAGATGCACTGAACCGTACAGCTCATCACTATCCTCCATAAACACCTATAGCTCCAAGGGATAGAGGAAACAACAAAATACACCCAGATCCCTAACTTTATCCCCAACTCACCTTCTACAACCCAGAGGCTCGGTGGGGTTCCAGAAGAACGGGAAGAATCAAAGTCCCAAACAACAATGCGATCAAGAATAAATGATAGAGGAACCCAAGAGTGGGTCCTCTGGACTGTAACACCCCCCCCCCCCCCAATCGAAAAGGTACTGACAACCATGACCTTGCTGATCAAGAAGGTAGGTTACCCATCAATGTGCTGGCAGAGGAGGCTGGGAAGGAGGGCACAAGGTGCTGGAATGGACTGGTTTGATTTGAGAGACAAGAAAAGTAGGATGGACACGGAGCAGATGTAGTGATGGACCAGATGTGCCTGCAGGGGTGACTATGATGATGAACTGAGGTGTCAGAGATACTGCATACATCTGAGAAAGGAGAAAGACCAGTAGCTGAGGAGACATGAGAATTGTGGCCATTTTCGACCTGAAGTGAGGTGATTATTCCAGTCAGCAGGGTTGGAAGAAGTGACCCATCTGAGGGTGGCTTTGAGGTCCTGAATCGTTCATTCAATTTGGCCATTGGACTGGAAGTGGAAATGTGGAATATACAACTAATAGTTATCCTGAGCGGTGGATCTTTGGAGTTCCCCCAGAGTTACCATGGGCCTCTTAGCTGCTTCCTTGAATGATGTTCCCCTTGCCCAACCTGCCAGTTTAGGCAGACAACCATTTGGATGATGGCTTTAACAATGTCCCTAGCGGAGTTTTGGGAAGTGTTGCATGACTTATCCCCACTTTTAGGTTTTCCACAATCTGACTTGTCTCATGTGTTTCTTGGACCTAGTGGTGCTGTTTGCGCACCGGTGTTTTCTACAAACATATGAGGCTTTTACAAAACAGCTGAATTTATACTGAGATCAAATTACACACAAGGGGTCTCTACTGACTAATCTGGTGATGTTTAAAGGTAATTAGTTGTTTTACATTTTATTTAGGAGAAAAGGTTTTTGAATGCATATGCGTGCCACACTTTTCAGATTCCTACTTGTTACTTATTTTGCTTCCACCTGACCACTGTGCATGACTTTCTGCTGGTTTATCATAATAAAAATCACAGGATTTCAACTTTATGGTGGCAATGTGACACAAAGATTAACAAAGTCAGGATGTTTTAATGTTTTTGCAGTTTGTTGCAGTTGGTATTTTTCTAAGAAAACCCGGAGTTGTAATTTTGTTGCTTTGTTCCTTTTTTAAAATTTCTATTCATGTTAAAAAAATAAAATTTTCACTAAAATTGTTTTGGGCAGTACTATCTCAAACCGTTTGTACTGGTCTTGAAGCTGTTATGTTTTCCTATTGTTACATTATGTCTGTATGCAGAGTGTCTCTAAATTGACAAATTATTTTAGGACTGGTTTAACAAGGAAGATGAGATGTTATAGTGGTTTGATGGATGTTGTTAAAAAGGTGTGAGCATACACCAGTATCCCCCATTTTCCCCATTCACCACTTGTTATTTACCTAAGCTGTTCTGACCGTTACAAAAATTCAAGAGGGGTTTAAACGGAGCCAAAGAACAATGACGTGCTCCTGCAGTAATCTTCGGTGGCACTTAATGCAGATGTCTCCACGGCTCCAGGGTCAGCTTCTGCGTGTAAATATATCTCCCAATGCAGTTGCAGCCTGGAAACACATGGGTCCCATCGGCAATGCATGTCCTGACTCTGTGTTCGCCCCCGTCTCTGCGTTGCGCAATGCGGCAGTGCGGCTTTTTAGTCACAGCATGCTGACTCTTGGCTCAAATAAAGGACAAGGACATGACAGCACACGCTGCGCTCCGTTTGACAGTGAAAACCGCAGACGGCAGACGGTAGCAGATAAATGCATGGGCTGCTTCTTTGTTCCTACACGAGAAAAGGCGAGACGTCTGTTTTTCACGTGCTCTCTGTTTTGGCTTCAACTATGAGGGCAAGTACTCCCTATGGGAGACGGGGTGAGGGATAAAGCATCTTTCTCCTATTAAACACGTGTCTGCACGCAGCACAGCCAACATGCCAATGCCCCATTTCAGCTTTTGTGTGCAGTCTGTTGTGGCGATGACGAGCGAGCCTCCTGCAGCTCAAAGAGTGGCGGGCGGATTTGAAGCGCTGCTCCCCCTCACACACACAACGTGGAGAGACTGCTCTCTTTCTCTCCCGCCCGCCCTCCCTCCGTCCCTCCCTGCCTCCCGATTTTATTTGTGTTTTTTTACGGCTCGAGAAGCGAGGCTGTGAGTCGTACACCTCGGGCTGATGGAGGTTTAGCAGAAGCGGGGACAGGAACCAAAACAGCAGCAGCAGACACAAAGACTCTGATGGTAACTTGTCATCGCGCTGCTTTACTGCCATTCAGGTTTGTATTGTTTACAGCTGCTGTGTTAGGATTGCCTTTATTTGCCATGCTCCTTTAGAAAGTGGCTGGGTACATTTGTTGCTATGGAGTCTTCCTTTTTAAAAATGTCTGTCATATTTAGAATCATATCAGCAGTTAGCCAGAGAATAGCTGGACTTAAATATACTGTGGTTCTATCCTTTTTGGTTGACCTGTTTTAATTTCAGCACCAGGAGGAGTGGACAGTTCCACTGATCCCTCCAACCACAATAGAAGGGGACCAGTGCCTGAGCAGCGCCTCTGTAAAGGCCCATTACAACAGTACAGGAGGCTTGCCTGTCTGTGAGGCTGCATACATTACATTATATATTTTTAGATATTTATTCACTAAAATATGTAATGCTTCCTTTGCCAAACTGTTTTAGTTGTTTAATCAAGGAGTTAATTGTTTGTAAGTGTGTAGCTCTACCAGTAGTAACTGTGATCTGATTGTTTCAGATAATTGTTGAAGTTTGACAGTATAATGCAGTTTAAAGTACATACACTTTGTATAAAAGTTAATTGTGTGATAGCATCAAATATTTTTTTATAGTCTAGATTGCAATAATTCATAGCTCTTGAACTTCAGTGAAGATAATTTGGATTTTTTTTATTTTTATGAAAGACCATCGACGCTGGTCAGTTTTCCTGTCTCTGCTGAAGAAAACCTTTCCCACAGTATGATGTTGCCACTGCTATGTTCCGCCTTTGGGATGGTGTGTTCACGGTGATGTTCGGTGTTAGTTTTCTGCCACCCCAGGAGTTTTACAAATGAGCTAAAAGTATTTTTGGTCTCATCAGACAGGAGCACCTTTGTCCGTTTGTTGTGCCCCCGACATGTCCTGTAATAAACTTCACCTGAGACGTCTTATGGTTTTAATTCAATAGTGGCTTTCTTGTTGCCACAGTTCCACAAAGGCAAGTTTTGTGGAGTGCATGACTAACAGTCAAATAAAATCCCCCACACGAGCCTTGCTGAATACTGCTCCCTTTGACAACCATGTCTTGTTGAGATGATGATAGATTCAGCAGTGCTCAGTGACATGTTCAAAGCTCAAGGTGTTGTTTTATTACCTATGTCTGGTTCAAACATATCCACTACTTTATCCTTGAACTTTCTGCTGTATTCCTTGGACTCCATGATGCTGTTTGTCCACTACTCTAAAAGCTCTCTGAGGCTTTTGCATATTTCCAATCAATTGTCACACAAGGGGGACTCTATTTACAAGTTAATTGATGCCCTCAAGGCAATTGGTTGGCTATGTCACCCCACATTTTTAAGATTTTTATTTTAAAAAAAATGTATCTTGTACTTTCTTAGTTTGGTTAAAACCACAAAAATCTCACTGAATGCTTATTCTGTTGACTTTAAGTGAAATAGGCATGGAATAATAAATACATTTTGGCAAGAGAGAAACTGATGAAGCTTCCCTTAACTCAAAGAATGGTAGTTAAATCCTGTTATTATACTCTTGATCCAAATGAAAGCATCTTAAAAATCTGCATATAAAACAAACCAGTGTCTGTCTTTTTCTGCATACAGACACCTACTTTAGTGTTGAAATGTTCCCTGTTATTGTGAAACAGTCTGAGTGTGTGTGGATTACTTGTTTTTATTTTTATTTTTTTTTTAATGGCTTGTTTAAAAGAGAAGAACAGAGCTTTCATGTGTGTGACAGCTACAAGGCATGTGGGACACACTGAGCCCTCTAGTCGCTTACGTTACTCCACTCTTGCTGGTAATTCTGTGCTTTGAGGAGAAGAAAGAAAAACAGCCGTGAAATAGTAGTATAGCAACACTGAAAACTGTGTGAGGGAGCAGCAGGTGGGATGACATTTGGTTCGCTGCAGCACATCTGCAGCAGCGTGGAAAATAAGGGTCACAGTAACACAGATTCAAGCCACTAACATTGGGAAGGACTCGCTAAGACATAATGCTCACTCAACCTAAATATAGCGAAACAGATTTGAATCTCTCCCCTGCATTTCCTCAGACACCCAGTTCAGGATGTCCATCTTGGAGCGTTTGGAGCAAATGGAGCAAAGGATGGCTGAAATAACCAATCAGAACCCCAGCTCAGAAACCATGGCAACCAAGGGTGGAGGAGTGGAGGGGGGAGGAGCTAATGATCAGCGGTCTCAAGTAAGACACAGACTTTGTTGTGAAAAACTGCTTCCTGCATAAGTATGTAAATGTGTCTGATATGAAAACAGGCAAACGTATCAAAGATAAGGAACTCCATCAATCTGTGAAAGCGTGTTTGACAAAGATAAAGGTTTCCTCCTGCAGCATATTGGGCTTCTCCACAAGGTTTGAGGCATGAACAGAATAGTCTGTCCCAAACTCTAAAGTATCATCTTCTACCAATAAACTTTTGATAAAATAATATCTTTCTGGTATGCACTAAATCATCTTTGGGTCATCTTTCAGTGCATTTACGGATCTGAAAAAACAGCAACAACAAAATAGCAGTTATTTTTAAAAGAGAGAATATTTGAAGAGACGTTTTCATGTCTTATCTTATAAACAGAGTAAAAAGTCAGCGGTAACTAAAGATGGAATAATCAATCGGCCAGAGATTAAAAATCAACCAAAATTCCCTCGATAGGTTCTGATCAGTGATTGGCAGGTCAAATACCAGAAAATGTGATTTTGGTCCCTCTATTCATTGGATCTAAATTAAAAGTTACCAGCATATTTTTTCTATAAACACATCAACCAACAGCATGTGCTTTCATGCACTATTTTTACATCACTAAAAATTAGATAGTGATTAAGAACATACGAGTTGATGCATAAAATAAAGATAATCTTGTAATTCTATAATTTTCTGCTGGATTCAAAACAGCTACCTCTAACAGGAACTCAATACATATTTTTCCTCAGAAAAACAATTAGGATCAACAGGTTAGGCTTAAAAAAAAAAAAGCTTGAAATCGGCACTTGCCCAAAGAATGCTCTAGAGATAGTTTGACATTTGGAAATAGAGATTTCCCAAGAAAATGCACATCATTTGCCCTTTTCCTTTCCAAACCTCAGAGCTCCCCTGATCAGAGCACATTTGAGGGCCGCGTGGTGGTGGTTTGTGAGAAGATGATGTCTCAGCCCTGTTGGACTTCTTCTAACCAGCTCGTCCACAGTAAGAACTCCAGAGGAATGACGTTACTGCATCTAGCCGCAGCTCAGGGTTACGCGGGGCTCATCCAGACACTCATTCGCTGGCGGTGAGTAACACTCAGGCGTGACACTCCACGGTAAAGAAGCAGTAGTTTCACATTTGTTACCTCACTCCACAGCACAAAGCATACCGACAGCATTGACCTTGAGCTGGAAGTGGATCCTCTTAACGTCGACCACTTCTCCTGCACACCACTTGTGAGTAATCGATACTTTCACATTATTTTTTTCTCCCTTTTTTTTTTTGCCTTGTGTGGATGAAGTTTATTTTATTCTATCTCCTGCAGATGTGGGCGTGTGCTTTGGGCCATACTGAGGCAGCACTTGTTCTTTACCAGTGGGACCCAAGAGCTCTTGCGATTCCTGACTCCCTGGGTCGCCTGCCGCTGAACATCGCCCGATCCCGCGGTCACACTCGATTGGCTGAGCTCCTGGAGCAGCTGCAGCAGAGTCCTCACACTAAGGGCCAGACTGTGGATAGCTGGATGGAGAAGTGGAAAGGAGGTTCACTGAACAGTGGAATCAGCTCCAGCACTAATCCAAGCCCAGGTCCAAAAGCTTTTTTTTTTTTCTTGATTGAGGTTTTAAACTATGAAGGAATCTAACTAGAAGCATATTTATGTGGATGTTTACGGTAATTGGGTTTAGGGAATAGCCTGCTAAAGAGGGACCAGCCCCAGTTATTACTGAAACTGATAAATGTGCCAAGGTCATAACATCCATCCACCGCCATGTTTAGAGCTAATTAAGTACATTTTCATATGCTGTGTTAATAAAGTCAACAATAAAGAATATAACTCTTCACCAGGAGCCATAACACCTTGAGATTTCACAAAGTCAAGAAATCATTACATAAACCTGTTCAGTCTTTTTTATAGCAATGCTATATAAAGCATTACACAATGTCCCAGTTGACTGATCTTCTTAGCTTTAGAAAGTTTTGTTTAGTGCCTAACTTCCAGTTACCTGACTCCGCCAGATAGATTTGCTCCGCATATCCATCTGGAAACCTTCCGTTGAAGTAACTTTGGGAAGGGGCGAAAATACTGGTTAGCTGATTGGCCTATGTTGGTGATAGACGGGCCAAATGAACCAATCAGATTCGTCGTCGCACGTAACAGAGCGACGACGAAAACACAACCACAAGCCAAGCTACTCTTGCTGCTGCAGGTAAAGGCTCGTTAGCTCAGCAAAGAAATACTCTGTAATTCCGATAAAACTTGCTCGATAGCCACGCTAACGCTAGTTTCATCGGCTGAAGCCACCATGTTCTTTAGACTGAACTGTCGCGCTTCCCGTTGCGTCACACCTCAACTCGCCTCAAAGCCAACGCTGATTGGACGTTCGTTTGGTGAACGGCTCCAAATTTTCTTTAACGGAGAGTAGCCAGACTGATCTGCGAGTGAAACCTTGAAAGCTCGCGAGATCAGGATGGTCTCACGAGGCTAAACTTCCAGCTGTAGTCACAAATAATGTTTAGTGGGGAGACTAAATGGCACTAAGCCTTAAATGGCAAAGTATTAATTGTATTCTTTCTGTAACGTTAACTGCAAATTGACTTAGATTCATATGGAGAGGTCTAATAATAGTGACAATACATTTTTTATAGAAAACTCACTTTTCTACATTATCAGCGCCACGTAAAACCTACGTAAAGTCAGGCAATTTGCGAAAGTAATTTTACAAAAGTAAATGCAAGCCATAAACTTTTTTCTCACGTTATCTTTTTAAGTTGTTGATAATTGAAACGTATGGTTGTGAATTAGTGTTCACCACATAAAACGTGACTATATATTGATCTAAACCCCTCCTTTCTAGCTCTGGCTGCATGTATAGAGTTGCCGTCCTGCTGGAAGGTGAACCTCTTCCCCAGCCTGAAGCCTCTAAAAGGTTTTCTTCTGGGATTTTCCAGTATTTAGCTCCCTCCATCTTCCCATCCACTGTGACTAGCTTCCCTGGCACCACTAAAGAATATGATATGATAACGCCACCACTTTTCACCGTTGAGATCCTGTGTTCAGCGTAATCTCTGCTGTTTGTCCCCTAAACAGCCTTTTACATGAAGGCACATAGTTCAATGTTTGCCTCATGTGACGGAAGGGCCTCCTTTCCTATGTTTGCTGTATTCCCTAAACAGCTTGCAACTAACTGCAACCAGGACGTTCTCTTTATGGCGCTGTTTGTTCACTAATGGCCTCTAACAAACCTCTGAGGCCTTCACAGAACAGCTGGAAATATACTTGGAGTAAATTACTTACAGGTGGATGTGGATTCTCTTTACTAACTTCTGAAGGCAGATGACTGTCCTGGATTTTATTTAGGGGTGGTGGGTTAAATAACTATGCATACTACACTTTTATGGATTTTATTTGTAATAAAATGAAAACCATTGTATATTGTTTACTTTGTTGTGTTAGGTTAACACTTTAGATCCCAGTACAATACATTGAAATGTGTGACCAAAACACTGAAGGAGCGTAAACACAGGAAAGCACCACTTCAAAGTTTGGCACAAATGGTGGCACTGTTGTTATGTTTCTCATCAAACATTATTTGTTTTTATTTTGAAGAATAAGAGCTCCTTACTTCACACATTTGTGTTAATCTTTTTTTTTAGGCTTGGAAACTTTAGAATAGGAGGGAGTTACCTATTGGCGTAGTCAGACCCTGATTATTTCTTTGACTGAGCAGGATGTAGTTTCTGGTAGGAATTTGTGGCGCCACTGTAAGATATTTTTCTCATTTGTGCTAATTTTTTACCTCTGCAGAGGTGAGAAGAAACAGAGCAGAGAGCCAGCCATTAAACCAGAACCAGAGCTGGAGCCAAACTGGTCAAAGACCCCAACCAGGAGCCAACGTGGAACAAGGAGGTCCGCCCCCAGCCAAACGACTGAAATCTAACCATGCGAGCCAGCAACAGCTCGCTAACTCAACCCCAGGCTCCAACACCATCAGCTCCCTCCTCGCCTCTTCCCCGCGGCCTAATCCCCTCCGGTCCATCTTACCCAAGACCCAAAAATCTGACCTCAGCTATCAGAGAGCACCTCCTTCCAGCTCCACCCCTGACCAGCCTCGGTTCCCCAGTGCCCCATACTCTCACCTGCAGGCCAGGATAAGGGGGTCTGAGAGGGACAACATTTGGAGCCTGAGACGATCTCTTGGACCAAATAGCCTGGTCCGGAGATTTCAAGGAAAAGAACGGTTGGCCATTCATCTGCGGCAGAGAGTGCTGTCTGACAGGGGAGAGGAGACTGAGCTGCTGACCTATCAGGATAACGCAGACGACTTGCAGGTACTGGGAGCTGTTGTGTCTTGCTCTATTGTTTTGAGATAAGGAATAAATTTAAAATAAATAAGGAGCAATGGCTTTTTAAAAAAATAGGAAAGGTTTCTTTTGAAACTCGACCGCCTTTAGGCACCAAACTGAAATCAACAGCAACGCCTCTTCACATGTTGCAGGTGGACATTACGATGCTTGCTGATCACATCATGGATGCTTCAGCTGGACGGCTTAAGCAGACCACAGACGCTGAAGCAGGTTCTGCAAAGGTTGGGATCAGCAGTGATGTAAAGTCGCTGTCTGGTTACCTTGATGATGTGGAAAGGTGAGTCCAAATGTCTGATATCACCATAGTTCTTTCAATAAGTCATCAAATGGCAGCAATATTTGATGACTTGTTAATGATGACTATTATAGCTATAAAATAAAATAGGATGTATATCATGGACACCTAAGGAAGCATTCAGTTTGGTGTCTTGGTTTTGTGTTCTGCTCAGGTTTCTGAAATCCAAGCCCCAGGCTACAAGCCCCAAACCAAATTCACTCTCAGGGCTGGAGGAGCAGCAGACTTCTCATGCAAACCAAGCGCCCTCGTCTCCCTTTGACTGGAGCTCCTTCCTCTGTGCAGCTATGAAAGAGGAGAAGTTGAAAACAAACTCCTCTTGTCTAGCCATGACTGAGGCAGAGCAGCAGGAGCTGTATGAAACCATCCGGCACGCTCTGCACTCCCTCAGAAAACACAAGGCAAGTTTGACCTCCGCTTCCGCTCGTACGGAAGTTATGACTGATGCTTATCTTCTGCGATGCTCCACGGCGCAGTTTTCCATCAGCGGAAAAGGGTTCGCTGTGATTAACAAATATGCTGCATGTGCAATGTTGGGTTAAATAATTTCTAAAATTTTTCTCAGGGTCCCATTCAGGAACAACGCAAAGAGATTGCAGCAGTGATTCAACGCTGCTACAAGAGATACAAGCAGGTAATATCAGTAAGTTGGATCGGCTCTCCGCCTTATTTTAACAGAGACTTACAGAGAAAAATATTGCATTTCACTAAAAGTTAGGTCTGTGTGGGTTTTAGAGGAAATAGCTCTTGGCTGTGAACTAATGTTCCCTCAATCTGACAATCATGAGCTCTGAGTATAGATGTAAACGCTCTCAGGATGGACCAAGAAACAATTGTTTTCTCTGTTATCTGCTTCTTCTCATTGTCTCAATGAACAGACAAGGGCTTACTCATTCGTTCTATATCTACTATATCTACTATAACTATATCCCAAATACACATAATTTTATCACACATTTTTGTGGGATTCTTATGATCAAGTTAATGACCCTTTTATTAATCTTGTGGATATTATGAATTCCAATAAAAAATTATAATAATTTTATTTATATAGTGCCAATTCATGAAACATGTCATCTCAAGGCACTTTCCAAAGTCAAATTCAATCAGATTATACAGATTGGATCAGATTATACAGATTGGATCAGATTTTACAGATTGGTCACTCGTTTCCTATCTAAGGAAACCCAGTAGATTGCATCAAGTCTGGACAAGCAGCATTCACTCCTGAAAGAGCGTAGAGCCACAGGGAAAGTCGGTTGCATTGTCCATGGCTTTGCAGCAATCCCTCATACTGAGCAAGCATGAAGTGACAGTGGAGAGGAAAACTCCCCTTTAACAGCAAGGAAAAACCTCCAGCAGAACCAGGCTCAGTGGGAATGAACGGCCATCTGCCTCGACCGACGCCCTTGATTTTTTTTTTTTTATTTCATCTTACAACAAGTCGCAGTGTCTTCCAAATGTATTTAGGCCATTTGAAAAATGTTGCTACATTACAACCACAAACATCAATATTTTTCGTTGGGAAATTATGTGATAGCTTTCAGAATTTGCGATTTAATAAATGCTTGAAAACTTTGCCATGCATTTTTTGGCCCCATTTACTCTCATCCCCCTAATTAAAAGTCCACTTGTGTTAAATTTTGTGCGCACAGCCTGAGTATGTGCAAGCACTAAATGGGATTTAAGAATTCTAATGGCATTGCTGACACCCTCCATGTCTCCTGGCGTCAGACATGGAGGGAGAGTTCTCTGGCGAGCACCTGGTCGTCAAGGCTTGGTTCCTGAGGATTGGCAGGGCTCAGCCCAAAGAAGCTACATGATGCCCCTCTATGTTGGAGGAACATCTGGATCGGGTGCAATGCAAGCTGGGTTACAGGTGAGGGAGGGGGTCTTGACATGGCAATCCCTGGCAGCATAAACTGGTTTTAGGGACGTGGAATGTCACCTGGCTGGTGGGTAGGGAGCCGGAGCTGTTGTGTGAGGCTGAACGGTGCCAGCTAGAAATATTTGGCTCCTCTGGAACACAGCTCCTGGAGGAGGATCTGGACGCTCTCCTACCCTGGAGTTGCTCAGGTAGAGAGGCTTTAGGGGGGAGTCGGGATACTCAAGCCCCTGGCTACGCTCCTTTGTTTTGGAGTCTTCCCCGGTGAGCAAGAGGGTCGCTTCTTTGTGACTTTAAATTGCAAGATGGGGAGATTTTGCCTGCTGTCTGTATGTATGCCCCAAACAGCAGTCCAGATTACCTGGCCGTCTAGGGGTTTTTGGTACTATCCGAGGATTCAGTGGTGCTCCTGGGGGACCCACTCGGGTTGGACTTCAGTGCAAGCGTCTTGGACACTCGGTTGAAGAGCGGGGCAGAGCTGTCAACCAATCACCCTCTGGGGATTTCTTTCATGTCCCGAGGGAGGTTGGGGACATGGAATCAGATTGGACCTGCATCAGGGCCTCCATTACTAATGCAGCCTCCAGGAGGCCTGAAGGTTGTTGGTGCCTGGTGGTAACCAGAGGACCCGCTAGCGGACACAAGTGCTGATGGAAGCTGTCACGCTGAAGAAGGAGTCAGTTGAGGTGGTTTGGGAATCTGATCAGGATGCCCCCTGGGTGCTTTCCTTTGGGGGTTTTCTGGGCATGTCCCAATGGGAGGAGACCCCAGGGACCCCCCCAGAGCTCACTGGAGGGACTATTTATCCCGTCTGGCCAAGGAATGCCTTGGGATCTCCAGAATACGCTGGAGGGTGTTGCTGGGGGTAGGGATGTCTGGGTTTCTCTCCTGAACCTGTTGCTCCCACGGCCCGATCTCGGATAAGATGGATTGTAAAAGCCAATCTGTGTAAAGTCTATATAAGACAGGAAATGATGTGTGTATGGGTGTGTTTCACCGGAAAAGGCAAATCGGTTTTGACTGTTTATCCGGGAAACACTGTCACCATACAGCTGGCTGTTTTGTATTATCTTTCGTTTTATAAGAAAGCTAAAGTGAGAGTAAATTGGCTTTTAACTGCAACAACAGCGTCTGAACATTTCCTATTTACCATCTCACCCCGGCAAATGCATGTCAGCCATAATATTCCGGTTTAAAAACACTCCAGAGGCTTTAAGCATCGGCTTAGCCTACATGGATGGATGTAGATTTTGACCACGACTTTTTGCACTACTTTAAACTAGTCTGCCACAAAATCCAAATGAAACACGTTAAATTTGTGGTTGTAACGTGAAGTGGGTAGAGTCTAAAGGGTTAAAATTACTTGTAGACATAAATTTATTTCTTGCACATTGAGAATTTACAGCTAAAAATTGCACATTCTTGCTAAAATCAGGCTCCCTGTTGCTGCTGTCTTCCCTTGCAGTATGCACTTTATAAGAGGATGACTTTAGCAGCCATCCTGATCCAGAGTCGTTTCCGGAGTTTCCACGAACAGAGGAAGTTCCAGCAGAGCCGTAGAGCAGCGGTCCTCATCCAGCAATACTACCGCTCCTACAAGCACTCCCTCAGGTACCTCCGCACGCACACGCACAAGTAGGCTGTCACTGGGACTGCGTAGGAAACGCCATTAAAAGATATACTGGAATCTTTGCTTACAGCAGCCTCCTAACTAAAAAACAGAACCAGGCTGCTCGTAAGATCCTGAGGTTCCTGCTCCGCTGCCGCCACAGGTGAGGCACGAACCGCCGAACACAATCTCATCCACGCGCACACTCATGGGCTCCATATTACACCGACTAACACGCATACACAGACTTACATTGGTGCTAATAGTTGCTGTTGTTTTGCTGCTCCTGTGAAGCCCCTTGATGGACCACAGGCCTCTGAAACAGGTGAGTCCCCACTTGCTCCCTCTCTTTCAGAGGCTGATGCCTGTTTGCATGACAGCGGAAGGAGAGGGAGAGGTAGAGGAGTTCCTGGATCATTATCACCATTTATGTCTTTCCCTATCTCTCTCCGTCTCCCTCTAAGGACTGTCGAACGATGACAATAAATGTGCATGACTGACAGATAGAGAAGCGAGTCTTGCATATGGTCTTCTTGGGGGCATGATCTGATTATCACCAGGGGACTTTCAGGGTTGCTTGGCATGCAGATTTTTGTGTGCCTTGATGGATGGGGCTGATATAGGGGATTTGAGAGTGTATGTACGCATATGAAGGATGTGAACTGAAGGAGGTTTTGTCAAATAACTGCCCCTTTCTCTCTGACTGACATTTGGGGATGAAATCAAAAAGAAAGGGCCTTGCAGTAGTATTTTTGCACCTCGTACGTTTTCACATTGTGTTCGACTAAAACGAAATTCAATATATTTTTATTAGGATTTTATGTGATAGACAAAAACAAAAAGTATCCAAATGAAAACATGAAAAGTGTGCCAACAATGTTTTTTTTTTTGTTTATTAGTGAACATTAGTGAGCAAACAGCGTCACTAAAACCAAATGAAAAAGTGTCAAGGAGAGAGCCATGTTGGAAAGAAAGTGATTAGCCTTGTGGAGGACACAGCAAATAAGGTGTTGAAACACGTTGGTGGCAGCATCACGCTGTGGGGAAGCTTATACCATTAGCAGGGACGGTTAGGCTATTTCAATGGAAGGTGAAAAATACAAATCCAGGAAGAGGATACGGTAGAGGCTGCAAACGAGCTGAGACTGGAGCGAAGGTTTGCCTTCCAGCAGGATAAACAATGCACAGCCTGAGCTGCAGTGTTTAGACAAAAGCTTATCCGTGTGTTTGGATGGAAGCGTTAAAGCCCAGACCCAAACACAATCGAAAGACTTGAGAATTGCTGTTCACAGGTGCCCTTCGTCCCACCTGGCTGAGCTTGAGCCATTTAACCAAGAAGAACGGGCCGAAGATTTAGTTTTGGATGTGCCGCGCTGGTATGTGCCCAGAATCTGCAGCTGTATTTGCAACAGAAAACGGTCCTATTAACTCCGGGAGGCGTGATACAAATGCACGTAGCTCTGTAGGATGCTACACTTTTCAAGTTTTCTATTTGTAAAAAAAAATATATATATATATATTATGCATTACTTTGTGTTTTCTATCACATTAAATCCCGTTGAAATACATTGAAGTTTATGGCTGTAATGTGGCAGAATGCGATATGAATAGTTTTACGGGGCACTTGATACACTTAGACCTTCTTGTTAATTTTTAACCCTGATTGTTTCTAATGTGTGTTTGGTTCTCCTCAGGGCCAGAGAGCAGAGAAAGGCCAGGGGTCCTGAGAATGCATCACCAGGCCCTGCACACAGCCCCCTCAGCCTGTGAGCACTCCAAGACCCCACCCCACCCACGCTGCCCCCAACCACCCCTCCAATCATCTTTCCTCCAACCCCCAACCCCCCCTACCCTCCCTTCCTTTTCCATTTCCCAGCCTTACCTCGTGCCCTCTTCTCTCCTCCTCGCTCTCAACCTCCCTGGCCTCATTTCTCAAGAGGAAAAAAAAAAAAAAACTCTTCCCAAACGGACTGAGGACAGGATAGGTGTCCATCATGGCAGCTCAGACAGACAGACTGCTGGGCAGAGCCCCAGAACCAGGCTCTGCTCACAGCACTGATCCTCCTCCAGTTTAACTGGGAGGCCATCACATTAACCTCATGGCATTCTTTGCACTCCTCATGGGTATGTTTCTTTGCAAGAGCAAGTTGTCGAGCGGGACACGTGGGAAAAAAAAGAAAAAAAAAAAAAAGAGGAAGTGCCTGACGACGACATCCTGCTGTCTAAGGCAGCAGCTGGATGCGCTGAAGAGGCTCCGGCGGGGAACAGCTGGCTCAAGGAAGAGGCAACTTATACATGCAAAAAAAACACGCAAAACCCCGCTGTGTTTTTTTGTATCCAAGCAGAGATCTGTGAAAGAATAAGAAACCATAAACCAAAAAAACTCACTTCTATGTTGCATTTGCATGCAAGGTCCAACCCCCCCTCTTTCTCTCGCTTATTTCTCCTCTATATCATCCTACAGAGCTACAGTGGCAAATCATTCTGCTGATTCAGTATCTCACAGTATCACCCAACCACTCTGACTCACAGGCTTACAAAGCTATTAGTCACCTAATCAACAAAAAAAAAAAAGGGGAGGAACTGCACTTGAATGTACGAGGAGCATTGTTAGATAAAAGGGAAGCGGCCTGAATAACGATGTCTTAATTTGCTACATGGACTTTGTATGGAGTTGTTCTCAACGGCAGCACTTTTGCTTGCCCGACGTGGTGTGTCCGTGTTCGTTCAATTCAATGCATGTGTTTGAGCTATGAGCTCCTGCATGCTTGCCAAACTGCTTTAGTGTTGTTTCTTTTTTGTAATTTCTATGTGTAATCGTGTCTCATGTCTTCATCGACTTATCCTTGCCCTGTGTAATGTGAACCGTGTAAGGACAAATGACTTCTTTTGGGTGCTTTATTTATTATTTATTTATTTGAGGGTCTAATTCTTTGTTTAACTGGCTCAAGAGTGGTTTAGCTCAAGACTGGTCCCACCCCCAACCCCCCCAACCCCCACCCCCAACCCCCAACCCGTTCCCCTCCCGGTGTGATAAAATATGACATGTTCCAATGGTTAAATGTCTCTGTTAGTTTGTTCTGCGTGAACCTCCAAATCCTAACTGTGGTTTTGAGGACAGAGTCACATAACATTGCCTTGACTTCTTCTTGACTCCGAGAGGTCTCTATGCTTGCTCTGTAAAGGACACGGGTCCTCTACTTGCCCCTATACAGGGCACCGCTCCCTGTATCAGCCCTATATGGGTGATCAAATCCATATTTTGGACTATTGCATATTTCTGTACATAAACTGACGAGGTAAGGGGATACAAGGACCCTGAAACTTTTTCATAAGAAGACTGTATTTAAGATTATAAATTATTTTACTTCCCGTAACGAGAACTTTAGACAGAGAATCTGGGTACACAGGACGGCATATTGCTTGTAAATAATGTAGATAATACAAACGGAGTAATGTGCATGAGATTTAAGACAAAAGAAACAGCTAAAAGAACATAGTGGCTATGGACTGTGAGAGGATTTTAACTGCTTCACTTTAAGAGTATCCAGTATAAGTGTTATTTAAAAAGGACATTTTCTTAAAAGCATGCAAACGAAAAATCTAACATTAGAAATATAAGTGGGAAAACAAAGTAAGCTGAAACCATGATCTTTCAGACATAAAAAAAATACAAAAAACAAACCATTTACACTTTGTGCTCTTGTTTCTTGGCTAGCAAAAATTAAACCCGTTTTGCCAGTAGTGCCAATCATTATGAATGCTATTTTTGCCTAACAACACAGTATGTTATGCTGGGGAAACCAGTACCAAGAAGTTATCAGTAAGACCCACAGAGGCAGCAGATGCTGACAGTAAACAATAGCGACCTAGTTCTAGCTCAGATGTAGACCTACAAATCCTGAAGTTTGTCTGAAACGGTAGACTTATGCATAAAACGGCGATGGGGACGAAGCAAGCATAAAAGATGATGCTGATGACTTCGATGTTTAAATGTGAATGCTATGACTGGTGAACCATAAAGGGAAGAGGGTCCCACAGTGGGTATAAAAAGTCTGAGCACACATTAAACATAAAATGTATGATTTCTTTCCACCTTCGATGTGAAAATAGGCCTATATAAAGGCTTTGATGCAAGGATTTCATTATAAATCTGTTGATCTGGTTTATTTTTTTGTGATTTAATTTTACATGTGTTCTACGGTGCTTTTGTGGCCTTTTCTCTAAGAAAGGGGCTTTACAAGTTAAGCTTTTACATGTGTTTTAATTATAAAACCAGTAAAGTTATTTGAAAACAAATTTTAAATAGTAAAGAAATGAAATAATGTGGTTGCATAGGTATGCACAAGCCTAATCTAAAAGTTTGCTGCAACCGGTTTTGATTTTATTGCAGCACGCGTTTGGGCAGGAGTCTATCAGCAGGATACGCCTTGACTTGGCTATGTTTGCTCACTCCAACTTTGAAAAAAGACCAAAGCCCCAGTTTCACCAAAACCAAAACAGCCCACACCATGATCTTCCCACCATCATGCTTTAAAGTGGCTATTGTGTTCCTTTTGTGATGCGCAGTGTTATTTTTGCACCAAACATACTGGAATTATTTTTGGAATTATGGCCAAAAAACCCAAATTTAATCGAAGCTTAACACAATTTCCCCCCGTGCTTATGGAGAACTTCAAAAGTGGGTTTGCAAATTTTAGCCTCAGTTGGGGGATTCCTTTCGTTTCCATTCTAACCTTTTGCTCAGACACATGAGTAATGCTAGAGATCGTTATCGCATGTACTACACAGTCAGTGCTTGCCAGAAACTTATGCTACGTTTTGCTGCGGGCCTCTTGGCAGCTTTCATTTTCTCTTTTCATCACTTTCGGGGATAAGGGTAATGTCCATGTTACGCCACATTTTTCTCCTTGATTTAATGGCTTGGAATTCCTCCGGTCCCCGCTTTGGAAACTTGCTGCAGACGCTGTTGGGAAATAGTCTATAGGAGAAGGTCAGAAAAACCGAGTAGAAGTGCCGAACCATATTTGTGGTTTGAACACAGCTACATCTCTGGCTAAAAGAGGAGGTACACTATTTTGCAACCACTTTATTTCAGTTTTAAAAAGTTAGGGAATTATATATCTTTGTCTAATTTTTTTACGTCACAAACATATCATTTAAATCGCAGGTGTGTGGACTTTTTATATCCACTGAATGTCCCTTACGGGGTGGTTTTGCTCTAGCAACATACTGGCTTTTATTGAGACCATTGTTCCCACCTGCAGCAGATCCAGCCCGGCCTCCAGTCAAAGGTTTCCATCTTCAAACAGAATGTCTCTGAACTCATGGTTTGTTTCATTTCTCTTCCTTTTCTGCTCATTGTCACTGCCATAATTGTATGACATGTACTTTAATCTTTTGGGAAGCTCTGTTTAGAAAGTGCCTGCTCAACAACAGAAAACTAATATCAGGAAGTATTGTATATTCTCCAAAATGTTCCCAGTTATCGCTTTATTTTCCTAAATTGTGTGTTAAAATTAAACTTGACAGTGTTCTGCTCTCTGTTAAAAGCCCTAATCTGTCTGGTATGAATGGATGCTCATGGCCTAATTGATAATATGTGTTACTTTGTTGGGCAAACAAATATGACAGCAACGCCCCCACCTTTGTGTGTACTTATTGGAGGAGGGGAGAAAAAAATTAATTCTGCTTCTGTCTATGAGAGGCACTATCACAAGTCGATTTGCAGCTTTTCCACTGGGAGACCTGTGTGTTTTCATTTAATTCTCGCTCTTATTTTTCTGGGAGAAAATCATTTTGCAACATTAAAACAAAAGCAAAACTCTGAAGTCTTTAGCTGTCTAAATATGTGTCACAAACATCCTCTTTGTTGACTTTTTTTTCTTTTTTTTGTTTCAACCGTGACCCAGTCTCTCACTCTGATGTGCTCGCACTCAGCGTGGAACGCAAAGGTTCGCGGTCTGGCACACACGTCAAAAAGGCCACACTCTTTCTCTCATGTGCTTATGTCTTCGGGAGGCATGAAATCTCTCCCTTAGATTATACTCAGGGTTGAAGAACAGGGAGATGGTATGTGGATTGCATTAGAACTGGCTGGCACACAGGTGTCCCGCATTTGGCGGCCGCGTCCATTCGGATGCACGTATGTGTGCACATATTGGAAGACATCAGCTGTCCCTTCGTTGTGTAGCACCTGCAAATTTGAACACGTTTGATACGCACGTTGCTGTATCCGAAAATGCTCTTGAACCTAACATCCAAGATCCTTAACATGGACAATTTTAGGTGATGCCAAATTACAGTGTCTTGCAAAACCATCAATAACCCTTGAACTTCATCACAATTTGTCACGTTACAGTCCCAGATTTAACATATTTAACTTAATGAAAAGGATACATGTTTCTTTTTTTTATATATCTTTTGTTGATAAAAAAATAAAAGTGTGGCATGCTTTTAATTCAGCTCGCTATATCTCAGTTCTATGCAGAATCAAATAGTGATGTAATCAAAGCTGCAAACAAGCTTAGGTTTATTTCTAGCAGCTCTACAGACCCAAAGAGATGCATATTTTTGCCCTTTTTTTGTTTTTGTTTTTCAATAGAAAGCTCGGAAATTATGTCTGGGTGTTTAGCTGCACCATCCTCACTTGAACATGCTTTGATCTAAACCGTTCCACTGTAGCACCGGCTGTATATTTCAGGTCATCCTGCTGGAATGTTAACATCTTTCCCCCAGGATTGCCCTCGTTTTAGCTCCATGCATCCTCTCATAAACTCTGGCCAGTTTTCCTTCTATAATGCCAGATTTGTGGAGCACCAAACATACTTAGCACTGCAGCTCCTCCAGAGTTACAATGAGCTTCTTGACTGGTTCTCTGATTGATACGCTTCCTGCCCAGCCTGTCCATTTAAGTGGACGGTCGTGTCCTTGTATGTTTTGCCTTTGTGCCATAAACTCTTTCCATGTTGAAATGATAGGCTGGACAGAGCTCTGGGAGATGTTAAATGCTTAGGATGTAGTTTTATGGCCCGCCTCTGCTTTAAACGTCTCCACAGCTTTCTCCCTGTGCTGGGTTCCTTGGCCTTTATCAAGCTGTCCATTCACTGATGTTTTCCAACTCCAAACTCAGGCCTTATCAGAACAACTAAATTTATACTTAGGTGAGATGACGGCGGACTCGATCATGTGACTTCATAGGCAACTGGGTGCACTTTAATTAGGGGCATCAGAGTAAAGGCAGCTGAATGCAAATGGCCACCACACTTTTCAGATACATATTTCAAACGCCTTGAAACTCATGTATCCTTTTCCTTCCACTTCACGGCTACATCACGTTTGCGTATTGCATAAAATCCCAATAAAATACATTGTCTGCATTTGTAACGACCAAATCGGAAAGGATTCAAGCGTTATGAACAGCTTTTTAAAGGCACTGTAAGTCATACACCTCCATCATCATAAAAGCTAGGTTTTAGTTCACTTTTATCGATCGTGCCGATAGACAGCCACGGCGAGGACAGTCCCTCTTCAACCCCTATGAGACTGTCCTTCCTCCCTCAGCAGCAGAGCTAAAGATGACATTCTGAAACTCCCTCACAGACGTGCACAAGCAATCATTGGTTCGTGAACTTGTACAATACACAAAATACTATCCCTCACTACAGAAACCCCATCAGTAGGATCTTGTTTTGGAGAGGACGGCGACTGTAAAGAGTATGTAGATTAGAAAAAGTACAGATTAAAAGGTAAGACACTTTGCCATAGTAAAACAGGTGGTGAACGTGCACAGAGGTAGCCTCTGTTCTCATAAGTCCGCCTAGAAATGAACCATATAACCTTTCAGGCCTTGTTTCAAGAGGGCGTGGCCAAGCACCACATTGCATGCTAGAATGGTAGACCCTTATAGATAACCTATGGCTAGACCTCTCCTTGCCTTCCTGCTCTTTCACCCTGTCTTCCCTTCCTCTCTCTCATCTCCTGCCGTACCACCATCCTGCCTGCTGTTGTGTTCTCCATGCTGATCTCAGCTGCTCATTCCTCTCTCTCTTTCTCTCGCTCTCTCTCTCTCTTTTTTTTTGTAGTCTAGTTTTTAAATCCTTATTTTTTTTGTTTGTTTTACAAACATGCATGCACAAGCATCACTAACTTGTTGATGTTTTCAAAAGAATATTTTGTTGCTGAGGCCATGCAAAGTGTTTTTTCAATATTGCCCTTATATGTGGAATATGTCTTCTGAATGCTTTACATAATTTCTGCTGTAAAATGAAATCAGAATAAAAAGAAAATTTGCACTTTAACCTATTTCTTGGGGTGATGTTTATTGCTTCTTTTCTAGATGTTTCTTCTTTAACCGTGCTGGGTTGGAATGTGTCTAGAGCGTTGATGAATTTCTATCCTCAAATGTGCAAAATTAATTAAATTGTGCGCTTTTGAAAGACTCGTTCTTCATTAAACAACCCTAAAAAGAACATTGGTATTATATTAAGTTCATGTACTGACGTTAAAATATTCATTCTGCAAATTATTAAAATAATTTAGCAGATCATCTAGAGTAGAAATTAGATATTCAAATAGTTTAAAATGACATACTTTTTTCCCCTCGCTGACATAAAAGCAGACAATGCCTGTTAAGGTCACCAAAATGATTTTTGTTTGCTAAATTGCAGAGTAGTGAGAGAGAGAATCATTTTATAGGCCAACTTGCTCGGATTTCTTGAAATATGTAGACATTTGGGACCGTTGTTGACACCTGGTGAGAATTGTATGTTAGTGGTGCCATATGAAATGTTTAAACATAGAAAATTATTTATTTGTTTAATGCTTATTATCAAACTTAAAGTGTGTAGAACTTGTGTTTTTGTTATCATGTCCTGTGGAATTTTATATTTTGGAGTGGCCCAGCCCCAGTTCTAATTTGTGGAGGGTGCTTAAGATTAGGGTGATTGCAAGAGGTCTTCCAATCTCAAACATAAGTAGGATTGCTGTAATGCAAACATAGATTTTTCCATTGATTTTAAGAGTGGTGTAAATAATATTTTTATACCATTTTCAATTATATGAAAATTAAAACAGATTTTTTTTCATAACTAATCATCTTTTTACATTGTTTTATAATACTTAGAAAGATGCCTGTCTCTAGGCAAACTTCTAGGTTGAATGATAATAGTTAAAAACCCCATGGTGTATAAATAAGCTTGGGCTTAACTGTTTCACGAAAACATCAAAGATTTCAAAATAGTGTGTAAATGTCATATAAGTAGGCAGTTGGTGTTTGTAGCCTTAGTTCAATGATACGTTCTAATTATAAATTTTGTAAGAAAAGTAGCTATAAAAGTATTTGCAATAAAATGAGTTAAAGTAGTTATTTTGATAACACAACTCTATGACTTTACATTTGTAAGGCATACGTGTGTTATCACTTATCAGACATTAATTACAGTGTTTCAATGACTTTCAGCCACTCAATTTTATTTATTTTTTTGCATTGTCTGTATTTTATAGCAATATATTTTAAACCATATCTTAATACATTCACCTATATTTTAAATTATTTGAATCATTTTCGGTGTTTGTCTGTAATTTATAGTTTTACCCCTTTTAAACCGAAGTTTGATAAGGGAAACTATTGACAATTACATTTTCCAAA